>NC_142191.1:15310833-15991250 GCF_026936395.1 Plectropomus leopardus | reverse complement strand
GCAGAAGAAACAAAAGGTGCTTTCACACATTCAGGCTTTTAGTTTGCTGTTAATGGAACATTGGGAGCTGCTGCAGTCCGTATTAACAGCGACTTGATTACTCAAGTCTTAGTAAGATCATTTCTTAAGCTCCATTCTGCCTGTTCTACAACTGTATATCCAAAAGCTTTACATCTCGGCTGTGAGCCTGCAAGTTTTCACTGGGCTTGTTTCCTTTTAGTCAAATGTAGTTTGATTGAAATGTAATACTCATTTGCTTTCACAATGCCCACAATTTATTTGTTCGACACCAGAAATACATAAAGTTTTACAGCCTCTGAAGATACAATACAAATTACTGTCTGAAAACATGTCTTGGTCCAAAATCACTTCCTATTTACTGTATAGTGCATTGTATTTATCGTTTGCTTTTTTATTTAAAAGTCCACTCTAAGTTTCAATTTTATATGTGATAAATAACGCCTTTAAACAACGCAATGTTTTCTGCACAAAACTTTTCTTCGAATAACCCCACAAAAAAATAATCCATTACATTTAGACAGCTACATTATATTGTGCAACCATTAATCCTTCAGTAATGATGATCGCTAAATGTTCGAAAAGTTACTGCTCGCTACATAAAAACAGAAAAAAGAGAAGAGAAGAGAAGAGAAGAGAAGAGAAGAGAAGAGAAGAGAAGAGAAGAGAAGAGAAGAGAAGAGAAGAGAAGAGAAGAGAAGAGAAGAGAAGAGAAGAGAAGAGAAGAGAAGAGAAGAGAAGAGAAGAGAAGAGAAGAGAAGAGAAGAGAAGAGAATAGCAGGGACAGAACAAAATTAAATTAAATAAAATAGCATGAAACAGAATAGGATAGAGCAAAAACAACAACGTGGAATAAAACTATGGATTAATATGTAAAAGCCCAATCAGGGATAAGAGTTGAAAATTAGCCATAAAGCTACGAACTCTCGGTGCAATACGTCACTCTCATAGTCATACCTTATTAGAACTGTATGAAATTGCAAATTGTGCTAAATCAAATCAATAGAATAGAATAGAATAGAATAGAATAGGTGACAACAAATGGTTGCTCTCACATATCTCACATGTAAGTATAAACAATAATAGATAGTTGGAGATTCTTTCCAGCCCCCTCCTACACATCCTGCCCCCTATAGCCTCTCATTTGCTCCTCAGGACCTCCACTTCCTTCCAGGGTTACAGCCCAGGCCTTGGCCTTTCCCCAGGTGGCTCCTGTCCAGCCACCAGCCCCGCACACCCCACCCTGAGCTGGACGTAAGACCACCTAACTTAACTGTCTGCAGTTACCGCTCCACACTTTATGACCCATCTGGTTATCTGCTGAATGATCATTCAGTAGCAATGTTTTATAATCCGTCTTCCTGATGCAAATAGTTAAGGACGTGACAAGGGAAATGCCTGCAAGTAAATTTAGCATACTTTGACAGTCAGTGGAGTGTGACTGACATCCTAGCTGGTGCTGAAGTGTCTTCTTGCACCACACCCCTTCAAGACTCTGAAGAAACTATCAAAACGAAACAAACGATTTTTAACTATCTTTGGCCTGTTGCCGTCACATATATGGCAGCTCTGTCTTCCTGCTTCTGTCTACCCATCACCTTAACGTAATCCCTCTATACTTACAATCAGACTGAGCCTACACGTGCGTCTGTTTTTTTCACAACAAACTGACCACTGCGTTAATATTTGTGTTGTGTTTTATCTCCTTGATTTTTGCATAACCACAGATTCAAGCTCATTTCCCCCCCTCTGCTTATCTTGTTTGAGCTTTTGTTGGCCTGTGGGTGTAAATATAAGTGTAGGCGCTTCGGTGCTCCTGTGTGTGTGCATGTGTGTGTGCGTGTGTGTGTTATTAAAATGGAAAAAGTGCGGCGGATGTACAATGGGGACTCCTGCTCCAGACACCTCAGTAACAATCAGAGGGTCTCCGCTCAACTTCCTGTTTGACTTTTTATTGGCTGCATGCAGTCATCACCGCGGCGACACAGACAGGAAGTACTGCACCACGACACCATGGACAAATGGACAGGAAGATTAAAAACACAAGGAGAGAATGTGCGGATACACTCCCTAATCTATTTCGGGCTTTGAAAATACACACACACGTACACACACACACATACACTAAGGATGCTTTGCTTCCTGCCCTCTGCCACCAGTGAGTCAGACATTTTTATTCTTGCTGTGTTAAGTTTTGAATACCTTTCTATTTCTTTCAGAAGTCAGTCAACATCAAGCGTGTTTTGTGGTTACATGACAAGCGAAAAAAACCACCAGTGTGTATACAGTCAAGTGTTAGGGACACCTCTAAAACAAAAAACAAAAAAAAACATTCTGTTTATAAAAGTCCTCAGAGTTAATTTAACGCTTTCAATAAGACTATAATAAAAATATATCCCTGAATGCACATTTTTCTCATTCAAATGAAAAGTTAATAAACATGGGAATGACCCATTCTTCTGTCAATACAGAAAACAGTTTATCCACTGCAACAGAGACACAAATCTGCAGATTCTGTTCGTGAGGTTGGCTGACTTAATCAAGAAAATGCTGTGTAAGTGACATCAGTGAGTTAGTTCACTGACTCTGTCTTCGTCTATACCCCCTATCAGCGTAGTCACAACCACCGAAACCACGACCAAATCATGACCGAATCCAGAGACTTTGAGGGGTCATCAGCAAGAAACACACACACTAATACATAGAAATGTCATGAAAAAATAATCAAAAGGCATTGCAAAGGATTTTAAGAATGGGATTTTTTCTTTCTTTTCTATGAGCAAACAAATACAAACATACAGATTAAATTGATTTTAACTTAATCTCTGGCTGTTCTCATGCACTGTTCATATGTATACTGAAAAAAGTGACGAATTCATGTACAACACACACAATCGATAAGGCTGCAATCAGTAATGCACTGATGGGAGTAAAAGAGAAGGTAGTGTAGAGCGTGAAAGTCAGGCAGGTCGGGGTGGTGGATGAGTCAGTCAAACACAGGACCTTTCCTCAGGAGACGGGTGTTTGTGTCCCGAGTCAAACCAAGTGTACTTGGTTATGAGTGAGTTGTTTTTAAGTACGCCACAGTGCCGGGATGTAACTAAGTACACTGTAATTGGGTATAAATTTGAGATACTTGTACTTTACTCAAGTATTTTCCTTTTACGGCACTTAAAACTTTTACTCCATTACATTTTAGAGGGAAATATTGTACTAGCTACTGGGCACCCTAATTTCCAACTGTTTTAATAAACCTTTATATCTTTTTCCATTTTCAAATGTATATAGTTATTTATTTTTAATAATTTTTAGTTTTTTCTGCATTGGGTAATTTTACTTTTAATACTTAGAGTACATTTTTCTGGGAAGACTTGCTTTTACTGAAGTAAATGCAGGACTTTTACTTGTAACAGAGTATTTTCACAGGGTGGTATTAACCCACGTGACTTTACATTAAGTAAATAATGTGACAACACCGAAATATTTCCTTAATCTAACCTATATAACTTTTTCTTTTCTTTTTGTTGCTCAGGCATTTTAGTGATTTCCCCACAGTTGTGGTCTTGACTGGTCTTACATTAAAATCCTGAGCCCTCTTTGTCTGACTCCACACAAGACCCAGTTAAAATGAGGTCAATTTTGAGACGAGACCCTCAAAGAGTGGTCTGGACTGGTCACAAGACCGAGACCAATCTTGAGTACTACAACCCTGCCCCCAACTAATTTTAGAATCAGGCTGAATTTCTGCCATATTAGTGTGTGACGTTAGTGTGAGGGGGTCACGGTGCCCAATTCTGGCTCTCTGACAATTAGCTGGATTTATGTCATGTCAGAAACTTTGGTTGTGCTGTCTTGCAGTTTGATCACTTCCACAGTGAGATTTTCCAAATGCCATTTGTGGCTAAAACTATAGACTTGGCCACTGTGATTAAAAAAACAAAAACAAAACTGAACTTGTGCAAAACTTCATCACTTCTCTGGCCAGTCAACTGATCTGCACAGTTTGAGCTACTGGTTACAATCCTGTTCTTCAGAGGCGTGTCTGTTCCTCCTCCTCCATGCCCACTTCCCATCTCCCAGCCCCGTTCCCAGCGGAGCTCCCAGTAATCAGCGCTCCTTTGATGGGGAAGCAGTGCAGGGAGAGGCACAAGGGATTACGACTGAAACAGCCGGAGCTTTGGTTACAGCCTCTATGTTTTCTAAGCCAGCACAACGGCAATCTGGGAATTTTCCACTGAATCACAGAAAAAGATATGGCTGGCACACGTAATCACAGAAAAATGTACACCGGGCATATGTGCGCTTTCATGTGCAAAGAGGTACATCAAGAAATAACAAGAAGAAATACATTAACGATGCAAATGTGGCTTAATTAAAGTCACTTTCTGTAATCAGCTAAATTTGTTTCATTAAACAAGGAGAAGTTATGGAGGCAGTGGTCGACATTTTGACCATCGGACAAAGGCTAACAACCAAGTGCCGCTGCATACACTTATAAATAAAATTCACCCATAACGGCTCAAGAAGCATTCCTTGTTTTGCCTGCCTCCTAATTACTATCTCTCAGATTGTAAACACAAACATCATCCCTTTCTTTGCTCTCATTTCATGTAATTTCATCCTTTCTTTTTTATTATTGTGTTCTCTCTCTGACTATTACCATCAAAGCTCCTATTAAGAAACATCCCCACCAGGGATGAGTTATAATAGACCACTTTATTACATATTCATTTTAAGATCTTTAATTCCCCAGAAGAGTACATCTCTCATATTACTGTATCGGTGTGAGCTGGGTGTTCCATTACATCATGACCTTCTTTCAGGTCCTCATTAGCCCGCTTGTTATCTCATTAGCAAATTGAGTGGACCTCGTTAGCACCTGCAAGCTCCACCAGGATAGTGCTGGTTAACTGTTTGTTAATGAGACTGATTTATCAGATATGCAAGTGCTCTACTTTTTTCCCCCCAATTTGGGTGGATTTCTGCTCTCAAAGAAAACTGTCTTTGAAGGGCCGTGCTGGAAAATCATTTTATCACCATGAACTACCAAGGCCAGTGTGTGTGCATCATCCCACCAGTTAAAGCCAGAGCTTGCAGCCATAAATTTTGACCACAAGCCTGAGTCACCCGCTGCACGCTGCTGTTTAGCTGGTTGCGAGGAATGTTTAACTTAATAGATAGCAGCCTCCTCTTTTGCGTTGGCAACAACAAACACACGAATACATTTAGAATAGCAGGAAGAGAGGTTTTCCCTTCAAAAGGATGAAAAACAACAAACGCCAGCAAACAACATCTCCGTGTTTCCTTCTCAAGAGCTTGTTTGAATTACTCTTTTATTTGTGTTAAGGGCCTTTGCATTTCTGGAAGTGGACAGCCTGGGGACAGAGGGGGTGGAGGTGGAAAGTGGAGGGTGTCCTTTGGGTTAATTTGGCTCTATTTTGTTGGTGGTCATGCCAAAGCTGTGCATTGCCCAGAGGGACATGCTGTTTGGGGTGGAGGGGGGGAGTGATTTTTTTTCAGAGGGGACACAAATGCACAGAGGAAACACTGGTAGCACTTAAGAAAAGCCAAATAAACAATTTGGGTCCAAATGATTCACAGGTGCGGGCAGGCAGGACCGCCATCTGCGGCAGGGCCTATGGTGGCACCCCACCCGCCACAGTGGTGGCACGGTCCTCCGTAAGAGCACGATTATGTAATCACTTCAGCTGTTGGTAGAGCTCAAACCAAACCACAGAGGGAGGGAAGATGGGTGCTGTTGACTTTCTGGTGTTGCAGCTCAGAAACTGTCTTCCAGCAGCACTCCATGAATAACTCAGTGTGTCTGCATGTGTTCAGAGTTCTCACATTCCCCGTGTGTTTTAGGGATCTGCTGTGAGCATGCTGCTCTCGACAACTGGTTAGTGGCTATTTCATTACACCTGCTCTATCTGTAAGGGCCTTAACACACCACAAAATGAATCTGAATTTACTTGTCCAGGGGAAACAGCCAAGCTGGCAGAGGACATCAGTATAACATCGGAAAAACATTGAACAGATGTTAAATTTTGGTTGAAATGAAAATTGCATTCTTATGATATTTTCAATGTATAATGACATTAGAATTTCATGCTTTGTCGACATTAATATTATGACACTTTGCAGACTTTGGTTTTTGTTCTTCATACCTAAAAACAACTAAATGTTGTTATTCTACATGGAGATAACGTTGGCATGAAAAGTTTGGAAGATGTTGGATTTTGGTTACTTAACAACACAACTAACAACCAATAAAGTATCAATGTCATCTGTCATCAGTATTCTACGTCAAAATGACACTGATGTCACAACCAAAATGCAACCAAATATCAAAATCTAACAATGTACAGAGCTAGCCAGCTGTGCTAGTGCTAAAAGTAACAATATTTCCTAAACAATATCTCATTTTTCTTTCTACTATTTTGTGAATTTCCCTTGTTTTTCGTTCAATAAAAAAATTATTCAAAAGGAAAAATGATTTTCACTTGCTGATGGTCTTTTAGCAAATTTCTTTGCTCGTTAGCTTAGCTTGGTTGCGAATGGCACAATAAACTCACACAGTTCATTCAAAAGATTTATTTGTGCCGTCATCTCTTGTATCATAAATGTCTGCTAGTATTGCTCTGTTGTGGAACAGTCTTATCTCTATTACAGGAGGATAAATAAAAGTAAATGGTGCAACAAAGCTAATATACTAAGATAGCTTCTTTAATTTTGTACTCTAGTTCTGCCTATTTCTTGCCTGAAATTTATTTTACTGCACTGTTTGGCTGTGATATGAGAATTTGTGAATAGGAAGTGGGCACCATACCGTTTCCTGTATTGTAAAAACGGAGTCTAAAAAATAATGGTACCAGCCAGCCGCCATATTGTTACCTTTGTCAAAACAGAGGAGCAAACATTACGTCACCCTCCTGCAGTAGCGATTATTGGTCCATTGGGGTGCAGTGCATTCTGGTAGTTGTAGGTTTTCTACCTCTTCAGCAATAGCGATTGCAACACCTCTTTCACCTGTTTTCTTTGGTCATATAGCACCAATATCAAAATTATTTGCATCTTTCTAGACAGCACAGTTTTATGAAAAGACCATCTTTCCAGGAATAAATTACTTATTTTAGAATGGTTACAGTGTCAGGTCAAATCTCATGAGTTGTGACAGAGAGCAAAAGTTTCTGAATGGGAGAGAGTGGTTGTTTTAACAGTATGCATTTACAGATATCAGATTATTCCTGCTAGACTGGAAACTGGAAAATTGCATCAACATGTAAGTAATCTCAATGCACTCAATGCACAAAACAACTCAATAATGTTTGAAGCAGGCACCGAACACAAACACACACAATTCAGCTTTTTGAACAACCCTCCTTTAAATGATGGCCACAGCGGTCAAAACCTTAACTTGATTAGCAGGATAAACATCAGCTCAAAAGCATTAGTGCGGTATGGTAAAGTGGTGACCTCACTGATAATGCACACACACTTAGCAAGCACTAAAACTAAGCTCGGCATGGGCAGCTGCCAAGGCCAATCAAAGCCCTCTGTACATCCTGGGAGCAGCTGTCGCGTCCAATCATAGCCGCACGTGTGTCATCTGCCTTTCAGTTGGAAATAAAGTTCAGAATAGCACTGTGTGAACCAAACGGCATTTGCACTTTTTGGTTGCACGTGTCTTCTTGTCAGGGGATGTGAAGGAATGCATTTTACTCCAAATTCGCTGATTAAAAACTGATTTTTTAAGATAAATGTGGCCAATTAATTTTATGATAGATTTAAAACACAAGGCTTCAAAAACTAAAACTGATCTAATAACAGCTTTCTGAAAGAAAATCTAAATATGTTTTAGCTAAAAGCAAACCAAGCCACTTACTTTTAATACTCACGAAAAGTCTGGCTCTACCTTTTCTCTCTTCCTGTATGATCCCTCTAATAACAGGTTGGTCTAGTAACCTTCCCGGCAGGCGGTGAAGCCTGGGACTCCCACTATTTTACCCACCATTACATTTCCTAATAAGCCATCAAAGTCCTATCAGTGCACACCGAGACCCAGGCAGACTCAGGTGACCTCGGGTGACCTCTTTGCAGGTCAGTTCCTGTGCCCAGGGGCGCCTCGGGGCTCACAATGAGCCAAAGGTCATGACGAGGGGGGAAAAGAGGGGACGATGGGAAAAGGGATTGTAAAAAAAGATGGAAGTTGCCCCCTCAAACATGCACACACAACTCAGTCCTGATTATCTGAGGATAACCAACTGAGGTGTAAGTGTTCTCCAGAGGGGGGTGGCACAGAGAGAAGCTCTGTTTCCTCCGCTTCCGAGCACAAAGTGTGTCTGTGGTGAGGTCAGCTGGTGACAGCTGAACGCTCCCAATCTGTACACCTCAGCCAGCTACTGCCTCACAGACTTAGTGAAAAGGCTGATTCATGCATTCATCCTGGTAGCAAAATGATTCACAGCTTACACACACACGCACAGACACACACATGCTACACAAACACATTTGGACCCCAAGCAGTGGCTGAGAGGTCTTAACACAATCACCTTTTCTTCTTTGTTGGAAGGCAGGAAAAACAGTGGTGCGACACGGCGGCTTCTCTGCCCATGTGGAAAGACTCACGGGAGATTATCGCAGTGTAGCGCAGGCCGGGGCTGAACAAGGGCCCAGCTGTTTAACAGGAAGTCACCTCCGGCACGGCCCTGCGCCGCTAGCAGCCTTTCTTGCTGCCCGGCCGGCAGTCGGTTGAAGGGGGAAAGTCAAAACTGACACTGATACAACAAAGTCTCAAGAAAGCGTTCAGTGTGCTCAGACTATGTCTGTAAATCTAAAAGAGGCAAAGAGACGGTGGATGGAGAGAAGGTGGAAATAGAACAAGAGACGGAGAATAAAGAAGTGAAGTGTATGTGTTTAAGATTGATTACGAACATTTCTCAGGTTGAATAAATCGTGTGCAGTTGGGGGGGCGGGGGCTTCACAATGAGGTGTTTAATACTGAATGGAAATCTGAACCTGAAGCATGGGCGGATATGAGACAGTGGACCCCTGGGCACAGATATGGAAAGGGCCCCACCACTCCAAATTTGTGATGATTTTGTGTCTTCTTGTGGTTATGCTGTGTCTCTTGTAGATAACTATGTTTCATTTTTAATGTTTTTGTGTGTGTGTGTGTGTGTTTCTTTACCATAATTTTTTTTGGGAATTGGGACAGGCAGTTGGGAATGTTTGAGGTGATTTTGGTCTTTTTGAGGTAATTCTGTGTATTTCTTGGACATTTTGTGTCTCATTGTGGTTGTTTTGTGTCTCTGTGTGGTTGTTTTGCCTATTTTTGTAGTTATCCTGTAGCTTTGTATAGTTCCTTTGCATCTCTTTGTGGTCTTTTTGTGTCGGTGTAGTTGTAAAGTGTCTCCTTTTGGCTCTTCTCTGACTTTCTGTAGTCATTTTGGGTCTCTTTGTGGTTGTTTTGCCTGTTTTTTAGTTATTCTGTGTCTCTTTTCAGGGTCTTTGCATCTCTTTGTGGTTATTTTGTGTCTCCTTGTGGTTGTTTGTGTCTCACTGTAGTCACTTTGTGCATTTTTGTGGTTGTTTTGTGTCTCTTTTTGGTTGTTTTGCCTGTTTTTGTAGTTATTTTGTGTCTCTTTGTCAGTCCTTTCCATCTCTTTGGGGTCATTTTGGGTCTCCTTAGATCTTTGAGAGGGGGCCTATTGCCTATTTTGTAGTTATTTTTATCTTTATGTAGTTCGTTTGCATCTATTTGTGGTTATTTTGAGTAATGGCTAATTTGATTGACATTTTGCAGGTGAGGGCCACCAGGGCCACTTTGGCCCGCTTGGCCTGTGCCTGGTAGTTCTGCTCAGTAATCCATATAAGACCTGAGGGGAAATCAGCTGAGAAAGTGAAAGACACTGTCCCACAGCTGCAGGCCCATCAGAGTGAACTGCACGGCTTTCGTCCGCACAATGGACATCTGATGGAGCAACCACAGAGAAATGTTGTAAACAATCTTTTCGGATGACATTTACTACCAAGATTGTGCCACAGTCTGCGCACAGCTGAGCCACACGGCTTCTTTTGACGTGTGAGCTTTGATGCGGCTTCAGATGTACCGCCTACGCAACTGCAGAGCCGAGCAAAGAGAGAGAGAGTCAGAGAGAAAGAAATTTGTTGAGAGGAAAAAAAACGGAGGGACAGAGATGCATAGAGAAAACCTGAGCCAACCTCCCTGCCACAGAGAGAAACACACTCAGTCACTCAGTCATTAGCATTGCAGATGCTAGCGATAGGAAGTGTGAATAGGCCTCATGCATACAGGCTGAATCCGAGCATTGTCCAAGGACTGCGCAGTAGTCGTACTGTACAGCAGAGTGTGGGAGTGGAGTCAGGATCCAGTGCTCCGCAGCGGTCGGAATTCACTGTGGATATGTGTGGGATTCAAGGCTTTCCCCTTATCACAGCCAAATGTCAAAGTGAGGATGTAGCGGCGCGGAAACAGAATAAAGCATAGCAGGAATACTTCTCAGGCTGTGTCAGCGGCATACTTTGCATTCAGCAGCAGACTCAAGTGAGGCACTCTCTTAATATGGCTTCCAGCTGATATGCAGAAATATGGACATATACTGTAGATAAAAATTACATCCTCCCGGTCTCTACATCTATATATATCTGATCCCCACTCATCAGACATCTAATATACTGCTTCACAAATCCAGATACTGATCATGTCCACCCTCTAATAAGTTGTAGAGTTTACACTAGATAAGTGATAGAACGGCTTGTGGGTCGAACCTGAACCGTGACAGGGTACCAGATACCTGCTGGAGGCCTACAGTTAGAGGTTTTCTGTCCACACTTGAATGATTCTATATTGCATCTGACCTGGGAATGCATCGGGATCACAGCCCCAGATATATTAATAAAAATGGATGTATGGATGTATGGATGGATGGATGGATGTATGGATGGATGGAATTAGAAAATAGTTAGTAGCCCACCCAGCCAAAAACTTGCACAGGAACGCACCAGACTGACAGCCAACAAGCATGTATGTTCTGTGCCTGCGTGAGAGGAGATATCCCTCCATACTAGCAGATGGTGGTCGTCTGTAATAATCATTCAAAACAGGAAACCAAAACATGACGATAGTAAGCCAGTTAGCACATTACCAATACAACCCAATATTGAAAAAACAAAGAATATGTGAACAACAACACAACCCATCAGGAAACGTTTATGTTACGAGTTCAACAGTCAAAGGACAACAACCTTACCTCATAAAACAAGTATTTTCACTTCCGTTTCTCTTCTCATGCACTGAGCTAAAGGTCAGAAGGACTCTGAGTGTGTCAACGCCGATTCAACATGCTGCAATGGAAGAAAAAAAGCGTCATGGATCGACGAGGGCCAATGCTGTGGGACACACCGTGGCGACTAGAGCCGCAGACGCTTGCCTTCAGCCCAACAGGGGCAGGGGGCAGCTGAACAGTGAGCATTTGGTGTCTGGGCCTTGGCCATTAGGGCCTGGTTTGGCTCAGCCCAACCTCCACCTTGTGGGCCAACCACCTGCAGGGTTTGGACATTGGGTGCATTATGTGCCCAGCAGCAGGCAGGGGTGGAGACCAGGCACGCTAACCCTTGGTATTGCAGACTGGGACCAAAGGACCATAGGGACCATTTTCTAACTCACAATAAAAATAACTCATTGCACAATTTTGGTACTTATCATGTAAAGAGTGTATTTTAAAAAAGCATCAAAATAGAGCTTGCTTCTCAAAAAAGGGCCACTGGGAATCCTATGGGAGGATCCTAAGCCCGGAAAACTTCAAATCCTCAAAACACCCCTGCGTACACCTGACCTGTGTGGGGCTGCTACGAGTGGAATGACTGAAGATTAGTGAGGACAGGAAATTTTGAAAGGTATAAAACCGTCATTTTATTTATCATTTATATTGATAGATATTCATTTTTGTTTGTCATTTTGCAAACGTGGCCTCAGAGCAAAGTAAGTTGCACTGGATGATCAAGTGTGATTACTTAAGTTACTAAAAGGTGAGGACATTCCCTGTAACATGTTGACAGCACAGGCTGCCTTTGTAGTTCTGAGTTATCTCCTGTAACCTCCGTGACACCTCATCCAACATGATCAAATGCTGCCTAACAATGTTAGCTCTGCCCTAACCACAACCTACACTCCCCCATGACCCTCATTAACCGACTGCGTCTGGCCACTGCATGGTCCGTCAGCTCTGTTTGAAGTGTGCGTGTGTCACTGTCTTCTCCAGCTCTGTGACAGATGACCCGACGACCTTGTCCTTCAGAGGCCATTGGATCAATAAATACAAGGGCTCCTCCTGCCGCCATCAAACAAGCTGAATCCGCGTGTGCTTGAATGGGCGTGTGTGATTGCATGTGCGCTCGTGTGTGCGTGCAGCCACCTAATCCGAGTGTAATTCTGATTCTGGTGACTGGGAATCAATACAATGGGGGTGTAGCAGTTGATTAGCATTAAACATGTCTATTGATCACGAGTGTTTGTGCTGAATATCCCCTGATGCTCACTGCTGGGTGTTTAAGTGCATGGCACACTAATCTATAGGCCCACAGTAAACACCATTTAACAAATAAGAGGATGGACGTCTACAATGTGGCCAATTAGCTGCTGCTTCTTCACTAATTTAAAATCAGTGAGTGGTAAAGTTGCATGCCTTGCTCAATCGCACTTTGGCAATCAAACCTATAACCTCTAATTGTCTTTATACATATAAGTGAGGCTAATTGTTTAAAGGAACTTTATGCCAAGTTCAGAGTGTATGAGTTGTCTGTACATGGACATGGCTGAGCTAACAGCTAGCAGCTAACGGTGCTAACTCCATAAACAGCTTTTTATGTCTCCTTGTGGTTAATTTGTCTTTTTGTTGTTGTTTGGGTCTCTTTCAGTTAATTTTTTGTCTTATTCGGGTGCTTTGCAGTTCCTTTGCATCTCTTTGTGGTCATTTTGACTCTCTTCTTGGTCAGTACATGTTAATTTGGCATTTGACATTGTGCAAGTGAAGGCCAGGGGCCCCCCTGACATTTTGGGCCCCTCAGCTTCTGCCCATTAGGCCCGTTCCATGAATTACCCCACTGTATCTTTGCATAGCAGATTGTGGTTTGCTGCTGTATTAATGCTCTGAATGCTGCATACAGAACCTTTAAGGTTTTTAAAGATATCCTCAGAAAGTACACAAATACTGAAAACAATTTTCACCGTGATTCTATGGCCTAATAGGTCAAGAGGTTTTGTTTTTTGCTTAAAGAGTACACTGATCAGCACAGATCCTCCTTATTTTGTGTTCAGAAAATACTTCTATAAATACAAAGTGTAGAGAAAAACTGGGTGCAAAAGTGCAAATGACGTAATGACTTTTTGTATATTTAAAATGGAAATTAAATAAAAAGAAGCCCGCATATGAGGCATATCCACAACTATTTTTAGCGCTGGAACACCCTCCCAATGGAGAGCCGTGCCAAAGCAATATGTAATAGAAACCGTCTAGCTTTTTTCCTGTAATTTATCAAACGATAGGAGGAGAGGATACGAGATGTGATCCCTCACGTTGTATTTTTCTAGGTTTGAAAAGGAGAGCTTAGTATTAATGTGTTTGGGAAACGCTGAGCACTGCTTTGACAGTAAAAATGTCATCTCCACCTTCAAGAATGGCTCACACTGTAACTTTTCTTTTTTAACATCCACCTCAAATATGCAGCCTAAATTGGACAGTCACAGCAGCTCTCTGGGAGTATGGTTGAGATGCATAACTTGAGGTGAATGCGTGTGTGTTTCCATACCCGCACAGCGTGGAGGGAGATTCGCGTTCACGTCTCACGGCAATCTGTCAGAGAGCCACAAGCAGCACGCTGACACACCAAAACAGGGGCTCCATTCTCCTCAAATGTTTCTCAACCTAGATGAGTCACAGAGTAACTGGCACTGCTTGAAACAAGCATGTCGGGCCCTTCGGTTCCTTGTGGCCGGGGCTGAGGGGATAATAAGAGAGCTGGGAGGAATCAGGGGCCTTTCTAATCCTAACCTCCGCATAGACAGCACTATTATCAGCCTTGTGTTTAAGTCAGATTACATGCTACAATTAAAGGAGGCATCGGCAGGCTGCTTTATGGGAACCACTGCAGCGAGCCAAGGGCAAGGGTTTGGAGAGTTTCAGAGAAAAGGCCTTGTTTGTGAAGCGCAAAGGCCGACAAGCTGTCCTGGTGGTAGCGGTGGAACGGTTGAGTCATGAGCTTATGCTAAACATGGGTGGAGATGCATAAACATGAACTGTACACAGAGGAATATATTCATATATAAACAGGGGGAAAAATTGAAAGTGTTCATACACGTCTTATACAGACAGTGAACTGAGTCATACCAGAAGTATGCTGCTCAGAAGCTTTTAAAAATGGTATAAAAATGCCGTTGCATGTTTGCATTTCAGGGAAACGAGCTGGTTATCAATCATGTTATTATGTGTTATTGGACAATCAACGGCTGACTTAATTAGAGAGTGGAAACAGATTATGGGTGCGAGGAGACCTGTTAACACTCAGATGTCCTTATTGCACTTAAACCACTTGAACGCGCACACGGCACGTGCATGAGTGCGCACACGCATTTACAAATGCAGAAAAAAAGTCACAGTTCATCTGTTATATAGCAGATGACAGCTGGATCAAAACAAAGTCAATAGCAAATGAATACATGAATAAACAAATGTGTAAATGAAGAAGCAAACAGACAAGTGAATGCATAATTGTGAATTGGCCTTCTGTGCGCTCCTCCCCGCTGCACACAGCGACTGGTGTGTGTGGTACTGACGAGGGGCCAATGGGGAAATCAGTGGAGACGCTTTAAATGCCTTAATGCAGTCAAATTGTTTTCAGATTTCCCATTGATGGACAGTTTCCTTTCAACCATTTAACTACCTCCACACACACACACACACACATCCAGAGCAGCGGTCAGTCGCTCTAAGTCTGGACATCGTTACAACGCTCTTTACCCGACCCTTGCCCTCTGACCTGTGATCCTGTTGCATCGTGAGCCACCGAGGTGGGCAGGATGGAGGACTAATCTGGGACAGGAAGTCATGGCCGGAAAGAGAAAGAGAAGGCTTGGTGGAGGCTGATTGATATATACCCAAATAAACCAATATAGATCAAAGGCGGAGATAAGCCTTGGAGAAGCGCTGAAAGCCTTCATATCTGCGTCTGTTCCTCTCACGGCCGGCAGAAACAGAAGTCATGAGGTGTGAGGGATATCTGAAACACCAGTGGCATCCGGTTTCTGCCCGGACTTGTGCTTTACACCTGATTAGTTACAGGAGGTGAACAGATGAGTACAGATGAAATGAGATGGAAGATGAATGGGAAAAGAGCCAGTGAGAGGAGAGGAAAGGAGAGGGGAGGAGAGGAGGAGAGGACAGGAGAGGAGGAGAGGAGAGGAGAATTTTAAACAAAGCTAATGCCTCTTATCCTCAGTCACATCTTATCTATGTGAAGCTAATCTCCAATCATCTAAATACTCTGTGGGATTAGTCCGTCCACTCAAAGGACCACGCCTCCATTCTTCTGTCTGATGCAAAATCATCATCATCTGTAGTCTGTACATTTTTATCTTGATCAAATTTACATGACTGCAGTGTAATTTAGCTTATTTTTTTTTATTTCATATGACTTGATTATCTGTGTCTGCAATTTGTAACACGTGTGAAAGATTTTACAAATGCAGATTCTTTATGTGATATTTTTGTAAAATTGTACAATTTGACATTTTTTGTTTGGTCTTGCTTTTTAACATCATCACATTGTTCTGGCAGTGCCAAAAACTGAACAAACAGGCTTTTATCCAAAACCCCCCCACAGAAGAGCAGAGGGACTAAGGCATGTCCAGACAAGTATCAGGGATCAGGATGACAAGGAGAACTGAGGGAGTGATGGACAGATGGACAGATAGATGGATAGATGGGGCTTGTGGGCAGTCAGTAGGGTGGTGAAGAGAAGAACAATTGACTGAATCCAAACACTACACTGAAATTATGATGCTTTCGGCAGAGACTATATTATATATACGTAGGAATTATATACTATCATCCTCATTATCAATTAATCTTCACATTATTTTCTCAACAAATTGTCTGGTGACAGCTTCACTTCCAAGGCGACGTCTATAAATGTCTTTTTTAATGTTGTTTTGTTTGTTTTTTGCCATTTTGCCTAACTATAAGAAAATAATAATCAAATTTTTGCAGCTCTGAAACACACTAATAAAACTTTTCTTCTCTTCGGTTGTCTTATAATCCCATCCTATACTCAGCATTCAGCATGTTATGGTGTGCAAGTGCACAGTTGTGGCAGTTAGTTGTCATATAAAAAGTATATTTAAAATACAAGACATGCATCTGATGTCAGTGCAACCAACGTACAATATTTTAACATTTTAAAATTAGAACTGCAGCAAGATACTGCTACCAGCTTATATCTATCATCACCCTCATCTTTCTCCATACTATTATTATTATTGTTATTATTAAAAAATAATCATTTTAATACTTCTTATAAGGTGTTTCATTGTGAACTTTTTTGTCTTGTTTATTGCTGTTACCTACACTGGGACCTGAGTATTTTTTATTCCTCCAACAATAACATGTTTCTGAAATTACAACAAATTATCCGTGAACCCTTGATTAGTCGTCTCAAAACACTTTCCCCACATGTCCATTTAGTAACTGTTCTGGAGCTTTTAAGTGTGTCTTAATTTAGTTGTCGTGGAGAAAATGTAATATTTTGGATTTTTCTGAGCACTTATAGAAGGTTTTGTCCATGTTGGCTTGAAAGTTGAGATTAAAGATAACAAATCAGTTTAACCTTGAGGTTCATTTTAGCTCTGGGATTTTTGGTCTTCCAAGACTGTGTGAAAAAACCTCTAAACCTCAATTTCTTTTCAGGTGTTTGCTGCCATGTGAGACAATATTGACGATCATCACTGCTTTCAAAACTCACGTCTTTTTGTCATGCATGTCGGCAATTCATTCTGCTATTATTTCTGTATAAAAGGAGTCCACAGTATGCAAGAGTAACTTGTTACTTGTTCCTTTTTATGTCTTTAGCTTCACTCCAATAATAAAATAATTAAAGTCATACTTAGTGTTGTCTTTGGCTCTGACTTGCTGAGTCATGATTAACATTGTTCTAAAATACCCGGTAAAATAAACAACCAAAACCACAGATTATCTGGACTTCAATGCTTTGAATACAGCTGCTAGTAATTAACATGTTTAATCTCTTATTTACAAGGAACATAATTAACATTTCAAATCAAATATTTATTGCCCTTTTTTCTTATCACATCTGCTCTCTTTATTCCTTATCCCATAACACTGTTAACAATTCCATTTCATTTGTGTCCCTTGCCTTTTCTTAGATGCTAAATTTTTGCAA
The DNA here is from genome assembly GCF_026936395.1 of Plectropomus leopardus. Taxonomy (NCBI): domain Eukaryota; kingdom Metazoa; phylum Chordata; class Actinopteri; order Perciformes; family Serranidae; genus Plectropomus; species Plectropomus leopardus. Next base: position 15,973,757 of record NC_142191.1, on the reverse strand, counting down.
CATTAATGGGGTCAAAATAATCTTGGATGTTCTGGACCTTTCTGCAGAGCCACATTTGACCGGGCATGTTTTGTAAAATAAGCCTTCATTTAGTTTTATTCTTCCTGTTTTTACTTTTTCTTTTCTTTTTGTTCTGGCAGTAAATATGAGACTTCAGGCTACACACTTCTCCATCAAGAGGGTTTTCCAAGAACAATAACAAGCTGTGACCTACGAAGTACACACAACCCACACACACATGCACACACACACATAGACAACACACACAGCAACATCTGCGTATGATGAAGTGGTCAGCACTCCAGTAAAATTGGATGAGGCTTTAAAGACATTCCTCTATTTTACGGCTAGGTGAGAGAGAGACGTCTGAAGGTAATGAGGAGGCGAACGGCTCGAGTGTCGCTGACGCTGCTCCACCTTCCTGATCCCTATCGCAGCTCTCCTCCAGGCCAAACAAACAAACAACAACAGTACAAACAATGCAGATGTAATTGACATTCCTGATGAGGTGGAACACAACCCCCTGAAGGACTGTATGTAATATGTTTGCTTGTGCACACACACTCCAGCACCTCAGTCACTGCGAGGCTCACTGCGTGCTCAGTATTTAAATTCAGGTGGAGGATGTCTTTCTTACAGCGAGTGGGGATGAGTTCATCTTATGTGTGATTACTTAGGACCTCTGCATCACCCTGCTCTCTGAGAACAACTATTCATTAACACAATGAGTAGCTGTTCTGAATACAGATGGATTTTAAACTGGAGGATCCTCACTGGACTGAAAATGAGTACTTGAATTTTTGGGAGTAAATGGAGATGTTGTAGAGTCCAGTACAAGGACAATCAGCACAATGTTGTTGGACAAAGACCATGTTTGCCAGGCAGCAGAAGAGTGAGCTCTGACTGACAGATCAACAAGCCAAGCAAAGTCCATGTGAATTCTGTATCTCAGTTAAACCACACAATGAAGGTATTCACCTCCTGCTCCAAAGAACCCAATGATCAATGAGAGTTTAGATGCACGTGTTCCCGACATCATGGGGCACTTTCAGATTACATCATGGACACCTCTTTGGTTGATCGAATGGCCATCAAAGGAATCAAGGTCAAAATTAAAAGCTGAACGAACTTTGAATGTGACAGTGAGGAGTTAAATCATAATGGCACATAATGCCTAAGATATAGTGTTGGATACTGAAATCTGTACTTAAAAGGTACCAATAAAATTATGTCAGAACTACGGAGTATCAATTCACGTTCATCAATGACAAGTTTCGGTACCTGAGAGTGTATCTGGGTGAAAATGCCAGGAATCCAGGCACAGGGCTCCACAGAGGGGCTGCGTTAAGATGATCCTTTATTAGTCCCACAGCGGGAAATTTGCAGTGTTACAGCATCTATGAGGTACAGGATAAAAAGAACAATATAATCGTAAGAAATAGTAGAAAAAAAATTAATAAAAAATATGAAAAAAAAAATAATCATAAAAAAACAAGGTGCCAAGTAAATAAGAAAAAAAGGTGCAAAATAGTGACATAAAGTGCCAGGCACAGGGCTCCACAGAGGGGCCAGGTTCAACTTTAGACTGGATGCAGTAACATCCTGAAGGTGCTAAGTCGGCCAGAGAACTCCATGGCCGCTCCCTCTGCTTCCCAGCGAGCCAAAACCATCGCTGCAGAGCAAATCTGCCCCAATAGATTCGGCATCTGGTCTATTTTCTCTTTTTTTTTGTATTATTTCAGTCATAGCGTAGTGTCACTGCTAGATGAGCTGACACACATACAAACACATGCTGACAGAGACAGAAGAAGAGCTCTTTGTGTAATTAGAAATGAGAAGACAGGTAGATTTACATGAGTCCTGTCTCTTTGACAAAGGACAGTACCGAAAAGGATAAATTTTTTGGTGGCGGACTGAATTACAGGTACTAGAACTGGTAGCCTATCAGTTCAAATGTGAATGGTACCTATCCTTACCAATGTATAACTTACTACATGATTCAGTGATGACATATTTTATTCTTTCAGCCTTCAGATCAGATTTGAAGCAGTACGTTTGTGCAAAAAGTGCTATGTGCTTTGTCTCGTAGTGCCACTCCACATTGCTGCTTTTAATAATCGCATCAGCCTGGGGACATATAATGAGACAAGGCTCTGTTTTTTACTTTCTATGCCATGTGAAATGACTTCTTTCAGACTCTCTTATTTCTCAGACTGTTGTTTCTTGTCTCGTTTCTCCCCTGTGTGTGTATCTCATTCATACAAGTCACAATGCACAAACTTGATTGGTTGAGAGAATCACATGAAATGATTTAAAGCAAGCTATTGGTCTGTGAGTTTCCTGTTTGGCTAAAACCAGTACTACAAAGTTTATTGGTTATAGGACTGGGTCCTGATAGGACGCCATCTGAATCTGTATCTGAAGGATGGAGAGTGATGGCAGGTTGACAAGAGGGACACATTTTCGTCATTTTGCTAACAAAGGGGCGTCAGGTCCCCTCTAAAATCACACTGCGTAGAGGTCTATGCAGCATCTAACACTCAGTGATAAGTAAAAGACTCAGTACAAACAGTCTAATGAAAACAATGAACAATCTGCCTGACTTGTCTCAGTGCATCCTAAATAAGGACTTTCAACACATGAACTGTTAACATGACTATTGATTATGCGCAATCAATAAAACATCAGACGTCAATAAAGACCTGATTTACATACATGCTGCCCAAACAAGATCAATACCAAAATAAAGCATTCATGTCCAAATGTAAATCTTTTGTACAAACGTGTTGGAGCTCACTCGAAAATTGTTATGGAAATGGAAATGAAGGGACTGACAGACGTGGAGGCTGGCTGACAGACGGACTGACAGCTCTCTGCCGTGCCACATTCCTCTCATGTTGAGTCATGGCATGCTGCAGATCAGACACCACTTTCTCAGCAGACTCTCAGTGACTGGGTAATCTGGAGTGTCACACACCCTCTCCAATCCCGGGCCAAGCTATCCAAACAGCGCTGGCGAGCAGGGGGAGGAAATTGAATTTCCCCCCTCAAAGACAGGCCTCCAAATCCCCATCAACAGGAGCTTAGAGAGCCTGCAGTCCATCAAGTTTCATCTGCCACGGTGGTCCAGCCAATCAGGTTCCTCCTTTTACACACAAACTGCGCTGGCATGCATGAGCAAACATGGAAACATGTCAGGATGCACGCAGAAAAACTGACGCTAACGCACAAGCGCTCACACGAGCTCACGCGTACAAACACATAAATACAAACAAACGCAAACATGCACACACACACGGTTCTACCCCTCCTCTCAGCGCCCGCCTCAGCATCAACAATCAACAATCTGAGGCATTGTGGAGCCTGTGATCCTGTGACCTTTGACCTCTGGAGTTAACCCCAGAGCGGCCAGTGCTGAGAGGTGAACCAGGCGGCTCATTGAAAGGCGGCAAAGTTCCCATGAGAACGAGAACGTTGGGGGTGTGGGGCTCAGAGATCCAAGACCCTGATGATGATGGTGACGAAGGGTTTGAAGCGGACTTCAGTGTTCTGACATGCTGATTGGCTCGTTTGGAGTTTAGGTGGTTCAGAATATATATATACATATATATATATATATATATATATCAATCAATCAAACAATATGGTTTCCAATGATGGTCACTTTCAACAATGTGCGGTACATTCTCGCTGTTTTATTAGATTTCTCCCATGCATTAAAGACATCCATCTCCAGACTATCTTGAGTAAAACCAAGTAGACACTTATACTAAACGAAGATTTAACAAAATTCCTTGCACCAGATTTAACCCCTCCTTCATTACTGCGTTGACAGTCTAACACACAACAGCTGCTCCCAACAGCACCAGCACCATCTCTCCAGAGCACTATCCCAGCTGCAACACCTCTCCCTGGGCATCCAGGTCAGTGGCCCCACTCCCTCCCCAAGGGCCAAGGGTCTTGCATTTAAGGGACCAAAATACCCTTTCAATAAATGGAAACAGGTCATGAGGTATTACTGAGTGTTGCCAGGACCTTTTTTTTCCAATGGCAGTCTCAGGATTAGTATTGAGGAGTCTGTCTGTGTCATGGATGACTACGAAAAAGTATATTTGCAATGGACTTCTCAATATCTTTAGATACTGGTAGTCACCATATAAATTAATTGTAAAAATGTAAAAATTTGCAGTATCCATATCTTTGGTTGAAGCTGACTGGTTGTATTGGAGACATGACCTCATCAGGTGATACAGAGATAGTTTGTATTGTCCAATACTTATATTACAAAAATGCCACCCAACAAGTGCAAACATACGTAAAATACTTAATTCACAGTGTTTGGGAATGGACTCACAGGCTCATTTCAGGTAACTTTAAAGCTCAAACGTGTCCGGGCTAAAGCCATTTGTCCTCTTTGGCTGAACTGCCTCAATGGAGGAAAAAAAACTTTTGCTATTGTGGGTGTATGAACATGAGTAGTCCATAGATACTAAAGTCAGACCAAATTACATCATCAAATGATTCAACTGTTAATTTTGATAGGCATGCCTCCACGGTTCACAGAGATGATGCAAAACTTAAAAAAAAAAAGGGATTCCCTGGAACTGTTGAAAGCTTGTATAATTTAGTTGTTTTTGGAGGAATTTATTCGGGTTTGGAAACCTGACAGAACATTTTTAAAATAGAAAACACACATTAGAAGGGGGAAAAAATAAATGTAGATAAGTTGGCAAAAAGAGATGCATTTTCAAATTATTTTGGACATTGTTTTTATGTTGACTTAAGCAAACAGTGTGCAGTTTTGTTTAATTGTATTTATCTAAGTTTAAAACTATTTTAAATTAAAATTGATTTGTGGCTAGTTAAATGACAATTTTACACATAATCCAGGATTAAATTCAGAGGGGTGGCCCCTTTTTCAGGTCAGAGCAAGGGACCTGAAAATGTTTGTGCACATCCCGGATTTTAGGTGATTCTGAGAGTTGACACAAAAAAACCTTGTTGTTTCACTGACAGAATGCTAATTATCCATAGCTGTTTAGAAATGTAAGAGCATTGTGGGATTAAAAGGTGGATATTTAGCCAAATTTAAAGCTTAAAAGCTTGAGTTTGTTATAATTTAATATTGTTTTGATTGCTGTAATTAATTTAAGACTGACTAATCTGCTGCTGCAAACGATAAATAATACAGTGCCTCACAGGGACTGCGCCATGTCATGAATCACTCAACAAATAGTGCTGCCTGTGATTTGTTGGATCCAAAAATTGCTACTGTAGCTGCTGACTGAATTTATGATAACACTAAAAGGTAGAGTACTTGTACAAATTCAGGGTCACATAGTCAGGTCACATACTAAAATCTAATTGGTTGAAAATAAAAAGGTCAAGTTCTTTATTTGAACTTATTATCTGTCCCTAGATCAAAAGAGATTCATCCCCATCAATCATACTCTTAATTTTAGTCTTTCAGTGATGAATTATGAAGCATCTGTGGAACATTTAGTAGACTAATATTTTATGAAGCACAAAAGCTCTCACTAATCTATACATTTGTCTATTTATCTTAATTTTATTGAGCGTCTTTGAATGAGGGACAACTGCATAAGAAGACAGTCATGCACACAGCTGGCCTGGGATCAGTCACTTATCTACCATTTATATGAGAGATCTCAGTTTTGGCAGCAGCAGTGTTGCACACACATACTGACACTGACTTACAGAGATCAGTTCAACATCCTGTAAACTATACGACCACATCAACACCTCACAGAGGCATGAGAGCACACACATGGACAAGTGTAACTAAAGCACATGCACACGCACACTGAAGACCCATAAAAATATTTCATCATGTTTTATACAAAGTACACACACGGACACACTCTCTAGCAGTTGTCTATATCCTGTGAGGCGGTGCTCCAGCAACCTCTAAACAATGTATCCTTTAGATAAGGATCTGATTGCTGTGTGTGTGCGTGTGATGCTGGCTATAATCGCCAGTATTCATGCTGCACCGGGCTCCCAGCGTTTCTACAGCTGTCGCCTCTTGTACTCGCTGACCTCCACCAACAGGTCCCGAGGCCATCGGCCCTTATGGCAGCCACTCAAACCCTCCACTGTATGAGCAGAGCTGCAGAGCTGCAGCGCTGCAGAGCTGCAGAGCTGCAGAGCCGCAGAGCTGCAGAACCAGGGGTGAATTCAGACTCTTTAGTACACTGGGAGGCCGCTCGTGCTGCATGCAAACATTCATTTCACAGTCCTGAAGCAAGATGAAAGGAAAAACACAAACAAAGATGTGTTTGTGCACATACAAGCAGACATGATTAGATACAGTAGGTGTCTTTAGATTCAGAGATAAATTTAGCTCTAAAACTGTGAGATAATTAAGTGATTAGATAAGTCTGACGTAGATACTGGTTTATGTAATAAAACTAAATAAATCAATTCAAGATCCAAGCTTCAAACATTTATGGTTTTCTTTGGGTAGTCATGGGGTCCTAAGGTTTTCTAGGTTTCATGTAAGTATGAGTATCATCTCTCTCTGCTATTAAAACTCAGCCTGGCACTTCTTAAAGATGGGAATGTCGGCCAACTATTTATGAGATTTAAAAAAAAAAAAAAAAAAAGTAATGTATGGATCTTAATCACATCTTGATAAATGTTAATGCTGACAGCTCTATTTTAAATGTAATAACTTTGGGGTTTGGACAGTTGATCAGACAAAACAAGAAATATTATAATAAAACCTCTGGCTCTGGGAGTTTGGGATTTTAAGTGATTACATAATTTACCTGAAAAGTATATTTATACATTTATTGGTAATGAAAATATTGTTAGATGTAGTCCACGCTGAGTGTAGAAGTTACATGAAATTTCAATCAGAAATTCTTATGAGATTATTATCACACAAATGTATTAGGGTTACTTTCTTACTGCATATTGTTTGATTTAAAGTAATGAGAAAAATAACAGATTCACACAGATTCTTTGTTCTATACTTTAGGGCTGTACCCAACTCAGACTTACGTCAGTCGAATTGGATATGGCTGCTCAATACGAATATTTGCCAATTTCTTTTGTTTTCCACACAACGTTTTAAACTTTGAATGGGCTCTGCGGAGTGCTCAATGACAGCAGCATTCATTTTATATAGTAAACGAGCTAACTGTACCAATAACAGGTCATAAATGTGCAACATTTTTTGCCAACACTACATATCAAACAAAAGCCAGAGACTGTATCGTATTAAGTTGCTGTTCCCTGAAAATTAACCGCTTCAAGAAAAAAAGGGCTCTCCTCCTCCGTGCCACTGCCTGCATGTCTGCATCTCCATGTATCAAAGAGTAGCATGAAAGTTAAGAGCACTCACTCTGCAGCAAAATCTAGGGACCAAAAGCAGAAGTACACTCACTGCACAGAAAAAAGTAACTTCTCGACCTGAGGCAATCTCAGTTGACTGAGGGGTCTTTGACAGGTGATTTGAATCTCTGAAAGGGGGTGGCCCTAATATCTCTAAATTTCGTGAATATAAAAAAGGTAAAAGTAAACCTTCCATTTTAAATGTTTCCCCAGCCTAATCATGTAATTTTCCATAATTATTTGTAATTTAATAATTTATTTAGTTAGAAATAAGATAATATTTGCTTGTGAGTAGTCAGAATGTCGTGCCACGACAAGTATCCGCTTGTTACACACACATACAGTACATTCACAGACAAAAAGTCATGCAGTCCTGCCTCCAGTGGACTAAATACCCACTTCCCTTCAACACACTCACAAGTCTTCATTCGTTCTATAATGGCTATCAGGCAGTCTTCCGGGGGCCTTGGATAGATAGACCCTCTTTCTGTGGACCCTCACCCAGTCACATGAGCCTCATGAGTGTACACATCACCCCACAGAACAAGGCACACACATACAAAGTGTAATATCCATCACCCGTGGCATTCATATTTCCCAACTTCAAGTCTGCAAATGATCACTATTGGAGTCATGTGCAGACGGCTAAGTGCCCCGGCCCAGTGGCAGAAAGGGAAATGATGGGGGCTCTTGAACAAGAGCATGTCCAGTCCCTCTCTACTTTCAGCAGGGGTCAACTTAAGAAGAGGGAAAACCATCTCAGGAAAGGGTCATCAACATCAGCACAGATGCTCCTCTGTTCTCCCTCTCGTCACTCTCTCTCTCCCATGTACACATGCAGACACACTGCTCTGCCAATCCATGATGGATGTCCACTTCACAAATGTGAGGATATGAAGTCTGGGGATTCCCGTTTCCCAGAGGCCTTTGGGTGGCTTTAGCGGGAGAGAAGACCTCCGTTACGTAAACAAAGAAGGCTGCACTTCCTGCTCAGGCACTGAGAGAAGAGAGGGAGAGTGAGCGAGAGATGCTTTATCTCATTTTCCGAGACAAAACACGGATCACGGAGGAGGACACGGGAAGAGCAGGGGCAGGAGGAGCGGGGGTGGCAGAGGAAGAGCCCTTTCCCTCTCAGCTGCGCCTCCACTTCCTGTGTGGGGAGGAAGTCCCTTGTTGGGCGCACAGTGATCTCATCCTCCGTTGCAAGGAACTTCCGTCCTGGCGAGCAGCGGTGCTTTGAACCGGCTGCCATAGGAGGCAAACGGAGGAGTTAAGACGCACACACACACACGCCTGTCCTGATTATCGCAGTGGAAAACATACACACACCCACACAGCCGGCTCGACAGGAAACAGCGCTGCTCGGAACAAACAAGCACTTCCTGTGTGCACTGGGGCCCGTTCACAGAGAGGGCCCAATCAAAATCAAATGTCCTGTCCACTGCATCATTATCACCATCATTCAGTGGACATTACTGCTCATTTACTAATAGCCACAAGGCCTTATTTATGCTTACAGCCCCCGCTTACCCCAAACACCCACAGCAACCGCCTCACTGATGACCCAAGTTTGGACATGTTTCTCCGTGCGGAAGTCCGTTTTCCTTTAAAAGTTGGCCACTAATTGAAATACATTAGGCTTAAATTGCCTCTTTTTTCCTTTCACCCATCATGTTGACGGACGACCCAATATTTAAGTTTGCCTCTCTAATTTGTTGTAGAAATACCGATGCAGCGAGGCAATGTGGCTCAAGGGGCTGCTGGCCTGTTGGTTTACAGTACCATTACATTGAGAGATGGCAGGAACAGAACAGCCATTATGTTCCCAGTTCATAGTGCGGTCACCACCGGACCCCATAGGATCTGACGATGGTCACGCACTGGGGCCAGACATCTGCGGGTTTTCTGTTGTAAAGCTACACAAAACCTGTAGGTATAGGTAACTTTTTCTTTTAGCAAATATGACAAAAAGTTGTTTTATTACATGTGTCAGTATATCTTGACAATAGTACATGAAGAAGAAAAAAATCATGCCTTTCTACCTTCACATCATGCTCCTAATGGCAAGAATCATGAAAACAACTAATCAGAGCCAAGGAGTCTTTAACAAAGCTTTCTATCATGTCAATCACTTTTCGTGAACTGCAGTCACACTATCAATCTAGCCAGTGCCGATTTAAAGCAAATCAAGATTGTGTAACTGTATTCCTCGTTTCTCACCTCAATTTTTTTCATAAATGTGTTTTAGTGCACTGCTTAGCAGAAAAATGGGGAAGTTTATGACCCGGTGCCATGTGAAAACAGTCGAGCAGAAACAAAGCACATTCTGGCTAGAGTAAACTTCTGCATTTGACAGCTAAACAGTGCATTAAAATATTTGTCTTTCAGGTGAGATGTAGAAGGTAGAGGTTAGATTTATTAGTCATTTTTTAAACAAAGTTAAAAAACGTGATTTCATTTGTCCTTGATCCTGCTAAATCTTTGGAGTTGAAGGATGAGTTTATCAAAATCAGCAGCTACTATGAAATTTCATATTTCACATCTGGGTCCTTGGTCATGTTGCTGCTGGTGGCATCATTCATTTACTGCAGTGCATTTTTTAATTTGCACCAGAGTCTTGTGTCACTATGGCTCCAAACAAGGTCCGTCTAGCCAGTGTAACAGCTTGATCTGGGATGTTAGGGGTCAGCTATGTCTTAAACAAAACAAAAAAAACAACACTTAAGCAGTTTTGAAAGAATATTCTGGTACAACCTGAATATTAGAAACTAATTGCATATCAGATGGACGCATATCTTTGGAACCTTCACCTCCTTCCCAACATCACATTAGGGGGCTCTGTGTCCGACTATTTCTGAAACTTTCAGAAACCGCCAATTCAAACCCACATCACGCAGTGCAGCCTGCAGAAGTAGCCAATATTTCTTTAAACTCTCTTAAACCACTCAACCACCAGGAAACCCCAAAACTGGTTGATGTTAAATTGCTTTTTTGGAAGACTACATTGTGGAAGCTAATGGAAAAAATACAAATTTCATAATTTAATCCCAGTGAAACTTTTTCTATTCTATAATTTTCCATTCAGAAGCATTGAAGCACAATGCACAATGTCGATTGAGAAAATCCCACGACAAACTCATACACAACCACACTCTTTCAACATCACTGAGTCACTTTTCAAACAAATGATACCTGTGATAACGCTCCACTGTTTGCCTCCCGCCCCCTGCCTTTTCTTTCTGTCTGTCCTTCTGCCATTCTTTTCTCTTTGTGTGTGTATGTTTGGACCAGGAAGCAGCCTTCTTATCTGAACACACAACCCCAGTGGACAGCAGGGCAGCCTGTGGAAGCTCAACTCTGGGTAAACTTTGCCTTAACTTTGAAGCTGGCTGTGTGAGTGCTTGTCCTCAGGGCTGCCCGGAGCACTCAGCACCGGTGGCTCTCCAAAGAGGAGGTCAATGGGACAGGTAAACAGGAAGTGCCAGTGCGGTGACTGACAGCCTGTTTAGACACAAAGAGATGGATACTCGGAGATTGCTGACTCACTGACAAATTACCACTCACTGACCGGATTTAGAATATAGATGCTTCAGGGCACGGAGGCGCTTTCTTTTTCCTCTTACATGCCTATAATAATATATCTCTTTTTTTTTCTTTTTTTTTTTACTTTTGTGTATTTTATTTTGAAATAGTCCTTTTTAATACATTTATCTTTCCACTATTTTACATTTTGTGGCAGAGGCTGTCTTTTTCATGAGTGAGGAGATTTTTATGCACAAACTGGAAACTGCAGGAATCAGCTGAATATTTTTTTGGCTGTATTCACCACAAGTGCCACGCCCCTTCTAGAAGTGACATCCCAAAATGCATTTTATATTAGACTCCCGGGTCAAAAACCCTGCAGAAAACATGATGTGCAGATCAATATTTCATTTGGCTAAAGCCATTACTCATGCTCAAAAGGGAGGCTGTAAAATACATCGAAAGGAAAAATGTTTTTACACTGTCTGGAGTTTGTTTCCCAGGGGGAGCTATTTGTTTGTGACACTGCAGAGGAGGAAGTTGCTCTCTTTTTCCCACAATTCTGTGTAAAAAATTTCTAAATAAAGTCACAATCTTGAACTGGTGACCTATAACTAATCTCTCCATCTCCTCAGCCACAGTCCTCTCTCTTACTGTCTTACTGAACTTTAGGCTCTGAGTTTCAGTATTCAACCTCTATTATAGCAAGTTTAAGGTGGGACTATTGCACCGTTATGTCACCTTGCCATTCTGTGTATACAGCTTGTTCTCTTTCCAAACTCGTAAAACAGCGTCGCTACAGAACAGGTCGTGGTGTTATTTACGCCGGCAGCCGGCACCTGCCACATCCGCCTGCTACACACATGGAGGGCATCACTTGAGAACGCGGCTGGATGGAACCTGCCACATGCACATGAAATGCAACAAGACGGCACCAGGTTGAAAGGTTGCCAGTAAAGTTGTAATGTAAGGAGCGCGAGGGCACCTGTAGGGCGGCAGGGAGGGAAGGTGGATGAGTCAAACAAGCCCGGACTTTGATGCAGGAGTCCAATGTTTGCTTCACATTTGAATGTGATGTTTTTAAATCTACAACTTACCATGTGCCTCCTTCTCCTAATCTTAACCATCCATGACTTTGTTGCATAAACCTAACCATCTCGTGCCAGCATGTGTGCTTCTTGATGTCCTGATAAGGTTGCCATCTGCCTAAACATAACCACGTGCAGCGTCAATACACCATGTGCATTTGTTCTCATAATGGTATTAGCATCCAGGGCATTACAAGCAGATACACAAAGATACCTAAAATGTAATATTTAGACACAGAGGTCCACAGCAAAGCTGCAAAATGTGACGACTTGGAATAAGAATGTGTTGGTACATAACAAAAGGTCATTAAAATGGGGGGGCAAAGTTGTCTTACCTTTAGGCTCTACATGAGGTGGTAACACTGCTGAAACATTGTCTGTATAAATAGGACAGCTGGCAAGACCAGTGTGGCATTTTAACAACATGGTATACGTGCAAGAAACCATGAGTGGCAGTTAGCGCCTTACTCTAAGAACAAGCAGCAACAGCTTCCGTAAATGTCTGCAAGTTGGGAAAACAGTGAGATTCGGGAGCTCTTTACCCTCTGCGGACGAGATCACCCGCCATATAACAGAGACAGTGAATGATTGTTGTTGACATGCTGTGTCATTGTTAATTATAAAGCACTGCTGATGCATATATTTTATATCACACCAGAGGCTGACACTGTTGTGTTAAATGTCACACCTGTCACGCTTCTTTTGCTTCTGCGATGCCGGCATGCTATTTAGAAATCACACACTGGAGTCACATAATGCCGCCGTTGTTTAGTTCTGTGTAAAAATGCAAAAGAGGCATAAAGATGGGACTTCTTAGCAGCCCTATAGCACAATCTCTGTAAAAAGGGCTTTAGTCTCTTCTACTTCCACCTTCATCGTTCCCATGCAGCAGTGCTGAGGGTGCTCGCAGGCCAGCAGCAGCCTGGGTGGCAAACTCAAGTCTGGGGCTGCAGCTTGCTCACGCTAATCACGTTGATTATTGCGATTACAGACCATTTCCCCCCCTCCTAGTGTCACACTGCAACTTGCTGACCTGGATCTGACAGAAAGTCCCGGTTGCCATAGGCGATCTGTCTTCCTGTTCTCCTCCGTCCAAGTCCTCACCATCCCAAAACGCCCCCTCTTTCCCTCCACTCAAACACAATCGCTCCCTGAGGTAACTTAGGTACTGTTTCCTCGTCACGTTGCCAGAAAGTCATGACCAAGAGGTTTACTAGAAACACACACACACGCACGCACACACACACACACTCACTTTCTGTCTACATTTCCCTCTTCAGCCAGCTTCCTCTTTTTCATTAAAGGCTGGCAGTGGGATGAAGTTTTCCCTGCTACTGTGTGGCCAGCAGGCGTGCAGATGTTTTTGCGCCGCTCCTTGCCCATATGTTTATCAGATCATTGTGCTGTTTCATATCTACATTATGAGCACTGAGCAGATAACAAAGCCTTTGATTCAGGCCCGATTTCCCCCCTTATCCCCTATGTTAAATTTAGCACAGTGATTACGGAGTGTGATTATGGGCCTCTGCGGCCTTTTGTAAATCATATGGGACCCACACACTGAGTTCCTGCTCAGAGGACGTGAGCTTGCACGGTGAGGACTAAGTAATGCTCAAGGACATAAAAATGTATTATAGGTTACCTTAACTTACCCTGCACTCAGGGGTACTACGTGTCTGGGATTCTTCTTATCTTTTCCAAGTAAGCAGTATCAGAGACACTTATCATTCCTTTCATTACTTTCTAAAGCTTAACTCCCCTGTGTGGCATACTATAGTTGATTTGTCCTCATATGTTTGCAGCTCAGCTACAGAATATTAGTGTTACTGAGGAACAGCCCTATCAGGCCTCTTTGTAAACGGCACTCAGATAACAACTCACTCAAACACCCTAATGAGGTAAATTTTATGGTGTCCTCTGACAGACGAAACAGCAAACAAAAGGAGCAAAATGGGTCGTGTTAACCCTTAAACGCATGGTTGTTTTTCAAACATACCTACATACCTCAGGACTTAAGTGACCCAGTACTTACATAACGCAGGTTGAGCCACATATTAAAATATTTCTTGTTAAGTTTTTGTGCAAGTTCCTCAAGAATTCCTAACATTGGATGAACCTTTAAAAACATTTTTTCATATCCAATGCCAACATTTTTATAGGATATTATGAATGACCAGAATGCATTGCGCTGCACCAGAACAATAAACTGTCCCACTGGTGGGTGACACGATGCAAGCTCAGCTGCTTCAACAAAGACACAAAATAACTGCCAGGTGGTGACAAACCATCTCAAATCACTGTTAAACAGTACACTAAAATACATTACAATACAATACAATACAATACAATACAATACAATACATTTGAGGTGAGAAATAGGCAATACAGCAACAGAATCCGTGTTTATAATCAATCAGCACTGCCTAGATTTACAGTTTGAATAGGGTTTGATCGGAGTTTGAGAGAGAGGGGTGGGTCTCTCTGTCAACCTGCTTCCATATTCTTTGTGTCCATGGCGATGGGCATTTAAAAATAGACTCAGCAAAAAATCCGCTGAAACGCGTCATCTGGCAGTTTGGGCTGAGAGATGAGCCCAAACATTTAGGAGCAAGTAAGATGGAGGGAATTTTCCACAGCTCATTAACACATACTACCAACAATATTATGATGCAAAGCTGGTTGAAAATCGACAAAGTATTCTTTTAATAAAAAACGCAAACATCAACTACATGAGTCTTCTGCATGAAACTCTGACACTCTACTTGCTCATCTGCACTCCTGGCCTTCCCACCCTCTCTTCACTACATAAAGGGCACACTGCTTCCTGCCTAGGCACTGAACATCGGCACTGGGCGTAAATCAAAGTGCAAAGTCATCCAATATGGATGTAACTCAAAGGAAACTGAGCTGCATTGTTCAATGGATGCATCCGAAAGCACTGTTCACATGTTGAAGGTTTTCTCCCCACACAAGAACTTTTGGATTGGCTCCAAAAAGCCTGTTTCCAACACGGAAATGCTAAAAATATAGAGAAACACTTTATGGGCTTGTGCAGGCCACTTGAGCCGGGAGCTGTACTCCATTTCTGCCACATGACTTTCCAACATTTGGAAGTGTTATCCTCTTTGAGAGCATTCCTGAAATATCAGTTTTTGGTGGTTTGTAACAGCAGCTTAAAGAGTGGATGAAAGATCAAAATAGAGAAAAATATAATGCATTTTAAAAACAATTAACATCATTATAATCTATGTCATAACGGTCTCATTGTGACTTTGACCTAAAGGTAACTTCTGCTCTAATCAGCAATCTCAGTTCTGTCTGCAGTCCCTCCAGGATGCTGCAGTTAATGCAAATTCAGCCAGTCCCGGTGAATTCTGCGAGACTTTGCAATTTTGTCCAGTCTTTGCAAATTTGATCTTTTAAATCGGGTAAAATTTTATTTCACTGTAGAGCTGTCTGCAGCATATTGATTTGCTCAGCCCCTCCCTCTCTCCTCCATGCCTAAAACAGAGTGTCACACACACACACACACACACACACACACACACACACACACACACACACACACACACACACACACACATGCACACACACACTCACACTGTTTTGTCTATTTATTCTGTTTACATTGTAACTAAAACACATACAAAATGTTTTAAACCGTCTGTACAGTTCAACATGCGTCTGACCAGAATTAACATTATTTCAATTATAATTGTTTTGAGTCTACCTCAGATTTGTGAAATGTTCTGCTGTTTGGAAAATGTTGTCATGTTCTGACAACAAATAACAGTTTAAACTACAATTACCAGAAGATTTCTTCAGCTTTTACTTAGGAGCAAAAATATGCCTTTAAATTTTGAAGAAACAATGATCTGACTTTTTTATTCGATACATATCAATATCAAGCAATATGAAAACCCGTCCCGTCCAGCCCTACGTTACCTAATGGTTATTAAATGGTTTAAGTCAAGACAGAGTCAAGCTGTTGTGGTGGGAGATTAACAGCTCTGTGTGAGATGTCAACAGCAGCTGCAGGGCTGCGGCTCAAGTGGCAAAATACAATGAGTATCACATATGGATCCTACTTGTATTAGAAAACATCAATGCTCATAATAATAAGTTCCAAATCTGTGACAGCATCACAACTATTTTTGTAATTTTCACTGCGTTTTTTAAAAAAATGCCTATAAACATGGCAACATGCATTGCAACTTTTTGGAAAAGCTGCTGTGAAATCAGGAATTTCAGGCAGAAACAATCTCAAAAACAGCCCACACAGTCCTGGAGGGACTGTCTCCGAGTCCAGGTAACCACACATAGATGTATTACGCCTCTGCTTATTTCCTGCGGAATTGGAGACAAATTGTAAATGTCTTCCAATGCAAGCAGAAGGATAAATCAAGCTAATACCACATGCTCATATGAAGAGGGAGGCACGGTCATTTTGTCGTGCGGAAGGAGAAGGAGGGCAGCAGTCATTCAGGAGAGAAACCCCCAGAGGAAATGTTAGCGTGACCTCACACCAGAGGAATGTAAGATGCAGCTTAATTGATTAGAGGACCACATGATGGAGGTCTTGAGAGAAGAGAGTAGGGAGGGCTGCTGTGCAAGTTTTTTTCTTTTTTTTTAAGGAGGAGGGGTGTTGACCTTGTGGAGGGCACAAAGGTCACAGGCCTGTAGGCTACTGGTGCCTGTCAGGAATTCATCCACAAAGACCATCCTTTCTAATAGATTTGCATCAATTGACAGCTAAGCATGATCAATGATGACAAGACAGGGCGTTCTGTCGGGCCAAGGATGGCTGTAGGAACATTGTGTCCCTGTGGTCGGAGCATTGTCCACCTCGTTCCCTCTGTTTCTCATTATCTCTCACACTTCTCCCTCTATTAGTCTGTTTTTCACCCTCTTTTTTAATCTATTTTCTGTGCACACTATCCACGTGTCTTGCAGCGGGATGGGTGACACGTCTGCGACTGCCGCACACACTTACTCAAACACACACAGCCTGAACAGATGGAGCGGCATGGTCTGTCTGGCAGATTACCTTGCTGGTGGTCAGACTGAACCCAATGCCCACTGCCCGTCTCCCTTCAACGCCACCAACTGTCCTTTGTGGCGAGAATTAAAGTCACTAACACAAACTGTGAGCTACATACTAAATATGCTCTCTTTGTGTACTTTGCATGAGTTATTTATATCCCCGCCTTTCAGTTTGACCTCCAAAAACATCAAAATGCACCTTCAAAACAAGAGTGTCTAAATATAAAGTGCTTTGCATAAATTGTCTCGCAAGAGATGTGCTTTAATCGGAGCATTTGATGCCGCTGGGACGTGACATTTCTTGCTTAGAACAATACTTTTACACTGTAGTACTTTATGTGGCGGGCTGTCAGATTTCTTAGAGCTTTCTTAAGAAAAACCTCAAGGGAGGACGATGTGGGAGGCAGGGAGGGAGGGAGAAAGAGAAGGAGGCTGCCACATGCCTGTCAATACTCCAATCAAAGCAAATTCTCCAGGGACGGTCAGAGGGACGAGGGAGCATCACTATGACAACCCCCGGACCCCCAAAATCAAGACTTCAAAGGTGCAGAGGCGTCCCATTGAGTGAGTGGGAGACCACCTCCTGCAGTCATTTACATCTCATTAGGACATAACTGCCTTTTAACAGCGAGGCGTTTAAACAAACACATCCCATGATGTGCACATGCATTGGTATGTGGAGGGAACGAACCAAACTAGACATCCAATTTCATTACATACATTAGACACCAGTCATTAACTCAGGTAATCATGCAAACAAACCCTGTGATAAGCCACTTTGTTTTTTTGTGTGTCCAATCATGCAGGTTTATTAAACGTCTGCATGTTTCATGTCTTCATCGCTTACTTTCCTCCAGCTGCATTAAGAGCAGGTAACATATAAGCAGCTGACACGCGTGGGTTGATCAGTTATTAACAGGTGAGACGTCGTTAACACACTTATTGTTCCTTCCATATTAGGTCAGCACAGATTTATCCAAGGTTAGTAAATGCAAATCGAGGAGCATGTACACACACACACTTGAAAGGAGTGTTTGGTGTGTCAGAGATGTCTCACTTTGTTCTGCATATGAAAACACTTTATCTCATTTTTTATCACTGTAGAACTACTTAAAATATGCACATGGATAAAACTTTTAGTATTCAGTGTGCAATGTATGTTTTTTTTCTTTAATGATAGCAATAGTAATATTACTAAAAATAATAATTTAATAATAATAATAATAATAATACTTTTAGCACAGTTCATAAAACACATGCAACTCAAAGTGCTTTAAATGATCAATTAATGAAATAGATAAAAGACAATAAGATCAAATGAATAAGATACAAGAACACAACCACCGACACGCGGACATAGACACATACATGCACGTATGGAAGAAAGATGAAATGAAAGAGAAAAAAATGAATTAAGGTTGATAACCAGTTAATTAAATAAACTTTTACCAACACAATCCATCCTAAAGAGGGCAAATAGGGTGAAAAATCACCCGATCACGCAACATTTTTGGGGGGAAAATTTCCCACCCCAGCCATTTTTGGTGGGCAAAATCAACCAATTAGGATTCACCAGTTAAATATGAACATATTGCATATTGTTCTTCAGCACATAGTCAAATATTGTAGGCAGAGCATTTTTGTTCGTCATTGCATGTTTCTGTGATAAATTATGATTTATGTGAGAGTAACAACTGAAAATTACACACACACAAACACACACACAAATCAATTAAAATAAAAAACAGTGCTTTAAAATATGCATTTCACCATTGCATTTGAAGGAGGGCGGTGCCCCAGTGCAAGTCCAGTGCAAGTCATGTGACTGGAGTCCACACCTCTGACTCTTATGGCTGCATAGCTACCCTCCCACATACATCTACACACTGTGTACACACAAACAGTCACACACAAATACACACCTTACAAAGAAATTTAGGTCACGTATGTAGAGTCAACAGACGTGACACATCGCGAGGGCTAAAATTATGAGCGGAACCTGGAGCTCTGAATACCACAGGAGGGTCCAGCACAGGAGGAAAGAATCACTCATCACAGAGACAAATGGATCCTTTGCCCACTGATAGCTAAATGCTGTTGGGACAGCCATTTCTCTTGGCCGCTGACTTCCTGTTTAGGCCAGGGGTTCAGCATGATATCATTAAAACAGTGCCAACAACACCACTTCCTGTCAACACAGACATTCACCTCAAATTTATGGCCTTGGTTTCCTTCTTCTCACCTCTCAAACAAATAATTACTGCTGCTGAATTGGGTGAACTTCTCTTCTTCTCTCCTCTCTTTGACCGCTTCCTAATTCTCGTAACTCATGCTAATCTGACTGGAGCCGACTGACAGGACTGAGCATGTTTGCAGGAAGTGAAACGTTCCATTTTCTTTCTCCTCCAAACTGCACATTGATGATGTCAGGGGTGATATATCGACCAGGAGGCTGGGAACCCAACCCTTGAGAAGGAATGTATTTAGGCACACACATACATGCACATACACATGCACACAAATCGACCCACACACACGCGAGCTGAAGGCCTCTCTTGCCGGAGGTGTTGAAATGCTTGTAAGTCTTGAAATGCCAGTTGAGACGCTGAGCTCCCCTTTCACACACCGTGCAGCCAGAGACAAGAGAGCTGACAAATGGATGCGTTGAAACATATTAACCATCTCCCTTTGTGAGCAGACAAACATTTAATCTGGCTAATGACCCCTGAGGATCAAAACAAATGCAGGGAGATAAAGACGGGCAGAGGAAGGAGGAGGGGAATGCTAAAAAGAGCTCATTGACCTCCAGGAGGGCTTTGCAGGGTTCACAAGGGCCAAGAGCCTCTTTCTGTGCTGCTCTGCAGGTTATGTGCATGTGAACATACGTAGATTAAAGTCAGAGTAACAAATGAATTCATATACATGTGGCTGGAACATACAGTACTGCGTTCTCATGAGTCAGTGTGGGATGAGCACAAAAGCTTTGGGTATCTCAGTCTCCATCAGTGTTCATCACAATAAACAAGTCACTTAGCGGAAAGCTATCTCGCTACTTTTCTTCCCCTCAGACCCACATCGACTCTCTATCTCCAGCCACTGGTTATGTTATGATTATACAAAATGC
The DNA here is from genome assembly GCF_026936395.1 of Plectropomus leopardus. Taxonomy (NCBI): domain Eukaryota; kingdom Metazoa; phylum Chordata; class Actinopteri; order Perciformes; family Serranidae; genus Plectropomus; species Plectropomus leopardus. The sequence continues at coordinate 15,953,621 of NC_142191.1, read as the reverse complement.
ATTATCTGTTATCTGTCCTCCTATCAAAGCTAACAAACAGCTGCACTATCCAGTCAGGGGAGGTCACCTGCACAGTCCTTTCAACACAACATCCGTTAACGTATTTCCATATTCTGTGTTGAAATACACACAGAGTAACCCTGCTCATTCCTTTGAGAATGGAAGTCTGTTACTATGATATGCACTAAATGGGAACAGTGGGAACTCAACCAAGCTGTTTTTTAAGGTCGTGAAACAAAGTCTTTACGACAACCTTAACCAAAATAATCTTAAATTTAATCTTAAAGGAATACTTTGCCTATTTTCAACTAGCTTTGTATCAAAACAATGTGGGTAATGTGCAAAGATGAACTGTGGGAAACTTTCCTGCATCTAAACAGTGCCTAGATATCCCTCCTCACCCCCCGAAATGATGAAAATGATGTCATTTGGAGGAGTTTCAGCTCCTGGGGCCATTGCTCGAACTAAAGGCTGCACTTCCGTATTTTCGTATTGCCCACAATTTCCCGCTACCAACTGCTCCCTCAAAGAGAATACACCTGATCGAGACACCCCTCTCTCTGTCTCAAACTCAGACCAAAATCACATCAAAAGCTTAAACTAGGCAGTGCTGATCAAATATAAATCAAGGTTACATTACTGCACTTCATATTTCTTGCCTAAAATGTTTTCAGAAATGTTTTTTAATGCCCCGTTTTGCCGTAATGGTAAGTTAGTAAACAGGACGTGGGCGCCAACTGCTTCCTGCAAAAAGTTACATCCGAGGCTGAAAAAAATTCAAATGGTAAAACAAAGCAGCACTGATCAAATATAAACCAAGAGTCTGTTACTAAGTTGTAGAATTCTCATCTCAAATGTTTTCATAAACATGTTTTTGACCCTGACCCCTTTTTCTCGGTTTTCTCTGGTCATGTAGCACCAATTTGAAGAAGTATTTGCATCTTTGCACTGCATAAACAACCTAGTTTTATGTGAGGTCCTTCTCTATATCAGTGAAATACTTCTTTAATAGCATTTTTGGCCACTCTGGACCAGCGGAAAGTTTACATGAGAAACTTGTTACCAGAAAGCTTCTTATTTACACATACAGTAACATAAAAATGGTGGTCTCTACCAACCCCTGAGGGTTGCAGTGTAACATAATTGTGATTGGACCCAGTGTTAATACTTCCTTAGACCCTCAACTTGCCCAAAACACAAGCGCACCTCCAAGTGCACACAAATACACAAACACACAAGAACATGGGTGGGCATACACCTGCACAAGAAAATAGAATCTGATTTCCAATTTTCACAGAAAGCTGGTGGCCAGCAGCATCGCTGGGCTTAACCTGTGAAACGGCAGCAGCAGAACATTTGCCAGTCCTGCGAGGTCGGGACAGTCCAGGATCCAACCCAGGGTCTCTGACAAATTTATGTTTATTATATATATATATATATATATATATATATATATATATATATATATATATATATATATATATATATATATATATTTTTTTTTTTATTATGTGGCAGGCTGACACAATAAAAATGTATATATTTGGAGATGGACCGTTCATTAGGTGCTACTGATATATACAGTACATAACTGTACGGTTATGCATTGCACCAAGCTTGTACTGTTGTCACTGACAGGGTAGCAGAATACCAAGCACAGTGAAAGTGAAACTTAATTGTTCATTGTGCTGGGTCTAAAAGTTTGCATTCACTCACTCTGCACTATGCTCCTTCTCTTTATTGATCTAATCAGCTCTGACCAGATCAACTAATCAATTATTCATGCTGCAACTCAAACTGCTGCTGAGGGATATATATAACACACGATGACTTTTGCCTGCACTGCATTCACAGACTCACAATAGTCTGATTTTATAGAAAAGGGACATACACATAGAAGATTAAAATAAAATTTTTAAAAAATTAAAAAACGGGAAGTTTGCTAACCTTCCCTCACCCCGTCATCAGCTACCAACACACATAGATTCTGATCTTGTGGTGGGAGACACTGCAACCCCGCTGTGCTGGCTGAATTTGAGATGTTACAGTCGCAGTCTGTGAGCTGCCGCTTGCTCTCCTCTCAAAGAAATAAGGCCAAAATACACTGCCACTGATTGGCATGTGTCAAAACATCTTTATTACTGAACTGAAGGGCGTCCCTCCCAACCTGCAAACCAGCCTTTGATCAGAAGCACAAACACAGCTGAAGCGCCAAATTCATCATCGCTAATCTCCCAGTCTGCTCCTGACTCAAACCACTTCAACCTGATTTCTCCAAGCGGCAAAGAAAATGCCTTTCTACTTGGGCCCCTGACAGCTTCTGAGCACCGTTGATGTTTTTGCATTGCCTGAGGGAAATATGTGGCTGTTCAGATGATAAATGCTCTGCTATGTTCACCAGCTAGCTGCTAACTGCCTGCTGTTTGGTGGCAGAAAAAGCTCGGGATAAATATTATCATAACTGTATATCTAAATTTATGTTACAATTTTTTTTACATTTTTTTTATTTGAAGGTACCTTTTTCCATGTAATTTCCTTTTTTTTACTTTCCTTTTTCTTGTGTCTTTTTCTTTTTTTTAACTGTCAAGTTTTTTAACTGTAATTTTCTTGAACTTTTTACTAATTGCTTGCTAATTTTTCAGTCTTTTTTTCTCTTGATGCACACTGAATTTTTCCAATGTTTTTGAAAGAAATCATGATCAGGTTTCAAAAGACTAAACTCAACCAAAATTTACTGTATTTATGTCAACTCAGCTCAAACCCTAAATACACAATTTAGAGAGTGCTAACACGACAAGTTGCAAGCCAGCTATCAAAGATAGATTTTTAGTGGCACATGTAGCAACAGTGAAGCATGATAGACTTCTACATAATTCACATAGCTAGATAGATCTACATTGCTCGATAGTGTTGATCATTTAAATATGTCTTTGTTTATTTAAGCAGAATTTATTCAACAGGCTGTGGCTCTCCTGTCTGAGTGACTGACCCCCACATCAGCGTTAGTTAAATAAGGCTTCCTTCCCCTGATTCAAGACCCTGCAAACTCACCGAAGCCTCCATTTTTTTAACAAAGAGCAACAATAGGCCTGTAAAACTGTCAAGAGTAAAACTGAATTTACGTGTGACACTTAAAATAGTCGAGCCGAACGTTTCTCTGGAGGCGAGTCGGGAGAGGTTTTTGAAAGTGGGTAGGGTCTGTGAGTGCACATGTCAGTGTGATACAGTGTCTAACTGACTCTGGGCGAGCCGGCATCGGAGCTCTCACTTTCATTGCGAGACGGGCCGATCAAACCGACTGGATCGTGTTGCTGGTGCCCATGCTGTTAATCCATCACTGATATTGATTTCCAGTTGATCGTGAGGCCTCCTAATGATGTTCACCTTCAGGGCCAAGCTCATTGATTCACGGTCGTGACTTGATCTATAACTGGTAATGTGATCCATGCAACAACTGTGATGCACAATTACCTCCCATTTTACGCTCCAACGGGAACTAGTGAAGGCTGAAGCTGATCAATCCAATGAATAAATAAACAGAAATCACTAATATGGGAGACTATTGAAAAAATGATAATAGAAATCAGCCCAGTTGCAAGAAGACTATTTTGGCGCTGTATGTTTCTAATAACCATGAATACGTTATCATACATATCTTATCATATATTTTTTTATAAAGTGACGTAATGCATGAGCCGCCTGTCAGCTGAAGGTGGAGGGGATGATGGCTGGCATGACGTCTAGTGGAGACACCTGCTGAGCTGCAGACCACTGGTCGAGACCAACAAAATGTGGGTGTTGTTTGGGGATTTTTGGCTCTTTTTCCAGTGACTGCAAAGATGGCCACCTTTTGACCCATGGCACTTTTTCTAGTGACTTTTCAGTCCAGGACTTGTGGCTCATTTAGGCACCAAATGTGTATGGTTTTTAGGGACCTGTGGCTGCTTTTCCAGTGGCAAATGTGGGTGTTTTTAAGGTAGTTTTGTTTTGTGGGTCTTTTTAAAGGTACCCATGGCTCTTTTTCCAGTGGCCTTTTTAGGCAGAAAATGATCATGTTTTTTGGGGATCCATGTTTCTTTTTTCAGCAGCCTTTTAGGTACCTTTTAGGTTTTTTGTGGCTGTGTTTCAGTGGCTTTTTAGAAACCTAACGTGGGTGTTTTTTAGCTACCCATAGCTCTTTTTCCAGCAGCTTTTCAGCCCCTAAATGTGGGTGTTTTAGTGACCTGTTGCTGTTATTCCTGTGGCTTTCTAGCCCCTAAATACAGGAGCTTTTTAGCAACAGTTTTTCTAGCTGGGATAGTGGCATGAAAAAAAGTGTTTATTACGGAGACATTGCTGCTTTTCCAGTGGGGGTTATGAACCCAAAACTGGGTATTTTAAACCATTTTCCTTACTATAACCATGTAATTTTAGTGCCTAAACCTAACTGCACATTAACCACAGCATTGTTGAAAATTAAAGTTTCAATGTATCCACCAGTGCAAATGTAACATATCTATGGTTTGCAGAGGTACAATACCAACATTTGATCTGGTAATTGAGTTACAACTAAAAGAGAGAATTCCCGCACAGGGTCACAGGGAATTCTGTTTTTCACAGTCTATTTACATTTTCCTACAACGCACCTGTCCACTTTTTTTTTTGTTTTGGTTTTTTTGAAGGTGTGCATGAGCCTCCACATTCAAGTTAGAAGAAATATGCAAAAACTCTAAGGACTATTAGAATATGTGTTATGTTATATCTGTTCCTAATCTATACTTTCACTTCAACAAAAGGATGATAACACATATCAGCCCATCTCTGAGAAAGCTCCCACACAAAGAGGATGCCTGGTTTCCGTAAGCATGAAATCTCTTAACGCATTCTTCACCTGGTCCACCGGTAGCTAACTGCATTTCTTCCAGTCAATGTGTACAGTACTTCCTTAACGCCAACCAACAAAGCAAACCCGCATCCTGGCTCACACTGAGATATGATAAAGCTGACAGTACTTAGTATTCTAACTGATGAAATATACCCATGTAAATTAGCCTCTGTGCCAATGGGACATTACTATAATGTATTCTGTTACTTTCTATATGAAGACGTATTTCCCAAGACGAGTGCGCCTTTATATCAATTTTCAGTGTTTGCTAATGTGACACAGGAAGGATTAACCTTGGTGGAATTACTCCCGAGATCCTGGCAAAAACATACAGAAGCATTACTCAAGAGGAAAAAGTGATGTTTATACATTCAATGAATCATCTGATGTGCCGGTTTAATTGTACGGGCAGAGCTGTAGGTGCTTAGACACAGTTTGAAGGCAAGATCTAACAAGACAGCAGCCACTTCCCTTCACACTTCTGGCACCCTCGGAATCCAATATCAAAAAGGCCAAAATACTTCCTCAACAAGTTTATTCCTCCCAAAATAGACTTGATGGGAAAACATCCCCTCAAAATAGACATGGGAAAAAATTTTTTTTTTCCTTAAGCCTATTTGTTATATTGGTTTATATTCAAAATAACTTTATGATGGTTGAGAAAATGTTTTGGTAGGGTTTGTTCACTGAGGAATTGCTATTACTGTAAGATCTCATAGAAATTCCTGAGGGATTTGTTGCAACTCGCTCCTGCTTTTCTCTACAAGGCCAAGTCTCTGGCAAAATCATGATGAGGTCATCTCTGGCATTAACGTTACAGAGCTTCTTTTTACCTGAATCATCATTTGAGGGTCATGTAGAGTCAGATTATATAGATTGAGTGCAGAGCACAAAATAGAAACTATCTTCCACTTTTGTTCCCTTGAGCAATTACGCAAGACACTGAATAAACAGATAATTAAACACCCATGCGTACGACCTAACAACTGAAAAATTAGACTTAAACTTTGTTGTATCTTTGTGAGAGTTGCTTTAAAGGCCAACCACGGACAACTGAAAATGAACTGTGAAAATGCTTCTGTTTTTATTACATTAATGTTGCAATAACTGTCGTCCCGAGTTACAAAAAAGTACTTGTGGCACCTTAACCTTTCGAAACTTGGAATGACATCCTTTTTTTCCTGCGTGTCTTGCGTTCAGATGCCTTTCACAGGCATTTAACGTGTTAAAATACAAGGAGCAACTTGGCAAGACATGTTCTTTAAATTGGAACAAATTAGTAGAGATAAAATTATTTTCTTAAAAACGGATAGTAAAAATGTCCAGAAAACTATATTCAAAATTATCCTAATTCTATATTTACAGTTACATTGCAGAATTATTGTTATCTTTAAGCACTTTTTTCAAGTCATTTCCTTGTTGTTTTATTTTTTTTTCAACTTTACTTCCTTTTTTTGTTTTTGCAAGCCAATTTGCTTGTTTCACTGGGTTAAATGACATAAAACAAATATTGATCTTCATATTTAAAAAAGCACAAAAGGCATTAAATGCTGTCCCCAAGGAAACAATGCCAAGGCCTCGAAAAAAGTGTTGATCCTAGATGTAAAAGTTGGACTGAAGCTGATGTTTAATTGCTGTTAAGTGGCTTTAGGGATAAAGTTAACGCCTGGTTTAGTTTGGGGTGAGGTGAAGGTGACGGGTGGGTGAAGGGGGATGTGTGGGCTCCCGTGTGTTGGGGGTGGAGGGTTTCACTGGAGCTGAAATGTAATGATGTGGATCATGGACAAACATGGCCTCTTGTTGAAGTTGGTTTGTTTGAGGAGAAGATGCCACTGTGGAATCTGACCTGACATGATTAAAGAACAGGAGACTTAATGCCTTCCACAGACTGAGTGACGACTCACAGTGTGTGTGCGCGGCTCTGCACTGCTACAGGGATCTGTGGCTAGCAAGCTTGTGTCGTCTTATGCGGGGTCCTGTATGCACCGTATATGAAGCTGCTGAATTTACACATATGGCTTTTATAACACCTTGATGTTGTTAACACCGCTTGTGCTAACTAAACCTGGGTTATTCACTCCTGAAAATGCATGCTGACATACCAGAATGATGAACAAGCTATTACCCCTACGGTATATCGTTTTAATGTGGCCTATTTCATTTGTAGGGCCTGCACTCCACTGCAACGTCATTGTTTCAGCTCCTTATCAGTGTGAGCTGGCATCTTGTACTGTATATCCAGACTATTGCATAAATTGACTTTTTTACACTCACTGTAGGTGGGCAGGTAGTATAAGTAGCGACAAAGTTTGTGGTTCATGTAGTGAGGTGGTTAGGTCAAACAAGCACAGGACTTTAATCCAGGAGACCACTATTCATGTCCCGGGTGAGATCAAAAGCGATGAGTTTTTCAAGTTATATATGTCACATTACATCACGTAACATCATCAAGTTATGTTAACAGATTTTTTTAAGTGGTTATATAAGGCACTTATTTGTAGTCAGTGTATTACCTACAGTACATGGGGAGGAATAAAACTGTGGAATGTAAATGTAGCAAAAAATCAGTTTGAGTCTACACAATATTTTGAATATCTTCAAGGCTTTTATCTTCAAGGCTTTTCCTTACCCTCGGGCAGCCCTTTGCGATGGAGAGGTGAAGCCATTACATTACTCTCTTTAAGCAACCAGAATCCATGGACAACATACAAACTAACCGGCAGCAACCCCATATTCAGTAAGGTTTAATGACTGTATTTGGCAATGAAGTCTGGCTTTGAGGAGAGTATAGATAAGTTTTACTTTAAGTTCAGTGCCCCATCAAAAAGGGAGGTCTGACGGCAAGTTAAAGTGGTGAAATATTCTAAACAAGGCGCAGTCTTAAACTTTTTGAGGTGGCCAAAATACATTTTGCTGCTGCGCCCATCCATCAGCAATAGGGTACACTTTCTATCTTCCGTGGCAGTACTCCTGTCTGCTTCTCCAAACTGGGTCGTGCTGACCACCATCTACTGTACTGACAATGGATAAATAGCACAAACAAACCTGCTTCAAAAAATCCAAACTCTCTCTTTAGTGTAACATGACGCAGCCCAACCACGATTCTTTACCTGAACTTAACCTAAGCAATAGTGGCGCCAATTTTTAAGATATCAGACATCAACCACTGGATGAAGATATGCTGATTAGGTACAACTCGTTCAAACTAATGCAGTCCTGCAAAAAATCCAATTATCATTAAGTTTATAATGTTTCAATCGTTTGAAAGATGTACCCCATGGTGCTGTTGAACTGCATAACATGTGTGTGTAAATGTTTGTGTTAAACACCAGTCAGAATAACACAACAAAGTTCAACAGCACCACAAACTGTAGCCTCCAAAATGACCGTAAGGTTAAAGCAACACCTCTCAAAAGTGCTTCAACAACAGCGTCATGAAGGCAGAATTGAGGATTTATTGCAAAACTGTTGTAATAAACTGGCAACCAGATCTATATAAAATGTATACAACAATACAATACCCTTTGGAGATAATATGCATCATTTTAAATTTAAATACAGAGGATAAGATTCTCTATTGTTTCTGCTTCTCACTGATTATTTACCATATCATGGGTGAGTTAAGGTGATGTGATGACTAGCAGCTGAATGTTTACACTGACACAAAACTATGACAACAATAGGAAAATATATACACAATTTAAATATTGATAAGCCGTTCGTGCTCTCTAACCTAACACAGCCTGTCCCGATGTCACTGCAGCAGGTTTTACTCACAATATGCTTGTCTTTGCACTATCCACTGGGGTCGACTTATGAATCTTTTATCAAAACTGGCCTAATTGCTTAACCATCCATGTCCCGGTCCAGTGGTGAATGGTGGGAGGGAGACTGGGCATGCCATGACTGTCATAAAAACAACAAGCAAAGACGCCAGCAGTGGTCCACCTATGACGAGTCTGCATTTTTCTCTACGTCTCTTTGTCTATTTTCATTGCGCTTTCTTTACTTTAAGGTAGTCCCGCTGAGAGCAGTGGGTCCTTTTATGAGAAAGACAGTGTAATTAGCTGCATGTTGAGCAATACTTTAATGAATATATTAAATTATGGACAACTAGGGAGAAGGAAGTCTGCATTTTTATTTTAGGTTTGAGGTTAACTGACATGAATACAAATCAGCAATAACCAGATGTATTAATCAGATAAACATCTGGGCAATTTCAGTGCAAATCAGTTGGTGAATACGTGCAGTTTATCTGTCTTTCACTCTGTAGCCAGAAAGCAGCATAAAGCCAATATTCCCCTATCCACTGGATTATTGTCTTCAGTGTTTACTCTGCTGGTTCACAGAAAACAAGCAGCAGTTTACAGCTTCCTGTCCTCACCATATCTGCACTAGACACAAAAAAACAACTTTCCCTTCTGTTCTCACTCCCACTCTCTGCCCTGCTTCACAACAGAGGAAGCTGCTGCTGCTGCTGAAGGGTCAGAGCTGCGCAACAGTTTGAGAACAACTATAACAGCGGACGGACGAGAGCCTGTGGGGATTTTCTTTTGACTCCCAAACCATGTCCCTAGTTCCTGGGAGCTGAGTCGCCAGTCCCAGGAAACTCCCTGCTATTCCTACTGTGGACAAAACAGCTGCACATTCTCACTTTACGCTCACTGTGGTTGTTTGAACTCAACCCCAACTAAGGAAAAAAAATCCCGCTATTTCTACATGCAGGGACTAAAAAGTGTGTTTCTTAATCGTCATTTTACAAAATTGACAATTGTGCTCATAAAGTTAAACCTTTTAGGACATGAAGTCATTACATTGGTCTCGAGAGGTGAGAACCAGGGAGGATAAAGTGACATTTGACAAACTTGAAGGGCCAAAATAAAAAATGAGGCAAAAAGTAACGCCTGCACACTAACTCCATGCCACACCAGTTTAATGAAGACAATGTTTCGACTAAATCTTCATCATATCAAAATGTAGGATCGAAACGTTGCCTTTATAACACTTGCGTGGCATGGGAGAAGTATGTATGCGTTACTTTTTCGCTCATGTACGTTGTTTCTTGATAGCCTCCCACCTACCTGATGTGCGTATAACGACACAATGACCATATTTGGCCCAACTTTGTTTACTGATTTTAATCTTTCATATTGAAATTTCGCAAAAATGTGGATTGCAATTTACTGATTGAACAATATTTTGACATTTATTGAAAATATCTTTTTTAAGAGAGTAAGTCCAATTTTGCCCTTTTGCTTAACGCCCCTCTGGTTCTCCCCCCTCCATATCTATCTATCTATCTATTAAACTGCAAACCATGTGCATGAGACTCATTTACACACTTTATGGGTGTCTGGGAGCTAACCAGCTGCTTATAGATGTAGATAGTGGTGCTTATCAATGTAAGAATATGGTTTTGTTTTGTTTGTTTTTGTTTGTTTGTTTGTTTCATAGTTGTTTATTTTGTTCTGGTTTTTTTTCTTAGAATTACTCATGTATTTTTATTTATGTATTTTTAAGTATTATTATTTTATTTGGTGATTTTTTGTTATATATACACACATATGTATATGAAAAATCAAATTTGATGACTAAAGGTGACATTGTTAAGTGGAAAAAATTTCAATAAAATATAAATGAAAAAATGTGGATTACAATACAATTTTTGAACAATATTTTGACATTTATTGGAAATATTTTTTTCATGCGAGTACCTCCACTTATACTCTTTTGTTTAACACCCCTCTGGTTCACTATGTGTCTATCTATATGTCTGTGTGTGTGTGTGTGTGTGTGTGTGTGTGTGTGTGTGTACATGGTTATATAACTATAGGTTTACATATGATGCATCTTTAAATATAAAACACTGCCGTGATCCCCTCTTGTCTGTCTGAAAAACACTTGAAGCTGTCACTCCTCTTGCTCACAGCTGGCGCGCAACTGGAATCCGTTCTGTAAACGTTTTCCCTGAATAAGTCAATATCAGGGACTGTGTGTACGCCTGTGCCTGTGCGCATAATTACAGATGCGCCATTCCTCCTAAGCTGTCATTAGAAAAGGGAATGGGAATGACTCCAGGCTACAACCACCGCTTGCGGTTACGTAACACGCTCTTCTCGGATCCTGTCTTATCCCGGAGACAGCTGAAAACTCCCCGGACCAACACGGCCTATTGTCTGGAGGAAATGTTTCTCCTCACTGCCCGAGATCAGTTTGTTATTTTTTCCAAGTGGCTCTTTTTTTCTTTCATTTTTTTGGGGGGAAAAAATCGACTGTGTTTTTATGTCTTTGTCTGGCTCGCTGGTGATGGTGCGCTGATCTGCTGCTGTTCTCTGAGTGTCCGTGTGAGGGCGCAGTGAGCCCGGTTTCATCCATCCAGGGATGCTGGTGGGCCTCAGACAAAAGAGAAAAAGATATTTCGAGCTCTATAGGAGGGCAGGGGAAGGGCAGCAGAATTTGAAGTGTAGGAATACATCTCTACACATCATTTGAAATCGATAAAACATAAGTGTGTGTCCATAAAAAGTGATGCTTATATGTAAATCTTAATTTATAAATAGAAAGTAATATTTGTCCACTAGAATTTAAAGCGTTTTGACTAATTAAGCCCAGGTGTTTTTTTTTTAAAAAAATAATGAATTCACTTAAAAATATTTCAGTTAAGCAACATACATTGTTTTATCACTGTGCAATAAATCTGAGGATGATGTGTGTGTTTTTGTGTAGCTGCCCTTCACTTGGACGGTTCAAGCCCCTGGGTCAGCACTCAGCCTGCTGCAGTGCCCTTGAGCAATCTGAGCAACACATCAGATCACTAACAGCCTCTGGGTAAGTTCGACTGTTTCATAGCTGATCCTGGGTCTGACATCCCAGTGGAGAGTTTGCCTGAGGCTGTCAGTAATATATATTGTCTTTCTTTCTTCCACTCTCACTTTCCTTCACGCTCTTTCTTCGTTTGCTTTCATTCTTGCTCGCAGTGTTTAGGCTGTTTTCTCGATTCACCTTGAAAGAAAGCTCCCAGCCAGCCAGCCAGCCAGCCAGCCTGTCTCCCGCGCCGCATCAAACCCAAAGCCCGACTGTACCACCCCCCAGCCTGGGAGGGAGGAGTCAGCTTTTCCTCCCGCAGAACTCTGTGTATAACACTCTGCAGCCAGCCACAATGTGTGTCAGAGGACTGTCTGTGCTCCCTAAGTAGATGACTGCTCCAAATCTGGTGTCTGTATTACTGACTGCGAGATACGAGAAAAATTTGGTTCGCACATTATCATCCCAAGTCAGGACAAGGTGAGCATCTTCTTAATTTTTTGCCGTTAAATATAGCAATTATTTTCCCACATTTTCCACACACACGCTACAGAGTCTGTGGGATTTGATTGTTGTCATTCCATGAGTTTTTCTGTAAACATGCGTTTTTGTATCCTAATCGCATTTTCTGGCATGTTTAGTGAGCGGTGAGCCAATGCGTCCGTTTTGCACACTTTGTGCGTCACGGTCACATTTACGCACAATCTCCTGTGAGATTTGTGTGGTTTTTAAACCCCACAGAGGAGTGAATGTGGAATCAAGTGGAGCAGACTGTGTGTCTGTGTGTGGGCTTTGACTCATGCTCTATCTGCAGGTTTCAGGTGTGATATAGAGGAGAGGGGGAATGACGAGAGACGGTCCTTGTTGGAGACTAAAGTGTCTTTTGTTCCTTTACAGGTTTTTTGATTGTGGGATAGAATGCCGGCGATCATGAGTAAAAACTCCGATTTGGAGTTTGACTCCTTACAACCGTGTTTCTACCCGGATGAGGACGACTTCTACTTCTGTGGTCCCGACGCTGCGCCACCGGGGGAGGACATCTGGAAGAAATTCGAGTTGTTGCCCACTCCGCCCCTCTCCCCGAGCCGAGCCGCGCTACCGGGGGAGCCGGCGGCTGCGTCCCCGGAAGCAGACCCTCTTGGCTTCGGCTTAGGGGACCCACTGGACTGGGCTTCAGAGCTGCTGCTCCTGCCCGAGGACGATATCTGGGGGGCGTCCGACGATGGGGACCTGTTCGGCTCCGTTTTGGATACTAACCCCAACAACATCATTATCCAGGACTGTATGTGGAGTGGCTTCTCCGCCAGGGAAAAGCTGGAGCGAGTGGTCACGGAGAAACTCGGCAAGGCTATTTCCACCGCCGCAGGAGGCGGCAGGAACGTGTGCGTCAAGGCGCCGGAGGTTGTGAGCCGCAGCTCGGTGTCAGAGTGCGTGGACCCCACAGTGGTCTTCCCTTTCCCGGTGAACAAGAAGAACGGCAGCAGGGACTCAACCGGGACCGTTAACACATCCACAACCACCGGGAGCGCTCCTAGTGACTCCGGTAAGAATTAAAAGACGCGCTGAAAGCTTTTGTTGCCGTTTTTTTTTTTTATTTAAGTATGTTGCCAACACTGAAATAACACAATATTGTCACCATTATCATTATTTTTATTATTGTTGTTGTTGTTTTTATTGCTGCTATTGTTATTATTATCATTATCATCATCATCATAACTCTTGTTATTATTAGAGTGACTGGAGCTTGTTCATATGACTGGCCCAGAATCGGATTATCTCGTTACATTCCCCACACACACACACACACACACACACACACACACACACACACACACACACACACACACACACACACACACACACACACACACACACACACACACACTGGAGTAGTGACACAGTGAACGAGGTTTATGTAATCAGGGGGCTCTTCATCCGGCAGATGGCAGTAAAATGGGGAATTGTGTGCCTTCCTGAACTCAGTTGGCATCTGAGCCAAACAAAAAGACACCACACTCCACTGACTGACTTGCAGCCGGACCCGGCTGTAGGAGGGGGAGATGAAAAGGTGTTCAATAAAGTGATGAGCTGATAAAGTGTCTGGTTCACGGTGCCGTGAAGGCTTTCATTACGCATGGATTAAGGGATAATTTGCGCACAGCGGGTGAGAAATTGGCACTTATTTTTGAGACAGTGTGTGCAAAGTGACTGCTGATGTCTAAAATGAGCCCCAGAATAACAACAGGAGTTACACTATAATATCGTTAGGAATAAAAAGCATACACTCACAGGGTGACACACTCCTGTTTTGTCTGTAGGAAGTAGTTTAGATTGGGGTATGAGTGCTGTGTGTATTTAATCGCCCTAAGACTTCATCTCCCATCTATTACCGCCCGTGAGTTCCCTAAACAAACACTCACGAGCTCTTATCAGCGTGTTTTCGCTGTGAAACAGCAGCACAAAGGCCTCCAGCTTGGCACAGAGGGTAGACTCGGGCCAGCCTTTGCCAGACACCTCCTCCACCGCGAAGAAAAGGAGGACGGAGGAGGGCCCTGGCTGCTTCTTTTAGGGGGTGACAGCTTTGAACGAGCGCTCCATCTCGACAGCTGTCTCCCTGGCGCCGCTCCAGCTCCAGGGCTTAAAGGGTGGTGATCCGATCGCCTGCCGCCCCTCCACCACCACCACCACCACCACCACCCCTGCGCGCAAAAGTAGCGGTCCAATGCGCTTCCGCCGCTCGCAGCCTTAAGAGGCGTCCGTCTTTGTGCTTAAGGCGTTATTTACTTTCTCATCACAGGCTACAATGTAGGTTTATCCACATAGTTGGATCAGTATTCCCATTAAAGAGGCCTCCACTACACTCCAGTTGTAGGACAGTGGCAGAAAAAAGTGGTTTAATATTTTATCTTCCCATGCAGGCACATTTTTTTTTTCATCTATTTATACTCCATCCAGCTCCAATAAATAAGCTTTTCCATTCTGAGAGTGAAACACCAAACAGCTAAATCCCAGCTTCACATGTGGCCAAGCCAGCCACGCCCCCTCATCCACCCAGCTGTGCCCGGCTTTGTTTTGATGGCAGCGCCAGATTGTGTGTGTGTGTGTGTGTGTGTGTGTGTGAGTGGGTTCAGTGAGTGTGTTGAGACAGCATCCTGGTGCAGCAGCGGTGTCTGAAGTGGGTTACTGTAAGCTGTAAAATGCCACACTCTTCAGATGCTCCTGAGCTGATAATGAGAGCCATTATCACAAAGGCATTTTAACTTGGGCCTCACACTCTCTTCGCCTCATGATTGGCTACTTCCTCTCATCTTCAAAGGCCGTGATAAGTCTCAGCTGCTCGGCTCGATTCCAGCACAGGTATTAAGACGAAGAGCTCAGCAGAGAAAAGATTTTTCTTCTTTTTTTTTTTTTTTTGACTTCATCAGAGGTCAAAGTTAAAGTGAAGTTCTGAAAGCCTTGCACGCCGTCAGTGTGACTGCGGCTGCACTGATAGACTGAAGGCATCAGACTAAAAGTGTCTCGTCTCACCGGAGAAGATTAGGAGAAGTTTTGAAGGAGGGATCGAGAATGAAAGGCAGAAATCCAGCCTGTCTGCTCAGCACTGAGACTGAACGTGTCAACGCCTGCAGAGCAGATTAGTTGAGGAATGACTGACACTAAGCATTAAGAGAGTTCTGCTTATGCAAACGGCGTTGAGCAACGCTCTCGCTCCCACACACTCTCTTGATCTCACTCACATACATACCTGTCAGCTGCTAGTACATAGGTGACATAGTGGGAATACTTGGTGTGTCAGAGTGATCAAGTAACTCACATTCTGTTTTCTTTTCCCAGAAGAGGAAGATGACGATGATGAAGAAGAAGAAGAAGAAGAGGAGGAGGAGGAAGAGGACGAGGAGGAGGAGGAGGAGGACGATGAGGAAGAGGAGGAGGAGATCGATGTGGTCACAGTAGAAAAGAGGCGCTCCACAGTCAACAAGGCATCACCAATGGCGACAGGTACAGTCACCATTTCTGTGCATCCCAAGAGCCAAGACGCCAGAGGAATCGTCTCAGCGTCTGGCGTCGTTAGTCGGTTCGTCAGCAGAGCTCCTCAAGAGCTCATCCTGAAGAGGAGCTCGGTCCACCAGCAGCAACACAATTACGCAGCCCCCTCACCGTACGCCTCAGACGACGACCCCACCCCACCTCCAAAGAAGCAAAGAACATCAGACGCACCCCGACCTCCCACCAGAACCATCTCATCATCCTCCTCGTCTTCCTCCACATCCTGCAGCTCAGTCACCACCAGCACATCGGGGCCACGCAGCAAGCGCAGCAACAGCGGAGACAGCAGCCCACGCGGCAGCTCCGACTCAGAGGACAGCGAGCGCCGGCGCAACCACAACATCCTGGAGCGCCAACGTCGCAACGACCTGCGCTCCAGCTTCCTGACGTTGCGTGACCACGTACCGGAGCTGGCGCACAACGAGAAGGCAGCCAAGGTGCTGATCCTGAAGAAAGCCACTGAGTATGTGAGCTCGCTGGAGACGGAGGAGATGAGGCTCCAGCAGGAGAAGGACAGGCTCCAAGCCCGCAGGCAGCAGCTGATGCGCAGGCTGGAGCAGGCTAGGACTCGCTAACAGACAACCACTACAACACAGAAACACTCACATATACCCTGGATGACCCCTCGTCGCTGCCTCAACTCAGTCTGACACACGATTAGATGCACACACACACACATAGGCCTACACACTTAAGCACAGACACATAGGCCTGCATATCACACAAACATCTCAGAGGACGTTTATCTTCACATGCTCACACACACCTGGAGGAGACTGGCGGGGGGCACCAGGGGGATGCTCGGACTTTCACTGCCGCCACTTTTTTTGCACATTTGTTGACGTTAAGAATGTTTAGGGTTTACTTTTTCAATCCAGTCACATTGAGGAAAGGTTAAAAAAAGAGAAAAGAACGAGGAAGGAGAGACCTTATTTTGCTCTTCCCTTTCTCTGGTTTTTTTATATCATTTGTATTTTTTTTTGTACTCACTGTGACACCAGCCTGGAATCAGGTGATTCCCACCGGGACGGGTGTTTGAGGGCACTTTGCTTGGAGAGTTCATGTAAACAAGAAGCAGTGCACACTTAACTTTGCCTTCACCACTGCAAAATAAAAAAACAAAATAACTGAAGAGACTATGACGACTGAGGCGTTATCACACAAACGATGCCACTACAGGTTCTCTTTCTCTCACTCCTCCTCTCTCACACTGGTGCTCAAACCAAGTCAGTGGATGTATAACTGTGCACCTTGCTAGCCGACACTTTTGTATATAACAATAGTGTACAGACAAAATACACTCAGATCTGCCTTGTTTTGTAATACATTTTGTCCTTGTTTTTTTATACATGTCAGGAAGCTGCCAATAACTAGACTGGAAGTTTATATACCTTTAAAAGTACTGTAAGGCCTCGATTTTTGAGAGTCATGAACTTTGTAATATAACAATATATTGTTTTTTTCTTCTCTTTTTCTTTGTATTGTATCATATTACTAATTCTACACACCTTTATGCTTTTAGTGTGAACCTGATACATACTAAATTTGATACTTATATTTTCGTATGAAAATGAGTTCTCGGTAGATATCACTTTATCTTGTCATTTTTTTCTTCTATCTCAAATAATTCTTTTGTACAGCAAAAAATGTGTTCTATCTTCATGTACCTGGCCTTTTTTTTCTTTCTTCCTTGTTTTGTTTATATTTGTAACTATCGGGTGCATAGAACTGGGTAAACGGATATAAGATGTTTGTTTTTTTCACCTTTAAAATGTACATTTAGTGCTGCAACTCATAGCACTTTGAAATACCTCATTTTGAAAAATAAATAGACATCATAAAATCCTCACCTTTGCCTCTGTTGCTCATTTCTTGTCACTGAAAATGTGAGCGTCACCCTTGACCTAATTTACCCTTTCATATCTGTTTATTTTTCTATTTTCCTCCACATTTCCGTATTTGTTTTGCCGCTCTCAAAGACTCATCCTGACAAAAAAATAAAGAGAGTGTCTTCTGAATCCTCTCTGTCTCAGCACCCTGCGGCTACCTCCCCCTCTGTAGCCTCTCACACCCACCCACACACACACCTACGCACACACACACACTTCAAGTGCACCGAGCACACACACACTCCCTTCTCTCTCTGTTTCCCTCTCTCGCCGAGCCCTTCCTACTACATTGTTCGGGCTGTTGCCATGGAAACTGGAGCAGCTGCTGAGTGGCAGACACCGAGAGTGAGTCTTTTATTTGTCTGTTAGTAGTCTGTGTATTCCTGCCTGCATGTGAGTGTGTGTGTATGAATGCAAATGTCTGTATGTGTGTCTACCTTTTGTCCCGGTCTGTGTGTGGCCCGGGCGCCTGATATCTGCGGCGTTGTGCGCTGCCTGCCACGATGCCAGGACAAGGCTGGATACTGTTTACCAACATCAGCCACATGGCTCTGGCCTCCTCCTCCGCCTACCCTCACCTACTCCTCCTCTTCCTCCTCCCCTCTTTCCTCCTTCCCTCTGTGCCTCCAGTGCCGGGCCTTAGCCCAAATATGTGCCACTCAGGAGCCTGGCCAGGCGTTCTCTGGAGATGGCTGAAAGAGAAATCTGTTGCCACGGTCTGAGTAGCCATTCAGCACGACAGTGTGTTCACAGAGGGAAGCAGAAAGAGACTTGCCGAGAAGGGAATTAACAGGACATAAAAACACACATTGTTGATGACTTTGATTAATCCTTTTTTTACCTAAGAAAGCAATGACTGCATAGCAGCATACGACAGAGTGACTCTCTCTTCTCCGGCAAAACCGATAAATTAATACCTCAACTACAAAACAAACCAAAACACTACAATCCTTACTTTTCTTGTGCCATGCTCTTCACACTGAACCTGCTTAAAGGTGCAGTGTGTAAAATTTGGGAGGATTTAGTGACATCTAGTGGCCAGCTGAAACTTCTCCTGGTCAGAATTCCTTCAGTGTTCGTTGTTCACGAGGTTTTTACCGTGAGCCAAATTACTGGCACAGGTGTCTTCCTCTGTGAAGCAAACAGCCCTGGTTATTTAAACCAGTGAAAAAACCTGAACAAAGCATTTTCACGCTAAAAAGAAGTGTTTCTCCTCTACTGTTCTATGTGACGGGCTGCTATCCCAGCACCAGCTAATGTGTGGTCGCCTATTTTCTCTGATGACTTAAAATCCAGACATTTGTGAGTTTTTTACTCGGAGCTGAATACGCAGAGGTGTCTTTTTTCAGAACAAACAAACCCGGCGTTTAAACCAGTTAAAACACTGAATAAAGCAGCTTAATATTATAAATTTATACAGACACTCACGTTAGAGAGGGGCAGCAAACTACGGAGGTGATGCAAATATGTAAATGGCCCTATGTAGCGCTAGTATTTGGTTTGTCCATTCTGGGCTACTGTAGAAAAAATATGCAACATTGCCATCTCCATGTACAAGGGCTCGCTTCCTATGTAGAAATAAATGGCTCATTCTTATTTTCAGGTAACTACACACTAAAGACAACATATTTATTATGACATATTCCATAATATATCCCCCTAAATCCTATACACTGGACGTTTAAGACCCCATTCACCCATAGAAGCACGACCTAAATGATTCAGAGGTATGTTCACTATGTGAGAGACAGCGCTATATGAAGACTGATGACTTTGTTTTGGAGTTGAGACAGCCCAAGACTGAGCCTCTCAGTGGGGGAGTGGAACTGGTGGATTACATAACAGGAGTCTGGTGGGTCTGGTGTCTTTGTGCACACTTACTGTGCATGTGTGTGTGTGCGTGTGTGTATGCGTGTTTGTGTGGGACAGGATCTAGTGTCTTTGTGTGTGCGTGTGTCCTCTCGTGGGACTTCCCCTTACCATCTGCCTAATGGCTTATCCTGCTTGGTTATAGGATGAAAACAAGTTCATGGACAATAACATCCCGGAGAAAAAAGAAATAAAAAAAACCAAAACAACATATTGCAGCCAACAGAGGCAGTTTGCTTCAGACGGTAAGATTAACTGTGACATTTAAGAAGAAATCGAACACGCAGACACGTGTACAGTACCGCTCAAACACACACAGTAACAGTGTCCAGTGCCACATTTCCCGCCCACACTCCCTGTGTTAAACAAACATAAAACCGTACACCTCTCAGCTGTGAGCACACGCTTCCTCTTCACCCCCCCTCCCACCCCCACCCCCACACACACACCCCCAAACACACATAAGCTAGCACGTTTCAACCACAGTTAAGCTATCTACACACTGAAACGAGGCTAATTGTTTTAGAGGGAAGCTGACGTTCAGGGAATAGCCATCTCCTACGTTAAACAGACATATGGCCATGGCTTTTCTCTGATTAATACCCATTATCCTTCTGCCCGCTGACTGCCTGGCTGGAGCTGCCCAGACACACACACACACACACACACACACACACACACACACTAATGGGCTTACACCCCACTGACGGATGTACATTAAAGCTACACAGGAGATAAAGTGGCATTTTTGTGTTTTTCTATGAGATCTTCATTACCGCTGGAAATTTACAACACCTACCAGAACATTTCTATCTGTACACTCTTAGAAAAAAGGGTTCCAAGCTGAGGGGATATACGGTTCTACCCAAAACCATTTGTCTCCTATGAACCAAATGGTTCAAACCCTTGGAAAGTGGAAAAGTTCTAAATAAAACCATTACACCAAAGAGGAGCTCTCTGAAGCTCTCATAGGGGGTTCTATGTGGAACTTTTTTACAGATGGTTCTAGTTATAACCCTTTATTTTTAGTTCTAGGTAAAACACTCTGAAAGGGTTCAGGTGGTATGTTTATAAAAGGGTCTACCAGGAACCAAAAAGGGCCCTCCTATGGGGACAAACCAAAGAACCCTATATTGTTGTAGTTAGTACCTTTATGTCTAAGGGTGTATTCAACATGTTAACCTTCCCATATGGAGGAAACAATGGTTGCTGTGTGTGTGTGTGTGTGTGTGTGTGTGTGTGTGTGTGTGTGTGTTGATACACAAGTGACTGCAATGTGCCCAACCTCTGCACAAAGGCATGCCCGTCACCTATGCGCCGCACTGCGTCTGCCAAGAGCGCTGCTATCTGTGGGGGAGTGTGGGAGAGAGTGTGTGTGTGTGTGTGTGTGTTCATGTGTGTATGTGTGTGTGAAGGAGGTGTCACCATCTGTTGTGGGGTCCAGCGTGATCGCAGGTGCTTAGAAATGGTGGGGTTGTGGTAGGTAGAGGAGCCCGACGCAAGGAGGGTATCAGGGGGTATTGGGGCAGAAAACATGGATGTTTGTGTGTGTGTGTGGGGGATGAGGGGCAGTTCCTCGAGGGAACCCATTGCCCGAGCTGAGTAATATGCAGCCCTGACAAAGAGCTGTGGAGCTACAGTAATTGCAGAGCACATGGTGGACAGGGAGGGAGGCAGGAGAGGGAGGGGAGGGAGGGACGGGAGAGAAAGGAGGCCTGAGTGTTTGATCAAAGTTTACCAAAGTCTGAGGAGATTTGCATACAGATGGTACTGTAGCCCGGCCCCCGGAATACCTTTCCCTCTCTTTATTTCTCTTTCTCTGTCTCTCTTTCCCTCTCTCTCTCTCTCTCTCACACACACACACACACACACACACACTCGTGCACAAATGTAATAGGGTTTCATTGAAGAATCCATGAATAGCCTTTCAAGAGCGTGTTCTGAGGAAGAAACGGCCTTGGCTGCACAACACAGCATCCAGAAAAAGAAAAAGCAAGGGAGAGAAAGATAAAAAGTGGGAGAAAGGCAGTGATTAAGACAGAGGATGGGACCAGAGAGTGTGGTAACAATGGGAAGAAAGGTGAGGAAAAGCCTCAGTGGAGCGCTAATTATTAAAACAAATTCACCCAGGAAATTTTCCCTTCCAGCAGTCGTGAAACACACATACATCATATCTGCGCTGACATCCATTCACTTCCTTCATTCATCCTTTCCCCTGGCACATCCTCAGTCCATATTGATTTTGAATGCCATTGTTGTGCGGGCATTGACCACATAAGTGCCGTCCTCTTATGTAAGTTACATGTTTCTTTGAAGCCATTGTTTCCAGGCAAGCTTCTGGCAATATGGCCTGCTGTGCCAAGTGTCCTCGCAATGTGCCTGTCAGCGCCTGAGCTCCTACACAACATGACATCTAACAGTTAAAGCCACAAGCATGTCCAAAACCAGCCCCGACTCGCTGTCAAGCTGCCGCGCTGTATATCAGTATATCAGGCTATTATCAGTGTTTGAATATCAACAAGCCACCTCAATCACCGTGTTACACACCGTACATTTAGAGACAGCCAGCTGTCAGTGAGTCATTTATTAAGCACTTTTCAAAACAGTAGTTACAATGTGCTTCACAGAAGATAGAGGAGAAACACAAGATGGGTACAACCTGCAGAAACCGCAAAATATATCAAAATCTGATTAAAATGCCAGAGGAAACAAGTGAATTGTAAAGAGTAAGTTGATCTTAACTCCACATATATACCATTAAGTTAAAGTGTTTTGGGGGAGCTTTTATGCCTTTATTAGAGAGTTAACATGAGAGAAAAAGACAAATAGAAAAGAGTCTCTAGATGGTCTCAAAATGAGCACTGGGCTTCATTCATAGCAGTGCGAACGTAAAAATTTGTGCTTGAGCCCGACATGTGAGTGTTTTACACTCAAATCTGAGGTTCATAAATATTTTCTCAGCTGACGTTGTTTGTACACTACCAGGAAATATTGTTGCCGCAGACTCTGGATAGATACTGAACAGGCTTACAAGGCATAGGTCCAGGGGCCCAAAGTCTCAAGGGTCCCTATGGCCTTCACCTGCAAACTTCCCAATCACGGAGAGACACAAAAAGCCCACAAAGAAATGCAAAGAAACTGCGAAGAAACAAAATTCCCAAAGAGACACAAATCAAGATGCCAAAAATTAAAGAAAGATGCAAAACCACAACAAATCTGTGTGTCTTGCTCCTGTGAGAGGTGGAGAGGCCTTTTGCATAACTGTGTCCATAGGCCCCTCATCTCACAGTCCGCCCATACCTTAAACCATGCGTATGCACACATGATGAAGGCCCGGCTATCTTCAGAAATGAAGGCACATTTTAACAAAATGCACATCATATTAAAACTGTATTCATTGAAAAAGGCTTTAATAGGTAGGCCTGATGATTTAAATAACCAGGCAGAAACCACCGAGAAGGATATCTAAAAACCTGAGCAAATAAAACAAATCCATTCGCACACTTTTACTTTGACAGGGAGGAAAAAAATTCCATGTCACCCCGACTGAACCTGTGACCCTCTGGCCACGTGTTAGTTTCAGCCTGCTGTAACTAACATGTTTGGTTACTATCATCAGTGTTTCATCACGACTATACATTGTTTTACTGATATGTTGTTGTACACGGGTGGGCTAGCAGATAAAGCATTCATCGTGGTCAAACAAGCGGGCCCGTTGTAAATATTGGGATTCACACTTGCAGCGGGGCTTATTAGTGTAGTGGCCCTATGTCACAGAAACACATTTTCTCTATGTTAAAGTGATTACCGCTCTGATAAACAAGTGTGTGTGTTTATCTGTGTGTGCACAAGAGAAGGTTCTGTGCCAGTCTGTGTGTGTGCAAGTGCACACCCACGCCTCCTTTTGTGCGTGTGTGTTTATGCATATGTACACATGTGCGTGTGTACTTGTGTTTATTTGGAGTAATCAGCAGGGCGCTTCTGTGTTTGTACATTTGTATCGAGATTGATTCATGACTGCTCCTTCAGAGGAAATGGATAACAAATGGTTTTCTGGTCCAATAAACACCGTCTGCCTGTAAACTAAATGAGACTAAACTAAACCATCCTCTGTGCGCACCGTCAGCACCAGGCTGAATGGATGACCTGCCGAGAGGCTGTCCAGTGCCGAGGTAAAACTCAATGAGAGACATATTGATTGGGGGCTAATTGTGGAGCGCTGGTGTCACCGCAGGCCGACGCAGACCTTCCAGACTCCCCAGTGGTTTACGCGACCAATCAATGACTTTGTGTTTGAAGGAGCCCACGTTCAGCAGCTACATTTTTCAAAACTTCCCCCCACACGAGGCCTATTTTACAAGTATATGTTGTCAAAAGTTTGCCTTAAAGATTACAAAAGTTGAAAATGTGTGGTTAAGTTTGTGTATCTGAAGGACCTTGACAATTCCCATGCTGCCTTGTGATGCAACGCTTGATTTAATGGTCATTTAGGGTCCACAGGGGGTAAAATCTGTGCTGGGTTTGATCATTGGAGGGCTTCGATGGGTCTGACCTATGACCTTTATGCCTGCTAGGAGCGGGGTCAGTAACCAGTGGGAGAAAGTGGGATAAAAGACGTAAACCTGCAGACTGTTGTGATACCTAACACCTACATAGTATGGATATTATGGCTCATATGTATGTAACAGTACTAGACCAGTACAAATTCCATGATGAGACCCTTTAAAGAAAATTAAACATTTAACATACACTTTAAGACTTTGAAAAGACTAAAGGCTGTCACATCTAAAGACAATGTGAGTTTTTAGTCAGAGACTAAGATTTGCAAAGGCTGGGGATTTTGCAGAGATTATTTCCCAGAGATTATTTCCCATCCTGCCCCATGATATTATGTCAAATTTACTTTACGAAATATGACATGTTAACAATTCCTTACATGTCTGCAAAACCCCTAACTTAATGTTATTCTTGTCAATTCTGCATCAATATAATCTATAAAATGAACTGTATTTGTGTTTTACATTTTTTATTTTGTCCCCTCGATTTGTTACGACCTTCTGTTGGTTAGCTGCACTATTTTAGTAGGAGAAGACTGTGGGATTTATAAATTAAGTGCTGGTTGGTGGATCAGATACATGCCAAACTGAATGCAGACTGTTGTTCACGCTACAACTTCAACGGTTTCTTCCCCAGCATATCCTCCGTGTTTACGCCGCTGCTTCCTGTTTGATGCCACAGAAAGCACAGCTATTGGTTGTTGACAATGTTCACATCATTGAACTTCAGAACTTGCATAAGCCAAGACTCAAAACTTACGATAATATTTAAAGTGTTTGATTTTATGGATGGTAAATGGATGCACTCGCACTTATACAATGCCTTTCTATTCATTCATCCACTCAAAGCACTTACACAGTGTTTGTCACATTCACACACTGCTGGCTGAGGCTACAAAGTCACCTGCTTGTATAATATCGGCGTACTTCAACATTCAGACCGGAGGAGACGGGGATCAAACCTCCAATCTTCCGATCAGTGGACGACCTGCTCTCCAACCTCACAGCTACCCCATCTGCTATTGTCAGAATGTCAAAATAAGAAAAAGACTGACTTAAGACTGCTCGGGCTGAGCTTTATAACCACATTATACCAAACGGGAGCATGACAAAACTCTAGCAAAATTCTGAATGACTGTCTCATGCCAGGGAAAGCCCTTGAAAAGTTTATTACTATGCCATGGTATTGGGATTAAGGGGGCACAGTTTAAAAAGGAAACAAAGGTAGATTCAGTTTCAAGAATGAATAATATCTTTTTGGTATCCAGCAGCCCAGTTGGTCATTCATTCATTTGCTGACCCTCTCAGGCCCAGCTGAAGCCTTAGTGATGACTGTGTACACTGCAAATCCCTCTTTGCATGCCCCGGGGGGGTTTGCACAAGGCCTGGATTGGGGTGCGAGAGCAGGAAGTACTGAGGTAGTGGAAGCGAGTTTGAGGCACATTTTGCCTGTTCAGCAAGTCTGCCTCCACAGACGACACTCTGACCATAAATATGCATCTGTTTCCTTTTGAAAGTTTAGGGAACAGTTATTTTGTCAGTTTGGAGGGGTCACATGAACCGATGCTGTGAAATTCACACCTGTGACAGCATATTCATTTCTGTGAATGGACTTAAAATTGCAATTCATACCCCCATGGCTCTCTTCTTTTCCTCCCTCTGCATCCAGGAGTTTATTGATACTGCATTGTTCATACTTTCTAGTCTTTTTCTGCTGTTTAACATGGAGATGCAACAAAATATTTAAATTAGTGACTTCCCAATCAAACCGGAAGGAGTATCGGGCCAGATCAATGCTTTTATTAGTTAACTGGGATCAGTTATTTTGAGCACGTCTGCCATCAACTTAAGCTGCTACACCACTTTAAGTGGAATTGAAATTTTTGTTTCTCATTTTAAGTGAAATAGTTATACTATAATGCTGTGATAAGCTGAACCGTGACAGACTGACTTTTATTTGTTGTGACTGTGAAAGTTAAGCTATGACACTACTTTAAAATGAAAGAGTGATTATATAACTCATTTATAACGTTCTGTACTTTTATTAAAATGCTACAGCAGGTGGAATTAAGAGCCATTTCTTAAGAAATATTTTGCTTTATTTTGTTGAAAAAAAATGCTGCACAAAGTGGAAATGTGATGAGCCATTAAATATATTGTTAGTTTGTTTACTTTATTTTGTAAAAATAAATAAATAAAAAATAAAATTAAAAATTAAGGAAGTGATTGGATGCAGACGTGTTTCTTGTATGGCATTGCAGAGCTATTAAACTGTCAAGTATATACACTGGATTGATTTTAATAACCAACTTTCCTCAGTATGAAATGACTTGGATCAGGAAAATAAAACTCCATCATGAGATCCCTAATTTACGTCACCAAAATTCACTTTGATTAATAATAATAGTAAAAATAATAATAAGATTTCATAACTTTTAGCAACTACTTTTTAAAATTAATTTAAATTAAATGTTATATAACAGCATCGAGCTACTTAAGACTGCTCTTTGAAGTGATATCCTCCCTAATGCCTCTTAGCTGATACAAGATATGATCTAAATCCCGCTATCTCGAGGCTTTTTGCTCAGTAATTTTAAAATACTTGCCTAAATGTATACATAACACTATTGATTAGAAATCTTAATGCGCAGAGAGTAAACGATCGATCGAATACTTGGTAATCCTGAGGCAAAAGAGCCTTGAGTACATAGAAAGGTTATCGACACTCCGGGGGCGACCTTGCTCCTCGACAGTTATCTGTCGGTTTGATGGCGAGCCGGAGTGCGACGGGGCAGAGGACGGGGCCGAGCGGGGCGTTAGAATCCTCAGCAGGAGCCTCGCTGACACATGTGGGACAGAGCTCAGTGGAAATCGGGTTAATGAATCGTGGAGAGGGGGAAACGGCGGGGTTACTCGTCTTTCAATATTCCCCCGTCATTATCAGTTGGAGCAGTGCTCATCTGCGCACCACTGGGAGAGGGAGAGACGGGGAGGTCAGTAGGTGGTATATCTGTGAAGACCTGTGAAAAGGATTTCAAACAATAGATCATAGATGTGTGTAAGACAAAGCGACTGCTACTGAAGTGTCATGGCCAATTTCTAAAGGGAATAATAGATGGTTCTGTCTCTTTTTTTGTGAGTGTTCATGTATGTGATTCACTGTGAATATAACCGTTGAAATTCTGATCGCTTATTTGATTTTTTTTTTTTCATCTCAGTCCTCTAGAGCTGCAGCATTTTTGCATGCCCTTTGTGTGAGTGTATTCTCTGGTGGGTCTTGGTCCATGACCAGTCCATTACGGGCTTGTCTGCCTCGCTGTCACTTTCCTCTGATGGATCAGCGAGCTCCAGACAGAACCACCAGTCCCCAATTTTAATAACACCAGCCTGTTCCTGCACTCAACACAGATGCAAATGACTGCCTCTTATTAGATCGTCTACAACCAGCTCGACTCCCCTTCTCCCCGTAGTTGTTACTGTTCTTGAAAGATGTGTGCTGACAGGTTGACCCTGACGAAATGAAGCTTTTAATTACTAATGAAAATTTGGCGAATTAGGACAACCAACCTGCCCGAATCCAGCCTCTTCACACACATAATTCGCCGATCTAAGAGGATGAAATACATTAGCATATTTAATTGGCGGCTTATGCCCATCTCTTGTGTTTGACAGCTGTTGAGTCAGACGACGGCATTGTGCGAATATGAGTCAGTGCACACTAATCTAATCAGGGAAACCTTGGCTGGGGATTGAGTTAGCATTTTGGACATCCGTCAGCAGGCTCTCAGGATTACACACAAGGTTAATTATGGAAGAATTAGATTGTGAGGGACAATGGCTTTATCGCTTGTAAGGGTTAAGGTAATAGTATTCACAAGCCGCCGGCTGATGTGAATAAAGGCCTTAGGAAGAGCCCACAGACCATGATGTTGCGGTAACTCAGGCGTGGCATTGATTACTTTAATTGGTGGACTGAGAGCGGAGAACATCATTGGATTTGGTTTAACTACACCCCCCCCCCGCCCAGTTACACAGACACACACGCAGACACTTCAGATACAATCCACCAGTGCATTGGTCATCGACAGACATCTGAACTATCTGGGGCGTTCAACTTCCATCTGGGATTTTACTTCAGACAAACGCCTTATTATGCGGCTCCACCTCTAGGGCCTCGCCAGCACTTTTCCAGTGTCGCCCAATGTGACCTTACAGCACATTGATTCAAAAATAAAAACGGGAAAGTCAGGATTTTTCAAGTTGCACTGCAAGAAAATTACCTGTTTATTGACGCATACAAGCAAATGTTAAAGGCCCATCACACCAGCAAACGGCACAGCCAAATCAATCCACAGATCTCTGACTAATACGCAAAGGCTTGGTATCAAAGTTACTGATTTTAGAGTTGCTTAAGCCCCTTTCAAACATGCACTCCAAACCTGAAATTATCTAGTTATTACCCAGAGCAGCTGTATGTGAGAAGGCAAATGTCCTAATCAGTTGGATCGGACATTAAACAAACTTTGTCCTCCCAGCTCTCTAGTGCAAAGTCCATGTAATGTCCAATGATGTGTGATGAGAGAACATAACTGTCCAGGGAATTCACAGAAAGTTCCCGGGCATGTTGACGACGACGCTTCTATCATGCATCTTGCACATAACCAGAGGAAATCATATATCCGAGGTTGAAAAAGAAGGATCACTTACAGATGCCAACAACGACAATATCAGTAAGGGCCAAGACAAAAATCATCAGACAAAGTCAAGAGACTCTGTTGTTTGTGGACAAATTATGAACCAACAACATGATCACAGTGCAATTTGCATCATGAGCTGCCACCTGCTCCTTCGAAGTGTCGCCCCTCATCTAAACTGAACAGAGTATTTCTAGTAGGTGAAAACGCTTCCAACACAAGGTTGGTTTCTATTAACCCTAAAATTGTGCAAATTGAAACTGTAAATATAAAATATGTTTAATGTAAACACGCAAGTTTCAGAAAAAACTAATTTATCATTAAAAAAAAATTTTACGCTTGCATTAGGTGGTATTTCAGGCAATTCGAAAAAAGCCATATTTTGCAAGACTGCAAATGCAGGACGGTGTCAGGTTGAAACGTTGCCAATAACAATGTTAATGTAAGCTAATACAAGAAGCGAGAGTGCACATATAGGATAGGTGGGAGGAAGATGAGACCAAGCTATGGCTACCATACTTACAAGCTGGGAACATGTTAAGGTCAGTCAGTCACAATCTCTGAGTTTCTTGCTATCTTCTCTGTATTTTGTCATTTACTCCCATTTCCCAAATTCAACTCCATGAAATTGATTTTTTTTGCTAGGGAATTTTTCCTGGTTTTAATGCCTGAGTGCTCGGGGCTTTATAGCTAAAACTATCCTCTACTGAAGGACATATGCTGTTCTGTCTGGCCGTGTTACAGGTAGAGGAAGCTAAAATGGTCTGGCAGTTGGAACAGCTGCAACGATAAGACCTCACCCATTCAAAATCCTATCAGACAACAGGAAGATTTACAGCATGAAACGTAATGAGCACATACTTCCTCTTTTGTTCCTCTCATTCTGTTGTTTAAAACATTGAGAGTGATTAATCTGCGTCATTGGGATATTCCTGGCACGCCATCACATTCTCTCTCTCCATCCTTCCTCTGTCTCTCTCTCTCACACACACACACACACACAAAGTTAAATAAGACACACACACATCAATACACTGACACGTTCGAGTGAGTGAGCGCGGGGCATGCCATTGATGCTCTGCTCTGGCTTCATCCATCACTGATAATGGCTGAGGACAGCTGTGTGTTCAGCCCCCCCCCCCTGCCTCTCTCTCCATCATACCACAAGCTTGAGGCGGGCGGATGGAGGGGAGGAGGGGTGTATTTATTCTGCTTTGCCTCCTAATCACACACACACACCCATCCTCGTAATACTGTCCTACAACCTCTACCCCCCGCCACAACAGTCCCAACACCCCCCACCCGAGAGAATACCCGCCTCGGGCCGGGCCCAGATGGCTGTGGCCCGCAGCGGCCTGCGCGTTGCCGCTTATTGGATCCAAATCTGCAGCAGGGCTGGGATAGGAATCAGTGATGCAAAACTGAGGTACACACACACAAATACACACTGACGCTCACAGACACAAGGACAAATGCCTTCATGCCCTGTTATGCATGCATTTCAATGCAAACTCTCACTTTTGCTGTGTCTCTTTCATACAACCCCCCCACCCCCCCCCACCCCACACACACACACACACACACAGACACACACACACACACACACACACACACACACACACACACACACACACACACACACACACCAAACAGGGAAGCACTGTTTAGACTGGAGTTAATGAAGAGATAACAGCTGATGTTATTAGTTTCCACATGAATGGAGTCTGTCAGGGCTCCATTCTCGCTGATCATCCTGATTTTTTATTCTGCGTTTAGCGTGTATGAGTGGGCTTCCATTGACACGCTGTCCTTGAACTACCTTATTTAAGTAGGTTAGTTACTGTGAGCAAATTACAATATAGTCAGGAAAGATGCAGTACACTCTAACAGCCAGCTTCCTCTTTGGAAGAACATCAGGTGCAGTTTGGGGTTTGGTGCCTTGTTCAAGGGCAAAAAAGTCACTCTGAGGAGGCCACTGTGGGCTTTCAGCAGGTGGTATTGGGTCTGTTCATCTAAATCAAAATTTGTCAACAGTGTTTAAACTGACAATTGCCCTGATAATTTAATGTGTTGTGATATTGATGGCAATTATCAGTTGATATATACAGGCAAGTTGTGTTGAAAATATATAAAATAAATTAAATTATTAAATGATAAAAAAAGTAATTTAGGGGAACTGACCCTTTAAAACTAACGCTTAAAGCATATGCCTCTAATAATTTTCTGGAAACCCTCTTCTGCCTGTTTGTGATGACAAAATATAACATCACAATTTGTCATCACCAAGCCGGTAAAAAGTCTATTTTGGGCCAAACAATGGCCTTTATTTACATGACTCATTTTCACAAATTCTTGACTTATCCAAACAGTACACTGAGGTCAGTTCCAGTAAATCTCCACAGATGGCAAGCTAATGTTATTCGATTAGCAGGTGACGGGGAAAGGGTGGAACCCGATCCCCAACAAAACACCAGTCCAGCACACTCCCTTCTATAAAAGACACCTGTCAGAAACAAGAGCCTCCTTTACCCTGGCTGTTAAAGAAAAGCACTCTCCTTGTCTCATCATCATTTAAGACTTAGGCACTTCAAAGCTGGCCAGGTACAATAGCAATGAGCAGGCCGCCTTCAAAAGAACAGCACAAGTTATGGCGTGGTGGCAGCAGAGAAGAATAGCCCTGTAAATCATAATAGAGAGGAAAATATAAAAGACGAGGCGGAGAGACGCAGTTCACCTGTTCTCTGTAACACAATCACTTAACGATCCTCAGGGCGCATTGTAAGGGAGAGCGCTCCTGTAGCTCGCGCCCTCGCTTTGTGCCCCGCTAGAGCAGAGAGATCATCTTCCCCCTCTCCACAGACCCCCTGACCTTCTCTCTGTTCCACTTACACATACACACCCATCGAAATTACCCTTACTCCTCACAGATTAAGATCAATGTCATTCATCGCGTTTAGAGTATCAGCCTTTGATTCGGACCAGAGAAAGGGAAGGGAGGGCACACAGGGCACCTGGGAGCTGTGTGAGGATAGGAGAAAAAAAAGTCCTTCATTAGATGTGGATGAAAGTGGCTTCTTTACTTTCCCCTTGAGTTTGTGCGAGCTGTATGTGAAGGGCAGTTGATCTTTGAAGTCACTGCAGGTTGACAAAAAGACACATTTGCATGTACACATATTAAATCTCATGCAAGAGTTTCATCAACACATACGTCTCCAACCTCTCTCACCACAATGAGGGTGTGTTCAGACTGAATGCACACAAGGCTGCATTGGCAGGACCTTTGTACAGGTGCAGGTAAGAAGGAGACATACGAATCAGTAATAAAAGTCCAGATTGAAGGCTAACTAGAAGCCAAGAGCATGGATGGATCAAAAGAGCTGGATATGGGGAGTCTGCATTTATACACATTATTTTTTGACATTTTTTGCTTTTAATGGGAAGTCGATAATGAAGAAGCAGACAGGAAATGTGGGAATGTGGAGGGAGATGGCATGAAACAAAAAGAGGGCAAGAGACACAACCAGGAAGCTAATGACAATGCACAAGCTGGGCAACTTTAAGTGAAGTCAAGTGACGCCATTCTGGAGTCTGAACCCAAACACTGTAGAGAGGAAGTGGAATTAACCACCATGATATCAACCACTGGTTTGTGCAATGCAGTTTTGAAGCCTCAAGTTTGGATGTTTGGCCAAGGCTATCCTGGTTTCCTGATGGTGGAGCTATGGATAAATGACGGCCGGCTCTGTCTGAGAACCTGAGGACAGGATGCACTCCCACCTACATCACCAACGTGACTGCACCTTACTCCTGGCTACACTGTGTGAAGTCGCTGCTGACAAAGTTATAATTTGAGTTAAATGGACAACACCTAAGTTCCAGTCAATTTAAATGTATGCAGTGCAAAGATATGCGTAACAGTTGGCCAGTGTCTACCAAACTGTCCACCAGAAAACACTGTGATGGGCAGAGAGGGGAGGATGCAGAAATATGCAGAAATATGCATTAACCATGCGACTCAATGCAAAGTCATCAGCTTTATGCATTTTAGTTGCACGACTATCAACTGCTTTTGAACTGTGTAAAAGACTTGGATATCAACAGGTTTTTGGATATGCCCAGATATTGCAGCACTCAACTTTTCAAGAAAGTGAAGTAAGGACAGAGTGATTCCAACAAGTCCGCCAAGGAAGAGAAAGTGAAAAAATCCTATTTTGATGCAAAGAAGCAAAATGACAAGCGGCTCCAGCTGTTCGACTTTTCCACTCTTTGACGTGATAAACGGCATGTCAGGGAACGTTGACTGGAGTACGCACAGCTGCATGTAAACGGGACTGTTGGTGGAATATTCATTTCATTAGACGCGTATATAGCTTAGTGAGAATATTGTCTTTTTCTAAATAAGGGCAAAAACCGGAACATTTTGTGCATGTAAACGTACTCATTGAAACGGATAAGGAGCGTCGTTTTTTGACAGTCTTGGACAGTGCTGTCCATTCTCTATGATTACTCCCAGCCCCTGTTACCTCTGCTTCTCTCCACTTTACCACAGGGATTCCTCTGTGTGTCTACTCCCTGACCTTTGACCCAGCCGATAGGTAAGATTAGCTTTTGCACAGCATTGACCCTTTTCTATAGATAGCTTTTTTTCCATTGAAGTTCCAAGCTCTCCTATCTCCGCTCTCTCTCCGTTCACCTACCACCCCCAACATCCCCACCCTTGGAGTCACCAGGGTATGTGACGGTCTAAATGCCCCCTATTGTTGGCAGAATAGACCTTTTGTCTGCACCCCATGCATGTGCTGACTAAGGGACATCCAGTGAGCCCACTTTTGAGTCCATCCAGGGGTATGAGAGGGGTGGATAGAGAGGGTCAGCTAAGCCTTGCAATGACCCCCCTCCCCTGCCTGAGTGTTTGAGGAATTTCCTGATTCAATAACTTTTTAAATAGCAGGCCCCCCTTGCCTTTACATACCTCCAATAACAGCCACTCTCATCCTCACACCTAGCAGATGGACTAAACTGACCAGGCGACATACATCTACACTAAAGTAGGTACTAAATCCTAATTTATCCACCCTGGCAAGCATGTTACGACATTAAATTTAAGGACTTTCAATTTTTTTTTTAATTTTATTTTTAAGGACTAAACTAAAAGCAAGTAATTAATTTTCAAATAGAATTTTTATGCAACATACTGATATATGTGCTCAGTGTCTCTCTTTTCAATGGGTGGTAATTTATTACTCTCTCACACAAAACATGAATGGTATGAGAGCTATGTTACTCATGCTATAATTCTCCACTTCCTCGCTCTTTGAAAAGTTCCAATTCAGAGAGCGTCACTGTTTTCATAGAAACTCTCTACAACTGAGCTGTGTCCTCCTGCCTGCCCCACATCTACTAAATACCTGCACACAGTGCAAAACAGAGGAGAGGGACTCAAATCATCTTTAAAATACAACCATATCAAATAGCACGAGAACACAATGACAGCTGGAATGTAAGTTTTACTTTTAGTTTTTGACAGAAAGTTTTTACTGTCAGTTTACGTTGGCGCAGGGCTGAAGAGGAGAGGGAAACAAATAGTTGAATATCGGGCTTTTAGTTAAGTCATGTTAATTTCATACATGCCAACATATTCCCATTAGTTCTGCTGTGGTTTAAACGGAGCACAGTAAAAATAAACTACAGTGTCAGGCAGGATGTCATCAAAGCGAGGAAGAAAGGAGAGAGGGTGAGGTGACGACGCCTCAGAATTTGAAAAAAGGCATACAGCCACACGGCTGTATGTACACGGTTACATCCATGTCTGTGAGAACATAGATGCCTCACACACACTTTCCCCCAGAAGATCCATACAATAAGCAGAGTGTCAAGGTGGACATTCAAGGTTCTTAAACTATGGCCAAAAACATGTTTATGAGGTCACCGTGACCCTGACCTTTGACCTTCAACCACCACATTCTAATCAGTTCATTCTTCAGTCCAAGTGGATGTTTGTGCCAAATCTGAGGACACTCCCCGAAGTCCATCTTCAGATATTGCATTCACAAAAATTAGACAGATGCAAGATCATAGTGACCTTGATCTTTGAACACCAAATTCTAATCAGCTTATTGTTGAGTCCAAGTGAAAGTTTGTGTCAAATTTGAACACATTTCCTTAAAGTGTTCTTGCGATATCGTATTCATACGAATGAGACTAATGACGTCAGTGACCACTACCTTTGACCTCCAAAATCTATTAAGTTCATCCTTCAGTGTAAGTGAACATTTGTGTCAAAATTTGAAAAAAAATCCCTCAACATTTTCTTGAGATATTGTGTTCACAAGAATGAGAAACACAAGGCCACAGGGACCTTAACCTTTGAGCTATGACCACCAAAACCTAGTCATCTAAATGTTGAGACCAAGTGAATATTTATATCAATTTTGAAGAAATTCCCTCGAGGCATTCTTGAGATATCACACAAGAATGTGCCGGATGGACAGATAGACAAATGGACGGACAGGCTATCACCGGCATGGAAAATGTTGGCTTGGTCTGGATAGAAGCCCAAACTGGAGGAAAGAGACACATTTTTTTAAATCTTTTCCCATCAGTGAAGTCATGGCCTTAGCTCAGCAAAAATGCAGACTGGACTCTCAGACCTTTCTTAGCAAATTGCCCAAACTGTGTAAAAACTATGTGTCACTAACATTATCATTACATGAAACGATCACTCATAAACCACCAACATAACAAGCATCTTCTGTCGAAGGACACCAGAAGCACAGCATCTTGACACTTATGGCAGTGATGAAACACTTCCTCACAGAACATGTCAGTATGAAACTTATGCAGTGATGTTTTTTCGTCTTGAGCGTGCAGTAAAACTGCCGAATACCTAAGACAGCTTCCTATTTAACCATGAACCTCTAAAATTCCATAAAAGAGAGTAAAGGCTCAATATATAAAAGCATCTTAAGAGAAAGAGAGGAGGGGTCAAAGGAAAGACAAAGAGAGAGCTATGGCATCTGGAATGATCACTTTATTTCCATAATGAGGATCTGCACACACAGCAGTTTGTGGACCAATAATTAATCTCCCTAACATCCCTTTTTAATAGACTTCCATTAACATGCTTTTAAAAATGGTCCTTTTAAACGATACCTAATTCACCGCATACATGAGAGCACACATTAGTGCTGAATAGTATTTACTGGCCATCCTTTAAACAACTCCCTTTAAAATCTAATCCGCTAATGTATCCAAATCACACGGCTGTCCCGGGCCATATATCTTTAATTGTACGTTGGTCCACTTTAACAAGAGTCAGATGCCTCCTAAAGACTCCTCTACATCAAAAAGCTGCCGCCCAGCACCTAATATCCTCTGCCGTCACAATGCTGCCGTCTCACCACCCATGTTCATAAAACGCAGTCCTCTCTGCACCCCCCTTCTCCCCGTCCCCAACCCCCTCCTTTCACTTTGATTGGGCTAATTGTGTTTCCTGCTGAATGCAGTAAACTTAAGGGAAGCTAGGAAGTGCATATGCACGTAGCCTGGAGCGTGCATACAAACTCAAATTCACACTGTAGGCGGCTTTTCAAACAAGAGGCCATTAGAGACAATAGGCAGGCTCGTTCACTTTCTGAGGGTCCAATTTACATGGCAGTGGCAGGTACTAAAGCCTCTTCAGCCCTTTGGAGTATGGACTCCTCTTCTGACACCTCTCCCTTGGTCATGCGTTGGAAATAGCTCATTATCTCTCAGCAGTTTTACACACGGAGATCAATTTGACCACCAATCTCCACGTTTCCCTAAAAGTGTCCTTAAAGGGATAGTTTGGGATTTTTGAAGTGGGGCTGTATGATACACTTATTTATAGTCAATGTATCACACACAGTAGCTGGCAGTCGGTGCACTCCCGGTTTGCAGAAACAGATCAGCTCAGGGGCTAATATCAGAATGTATTTTAGCCACTTTAAGAAGGCCTACCTAACTTTCAACTTCAAATTGAAAACACATAAGGGAAATACAGCGTCCACTTAGACTGACATTGTATTTTTCAGGTGGGCATTTTTCAACGAGGTTAAAATAGGTTTTATCAATCTCTCTATACAGCAGGGTAATGCTGAGCTGTGGGGTCGCGCCCCGTCTGTTTCAGCAAACCTGGTGCACGCCAACCACCAGCTTGTAATACACTGAATAAGTGTAAGTATCTCATAAAGCCACATTTCAAAAATCCACAACCATTCTTTTAAGCAGGAAACCTATAACTGACCCTGACCTCTGACCTGCCATTGGAGGAAGACAAGACACAAAGCATGTTCTTTATGTGCTTCACATTTCAGTAACGGATGGTTGAGCGTCTACACAAGTGTTAAAGGAGTTTTCGAACCAAGCAATGCAACATCTGGCCCAGACGGATCTGATAACTCAACGGTTTTCACCCGGTGAGCCATCACCAAACCGCACTGTGGTCACCTTTGTTATCACAGCCCGTCACTCTTTTTCTCTTCATCCCTCTCTTTCTCTTTGTTAATCCGGGCGAGCTCCTGTTGACCCGAGGGCCTCTGCGGTGGGAGCAGGCCACACTGGACCACTTCAGAGCCCATCCCGAAACCACACCAAGCTTCCCGTGCAATCAATGGGTGTATTTCTCTTTCTCTGCTCTCTCTGTCTCTCTTTATCTGAAACCTCATCCCTCTCAGTGCTGGTGACCTGGTCCGTGTGTGTTGCGGCCTTGGCAGAGGCAGACAGTGTGTTTAGCGAAAGGGAGGGAAGTCATATGTTAGCAGTTTGAACCTACAGCCCCAATTAGAGGCAGCTGTTGCTTCGCTATCGCACCACAGCGGAGGGAAAGGGGGGTAGGGGGCTGAATTTATGGTCTGCGTCTCCGTGGCGACCCCTGTTTGATGTGCAGATAATTAGGAAGTGAATGGCTTCCTGTGGGTTGCTGCTGGAAGGGGCAGCTCCATACAATAATAAAAAACAGAGAGAAAGGGACAACAAGGCGAGGAACAGCTGAGAAGTAGGATGCGTATTAAGGTGGTAGCAGGGTCAGGTGGTGTGCCAACAGAAGCTGGAGGTCGTCTGCTCTTAATAGGCAGTGCCACTGTGCCCCCATCCTCCCTTGTAAATACAATGAACAAAGAAATTCAACCGACTTTTGGTTTTGCTCCCATTTTTCAAAGGCTTTTTTATGCACTCAGTAGATATGTTTCTGTTTAAACAGCATCATTCCTACACAGGTGTGTCTTAGGATGCTCAAAATAAAAGGCCATTCTAAAATGTGCAGTTTGATTACACAAAAACAACACCACAGATGTCCCAAGTTTTTAGGGAGCTACCATTGGCATGCTGACTGCAGGAGCTGGTGCATGTTTGCTACCATAACACCTCTCCAATGTTGTTAACCTGAATTTGGCAGTACATCCAGCTGGCCTCAAAACCACACAAGTTGGTTATGATGACGATATGCTGTCATTTCAAGAACACGACAATGAGCATGCAGATGAATTCAACAAGTTTATTGTCAAATGCACAGTAAAAACACACAGTGGTTTACACTGTACAATGAAATCTCGTTGCACTGCCAAATTAACAAAAACTACTTTGGAGAACAGTCATGCTAGTGAACATTCAGCTCACGGGCGACAGCTTCGGTGGATGTTCCTGCAGTGAGCATGCCAATGGCACATTCACTCAAAACCTGCAGCATCTCTGTCATTGTGTTGTTTGATGAAATTGCACATTTTAAAGCGGCTTTTTATTGTGACCATCCCAAAGCACACCTGTGTTCTCATGATTGATTGCTTGATCAGCAGCCACACCTTTCATGTGAATGGATTATCTAGAGAAAAGGAGAAGTGCTCACTAACCTGATTTCAACAAATTTGTGACCAAATTGTATTGAGTACATAAAAATCATCTTAGATCTTTGAGTTAAACCTGTGAAAAAATGGGAGCAAAACCAAAAGTGTTGTGTTTAAAGTTCTGTTCAGTATATGTGTTCATGCTCCAGTGTGGGTTGCATCTCCTGACACATGGCTTTGCATGATGATACACTTTGCACTTTTCACGTGCATCTGAGTTTAGTTGAAGACTCAATCAGTCAACACACCGCTGGAATCAGCTTTGAGCTCCTCTTCGCCTCACATACCATCCTTTGACTCAAACAAGAACACGCCTGTGCAAGTTAGCAGCTCTGAACATATTTACAAACTTGGCAAGATAAGTTAACAGCCAAAGTGGCGAAAGAAATAGAATAGATCAAAGAACAAAACGTATGTCCCTAAAGATTAACAAATAAAATCCTCACATTCATTTGTTCGTTCAAACGCCTTAAATAATCTTCTGTCAAACTTGTACCACAGAAGTTTCGGTTGAGACTACCTTTAAAGCTTTTGCAAAAAGCTTTTTCTCAACACAAATACCATCAGCTTGTTCCATAGCAACCCTTTGTTTTTTCCCACTTGCTTCATCACCACCTTGCATGTCATTTCAACTCTGACCCCTTCAGCCAGAAGTCATGACCCTCGCTCATTGTCCTCCCAATTTCCCTGAAGAGGATCAGAATCCAGAAATCCAATCTAAAAAAAAAACCTCTTGAATAAAAATAAATAGTAATTGATTCCTGGGATTCCTCACAGTCAAGTGTTAAGTCAGTCAATAAAACTTTCTAACAGACTCTGCTGGTCACTGTATGAGCAACAATGGGGCCAGATTGTGACGCTCAGCATCTTTTGTTTCTCTCCAGCTTTTCCGGTGAATGAAACACAATAGGAAGGAATGCATTGGTTTCTGCTTGAGTGCTAAACCCAATCAGGATGATAACAATGTGCTTTAAAGGACTAAGAGAGACTTTAACTATCCTCCAAAGCATCAGATTAACGTGTTACAATCTACCCCCCTGTGGCTGGCTATTCATGTGCAACGCAAGGCCAACACTAAACAACAACACACACACAAACACACTGAAACACACAACCTCCTTAAGATTTGGCATCAGCATTATAAATCCATCCAGATTAGAAATCAATGAATAAATCAGGTGGGCGCAGTAAAACAAGTCTCTGCCACTATATGCGTGGGAAAGTGTTGTTATTGTTAGATTTAAAGAAGGACAAGAGGATTGTGGGATGTCTTATACACACATTTTTCTTAATCTTTGTGATCATGGATAAAGTATTTGGCTTTGAGTAGTGTTGGGTATCAAATCTTAATACTTGCTGAGCAGAGACCAAAATGTGCCCCGGTTATCGAGTATGAAAGTGTCAAGTGTCCAAAAGTTGGCAGTGGTGTTGAGGATGCAGGATAAAGGATGTCATAAACTCACTATTGGTGATTCCAGACAATGACATTGATGTCTTGTTCCTTTTTGTCATTCTTACCCTTTTTCCACCATATTAGCTCTTGTTCTTGAACTGGTTCTGTTCAGTACTCTTGGAACTTTGGTGCTATCTAGTAAACCAGCACGTACTTCCACCAGTTTTGTGCAGAGCCATTATAATCAAGGACGCATCATGGATGGTGTTGCATAATGCACAATAGGACATTACCTGCAGACTTTTGTTTTATTATTACAGATACTTGGTTTTATCCAAAATATAACCATGGACCAACAATTAATGATAACAAGACATGTAACACTATTACGTGCAAGGTCCTTTCCAACTTGCAGAATATGATAACCACTGAAGTCGTCACAGTTTGTACTTCAGGGTGAAGGCCAAGACACACTAAGCTGACATCAGAGAACTAGCTGCGACGAAAGGCTGATCGTCAGCTCGGTGTGTCATAGCCTTAACAAAAACCTGCTATTTTTTTTAATTCCATCTGGGAACCAACATTTCAAGTTGAAATGCTTAAAATGGTTCAACATTAGGTGCGGGTATTGTCAGATACTAAAAGTTCTGACCCATATGTGGACCAGGAAGAAGAGGAGCAGAGTGGTGCTTGATCCATATAAGTTTGGTGGTACTGATGCACTAACTACTGCAAATATAATTAACTGAAGCTAGGCTTTCATGTGAATATCAATTGGTGACTGTTTAAATCAGACATCTTAGCACCCTGGCTATACATTATGATGTCATTAAGGATGCTGGAGGAGCTTGGTTACGCAACAGAACAAACACACACACACACACACACACACA
Source organism: Plectropomus leopardus (assembly GCF_026936395.1). Taxonomy (NCBI): domain Eukaryota; kingdom Metazoa; phylum Chordata; class Actinopteri; order Perciformes; family Serranidae; genus Plectropomus; species Plectropomus leopardus. The sequence continues at coordinate 15,912,752 of NC_142191.1, read as the reverse complement.
CACACACACACACATATATATGCATATCATTTATCACAGTCAAAACAAGCTCTCCAACCAAGGACCCTCACAGCTCTGCCACATTCTCTGGAATTCAGTGAAAAGGAAAAATATTCTGATAAGATGCTGTTTTCTTACGGGCAGCTGGGAGGGGGTCCTTGATATCTTGTTATGTTTAGCATTTGTTTTACTCTATGAGAACATGTGATGTGTCTGAGCCGCTATCTGTATTCCCATTACGACATGCGCTTTGGTGCCATGAGAAAAGTTTGCCTGCCTGTTGCCCAAGGATAAAAACATCCAAAGCTTTCATGAAGACGTGGTGAGACCCAGAGCTTAAATGAAGGCGTAGGGGAGCATATGCATTGTGCCAAGGGCCCTGACTATATTACCACTCCATGTAATTAAAAAAGAACATCAACAACAAACCTCATTTTTCACCCTCTCTTTTATTCCTCATTTCGTTTTCCATCTTTTTTCCCTTTTTACATTGAAAAACCAATGCCCCCCCCCCCCGCTTTTCTGTGCTGAGGGTCGCTGACAAAAGGAATTGTGCAAACGAGCCTTTAAAATCCCTAAATGGTTGTGGTCCGCGCACAATGGGCCAAAGAATGCGGTGCTGGACAAAGGCCGGCCCTTGCCCCACCACTCCGCCCTGCAGTGATGGATCCGAACGGACGCATGAACGTGGGCTGGATTTGAGGCTGCGGAGGCGCCACCTCGCCCCCCACTGGGCCAAGCAAAAGGGACAGGCCTCGGGGATACACTGGAACCCCAGCCAAGGGCCTCAAAACAATCAGGAGCTGCTAACTAGCCTCGCCATCCATAGGCCTTGATTGATATGGGAAACGCATGCTTGCTCCTCCATACAGCTCCCTCCATCACTCTTTATCATCCTCAAAGCCTGAAATTATTCCCCCTTTCAAAGCCAACGCTACAGATTAGATGTGGGCAGCCATTAAATGCTGATTTTATGTACATAACAGGTTTATATAAGCGCTAAAATCATGTTTCATGAGCGTCCACAATGCCTTGCAGGGATATAGGCTGTAACGAATGGCAGAGAAATATGAAAGGGCAATGGTGAAATCAGAGAATGAAGGTATGGACAAGTTAGAATAAGTGTTTTATTAATGGGGACTGCCCCCCTCTAGGCCAACGTAGTCAGGAAAACGTTAATTTGCATGGTTTGAGGATATGGAAAATGTGATCCGACAACCCTGATTACAGCTACAGCACAGGACGGCGCTTTGAAGAACTGTCAAACTTTGCAGGCAAATTGAAAACAGGTTATAGCAGATGCTCCGCAAAATGTCTGAATGTACATTTTGTAACCAATTACCTGGAGGAAAAAGTGCTCATACGCAATTCAGGTAATTGCCCATCTACTCCTTAATCACACAGATTCTCTATTTGCTTTTCAGGGTCAAAATTTATTCCAGCATACGTTGGGGGAAAAGGACAGAAACACCCTGCTTAGAGTCTTCAGTTGGGCTTCCTGTCTTTCGGAGCAAAACAGCACCTTTGGGAAACCCGCACGAGCATGAGTGGACATAGTGCCAACCGCTGATTCACAACACTGCCCTGCTGTTGCTCAAACATACAATACGTGAACATTTGTGTTATGTAATCCATATCCAGGATGCAGCTGCAGAGCGCGGGCAAGAGTCAGACTGGCAGCTGATTTCCTCCATCCCTTTGTTACGCAAAACAAACAGCACTTGTTTTCAGTATGAACTTGATCAAAACTATTGGAAAACTTTGTTGAACCAGTACAGAAAAGAAGTAAAGAAGTATTTCACGGATATAAAGTAGGACCTTGAATAAAACAAGCGCTTTTAGCATACAGGCGTCATGCCAAAAGCCACCTTCCATGTCCCTCGGTCGCATGTGCATGAAATGCTGAAGGACGATTTCAGGCTGTAAAGCTGCCGGTGACAATGTTATATCAGGAGTGCAAGTGGATACTCCCACAAACTACGAACTTTTATGCAGGAGTCCGGCGTTAGCTTCCCGCGTGAATGTGAGGTTATGATGTTTTTTTTTACTCCTTACCCTGTGCCTCTTTTGCCTAAACCTCAACATCAGTGACTGTTTTGCCTAATCCTAACCATCATGATGGTCCACTAATTTTTTTTCTTTTTTCCTCTGACATCTGAAGGGAGGGATTGGAAGAAAAGCGTAATGTTCCTTTTTTTTTTAAACCACGTCAGTTTTTTGTTTTTTTTTTTTTTGCCCGAAAAAGTTTTAGAAAATATTCTAAAAAAAATAACTTTATCACAACAATAAAGTGTGGTACCTCGCAGCTCAGGCTACATAAAGCCACCAGTTTGTTCAATTTTGGGCCCTCGAGGTTGCATCTGATTAATAGTTGCTGTCTGTTCTATACAAACACACAATCAATTGAGCACTGAAGGTCTCCATAAGCCTATGGCTAATTTCTACAAGATAAAGGGCAATAAACAACTACTTAGGGGCTGTGTAATTACAGCACGGCTGGGCTGGAGGACAGAGCAGTACTCTTTTAGCTCAGGGTGATATTTTGAAACACTTGGTGCTATTATGGCTCCACACAAAGCAGAATTGCATCTATTTGTACATACCATGTGACCGTTTTACTAGCTGAGCTTCAAGCACTTGGCTGGGCGTTTGTTTGTGTGCATCTGTGGTGGAGGGCTGTGGTTCAATATGCCATCAAAGCAAGTTGTGACATCACGTAAACAAAAGAATAAAAATGAAAGGAACCCATTGACTGCCATGTTTGCATCAGTGTCTATTGGCCACATTTATAGTATCTGACTGAATTTTTCTAATTTCTTCTCCTAGTCCAAGACCAGTGACTCTCAACCGGGGGTCTGGGGGACTCCAGGGGTTGTTATGAGTTCCAGTGGGTCCCCAGAAAAATGAGGAATACATTATTCTCGTTATTATTATTATTATTATTATTATTATTATTATTATTATTATTATTATTATTATTCACTATGAAGTGAGGCTTTGTGAGTAAAAATCATATGAGTTACTTCCTGTAATAAATTTAACTTTCTACAGTTAACTCCTGTGCTGTAGTTGGCAACTAAATCATTCAGGTAACCATAACCATCCACACAAAGGAGAAAAAAAGCTCTGGTTATTTGTATTTCTTAAAACCAATCACAATCATTTTAGGCAGTGCAAGGCCCAGGATGCCAAGATGCTGCCCTTGAAAAAAAAAGTGTCTGAAGGGAAGTTGTTTTAGTGGAGAAGTGAGCACTTGCAATAAAATGGCTCAATACCTCAAAATATAACTAAGGATATAACATTACAAGACAATTTCATGTGCAGGTTGGTAGCTCGGAAGTTGTTGTTGTTTCATGCACAGTGCCAAAACAAAGTGTAAAGATAAGTCTTTCTTTGCAAGAAATGTTTCACAGGACAGGAATTTAAAAAATGATAACACACACAAAGAGTTTTCTTGTCTGAGATAGGTGGCCAATGACAGGCCACAGTCTACATCCTGTGAGCCAGACAAGTGACTTTGGGAGCCTCAAGACCCTTTCCCACTGAAAAAAACCCCACTAACACGCTCTAACATCTGGATTTTGTATTTAGTGTGAAAAGTTAAAATTGGCATTCACTTCCGGGACAGGTGCCTCTGCAGTAGTTACGGGTATTTATCTGTTCCCACTGTGATCAACCCAGATTGGTAGTGATGGAAATACGACACCTCTGTGGAAGTGGTGATTTTAGCCCCTTTACCAGCTGGAACATTGTTCAAAATTTTGTAGGCACGAAGTTTGAGAGAGAGATTGAATAAGTAAGACAAATGAAAAAGAAGTAACTACCTTAACATTTTTACTGGCCTCCATGCTGCTCTCAACTTTTAACTAACTTGTTTTCCGGCTCGCCAGCATCATTGAATATGACACACAAGACAAAACAACAGAAAGACACAAATGTCTCATTTCTAGGAAATGGGAAAGTAGTCTATTGTCTATTTTGTTATGGATTTCCCAGTGTTTAAAAACCTGCATAAATGCGCTAATTCTGGTGGAAAAGGGGGGCAGTTTTGATCAATTTGATGTATTGTTCTTGTAACTAAAGTTTCCCCTCTATGATAATTAGACAAAACTACCCATGTCTGGGCAAAACATGTCTTCACCTTTTAATATGAATCCACACAACTAGTGAGTGACTTCCTGAATTTTTAACTGACCTAAGGACACACACACACACACACACACACACACACACACAGAGAGAGAGATCACAGTGTTCTTTTCACACCCCTTTTTTCACTCTATTGCACTCTTTATCTAATTCTCATACTCTCCCTCCTGTTTCTCTTTCACTTTCTTTAAAATGTTCAGACAAAAAGTTGTAAAAGTTACATTTAAACTTGATCCTCCCGTTCTGCTCTATCGGCGCTTATTGTGTGATAAGATACGGCAAGAACAAAAGAATGCCGGTCAGCTCTTTTGAAGTTATTTCAGTGTTATTGCAGGCATTTACTGTAAATGAAATTTGGATGTAGATGAAGCTGTTGGATTCTTTATCAATATTGGGTGTTAGTTGTACAGCCTTGACATAATCACATATGTTCCAAACAATCCTCTGAAAAGGGTTCACACACCTCCTGTGTATAACCAGCTATGCCCTGAGGCCCGTGTTGCTCACAATGGTGGTATTTTCAAGTCCTGACTTCATATCCTGCCCTCTTTTTTGTCTTATTTGACTGTGGGCCCCCCGACCTCTCGAAGCGTGCACCCCAATCTATGTAAATCCCCTATACATACCTCAGCTGCACTTAGAAGCACGTCCATTACGTAACTGGCACAATTGCTGCGAGGTTGAGCGCAATCAGACGTGCCGCCAAACTGAGAGGCAATCCAGTGCCGTTTAGTTTTTAATTCAGAACAATGCGCACATTCATTCATAAAACCAGAAAAATAGATGATTAAGCCATGTTCTGTTAATGTTTTACAAACTTTCTCTTTGGTTAATGTCTTCCTTACCACTTCCCTTTCACTTCTTGTAAGACACACACACACACCCACACAGAGAACCCCTCCCTGCACTTGTTTTATTGCTTTTGAGTGGGTGGTGTTAGCGATACCTCTCTGATTCATACCGCTGTTTGAAGTAGGATCATTTTTCCAGCTGTGCACATGCCATTCACTCAGGTATCCACCCACAGACACAGTAATGCTGCTTTGCTCCAACCTTCTACTTTGACTGGTAATGGCTTCAGGAATGTGGTAGAAGACTGAGCTTGAAAAGATTGCCAACAGCATCAATAAATGCAGGAAAGAGAAAGACCTACAGGCCGACAGACGGGAGATGATTTGGAAAAGACAAAAATATTGTACCTGTCAGACAAAGCAGTATGCAGAGAAAGATGGAGAAAGACAGGACCATCAGTAATTCTTTGATCACGGTTCAAGCTCAGATTTCGAGTTCCTGGTTTACTATAAATCCAGTGTGGTGAATTAATATGGGGAGACATGGTATCAGGTGCCCCACATTCACCATTCGAAGATAAGCGAGGCATAACACCCACTCAGCAATCCTACATCTCCAACCTGTTAACCAATACAAGTTTCCTATGCTCATTTTTGTGGCCGCGGTGATCTTGGTTGTGGCAGCCCTAACCCCAACAAAAAGAGCTCTTTCATAATTTTAAGAAACCCTTATTTTAATGAGTCTGCACTGCAAGAAGTACACATAACACTGTTTTTAGCTTCTACATCATAGCAGGTATTTTCCCAGCACAAGAGGAACTTTAAGAGATGTAAGTGTACAGTGATTGGTCAAATTGCATGAACCAATTCAGCACCGGGTGGCAACCACCAATCTAATGTATTAGCGACCTATGAATGTGACATACTTAACTTTAAGTTGTCAGGTTTAGCCACGTAGAGTTATCTAGGGTAGGTTTGGGAAAAAAACATGGTGACAATGTACCTTAAAATAACATTACGTTCACTTTGTTTCACACAGAACATGAACACAAGGCTCCTGAGGAAAAGTCCTGTGTTTGTTTGACTCATCCAACACACCAACCTGCCTCCTTAAAAAGTCTTTTGGTCTTTACGCTACTTCCTTTTTACTTTTAAGAATCTTCGATAGCTGGCGTACATCACGTGACATGACATGCAGGCAGAGGCCCGGAGGGAGAGAGAGACTGCACAATAAGGCGAAGAAGAGATGAATTTATAGGTCACCGCAAGTTAATAGAAAACAGTCTCTGGCTTTTATTGATATCTAGTGTTGTCAAAAAATGTTGTGCATTTACGATCCATTGTTAACACGGTTAGCTTGTTTACTATATGACGTGAATGCTGCTGTTACACTAAAGGTCCTGCGGAACCCATTCAGACTTCATATGGGAAACAAAACAAATTATTGACTATTCGCATTGAGCAGCTAAATCCAATTTGACTGGCATTATTCTGAGTCAGGCACAGCCCTAATGGTATTTAATTTTTTTTAAAACAAAACCCAACCCTAACAACTGAAGGTCTTTATGAAAATGACTTGAAAGTGTGAATGCAATTTTTGACGCCTGAATGATGTTGTCAAAATTAACCGTCAAAGTGTAGTGTATGAACCAGGTTTTTTCTTCTATACGTATGTGAGTACATATTCTACAACAATTACTGCTGGAAGATCCAGTGATGGTCACCCTGATGATGTTGTGTTCGGACATGTTTGTGCAGAGACTTTTTCCTCCCGCCGAGGCTCAGTGCCACTGGAGGCCTCTGTAAAGAAGGACTATAGCTACACGCTATTAATGTTAGCCACACTCCCCAACAAAACAAGGAACAAAAAGCTACACAACACCCTACTCATTCCTTTAACCAAAGTCACGCCAGCAAGGGTGCAGCGCAATAAATTAACGTCTGATTAAAAATGGCCGTCTCGCCCGCCAAATTGTCATCAAGTGGCACCATTGATACGGGCAACAAAACCGGGCACATCACCAATCACCCGCTCAATGAGAAAAGGAAGGAGCTAAAAACAACATTCTTGAGCAGGTCGCTCTTTCATGAGCTGGATCGAGGGGGGGTAGATGCTAAGGTTCTGGGGTATGTAAAGCGGGGTACACAGGACCCCACAAAGGGGGGAGAGAAGGAAGGGCCACCCTGACAGCCTTGGCGGTGCAGTTTTTTTTTTGACGGGTGTGGGGGTACTAGAGGGATGGAAGGCAGAAGCTGGGAGGGGGTGTTCCCCCTCTTCAAAGCCTTTCCGCTGGTTCTGGGGCCCGGTGGACGGAGAATGTAAGTGGGGGGTGTGGTGAAGGGGTGAGGGTGGGTGAGGGTAAAGGAGAGAAAGGGAGAATTAGGGAGCCCTCTCTTTGTCTGCTGGCATCAGGGGGGTCGGTTAGACACTGAACGCCTCGGGAAGATTAACCAGCCAGGCCCGGTCGGAAGCTGAAGGGTAGGTGGGTGGGTGGGTCGTGGGGGGTAATGGGAGCCTGCATTGTTTCTCGTCTGTGATAGGATGCTGGAGAGGAGAGATGGAATGTTAGAAATGGAGATTGATTGATCGGTACAGTGGATAGCGATGCAGGGAAGGAGGGCGAGAGGAGGGGAGGGAGGATGTCAGCGCTAAGCCGCGAGTCGCTCCCAGATTCTCATGCGCTGAGAGAAAGGGATCACCAGTCGGCAGTTTGAATTTTTTGAAATATGAAGGAAATTCGGCGCACCGGAGCTGAATGGTGGGAGTGAACGCAAGTGAAAACTGACAAAAGTTAAAAAAAAAAAAAAAAAAATAGAAATGGGGAGGCTGTGAAGGTGGAGAGGAAGAAACAGGGGAGGAAACTTCAGGGGTGGGGGGGCTTCCTCAATATGGATTAGTGCAGCTCCACAGTGGGGAGAGGGAGGATGGGGTGAGAAGGAAAGGAGGGAGGAGAGGATGAAAGTTGGGGTGGGAGAGGAGGGTGAGAATGAAGAATTGCCATTCGCTTCACTCACTTCACTACACAGGAACAAAGCATGATGGGAGGTACTTGACATAACACTCTTCCAGGCCATGTTGGTGTGTGTGTTTGTGTGAGAAAGGGTGTGTGTGTGTGTGTTCTGTCCTGTATCTCAAGGGAATGCATGGACATGTAAAATTTGGCATTTGTATATTACAAGTATTTCTGTTGTCAAAATCTTAGATTTCCTTGCCAATGCACAAAGTTTTTAGGGACTTTCTTTGGAAACATCTCACATACACTACACACTAAAAAACATTATGGTGTTCGGTTGGTTTTCTTGATCCTGGAAAGAATGATTTCACTAAGGGATACACTATATATGTGTATCCACACATTTAAGCATCAAATACTACAGTTATTAAGATATCTAAGTAAAAAGCCACAAGACGCTACAAGTGGTTTACACATATTTAAGAATAGTTTAAAGTTATGAAACTGACACAGAGAGAAATGATTAAAAAGAAAAATATATCTCTCATATTTCTTATACTTAATCTGATTTTAAGGTTCAGTGTGTAGGATTTAGGAGGATATATTGACAGAAAATGAATATAATATAATAAGTATGGGTTCTTCAGGGTATAATCACCTAAAAATAAAAATCACTGTTTTTGTTTCCTTAGGATTAACTGTTTTTATTTACACAGGGAGCGGGTCCCCATCTATGGAGTCCACCATGTTTAATTGGCATGCTTCTACAGTAGCCCAGAAAGGACAAACAAAACACTGGCTTGCATTCTTGCTATGTTGATTGTAGTTAGCAGCCCCTCTGCAAAAAGCTGCATCAGCAAAACACTGATTTTTTATTTACTTTTTTACATGAAACTGCTTTGTTCTGTGTTTTTACGGGTTTATTCACCTGATTTCTTTGGTTTGAAGAGGGGGAGACTTCTATGGATATTTTGGCTTCTGGTAAAAATCTCTTGAACAACAAACAGGGTTCCCATACGTTTTCATGGAAAAAAAAATTCAAAACTACTCCATGACTTTTTCAAGACCCATAGTAAAATTTCTGGGACCATTCACAACGTATAACACGAACAGAACTGAGTAGTATACATTACTCTGAATATTAATTATCATATGAAAATTCAAAAGCATCCTTTTCCAATCTTTGGTAATGTTCATATTCACTTCAAATACTTAAAACTATAGGCACATTTATACCAGCACTTACAGTATATCAGTCTGGCAATCCCATGACTTTTCCATGACTGTGAGAGCCCTGAACATACAATGGGAACAATTTTAACCAGGAGTAAAAGCTTGGTGCATGGCTCCTGTAAGAAAAAGCCAGAGGATGCTACAAATGCTGTACAAATGTATAAGAATAGCTTAAAGTTATGAAATTATTACACGAGGACATATGACTCTTTAAAGGTTGAACAAAACTATGTAAGAAAAGTATTTATCACACATCTGCAGAGCAAAACTGTTTGTAAACCATGGTAAACAAACAAGATAAAATTCAAAATAGGAGATATTTTCATATTCTCTTACATTTTCCTGGTACAGCCAGGTTGTTTTTTTTCCACTGCAACCATACTAAATTACAAATAAGAAGCTTGGACCGACTCATAAGTATTGTTTTGGAAATAACCTCATCATTTCTCTCTGTTCTCACACAGCATTTCTCTGTAATTCAAAGCCATGCTAAAAGCTATGCAACAGCTGGGAGCAAAGTAGCACTTAGCAGCAGCGGCAGCGTCTCTGCCTGCGGCTAATGACCTGAGGCAGAGTTTCAGAGCCGTCATTAAGTCCTCATTAATTACAGAAATGATTAAGATTATCTCCACAGGTGATAGCCCACCAGGGAGACAGTTCCCCCAGGAGCCAGACTGACAGAATCTGCTGCAGGTAAAAGAAGCACTCAGCTCTTTTATCTTATAAATCGAGGACAAAAATATCAACACCATCTGATTCTGAGTCACCTTTACTGAAAAACACCAGAGGTATCCGTGTTTTTAGAAATGAGTCAGTGTGTGCTGTGAAAGTGGAGGTGTCTTTATTGATGGCGTGCAATCAGGTGTGTGACACCCTTTTTCTGCCTGTGTTTGGCTCCAAACAAACAAAGAGCTAGACATATCATTTTAGCACAATGCCCTGTCAGAGAACATCATTTTCTGCTATAGCTTGTCCAAAAATGATCCCACCGAGCTGCAGCTTTGCAGGACACCCCCGAGCCACTGTCAACAAAAGCAATCTAAGCTGCAGAGAACCCATTTTGCTGCCGTCTGATAGGTTAAAAGGCCCGTTTTGATCTGAAATTCTCACTTTCCATTTCTCTGCCTCTTTCTCTTTTACTCCTCCCTCATTCTTCCCTGTCCATATTTGCTCCATGATGTGTGTGAGAGTGTGTGTGAAGACGCTGAGAGCTTTGTTTGGGACCTGTCACACTGAAGGCTGAAGGTGGAGTGGGAGGGGAGGGAGAACAGAGGCAGAGGCATTGTACATGGATTATACCAGAACCAAAAGTGGACCCCTCTTTCTCACACACACACACACACACACACACACACACATACACACACACACACACACACACACACCCACACACACACACACACACACATACACACACACACACACACACACACACACACACACACACCAACTCCCTGCAGGTACAGTGGCCCGCCCCCTCTCGTCCATCTCACCCCTCCCCTCTGATCAATGGAGCTGAAACAAGGAGGCCAGGAGGGGCCTCTGGTTCCCACATCAGATCCCACTGTCGCTATTCTCCTCTTGCCCCCCCTCCTCCACAAAAAAGCCTTTACTGTACCCCAAACCTGTTGTTATCTAGAACAACATGATCACATGCAACATGATAACAGCTCCTTATCAAAAGAAGTTCACAGCAACATGAATGCATGCGCTAACATGTCTGACCAGAGGCAAATCTAACCTGTAAAGTGTCGATGGTTGCCAGCAAACATTTTTACATTAAAGAGATGCTGATGAACAGAATGCAGTAGTAGTGTAAAATAGAAATGTGTCACCTTAGTCTCATTTAAAGCTGAAACGAGTCCTTTTCGTTATTGCAAAAAATGCCACAAAACAGCAGACCATCTCCCTAAACACGTAGTACAAGTAGTAGAATATTAAGTGCTACGATACCACAGTAATTTACACAGTTAGAAAGACCGTAAACAAGCATGCCAAACATTAGGGTTGCAACGGTACACGAATGTCACGGTTTGGTTCACGTGAATTTGGGAGTTTGGTACAATGGAGGAAAAAACACAAGAAAACAAAACACATCTGTATTATATTGTACAAACACTGACTAAACACCCTCCCAAAAGGCCACAGGTCACAACAGGCTATAAAACTGAAAAGCATCTCTTACTCTATGAAACATAATATTCTCCCAGTTAAAAGGATTTTTAGGGGAATTTTTCCTTATCTGCTGTGAGGCTCTGAGGGAAGAGAGACTCAGCTCTGATTTGTTTTTTTCTCGTCTTGGTGATTGCCACATCTGGTTGATATAGTTGAGCGTGCATTTGTTCTACTTCTTTGTCTTATGAAATTAAATAAAACTCGATTTTAGTGAAATGTAATCCTGTTTGTTTTGTTGATTTTTGTATTTTAAATAAGGAATGTAATAGTGATTAGATCAATTTCCATGACAGACTCTATAACTGTGGAGCCACACCGACACAACATCTCTTCTTATACGCAACTCTCTCGCTCTGATGCTGTTGTAACTGACTGGGAACCCCAGGCGGATCTTCCAGGTAACATTTGCGCTCGCCATAGTGTGCCTGATTCACACACTAGTCTGCTTTTTGTGTCAACCTCGGCACCTGTTGCTGCATACAGACAAAAGTTTACAGGCACAGTTCGTGCTCGTGACCTTTGGTCCCACATTACTGAACATGCATCAGTCTGCATACTGTGCACCAGATCCTGACTCCTGTACCGCGCACGAATACACAAACCATTACCGCCCTATAAATGATTGATCATTCAAGACACCAGCTTCTAATAATGTAAGAATTTACTACTTTTCTCTGCTTTTAATAAATGCATATGAATATATTTTAGACCACAATGCTTGTTTTGAACCTATGGGAACTTGTTAGGGGCATTTTACTCAACGATCTCAAAAAAAAAAAAAAAATGACAGACCGACAAGGAAAATATGTATCCAGAGAGTTAAGACATTTTTACATCTGCACATTTGCTATACAACAACAATCCAGTAAGTTATGTATGTTTCACCAAGAAGTGAAAGAATGTTTCTGTATTTCTGAAATATCATAATTGACGATTTATGTTCCTGAACTACTCAGTGACTGTATTTTTATCTCACGTCCCTTTAAAATCAACTTGAATACCAACACACTGGATGTACAAACACAAAGCATCCTTCGAAAAGATAGATACTGTAGAGATACTGTAGAAACTCCAGTGTGGACACTCACAACACACACCAGCAACAAGTAATTAAGCAGGCATCTGAAAGGGACAATAATCCCTGCACCTTCAGCCATTAAGAGAGAGAAAGGGAAGCAGAAGAAAAGCAGGAAAAGGAGACCCTTGCACTAAAAGAGGAGGCCTTTGAACTTTTGCAACAAGCCCTTTCCCCTAAACAAAAACACAAAATCTTCCCCTTATCTCCTTTCTCTCTCTCCTGGTCTTTCTTTCTCCTCCTGCTCTCTTGTTTCTTTCCTCTGTAAAGTCAGTGCTCCGACTCTCTCAAAGGAGCCCAGAGCCCCCAGCCTGCTCCTATTGGTCCCTCCTTGCTCTCCCACACTGAGTGCCCATGGCTCCTGAAGTGATGCTCTTTGTGTGGGGTTCAGGGGTCGTGCCTATTAGCGTGAAGAAAGCCCTGCTGGGTCTTATCCCGACCCGGAGGAGGACGCAGGGCTCTTCACCCCAACGTCGGCCCGGCCAACCCCCTCCCCCGGACGGGACACTTTCATCCTTTGTCAGGAGGTCAATGAGCGGACCCCCAGAGGGGAAGGAGGGCCCCCACCAATAATGATATGCATGACAGTCATTGTATGACCCCCATGGGGGGGTCATGGTTGGTTGAGGTGGGTGGGACGAGGGAGGGGAGGACTGGCTGCGTAACTAAGGATGGTTATCTTATCCAGAAGTAACTGAGTTACAGAATGACGGTGATGAGGGGGAGAGAGATCCGCTGGATCGTGACAGTTCTCATCCAAGACTGACGAGAAAAATGTGGGACAATATGAAGCTGTAACAGCAACATTTTCACATCCGTTTGCGCGTTCATCACTGAGGTCAAATATCAGATTAAAACATTATTGTTCTCTATGTTTATCGATAAATACCCCCCCAAACACACTCACACTCATCTTAACCCCTAACCTCAACCCCAGCCTTCGCTTCAGAGATGGATTTGATTTGGTTTCGCTTCACTCCCTGCAAAAAATGTCAGCTATTTGCCTTGATATGCAAATGAGACATTACATAACAATCTCATCAGCAGCAGAAAACGCCCACAGAATTAATATGTAGTTGAAGGTGAATTCTGACCAACAAAAAAGCCAAATCTAGATCCAACATTTCGTTAAATGACAATTAAAATCGAATTTAATGGCAGAAAACACAAATAACTAAATAAGAAAATTTGTTTTCTCAATCAGCTTTATTTTAAGGATGCATGGGCAAACTTTTGTTTCTGCCAAAGTTCAAACAACTGTGGTTATTGTTGTCAAGAAATATCTATTTGCCGATGCGCATAGATTCTTAATATTTGAAAACGTTGAAATACATTGACATTGAATAAGTATTTATACACCATCTGCACCTTCTCGCTCTCTCTTACTGTTATTGTTCACTACTGTCATTCTGATGTTCTCTGCTACTTGGCCCATGAGAGAAATATCTACTTTACCCAGCAACAGTAATGGGTTAACGTAATATTTCATCTTGTAGAATGGTTGAGCTAAACGTGCCCGTAGAGAAATTAATTAGTTGAGCCTACTTACATTTTTTTTAGTTCGTGTTTTAGTGAAATATTTTGGGCAATAGACTCTTTAATTTACTCTTTCCTCTTTAATGAACTTTTTTTGTTGTACCGTATGTATTTTTACACCATACTAACTAAGAACAGAATAGTCATTTTGCCATGTTATATTTATCTTTTTTTTATTTAAAAAAAGAACTTATCAGCCCTTAATGTCATTCATTCTTATTGGTATAAAAAATCTATGTTATAAATGTTTTTTTAAGGGGTTCTATTGAAATGAGAAAATCCAGTATTGTGACAACTCAGTAGTTTTTCTCCATAGCTGAAGTAGACCGTGATCTGTTTGAAAAACATGATGTCATAAACAGTATTTGCACCAATCAGGACAATATCAGCAATATGAGATTTGGAATCAGAATATAACAAAAGTTATTTGGTCAAGCAGTCCTTTATTCCTTCGATTTTAACACTGATTGTTGCTTACTTCAATACACAAAATTATATATATATATATATATATATATATATATATATATATATATATAATATACAGTATATATATGTTATGGAGAGAGACTGGAGATTAAGTTTTCAGGGGCTTTAATTAAAGGAGGTGGAAAGTTATTTTCTCATGAGAGATTTGTGTACTGGTCTTTTATCTCCTCTCACTGGTTTCAAGTGGGCAGGGCTCTATTCAAAAAAGATGATGTCACATATTTCTGTGCACCAATCAGAATTCAGCAACATCAGAATTGGAATGTCATGACAGTTGGGATGTTGTTGCCATGGAGACCACTGTCAATCAAGTCTGAACTCCCACACAGTTCTGATGAAGCACAATTTTTGAGTGTTTATCTCTTAATAACTATTAATTGAAGATGTTTTTGCAACTTTAATGCTGCCTTTGAAGAACATTTAGTGTTTTAAGGTTATTTGATGCATTTTTTTATTCTAATGTCAAAATGTTATCACAAAGAAAATACATTTTAACAAAGAGTGAAGGGGACCCAACATACAGCGAGTGAGTGGGAGGGGTTACAACAGTGCAATACAGTGGGGATTAAGATATACCACTGACATCAATATGCCTGTGTGAAATACAGTATAGTCGCAGCTGCACTGAGGAAAACTCAGTGGTCAAGTTTACCATGATGAGAAAGATATAATGAATAGAATAAGATGCAGGAAATCAATTCTGAGCACCGAAGCAACTACAATCCCAAGGCTGAAATATCTGCGAGCGCTGAAGTGCAGTGTATTTATTGATTCAGGAATATGTCATCACATCATCTTCAGAAGCTATTTAGCAGCTATCCAGAGACCCAGACGGTCCTAATCTATTATTAATGACCTGAGCAGTCCTTTATGGTCGGTTCATTAACCATGAAAACATGGAGAAGGTGCATTCCACAGGGCACTTTATCTCTCTGCAATGAGTCAGTCAGTATTCAGAAAATAAAAAAAACACCCTGATGAACAAAGAGAGGTATTCTTGAGAACAAATGCTGAGGGTTTAATTAAAAATCCACAATTCCTTTTTAAATGGTCATGATTGTGTCATGACAACACAATGGTGTCAGTCAAGCCTGGAAGTAGCAATGACGGGGGAATCTGATGTAAATTAACAAAAGCACATACGAATGTAATTTGACAAAAATGTGTGACATAATTAGCTGCGTCTAGGCATAATTCAATAAATAACTAATTTAAATGTAATTAGAGAATTTATAATTAAATTCTAAAATAAAATTTAAATACAATTCATATACAGCTTCCCCCTATGGGTTTCTGTGAGTTCAGATATCTCTCTGTTACAAATGCATTTGTACCAGAAATAAGATAAACTATAGACAATACACAGAGCATAAAAGGAAGAATTTGTACAAAATAAATTTGAGGTTTTGTTTGAGAAATTTCAAGACAGTCACTATAACGATACTACACATCAGCTAGATTTCACAGCAGTTTTTCGTCATAGTTTGTCTGTGAAGTGCAGTTAGTCTATGCTGACTCTGATGAGCCTCCTCACACTCAGACTGCATCACCCCAGCTCATTTTTGCAACACAATTGCTTCAGTCTGGTCAGATATATAACAGACTAAGCAACAAAGTAACACAATCACTTAGATGGGGCCAGACTCGAACCTGCACCATTGCAGTAAGGACGGTAAGGACCTGCATTCAAGATGCATTCTTTCACCTTTAACTGACTTGATATTTCACCAAAAATTCCTACCTGACCAAACAGACTCAAGGGCAAACTGGCCTAAATAAAAACATTTAAGATTCAGATTCAAGTTTTAAAAATGTACCACCAAACACAATGATGAGTTATGCTGCAGAACTTTTAGTTTGCAGCCGTCTCCCATTGCCAACCATAGAAATAATGTTACAAAAAGTAAAGGAATAAAAGTCAAATAGTAAAACAACAAAAAGTACCAAGTGTCATTTTGTGTGTAAAAAATAAAATGTGTACATGCAACATATACGTATATGTTTGAGTATATTCCCATGTTGTAATATAAAACTCTGCATGTTCAATCTGAATTTACATGCACATCCTATCAAAAGCACACACACATCGACACAATGTGCTGCGCTCCTCTCATACACACTCTGTCCCACAGTGAAACCGTTATCTTTTTCCCGCCGAACACACTCTTGGCTGTGTGACTGTGTTAATTAGGTGAGCGGCGCACACAGGCAGCGAGAGACCGACAGACCGGAGCAGAAAGAAAAATAAATGCGGTCGACCCCGGCAGCCACTCGACTACACCTTCTGCCAGCCAAATGATTTTCTTAAAGATTTTGGACGGGCGTCACAGCGACCACACCGTCCCCCTCTGTCTGTCCTTCTTGCTGCGTGTCACCAGCTCACGACGGATCCAACACCACGATCTGTGTGTGTGTGTGTGTGTGTGTGGATGAAGAGTATTAGCCAGTTCCCTGCTGTTAGAGCTGTGAGTGTGAGCTGCCAGAGGAGAGGGGGTAATTATGAAACCTGTTGTGTTGAAGGGAAGCCAGGCCACCAAGGTGGGATTAGGACCGTCAGTCTCCCCTCCTCTCTCCTCTCTCTTCATTAAACCTCTGGACTATAACTGATTCAATTACATTTGGGATTAATTATTTCAAAACTGCTAAAATAGATGAAAATGTTACTATGAGGGCTGAAACCATTTACAGAATTAAAAATGATATTAGTCATTTGTCAAGCAAAAATGTCAGATATTAGTTAGGTTCGCTTCGAAAACATATGGGTTTTGGTGATTTTCTAAGTGTTTTTTTCCCATTTTAAATTGAAAATGTTTTGGGTTGTAGATGTTTGGTTGGAGAAAACAATGCGGGATGGGACTCACAGCGATACGATCAAGTCTAAAATCCTCAGAAATAAGTGACCCTCAAAGGAATACTTAACCACCAAAATAACCATTTTTATATCAATTACTCACCCCATGTTATGTCGAATTCATGAAGATTTCCTGTAAGCCTCCACAGTGAACGAAGAATCCTAAAAACAGAAAAATGTTGATGAATTAGAGTCACAGGGGTCTGCGTTTAACAACAGCAAAACTATATCAAGTGTCTGTCATACAACTCGCACAGTATAATCCAAGTCTCATCTATCAGTTGTATGCTCAGTACGTCCTAAACGTGCATTTTTACTAAAATGTTACAATTTAATGGAATACTTCACCCACAAAACGATCATTTGTATTACAATTACTCACCCCGTGTTAGGATGAATTCATGAAGAAAACGTTGTTTTTCTCTCTTGCCTTCACCATGAACGAAGAATCTGAAAAGGCAAAGACTCTCGATGGATTGAAGTACATGGGGACCGTGTTTAACCACAGGAAAACTATATCAAGACATCTACTTACAAACTTTCAAACAACTCATGCAGTATAGTTCAAGTTTCATTTGTTCAGTACCTCTCATCACATGCATATTTGCTGAAACCTCAGTATTTAAAACACTTCTGCACCTGAATTTCCCTGAATGCACCAGGTGTGCCTCACTTTAGTCCATGAGACTGTTTATGCTTAAGTGTTTTATATAGTAAGGTTTTAGTAAAAATGCATGAGTTTGAGCAGACTGGGTCTGCGCTGACAGGCCCAGCGACCCAAAGTATCAGGAAGACCCCCTGGCCTTCACTTGTAGTGTGTAAAATTAACACGCACCAACCAGACAGACAACAACAAATGACCAGGGAAAGACAGAGATCCAGGTCATCCCTCAAAGAGGGGTCTGACTCAGATTACTCGTCAGTGTGCTGTGCCGTGTACTTCTGGGGACATTTTTGTCCCCTAGTTTTGCTGTGAAGTGAGCGCTCTTGACTTTCACGCTTCTCTTTGGTACAGAGAGCTGCAGACACGCAGGTAACCACACAGAGGAGGAGTGAGGAGAGACCCTCAGCTCAGAAGTGGTGAATTTACAGCTCACAGCAACTTAATACAACAAAGTCTCTGGCTTTTTCTTCGAGATCTATTGTTGCCAAAATAAAGAACATCCTGCTGAGCCCGTTCAAACTTCAAAACATGATATGTAAAAAAAATTAATCTCTAAATATCTGTATTGAACAGCCAAATGTGATCCGACTGACATAACTCTGAAAAAAATCCTAAAAATGACACATTACCCCAAAGAGATGCAAAAACCACCACAACAAACCATTTACTCCTTTGAAAAATGTTGCTGTTTTTGGATTCTCTTTCATTGTGGAGGCATGTAAGAAAAACAAAGTATTCCTCATGAATTCCATGTAACTGAGGGTGAGT
The DNA here is from genome assembly GCF_026936395.1 of Plectropomus leopardus. Classification (NCBI taxonomy): domain Eukaryota; kingdom Metazoa; phylum Chordata; class Actinopteri; order Perciformes; family Serranidae; genus Plectropomus; species Plectropomus leopardus. The sequence continues at coordinate 15,894,067 of NC_142191.1, read as the reverse complement.
AATTTACATAGAAATGGTCATTATGTGGGTGAAGTATTCATTGAAATTTAGATTTTTTCTCACAGAATAGCTTACTTAATGAAATTAATTATTACATGCAGCTATAGTTACTTTACAACATTTATTCTCTGTAGACTTCATTGGGACCTTCAAATGTCCTTCAAAGTAAAACAACCCCACAGTACAATTTTGTAGAATATTCCACACACAAGCCAAATGATCTCAATAGTGGCCAACTCCCCTCTTCTATTTGTCTTTCCTCCCTCGTCTTCCTGTCTTTACAGACGTCTAAACGTTCCCCAGAGGCATGTAGGGACCCTAACACCGACCTTTAGTCCCCATGTTAAAAGCTTGTCTGTCCACATGCACGTAGCATATGCACACACGCATGCAAGCGTGCACACACACACAAACACCATTGTGCTGTGAAAAGCGAGCCCTTTGACAGCTCCATTATAAATCCCACACTGGCCAATTATCTGTTTTAGGGTGATTGTCTGGCCTCCTCCACTGCCAGACCGCCTTTGATCCCCCTCATCCCTCCTCGTGTCACTTTAGATCTACGCGCAGGTATAACATTTCCACCTGGGAGCCTGAACGCCTCTTTTAAAGTTCCACTTGAATCATTTTTGCTGCCTTTAAAGACAAGACAAAAAAAAAAAGAAAGCGCTTCCTCTTTCTCTTTAGCTCCTGATGAATCACGGATCATTTCGCCTCTCGTCATCTCCTCTCTCTCTCTTTATCTCCCCGACCCCCTGACTATGACACTGGAAATTCCTGGTATCTGAATACCGCTGATTGCGAGTGGCAGGTGGCAATTAAATAGGAATGAGGGAGAGAGGAATAAAAGTAGGAGAAAAAGGGCAGAAAGTAAAAGGAAAAGACTAAAACAGAGAGGGAAAAGACCAGAGAAGAAAAGGAAGATAATAGAGTGAGAGAGAGCATGACAGAGGTCTCTGCTGGTGGTTTGTTTGATCAGGGAAGCGCAGTAGTTATCTGGGTGAGCCCCGTCTCTCTGTACAGTTCAGTCATCAGTCCTGATTCCTCCAAATGGATACCAGAACACCTCAGTAGCTCATAGTACAGTAACCGCCTTATATCCCTCGACAGAGCCCTAATACAAACCAGATGCATATAATCACTCACACACTGCACCTCACTGCACATACAATCAATCTGTCGGCTCGGCAGTAATTTCTCAAACTATTGTGATTAGCCCATCATAAAAGCAACTGAATAGGACCAATTGCCAGACATTACTGAGCAACTTATGGAGTAATCTGAGTGTGTGTCTGTCTTAAAGCATCAAAGGAAATGCGGCAAAGGCAGTGTGGGAGACTTTTATTCCCTCTATGCATCATGTATCTGTGTGTGTATCCATGAAAGTATGTGTTGATCATCAAAGGACAGCGGTGAAGACACCAGAGCGGCAGGAATCGGAGCATCCCGCCGCGGCATAGCGACACACAACCAGACAAAACAACGCACACACACACAAAAAGTCCTCAAAGACAGAGAGAGAATATCATGCCTCTTCCTTCTGCCCGTAACCCGGGCAACCCTGGCACAGAGCGGTACCCTGTCTCCATCCCGCGCCTGCCTCACCCCCCGCCCCCCGCCCGCAGGATCCTTTAGACTCCGTCCAGCGGCACGTCAAGTTCATCCCCCCACACGCTGCTTCCCAGCAGGTTCTTGACTCGGACTGGCGCGCCCCGGAGGCTAACGGGGATGTCTGCGCCACAGATCCACCCCGAAGTGGGGTACGCCTGTGTGGGGTACATCTCAATCAGCAGGGGCACGGTCCAGAGAGGCCCCCTTTTTTCCATTTCTGCACCACCTCACCACCACCTCTCACTGGCATGGAAGCCTATACCCTCCCTCTGACTGGTGTGTATGAAGCAGGGGGTGCCTCCCCTCCACCCCCGAAATGTCTTTTCTTTTTCGGTTGCTCCCACTGTCCTCTAGTGAATGCAGTGAATCACACTCTGCTCTCCGAGTTTCTCTCTGAAAATGAGGAGAGAGGAAACAATGCCAGGCTGTATAAACACTTTGATATCTAGACAGAGGGTGAGGAGGACAGACGGTGCAGGGCTTAACAGGGACACTGATGGCTTTATACAAGTGACTGGAAGAAAGTGTTCCTTCTCTCACACGTTTCTCTCCATGTCTCTCACCCCTCCTGGCTGCCTCTCCCCTGCTGTCGAGGACAGACGCAAGAGAAGTTAAACCAGAGAGAAACTCACTCGCTGTACAGGAGGATGGAGATTTGGGAGACAGGGAGGATGAGACGAGACAAGGCGGGACATTAACGCAGCGGGGGGCGAGGAAGAGAGTAAAGAGGTCGATGCGCAGTCGTGGCCTGCCTCTGCCCATCTCCTCTCATTACTATTTCATTCCTCCCTCTGTCTGCACCTCTCACCCTCACTTTCCTTTCCGTTTTCTTCGCTGTGCTCAGTTTTTGTCACATCTGCTCAGGAGCAAGTCAAGCATGGGCCGAGACACAAAAGAAACTACACTGAAGAGCAGGGCCGGGTATCAAACTTTTATACCTCTTTGTAACAAACCAAAATGTGTCTGTCAGGAAATCTGTAGCAAAAGCTGACTGTAGTCCTTGAAGTGATGCCAAGAAACTATCTACTAAACACTGCATCACCAGGCTGAGGCGAACCGGCATCGCCACGCTTCTTTTTGTCAAACTTGTCCGAATTAGCAACCAAGGAAGGAGCGACACTCTGGGTTGGTATCGTCGTTGGTATTTGACAACCTGGGATCTGACTCAGCAACAAGCAGCAACCTCCAGGGCAAAAAAAACGAAGCCAAAGCAGAAGTTCGAGAAATTGCAGTTCTTCAAACAGCCACTTAAGGCTGGCTCCAAAACAGAGTCCGTCCCCATAGGTCCGCATGTTAAAATACCAAAGTTAACAGAAGAAATAAACACGTTTACAGCCTGGTACAAAACCAGCTTTGGTCTCTATAGCTATTTCAACATTCATGACAACTGTACGGGGGTGAACTTTGATATCACCTACTTTTAAATTTTATTAGGACTTAAAGTTACACATAATTAAGGCTGGGACAGTTAGAGTGACAAGCTGTCTGTGAGACATCATCATAGTCTGAGTCAGAGCCAAATATGGTCACTTCTGGCTCCAAAAAACTCATAGCACCAGCCAAAATGCTTAACTCGAAGCTTTAAAACTGGATTCCACAAACCAATGGGTGACATTACAGTAGCGATATCCATCATTTTACAACATATGCTCAACAATCAACTACCTCGCTCCAGAATTATATACTTAACCTCTAAGCATATAATTAATATAGTATCAAAAACCGAGCTGCAAAGAGTTGTCGATTATAATAACGATTACGATAATCAATTAATTGTTTCAGCAAGTTTTAAAACAAAAATTCCTCAAATTCTCAACTTCTCTCCCACATGAGCATTTGCTGCTTTGCTACGTTTTCTGAAAATCTTGGTTTTGGACTCTAAGTCGAACAAAACAAATCTGAAAAAATTACTTTGGACTCTTGGAATTTTTTTACTATTTTTTGACATTTTATAACAAAACATAATGAAAATTCAAGTATATAATCAGCAAATGAAGTGCTTGTGAAAATAATTATTAGTTGCAGCCCATAATGAAGAGCAAAACATGTTTTATCGCACCAGGAGTTGATGCACTGTGTGTGCCCATTGTGGTATGTTGCTAGACAGAAAAACAGACGAGCTGGGTGATTTTAGGGCATGATTTGGGGGTTCAAGAGTTTAGTCTTCTGCATGAGTAGACAGTCAGCATCCTCCTGAGTCTCTCTTTTCTACTCTACTTTCATCCCATCTTCCTTCCACCGTCTCAACAACACCCCCCCCCCCCCCATCCCACACAAGCACACATACACGCCTGCACCCCTCCATCCATCCTCTGCTTCCCCAGGGGTGTTTCAGCCTGACCCACTTTCTCCTCCTCAGCCCAAACAACTCAAGAGCAAAAAGGCTGATGTCTGATTTCCAGTCTAGAAGCTCAGAAGGTGTGTCAGCAATAAAATGCCGCCAAGCCCGTGTCAGTGCTTTAAAAGATAATATTTTATGCATTCAAAATATGCAAAACTGCCAGGAGAGATGAATAAAAAAGTTTTTGAAAAAATATGCAGAAGTTAAAAAATAAAATATGACATTCTAAACTGGCATTTTTATACACTTTTGGTTCATGCACAGACAATGGCATCTTTCAGTGGACAGCTCTGTGATTAATTATATTTTCCTATCCTCCGCTACTTTCTACAAACCGCCTCTTGTAAGCCCGCTTCTGTCCTCTGGTCACCCTTGGTTGAGGAGTGTCATTACCGGCGTTGTCACAGCTGAACCGCTCAGCAGCACCACAGACTGAGCGCCGCCTGGTCGAAGCAGACATGTCAGCAGATTTCCAGGGCCTAAGTGCCACTGTGTGTGTGTGTGTGTGTTTGTGTTTGCCCTCGTCAGCCTCTGTGCTTTCTCTCTCTGCGATGCATGGAAAATGAAAAGCGCTGTGTCGGGACATTCTGTGGTCCGGAGGCTCCCCGTGTCGTTCAGTGAGTGACCAGTTTTACATGCATCACTAGCGCCTTTACTTTAACACTGTGCCGCGCTGCTCAGCTCAGAGGTCATTAAGAAGCATAAATATGCATTTTTTATTTATCTGCATCTCCCTCCATCTCATATATGTGACCTTTTATTCATCCTCACTGTGATGCTGGAACAATCCCTGTGCCCTTGAACACAGTCTGAATGTATAAAATATTGATGACGTAGCAGCAGGAACAATAACAACGGTAGCGGTCAAAGAAGCTGCAATAATAGCTGTAGTAGAGGAAATTGTGGCAGCAGTAGTTTGAGTACTACAGCAGCAGCAGTGGTGATAGAGGTAGCGGTTCCTTGGAAACCTATCTTGGTCATCAAATGTCACCATCCAGGTGAAAAAAGCACAGAAAAGGCTCTACTTTCTATGGAAACCTAGGAAGGCTAAATTCCAGAGCAAGATCCTGGTTTACTTCTACAAAGCAATAGAAAGCACACTGACCAAAAACATCACGAACTTGCATGGTTCGTGCACGGCCCAGGACAGGAAGGCTCTACAGCCAGTGATTAAAACTACCCAGAACATCACTGGTACCTGTCGGCAGAGCATCAGTGACCTCGGTGACGTGAGGTGTCTGCACAGAGCCCAAAGCATACTGAAAGACAGCAGCCACAGTCTGTTCACCCTGCTGCCATCTGGGAAAAGATAAGAATTTAGGGTCAACTTTACTTTCATTTCTTCTTAAATCAAGTTTAAGAAAAATGACAAATAAATCTACCTTGTACCTTGATACTCGCAGCTGAGTAGGAGTGTGTACAAACAATATTACACAATACTGAAATGAGCCAAAGAACGGCATAATGTGCAAGTCCATGACTTTCTATATCAGGACACATGGGTCCAGTCCTATTTCTTATTTTTAATTTTCCCCTATGAAGTTTGACAGCCCCTCAAGACCCTAACACATCATCTGTACTGACGACATTTATATACAGATGAAACTATGGCAATAATGATCACACAATGACGTGCCATTTGTCTGATGGAGTTAGAAAAGCAGCCAGTGACGGCAGTCGGCAGTCAGCATCTGGCATCCGGACAGTTTATTTGGCCCTACTCCGGGACATCAATCATTTATCTCGGCAATGTTGGGCAACAGGAAAACCTGACATATTTCTACCGACATGCCGAGTTCGGGCTGATGCTTGGCCAAGTCATTTTGGCGACATGAACGCTTGTTTCTGTTGCTTGTGCAGCCTTCTTGCTGATGATTTCTCGTAAAATGGTTCGGAGCATACCTCAAAAACCTCCGTTGGGGAGACCTTGAAGCCCTAACACCACCCAACCATAGCAATGGGTGTAGCTACTGTGACATTTGGCATTTTGGATTTTTGGAGCCACAGGTGACCATATTTGGATGAGAGGGTGGAGCTGTGGAGGATTAAGGGGAAGATCTTACTCAGACCTTTGGTGGCACCTTGCAGACAGCCTGTCACTCAAGCAGTTCCTCCTTTGAATATGCATAACTTTGGGCCTTAATAAAATGTGAGCGAGTGAAATATGAGGAATTTATCCCCCATATTGAACATAAATACTGAAATTAGCTACAGAGACATAAATGTTTTTTTTGTAGGCTACCAGCCTGTAATCGTGTTTGTTTCTATTGTTAAATTGGCCATTTTAATTTGGGTGTCTGTGGGGATTGACTGGAATCTAGAGACAGCCTCAAGTGGCCATTCATAGAACAGCAGTTTTTGGCACTTCTGCAGTTTTCAGTTTCGGAGATTGCCGCTTGGCGTAAAGGCAAAAAACATAAAGTTAAGGGCTAAGTGGTGGAGGCAGGTGGTGTATTGGGATTGAGCCTTAAAAGTGCATATGGCTCTAATAACATGGTCACTTACCCTCCATGTGCAGACAAAGTAAGTCTGTTTCACCAGTGAGCATCAAGCAGTACTGTTGCTATGGTTACCCGCCTTGCAAAATAGCTTACAAATTACAAGTAGATTTCATTTGGGTTTTAGTTTGTTTAGAAAAATCCTAGAAAACACATTTTTACAGCACATTTCTGATTGTTTTCGTTATCAAATCATCTTCTCTGACAGACTTACGATGCAGATAAGATACAATAAAATGAAAAAAAAAAAACTCATTTGTCACTAGGCTCATGCAACTGTTGTTATATAATCTGCCAATCACAATCTAATGAAACCAATTTCACACAGTGACTAAATTCCCCAGTCCCTATCTTGCCACACAGCCTGTTAACAGCCCCTTGGGCAATGTGTGTGCGTGTGTTGTGTGTGTGTGTGCATACAGCCCGTGTGTGTTACTCCGCAGTCTGTTCAGTTGTAGTACTGGGCCTCGCCGGAGGAACGAGGCTTGGCGTTCGCAGCAGTGCTTCACAGCCAAACACAGAGAATGTTCTGCCAGCTCCGTCTAATATCTTTTCAAACACTTTGCATTCCTTCTTAACTTGCACAACAACTTCTGCTCAAACCACTCTTTCTCCTCTCTCCGCCTCTTAGCCGTGCTGCTCTGCAAGTTACTCACAAACACGCTATTGTTCCTTTAAGTTTTTTACTTATTGCATAAAATTTTTTACAATGCACCTTTTTGCTGCCTGTGCATCCTCAGGGCAAAGCAGTCACATGAGTTACAGTTCCAGTGTGTGAGTCTCAGTATGATTTCTACATACGGTGGTTTCTTGCAAATAGTCGTTTGCATTTGTCTCAACAGAAAATGCAGAATGTTTTAAATGCATGCAAAAAAGATATATTCTTGCACACAAACACACTCCTACTGCTGCCCTGAAACCAGTTGTTAGTTAGACAAAAGTCAATTCAAAGTATTTGTTTAACGTAAATATCAGTTTATAGTTTGAGATCTACCTGGAGTGTTGTTAAATATTCTTTTTTTTTTCTTAAGGAGGAAGATGTAAAATTCTACCGTTTGAGGCAACACGTGAGAAAAGGACAGGAAGTTCAACCCAGGCTTCCCCAGGGGCTTCAAACCGTTAATCAATCAACTCTTCCCACCTTAAAAAAACAGCTCTGGGCTCTGATCTGCCCCCATCATCATTCTGTCACCCGCCCCATCCAAGCACACACCCTCAGCCCCCCACGCCCCCACACGCACCTAGGACTACATACAACCGCACATTTAGCCGTTTCACTGCTTTCCCACAACTTCACTCTCTACTTTTCCACTCTCTCTCTGTCTGTCTTTTCTCCTTCTTGTGTCTGTTGAACCCCGATCCCGGAGACCCGCGATCCTTATCAGGACTCAGACTTCCGTTCAGTCGAGTGTGACGACTGGAAGTTGGGAGCTCCAGGTGTGACGAGGTCCTGGAGAGAGTTGTGTGTGTGTGTGCTCGTCCCTCATCGCCCGCAGGACAGAGTTTATACATGAAACTAATCGGATTAGAGGGGATTATGACACCAGCATATCATGGCTTTCTTGGCTGTTTTTTTGGGGGGGGGGGACTCACACATTTTCACTTATGAAGTGATTCTCGTTCATACAGGAACAACTTTACAGCACTCGACAGCATGCTTCCACCCACTCGGGTGCATGTGCAGCCACTTGTCTCAAACCACTTTGAGAAAACTGAGCTGTAAAGACTGAAATGTGACAACAGGTATGTAAAATGGAATATGAATAATTGCTCAACTTCTCCACGCCTTCTTCTTAGCTCATTGTGCTTGCAGGGCATCTGTCATGTCAGTGTCACCTCACTCAGACTTTTGAGACAAAGCTGTTGGGAAACTATAATCACTGGGTCAGGAGGAAGAAACAAGGTCCTTTTGCAGAAAGTGAGGCCAACACTGGCGGCCGACCGAGTGATTTACACCTGGCTGCAGGTTAATGGGGTCTCCGTCACTGATCCCTCTCATTTTGACTCGACAGACATTGTCCTCCTCTTGAGTCAGCTTCTGTAGTCTCCACTTTTTTTCTTCTAAGCCTCTTTCCATCTGTCATCTCTCTCTCGAAAGAAAAAAAAAAACTCTGTACCCCCCGTCCTCCCTATTAAACAAGTCTCTCTCCCTCTTTTGCTCTCTCTGTCTCGTCTTCACTTTTTTCTCACACACACCCACATACCATCCCCGGCGTTGGCAAGCACCGGCCCATCCAGCCTGTTGCATTCTCTCCTCTCAGCGGCGTCGGGCGATCAATCACATGATTTGATGGTTCTTATTACAGGCCTGCCTTTCCGGGTCAGGAGGCAGGAATCTTTATAGCGGCAGATAGGGGCAGCTACATCCTTTAGAAGAGGAAGACAGCCTTGCACAGGTGTGATTTATTAGCATTTTTCTTCCTCTGGAGAGAAAAGTCAAATACATTTTTTTACCTCTAGCTTGGGGTTAAAGGAATAGTCTGGATTTTTGGAAGTGGGGTTGTATGGGGTACTTGTATATATTCAATGTGTTACATACAGTAGATGTCAGTCTGCATGCATCCAGTTTGGTGAAGCAGGTTGAAGTCTGACACAGAAGCTAAGCAACGTTGCTGTGGAGGGGTCAGCAACAGAAAGTATTTTAGGCACCCAAAAAAAACTAATATTAGATTAAATCTAGGCTATAATGAGAGTATTTTCACCACTTTACCTTTCTGTCAGACAAGCCCTTTGGACAGGGAAGCCATCAACACCTTCAGTCCCCCATCTATGCTCTCATCAAAGCCACCAGACTTCACTGACTAAAATAGGTATTTTATCTTGCTGACCACAGGAGCTGCTGGTCTACCGTTGTCGCCATCAGTTAGTGTGTGTTATTGTGTGACTGTGATGAATCTGAACTAAACCTTTTAATTAGGTCACGCAATAACATAAACAAAATAACTGAGTGAGGCAGTGGTAGGTAGACCAGCAGCTCCCGTGTTCAGCAATGTCAAATTACCGTTTCTCTCAATGAAGTCTGGCTTTAAAGAGAAAAGCTTAAGGGGCCGTACACATGCCGCACCTTTTAACGCCTAGAAAGGCGGGCGCTAGCTGCTCCTCTTGTGTCCACACTGTGCCAGCTTTCATGATTGCAGAGGCAGGTTGCGTCTGAGGTTGCTACGCAACCATAACAGCACTGTATCCTTGAGTCTTACCAGGAATCTTGAGCACAGAGCTGATATTCTTCCAGTTCTTTCTTTGGTCTAAAATATAGTCCTTGGGACAGATGTCAAGCTCAGGTTGTCCCTGCATTAAAATGATCAACTTCTCCTGATATTAATGTAAGAAAGGAGAGATATCTGCCAGCAAAGCTGCATGTGTACCATCCCTAACGGCTTCATTTTCCATCGGAAATCATGCAACAGCAAGTAAAAGCAGTAAAAATACTCACAATATATCATTCATTCAAACTAATACTGATTATTTTAGGTGAGACTTTTTTAGGTGGTTAAAATGTATTTGTTGCTGACTCCATATAGGACTCCAGCAGCCTGCTTTTCCAAACTGGGGGTGTGCCAACTGACATCCACTGAGAACCTCATACAACCCCACTTAAAAAAATATGAACTATCCCTTTAAAGAAATATGTATACCTGATTTTGAAGCCAGCGTGCATTATTATGGAATGAAATCAATACCTAAAAACTCTTCTTACTCATGAGGAAAGTAACTGAGGCCTATCCCACAAAACCTGTCATCAACCCTGCAAACACAAAACAACAGAAAACTGAACAAATAAAACCTTGGTGCCAAGATTTTGCTGCAACACGCAATCACATATTTGAGCATTCGCAAGTCATAAAAGACAACGAAAACAAAAACTCTCACGCTTGCCAAATCATGACTTTTTTTGTCTACTTCCTCTCTTTCTATTAGTGCCCTTTGCTCTGCAGTGCTTTCTGTTTCAGCTCAGATAAGGACTTCTAAACACACTCCCAAAGCACACGCTGGGAATCTTAAGCATGCATAACCAGACTTTTAAGGTAAACTATTTCCTCTTTAGCTTACAGGTAACTGAAGAGACCTGCACACACTTATAGCGCGGCACACCATTTGTCACTTGCGTGTCAGTTAATGAGGTACATCGCCTTGCCCTTTTCACAAGGGCCTTAAGAAGTATTCTCGTGTTGCAGCTACTTGAAGAGAGACGTATCTCAGAGCGTAGGTGCAAGTGTGCATGTTAACAGAGAAGAAGCCATAACAGTCACATTGCCACCACAGCGCAGGTGAGACAGTGTTTGGGAATGCAGCCCACAATGCAGGCCCATTCAGCTCCTGCAGACTGTGGTGGCAGGGCAGTGATTGATTTATTCTGCAGCGTGACTGGAGCATCTTTGATTTACATGGCAGCGTTATAGCACCGGGGCTGATGCCCGCGCCTGAGCCAGTGAACATCCGTCAGAGAGCCCTGTATACAGAGCCAGAGCCCCCGCTGCAGCCAACCTCGAGGGTTTTACCAGCGTTTTAACAGCCTGGCCACCTCTCCTCCCAGCTATTATCGCTGAATTCCTGTGGGCTGGTTTAAAGAACTGTTTTCTCCCAGTTAGTTTGCTTTTGTGTTGTGAACAATGAACTTGGAATTTGGGTCAAACAACATCTATACAGTCGCTGAAGTCAATATATACAGTAGCACAATGTATGTGTGTGGGTGTTTGGGAACGCACGCTAAGCTCTGCGTAAAGGAGGGCAGTGACGTGGATACATAACTCACTGGCTGTTGGGTAGTAGCTCCCAGCTCTTCCGTGGTTAAAATCACACGGCACCTATTTTTGGCGCCCGCCTGAGTGGCAGCATGACCCCTAAACCCTGACCTTTAGACAGCGTGACCTCCACAGCCCGATAATGGAGACAGGAAGGTATTAGGGGTGGGGAAGAGAGCGGAGGGGTTCAAGGGGTCAAGCCCAAAATGATGCATTCAGGTTGGACAGCGGAGAGGAAGGCCGCTGTCTTACCCCCTCAGACAATAAGGCCTCAGTTATTGGTCTATAATTTGGCCAATTGATTATCCCAATAATTGTTACCATGATGAGCTGGTGTGGAGAGCTGGCTGCTGCGCAGTGTGTTTGCAACTATTTTTATGCCTGAATGACTCCATGTGAATCATCACAAGTGTGTTTGTTGCAGTAGCAGTACACTGCATATGTGTGCATAGCATCTGTCACTCTTCTGCCATGGCTTAAAAAAATAAATGAGATGTCGCCATGTTCTCAAGGTCATTAAATCCTCCTGAAAATACACATGGGATACAATTTATAGTCCGTTCCAATACCCATATACTGCCATACCGATTATAATGCCAGAAAAAGATTCACTATACATAGTGTGTCAAATGCAGCATGCCAAAAATATTAAGATGTCCAACTGCACGCCGTCGCATTTTGTAATATGCAAGTCAGCATGCTTTTCTGACCCAGAATCCTTTGCGCAGCAAAAGATGCACCACACTGACTGAGCCGCAACAGATGGCAGCTCATTGACAGTTGACAGAATAATTATAAAGACAAGCAATAACAAAAAGGCAGAGATGCATCGATTTATGGGCTGCAAATTGGTATTGGCCAATATTTGCCTTGTTGACTACAATTAGCTAATCAGCACATAAGATGGCAGTCACTGATGGAAGTGGTTGAAGTGGTTTTTCTGTGTTATCACATCCATTTTGCGCAGGCTAAAATAAGCAGGGCTCGAGTCTAACGATGTCCCGTCATCCCAGGGACAATGCAAAAGAAAACGTGTAATGAACTGCTTGATGACTCTAAAACTGTTATTTTTTAATTATGAACATTTGTTTCTCCTGCACCATCGCAGGAACATACAACAACAAAAAACAAAATATAACAACAACAAAAACCTCAGTATCAGCTATCAGCCAAATTGTTATTTTAAGCATCTGTAAAGGTATCGGCCCAAAATTTCACAATTGGTGCATCCCTAACAAAAGGATGTAACTGTGAACCTAACAATGACAGAGACATGCATGTAATTTTACTGTCATAAATGTAACACTGCATGTTAGAATCTCAGATGTATGCAGCTATAACTTAAAAGTTAAAAAATACACAGCAAAGGAACAACAGCAAAGCTCTCCGAGTTGATCTCCATTTGTGGCGAGCTCAGCGATGGCGTTTTCAAGGTGATGTAAAAGATAATGGTAAGTTGTACTCCAAGCCGCATACTTTTTCTTTTTACTTCAAATGTCACGTGATGGACTGCAAAATTATTATAACAAAGTACAATGTCCCAACAGCATGCGTACTCCATTTAACCGTGTGTGGGTCGGTCTATATGGCAATACAGCCATACATGATTAAACACACACTTCCCACATATTTATGTTGGAAAACGTACAGGTGCCTCGCAGAGGCCACGCCCCTTTTGGGGATAGAAAACCAAAGCATATATAGATGCCAATGCACTTTGACGTGTGTTTGGATTATAATTTTGACAAGTTGTATGCATTTATCTATTGTTAAACAAACATTTGTTTTATAGACAAACTTTTCCAAAACACTGTTCATTCCAAACCATTTCCAGGCCTAGAAATAAAAGCAGTTTATTGTTTTTTTCATGATTATGAGAATGCTGATGATCAACAAAATGTCAGTAAATGGTTAAAAATGCCAATCACTTTGCAACTCTTAAGTCGTCATATTGGAAAACTGTTAAGAGTGAGTATTTGACTGGAAACATCACTATGTATTGATACATTCAGAAAGTCAATGGATTACAGAGGCACTGTGATCTAGAGCAGAAAGCATTAGTTCATTAATCAATCAGTTGATGGGCATTTTTTTTCCTTAACAGTTGATTTAAAGATTCATTGATAATCAAAATTGTTGCAGATTATTTTTCTGTTGAATATTCTCTGTCTCCAGCTTCTCAAATGTGACGATTTGCTGCTTTTGTTGTGTCATATCATACATTTTAAGATGATTTTTGGGCTTTTATTGCCTTTAATGGACAGGACAGTTAATAAAAGGGGGGGTGACATGCAGCAAGGCAGGAATCGAACCCGCGGCCGCTGCAGCAAGGATACAAACTCTGTATATGGGACGCCGCTCTGTCCACTGAGCCACCAGCCACCTCATATCATACATTTTGCTGGTCAGACAAAACATTTTAAGATGTCACCTCGGAATCTGGGAAGCTGTAACAAGCCTTTTTTACTAATCTCTGATAGTTTAAATTATCTAACATAAGCCAGAAATATGCATGAATAGCACACACTGTAAACGATTTTAAATATTTCCAGTGGTTCTTCATAAGAAGACATTAAAAAAATACTTAGCCTCCGGGCACCATTCATAAATGTTAACTCCTCTGAAAGCGGCTCTTTGTCGATGAAATTAAACGTTTTATTCACACAAACTGGCAACACAGTTTATGGCAGTGATTTGTGGTTGTGCTTTCTCGTACATCCCATAAATGAAAGAAGTGCTTTCTAGCCCTGCAGGGTCCTGCGAGAGCGGCTCATCTCAGGGTCAGTGAGCCCACTGGGGGTCTTGTGCTCGGAAGGGTACATAGAGAACCAGAGGGCAGCCGAGGCACATACCGGGGTCAGATCAGTGCGTATCAGACGGCACAGATGATATCAGCGCCAGTTAGCACGGAAAGGCTAGACCAATTATGTGTGTGTGTATGTGTGTGTGAGTGTTGATAGACTAGGTCAGTGAACATGTCAACATCAATAGTAGGGGGTTGCATATAGTTCACTGGTTCGCCCCGAGGGGTGTACACACGGGGCTGCCTGAAGAGGCTTTTTGACTTTTACAAACAGGTTTTTAATCACCGTGATCTACGAGAGGTTTATTTTAACAAAACTCCCTCTGTAGTTTAGCTAGGAACACACAAAACGTATCTTGAAGGACGGTATATTTTGACAAAGCGTGAGATGGCAGTCTGCGCAGTGTCAAATCGCATCTCGTCTGTGACTGTGGCCCTCTTTGTCTGCTGTTCGACCTGCCCGAGTTCCTGAAGGGGGCAGGAATGTTGTCTCATTTCCAGATTTCCTGCCAATAAATCCAGGTGAGTGACAGGGATGACACAGCCTCATCCCACGATTACGGGAAGCTGCTGGAATTTTGGCTCCATCAAAGCACCGTGAACTTCCCAGGCTGCAGTTTCACTGTTTGCTGATCCCTACATATAGCTCCCAGCATATGAAATTCCCAATCTCTCCATCCACTGCACGTTTATGAGTGCACACAGGAGAGGTCAGCACCACATAAGAGCGTTATCCTCTGTTTGGTGCAGCTTAAGCACAAAAACCACTGGATTTGACTGAGTTTAGATAGCAGATCACTGGAAAATTACCACTGAAAGCTTGTTGCATTACAAACATATGGTTAACAATAATAAAATGTTGATTAGGTTTTATAGTAACAGTACTGGAACACGCTCCCTTATTCAGACAAAGTTGTTAAATAGTTGAAATTGGTCTGATGCACTGTTAAAAACACAATCATACTAATTATGATGCAACAGCAACACAATAGCTGCAACAACAAACCCTAGCATGCGAGTGCATTTTAGGTCTCTGTGTGGAAACTTGACTCCACTGAACATAGTGTTCCAGCTCTTACATGATCCATACATGTGAAAGAACGCAGTGTTCTCCAGAACCCTTCAGAAGCAGTTCTTCCTCCTGTAATTTTCTTTTTCAATTGAAAATGACAGTGACACCTGTCGGCATAAGGATTAGTCCACTCATTTACTCAGATTTAGTTAAAAATACCAAGCTTCACAACTTTTTTTTTACCATGTCAGGCTAGTTTTCAGGGCCCTGTCCAAAAATAACCTACCAAAATTAACACCTTACATATAAGAAAGATGTATACATCATGGAAAATGTCTCCCAGGCACACACAGTTCAATCAAGAACAATAAGTCACCGGCGACTAAAATGTGTTTCACTAACGTAAGATGTCCTAACTCTGAAACTCTGAAAGCTGCCGTTCACGGGGATGTCTCCGACGCATCGTAGCTCTTTTAGAAGCCTCTCTGTTCAGCCCTGAATATCGGGTGTCTTTACGGGACCTTGATCAATAAATCCGTGATGATAGATCCGATATTGGGTGCCCTACGTCCATATTTTATTCATATTTCGGTGATAAAAGTACATTAGCGTCGATGCTAACCGCCATGTTGGTTTCCCATAGTTCCTTTGGAGAGGTCAGAGGTTTGTTTTGGTCTTGTCGTCCAATTGGAAGACTGTCCGACTCTTTGTATCCGCTTTCATTGCCACACATCATCTGGAGCAAACTGCACTGTGATTGGTCTAATCCTGCTGTATGTATCGCTCTGTGTTATTGGCAGCGCCTCCTGTATTAGAATAAACGCTGCTAGCCTCTATAATAAAAATAACAGCATAGTGTTGCGTTACTTTGACAAGTAGGCAACAGCTTTGGTCAATGTTTACTTCCTGTCAGCTGATATTGTTCACATACAGTGTAAAACACAACAGGAAATACAAAAAAAATGTTTATGCTGTTAATTGTCAAATGGTCTATAGTATGTTGGTGGAAACATTTACTACAATGTTTTGTTTGTTTCCAAATAAACCCATGAGGGATGGACCATGGAAAAAATAAAACGATCCATTCATTCATGCCAACTTCTCTGCTCTCAGCATGGAAGTGAACATCTTTAATGGGAATTCAGACCCAAAATAAAAAGAAAAAAATTATTCTCAATGTACATAGTTTAGCACACTGTATTTTAATCTAGTTTTCAGGACTTATTTGTTGTATTTGTTTTTTTTTATTTTAAAACAAACAAAGAAAGTCTTAAACAGAAATTATCTTTACAATGGCAGTGATTTCAAAGAAATACACTGTTTTATATCTTGTACCATTACGCTCTTATTCTGCTGGAACAAAATGTCCCCAAGTGGATACCTTCAATTATACATTCTAATCCAGCCTGTTTGTGCTCTCATTAGTAACCGTGGAAACAGATGTAATCTGGCGCTTGTTATTGTGCGACGGTCTTGCGTGTCCATGGCTTCCACAACAGATGAATGCTCTCTGTGTGTGTGTGTGTGTGTGTGTGTGTGTGTGTGTGTGTGTGTGTGTGTGTGTGTGTGCATCCACTTTGCATTTCACCCATATGTCTGAGACTCTCGCCACACAAATCTACAAGGGAGGAAGTGCTAAATGCTCCACTTCCTGTGCGTCTGGGTCCGTCTCCACAGCTGTGGGCAGACACAGAGCAGGCCGGCAGACAGCGCTGAGGTGCGTGGCTCTCCTGAAAGGCCATGAAATAACGCTTTATTCTCTCCTGTGCTTAACCCTACACCCCTCTCTCCTCCCTCTCTGCCTCTCACACAAACACGTCTCTCCCCTCCACTACCGCTCCATTAGTCTCTCCTCTTTAAGGCACTCCTGCCACCTATAGAGGAGCGACCATACCGCTGCACGCAGGTTGAGTGCCCCTCTGACCTCCTGGACTAATGAAAAAAAACTCTGAAATTCTCCCCCATCCTCACTGAACCCCATTACTTATAGAAAAGGGTTCTCCTCATGCCCCCTCGTCTTCCTCCTCCTCCTCCTCTTCGTCTTTACTACCCTCCCTCCTTCTTCAGCAGCCCTCCTGCTGCGATGCGGTTGGCTCCTTTGATCTGGCCCAGCGCTCTAATTAGAAGGAAGTGAAGTGTAGGCCAGTGAGGTCACCATTACCCGCGACCCCTCTCATCGACCACTCCAAATGTCGTTAGGGAGCGAGACGTTCTCACGCCGTTGACCCGCTGGCCGCAGTGGCGTGGGGATCTGGATCGCGTTAGGGACCCCCGTAAAAATCAGGCACAATTTACATCTAATTTGAGCCGCTGCAGAGGTCAGTGTGCGGCGTCTCGTTAGTGTCCAACTGGGGAGGGCAGGGGGGAACTATATTACTGCCGGACCGGACTGGCAGAACCCTCGTTAAGGCCGCACGGCTGGCTCCGGGTTAGGGGTTCATCATAAACAGAACCTGAGGCTGACAGTTTGTCATACAAAAATCGCGAATTTGTCATGAAAGCCTTCAACATAAATGGAAGCGCTCACCGACATAGCCGAAGGATTTATGGTAAAAACTTGGATTTAAAGTTTGAGATTTGTCATAAAAGCAATGATTGGGTTTAGTTAGCGGATAAGAGTGATGAAACAACATGTATGACTACTGCTTTTGATCATGGCTGTAAAGTAGCGGGGGCTTACTGTGTGTGTTGAGGGATAATGTGTCATTACTTGAGGGATGTGAGTCACCAGAACAGGCCGGCACACACATAAACCAACAGACTTGAGGGAAAAAATGAACGCTAATCACACTTTGACTCTGCTTGTTAAGGGTATTTCCTCTTGCTCACTCAAACTCCCAGAGCGATTAAATCTCCCAAAGCCCGTCCAATCCCTGTTGTACTATGGCTTGAATAAAGGGATCCTGGCAACCGGCGCAACCTCATTGGTTGCATGAGCACACACACCTTCGCATGCACAAAACACACACACAATTAGCCTCATCCACTGTATGTATACCTGGCCCAAAACCAAGCACGTGTGTGCGCATGATCAGCTCAAGAGGAGGGAGGGAGGGGGATTGGGGGGGGGGGGTTTAAGGTAACACATCAAAGGTAGAGGAATATTTTACTTTGGATAGGGTAAGAACACATCAAACGACAGACCCCTGCTCCTCGCCATCCCCCTCCCTGTCCCTCACTCTGCATTGTGTTGTACTAAAATTAAGGGGGTTGGGTGAAAAATCCATATATCTGGCGAGAAAACGTCTGCTCCCTGACAGTTCAAAGACATTGTCAGGGTGGGAGAGCGATGATTTAATATGCAATGAAAATACACACCGTGGGTACATCTTCCCATGCACTCATTATAAACTCGATCCTCAATTGGGGCAATATTACCAAATTACTGGGTGTGTTTCTGCATACTGTGCCTGGTGGGGAGCAACATTCAGGAATATGCAGGTGTGTTCATCTATTAAAAGAGCAAAGAGGGTGATTTATGGTGTTCTTTATAAGTGAGAAGGCACTTCATGTAATTATCATGTCAAAGATTTTCTAGTATGACCTGAGAGTGGGGGGAAATATGTGTATGTACTGTATGCGCATGCTGTTCAGTGTCTGGCTGTCATCCAGAGGGTTGATTTAGGTGGATTATGCTAATCCATACCTGCTCCGTGTCTGTCTCTAAATGATCTCTGAGCTGACTTTGTGTAGAGCGAGGCCACCCTCAGCTGAGAGCGGAAGTCCCCTGAAACCGTGAATCCACCGGAGACTAATAGATCCACGAGAGGAGACGAGACTGAATAAATCTGGAAATATCAACATGCTTAAAGCGTTGAACATGCGTTTTCTCAGGTTTTGCTTCATACTAGTGTGACATTTTGGGAAACACCTTTATCACCACAGGTACTGTATATGAAATATAGATACAATATAATTATGAGATTTAATGTATTTTTAATAACTAAGTCACAAAACTTTGACCAGTATCACTCATAACTGGACCTCTAACTAGAGATGTCCCAGTCCAATTTCAAACATCAGATCGGGGGCAAAACAAGGCATTTTTTTAAGTGATCGGAGTCGATCGAGTCCACTCGGAGAGAGCAGAGGAGGCTGCTGCTTTCTTCCAGCCACACTAACGACTGTGAAGTGACACAAAAGTTACGCAAGCAAAAAGCCATCTTGGCTCATTTATAAATGAACAGTTATCCACTCCATAAGATGTACAGACAACGAAAATAGCAGTCAACAGAATACAGATCATTCAGGTTACTGAGACACAAGCTGCAGCGCCGCAACAAACAGTGGGTGCTTAAAACAGCGTTTCCTCGAGACAGCGAGGAGGCTGACAAGATAAAGGGAGGAGTCGTCATTTTATACTTTATTATGTAAAATAAATTTAAAAAAATAATAATAGACTAATGAATAAAAATGCATCAACTAAGATGCATGTCTTTTTTTTAAAAACTTTAAGACGCCTTATTGTATAACCTAGGATCTGCTTAGTATCAGCAGTTACTAATTATTAAATGACTCGGATTCGGGATTGGGGGCAAAAAAACATGATCAGGACATCCCTACTTTTAACAGTATTAAATTTGTAGGCGACAGCATAACAAAGTAGGAAATAGCAATAAACACAATGAAAATAGACAAAGAATGAAACACAACACTGCCTACTTATTCACTTATGGTAGAAGCACAAATATCAAGAAAAATTGACCAAAACAATCAAATCTGCTAGTCTACAAAATTGGACAGACAAAACACTTCTGAGACGCTCCCCGTGTGGTATGAGGCTGTGTGAAGGACGGAACAAAACCAGGTCACAGCCGTGGCCCTGCTGTCTCCCTTATGGTAAGGCTGGCAGTGAAGATAACAAAAAAATGGTCATTTAGTTATTTCATATTGGGCCTACCTCTCAAGGATCATAACAAATCAAGTGTGGAATTAATTAATGCTCCGTCTCAAAATTAAATCAAACTTTAATGGATGTCAGTTTTTGAGCCACAATAAAGGCCAGAATGTGGCCTTCTGGGTAACTTGCGGCCCATCCTGACGTTAAGAGGAGTGATGAGTGAGCAGTCAATAACGGTATAAAACAGTCAAAAAAATAACTTAGCAAACAATGACGAATCACTGCAACATTGAGAGGTCCTCCACTATAAAATCACAAAATTGCACATAAAATATGAGGCTGATTGGTCGAGTAGTATGTGAGATTAGCTGCAGGCAGATACACAAACACCAACACACATGAACAAACGTATGATCCCCCCAGGCTTACGACTTGCGGGGTTAACCAGCTAGCTTAGCTCTGTCCAGTGGCAACAAAATGCACTTAATAGCTCCTCTAATGCTCAATAATTAACATGTCTTTATCATCATTTTACTTCATCTTACAAAACCTACAGGGCAAAAACAGTGGGCCGGACTATTTCTTGACAGGGGCCAATACTTCCTGAAGTGTCTTCAGTTTTTGTCCAGATTAAACAGTAGAGATATTACATGTTAATTAGCAAGATTTATGTGGATTTCTTGTTTTTACCTTAGGAAAGCGCTAGCTGTTCCCAGCCTTGATGCTAAGCTAAACTAACTGGTTGGTGATGGTTTAATTATATTTAATGGACAAAGAGCGTGCAATCAATTTTCTCATTAAAATCTATGTCAAACAATTCCTTCAACCCTTTGAAATCTGAGCAAATTGGATTGATTTCTTAAAAAAAATTAAAAACATGGAAAGAGCTTAAATAGCAATAAAAGAAGAAACTACCCAAAAATTAGCTAGAAATTAATTTGAAAAAGAATTAACCTAAAATTAGTAAAATAAAATTAGTAAAAAGTAAATAAAAAAATAAATGAATAAAAATAAGTTTAAAAAAATATGAGATTAGAATAATAATTTAACATAATTTTAAACATCTAATTATGATAGTTATAAATATAGTTTTTTCTAGCTTTTTAGCGTTTTATTTTTCCTTAGCTTTTAAAAAAACAATTTCTGAAATCGCACCACTTTGCTCAGGGTTCAAACACTTAAATCCACTACTGTTCTATCCAATCAGTAATTTGGCAACAGTTTTGGGTACAGCTGTTTACATCTGTCACTCTGCTGGTTACAGATGCAGAGTGTTGATGTTTCAAATGCCAAACTTCAAGAGTACCTGTGCGGAAAATCAATGCGTCACACTCTCCCTCCCTAAAGACTACTGTATCCTCTCCAGGATAGAAACTGCCCTTCCTTTGGGGACACTCACACAGTCCGACCCACACCCCGAAGGGAAGCTTCATTTAAAACGGAGAACAAACACTTTCATCAGGGCTATTTGTTGGCAGTTTTTCTGGAACAACCACACCTCCATGTATTCACTACAACGGTGCAGGACGGAAAATCACAATAAGTTCGGGAAACATAAGAGGCGGTGGTATCCTGATGGGAAGGACTGGAAGGCGACATGATTCAACTCCCAAAATGGGGAAAGCTCTGACAGACAGGTCCTCTCTTCCTCCTGTGATGTTGTGCTGAGTCGAGCAAAAGAAGAAGACACTTCAACTTGTGTTTTCAAGTGATTTGGAAGTGTTGCGTGAGACTCATGTGGGTGAAATCCCTTCACCAAATCCCCTGCCTTAACAATTTTTCCTTGAACACGTCCTCCCTCTGTTGCTCCTACTTTCAGCATGAACAGAATTATTATCCCCACCAGTGCAGATAAAAGAGCACAGTCCTCTGTAGCTAATGCCCGAGCTGCTGTTTGATCCTGATAAAAACAGCCCTAGATAACACACACACACTCACACACACACACCCTCTCTACCAGCGGCAGGAAGTTATTCATTCATTCTCATAATCGGACCAATGCCACCGCTCCTTGCCTCTCCCATTCTGTGGTATGTGGAGGTAAAGGAGGACATTAGGAAATTACATATCACAAGTTCTTTTATTGAAGGGTGTATTAATGACTTGAAAACACTTGTTTTCTGGTAATTGTTTTATTTATTTTACCAGTCTAAATCAGTGGTTCCCAACTATTCTAGCCAGAGGGTTCAGATATTTATTTTAAGATCCACACATACGATAAATGACCACATATTCAGTTTTACTTCCATTAAAAATGTAATCGAACATGTGAAATTTAATCGATCAATCGATATATACAATGCTGTCAATGTATATGCAATATGTTGTGAGTGAGCCATCACTATGATAGTAGGCTCCAGGAGAGACTCTATGTTCTCTGCAGTTATGTGCAAATATCAGTTTCTGCATCTGCAATCAGACAAAATGAGTTAGACAATATTGCCATATCTGACATATCCAGCAAAAATTAAATATCGCACATCCCCAATTTAATTTCATATTAATGTTATATTGAGGATTTTCGCACCTCATGTTCAGATCTTCGGGAAGGTGTGACTGTTTAAAGGCAGAGCACTTCAGATTATCGGTGTTCTTGAACCTCTCTCTTTGCCCCACATAAGACCCCTGGGTCCACCGGCCTCTGAACTTTGACCTGCACCTGTCGCCTCAGGGCCCCAGCAGCCTATCAGATCCCCCCCCCGAGGTGGGTCGTTGCTTGGGACACCAGTCACCTGACAGAGGTGAAGTCAATCACTTCTGCGACGACGCGAGAGAGCCTCTCGCACTCACTCCCACACACACATCCTCTCACCTCTGATCTCTGCGTATACACACCTGAACACCTGATACTGTTGAGTCGGGCCTTCGCTCGCTTTTCATCTCTTCACCTGCTCCGTTTTCTTTCCCCTTTCTCTTATTCTTTTTTTTTTTTTTAAATGAACGGCCTTAAGGGGCCGGAGAGAAAAATCACAGACTGAGACTTCTGACAGCTTCTTTTGTGTTCTTATACTTTTATGAGACATAAACACAAGAAGAGGGAGCTGAGTTTGAGCAGGTTCTTAGAAACACGGCTCAAAACGCTCTCTCTCTCTCTCTCTCTCTATCTGACACTGACACACACACACACACACACACACACACACACACACACACACACACACACACACAGCAATGATCAAACAAACGTCTACTGGTTTCTTTTTTTAATAGATAAACACACCCATTGAAACATCCGTTCTTAAGTACACAAGTGCATATTGTACACACACACACACACACACACACACACACACACACACACACAGAGCGCACAAGAGAGAGAGCAAGAGAGGGGGGTAAAGTCTCTCTGGCTGCAAGTATCTCATGTTTCTAAATTTAAACCTGGGCTCTAAGTGGGTCTCAGCTTTTTATGTCTATCGCAGCTTTGTGTCGGGCGCAAAGTACACAACAAACACACACGGACTCTCTCACACACAAACACACGAGAACATGGTCCATTTGTGTGTTAATGATTAGGGGAAGGAGCCATTTGCCGGCGATGGGAATGTGGGCAGTGGTTTCCTAAGTGGTGCTATCTGGGTCACAGGGCCAAGGCTGCTGGCTCTCTATCTGCGAGTGCAACACTCTCCTCCTGCTTCACGTGGAAAAGATGCTAACACGGCAGGCTGGATTTGGCCTTTAAGTATTGTGGCATGTTTTGACTTTTACATCAACAGTGATGCTTTAATTATAACCAGCAGCTCGCCCCAACATGTCAAAATCTCCAAAATCTCACAAAAAAAGGTTGAAATGAAATTACAAATGAGAAAAAGTTTAAAAAAAAAACAACAACAACAAAAACACACTCCCCTGTTGTCCCAAAGAAGTCACACTACCTTCCCTTAAGTAAAAGGATTCTTACTTAACCCCCCTCCTTTTCTGACTCCCCTCACCACCTCATTATTTTTGTACATCCCCAAAAAATCCAACTCTATCACCAGAGAAGAACATTTTTACTGGAAAACTACACAAAACCCACATAAAGACAATGGTTTTGACCCCCCGATGTTAATATTTCAGTTTTGTTTGTTTTTTTTAGAATACCAGTGTATAACAACGACAGTATGGTTTAGGCAAGCGGAAACGTGCCCCTATACAAATTACATTATCCAAAGACAAAGACTGAAGTTAACTGCCATGACCATGTTTTGTCTTTCTTGCTCTCAAACTCCCATCAAACTGCACAATAGTCTAAGTATCACCAACATGCTCTAACGCCACCTCACTAAACTGTTTCTTGAATATATGAAACGCTCGCTTGCGCTTCAGCTCTTCAACTTTGTCTTTATCCACCTCTATTTTCTCGCGAGTGTCCAATTGGTATTGTGCAACTCTCAACAGAGCTGGGAAGAAAACGAGATGGCTCACTCCTAACTGCTTCCATCAGCTCTGGAAAAAAAACAATGTACTTGATTCCTTTTCACCTGATCAGGCAAGTGAGTTGCAGAAATTCATTGCCCAACTTGGCATTTTACTTGCCCCAGGCAGCTGGGCACTCCTCATTGTTGGGCCCAGATCCCCTACACCGATGCCCTCACCATCACCTACCACATCTATACAGACAGAGCCCAATGATTCTTGCTTTGGCACCAGTGTTTGTACTGGATGTAAATCGGGACTCAGATGACTCAGATTCAAAACTACATGATAGGAAATCATTCAGTAAACTTTGATCATGTGTATCAGGCAGATTATATGACTGTAATCTATATAACAGAGATACAATACATGTTGACCCTGATGACAGATTTCACCTAAAATATGTGTTTACTGCTTACAGAAAGTAGTTTTAGGCTTGTAATTTAGCTTTACATGCAGACTAAAGTTTGCTGTGATGCTGCCTTTCCTGTGCAAATCTGCCTGATCTACCGAAAACAC
Organism: Plectropomus leopardus; assembly: GCF_026936395.1. NCBI lineage: Eukaryota > Metazoa > Chordata > Actinopteri > Perciformes > Serranidae > Plectropomus > Plectropomus leopardus. The sequence continues at coordinate 15,869,303 of NC_142191.1, read as the reverse complement.
AGAAAGATCACTCGGATAATTATATCAACAAAATAAGGACGGAAGAATTTCCTTCATTTTTTGGTAACCTTGAAGATGATCGAATACGTCCTCTAATAAATCTACAATTATGTGTCAGACCTAAATTTTGAACCCGAGGACTGATGAGAAGAAGCAAAATACCTCAAGTGTTTACAGTTTGGAAAATTCTATACATTTTTTGCATGAAGAGACAAATAAAACCATGTCTCCAATAAATACTAGGTCATGTACTTTTGAAAGAAAAGCCTCAGATACTGTTGGAAGGTTTTTGTGCATCATCCCGAGTGCTGTGATTTATAAGTAGACGAGGGCCCGAGGAGCTGCCAGCGATAAAAGTATGCGTCTGCCCGCGAGCGTGGCTCTGCATATTCACATGCATGTGGGTGTGAGTGACGGCTGTGTCGGGCCCGAGTGACAGGAACCCGTGCGAGTGGTGAATCATAGTGACAGTACAACGGGGAGAAGGAGCAGAATGGCTCCTGTGGACCAGTGACCTCTGACCTTCAGTGTCAGAACTGAGGCATCCCCAAACAATAGCATGAAGAGACCAAGAGGCCGGAGAGTGGATTTAAAAAAACGGCTTGGGGTCTTCTTCAGCTTCCCTAATCCAGCTGTGGAGCCATATCACTGTGTCCATCTCTGACACTAATGCTGTCCTAATGAGCCCGCTGATAATGCTGGCTTAACCACGGGGATGTGCCGGGAGGGGCGAGGTGTCAGGGGTTAATGGGGAGAAGGGAAGAAGGATTTGGGGAACATCGGAATGACAGAGTGCATGTATCAGAAGAACACAAGCACAGGTGTGCACAACGGGAGTGTGTAAGTGTGTGTGTGTGTGTGTGTGTGTGTGTGTGTGTGTGTTTGTGTGTGTGTGTGTGTGAGGTTGAGCTTCACCTGCATTTTGCATTTTGTTAAATCCACTTATGCAATCTGAATCCTTACTATTTCCTCATCAAATCTTTTTTGTATTTGAAGTAACTGTATATTTTTATAAAACCTGAAATAAGATGAGCTGTACCAGATATGAAATAAATTGGGGGGGTGATAATTTAGCAAAGGGCCAAACACTGGAGTCGAAAGGACTCAGCCCATATGGTGAGCTAGCGGTCGCCCCACTTTTTACCTATCTTGATTGTTTTGCTGTGAGTTACAGATATCTGCCGTAAAGACGTTAACCTTTCCTCTAATATAATGGATCTAGATTTGAAAAATTTAACAGCAATGTCTCTTTTCAGAAACCATGACCTCGAAACTCAGGATAATCCACAGGCTTCTTTGGGAACATGTAGGAACTATTTCTCTCTAACGAACCACCAACCGTATCACTGCGCAGAGGTTAGTGGGCATCTACTAGCTCACCTAGCACCACTGAGCCAGCTAACGTTACACTTTATTAATGGGTCCATCTCAAGCTGTCACAAGCACGAGCATCCAGAAGTAGATAAATATATCAAATCAAACACATTGCCTGATCACATGTCTCTGGGAGTGCTACTGTGTTGTATCACGTCTTTTGTGGCTCAAGATGAGCTCCGCAAAGTCTGATACATTTCCTCAAGTGATGTCACTTCAGTCAGCGTCAGGTGGATTTGAAGACTATAAGTTTAAAATAAATAAAATCAGGGTTGGCTAGTCAGACCCCTGTAGCGTGCGCATCGTCTCTGTTTGACATTAGCAGCTTAGGGCTGCATTAGCCCCAAACATCAGCGCTGTGCATAAATGTCCTAAAAGATTGTACTCATTGAACAGATCGTGTTTTCAAGAACAGTTAACAAAACTCACACTCCTTGTTTTACGAAAAAAGGCAATGTTTCCGTCTACCTTCCGGGGGAAACATTACACAAATCAGGCAGAGACTTCGACAAAACACCTCTGTATAACTAGTGCAAGTGGCAATTTAAACAAGGCAGCTTCCAGTACTGCTGAAGCCAGTTTATATGTATATTTGAAGGAGTTTTATCAACAAATCAATTCAGGTTTCAATGTAAGAAATTCATGCAAACTGTATCCACCAGAGCTGAAAAATGTCTGAATGTCAGCCACATCTGCAAAGACTTTTCTTACTTTAAACCGATTCCTTTAAATCTGCTCAAACTGAACTTTGTGCTCAGTCTTGCAATCGTGCACAACAGTGGCTACTACCATAACACTGCCATCTCTATGACTGTGGCCAAGTTAAACTACGGGTAATGTAGGCAACAGATTATTACAATGGAGAGAACACACTGAGTAAAAAGGATGTCTCTTGTTATACGATATCTCCAATGCAATGACTGTTTTTTTAACCATTGATCTCAACTGAATATGTATTAATTTGTCTTAAGTACAGACCTTGAACTAAATGACTAAGGAGAAATCTGGAGCCTGTGGTTGGACCAGTTGGTAACCACTGATCTAGAGTACATTATATAGACTATCAGCAAGTGCTAGGATTTTGATAAGATTGAACAGGTTTGTTATCACAGTGCATGAAAGTGACCAAAGCTGCGTCTGAAACATCAGCCCTCATCTGCATTAAACATATGAATGTCCATCAACACAACACAGAGCAAGGTCGAACTGAAGCAACCCGCCCTGTAAACTTTACCACTGCAGAATGACATGCAATGATATTGTGTAAAAGGGCCTTTTTCACCTGTCTATCTCGGCCTCTGTGTGCCTAAAGCAAACTCATTGCTCAGCCTGGTATCTGCTCTGTCCACACAGTGCCTCTTTAAGCAGGGAGAGGCTCGCGAAGACAGACTCAAGGCTGGAGTATTGACTCACCGGCCGGCACCTTATCACGGTGAGAACTTACACACATGATGAATGAGTCTATGGCGCGGCAGATAAGACAGCAGGTAAGCGGAAGGGGTCACGGGTACAGAGGGTAGACCGCCTCGCTATAACTGGAATATATAAGCCGAGCATACATATCTGCTTTGTCTCACTTAGGTTTAGGCAGAGGTCAGACACGAGAGACTGACAGAGAAGGACGCGGAGAGGAAGCTTAAACTGGCTAATCTGCCTTTTAAGAGTCTGTTAACCACATACAAGCTGTCAGAAGCACGTCCGGGCACTCTGTACGCCAACACGCGTGTGAGCCGAGAAAAGACACATAAACACACAAGTATGCACAGACACACACATCGAGTTCAAGGGGCCACGGAGTGCAGGGCAGTAGGTGTTAGATTACAGGAGCGGGGCCATCCAAAGCGCCGCCTGCGCCTATCTTTATTTAACCGCTGATTAGACCGACTCTTTGAAGGCCCCTTTAATTGCCGCAGTGATGGGGCTCTTAAAACCAGGAGGCTTTTTTCACCTCTTTTATTGATTTCTCCTCTCATGACACCAATAAAAACGCCCACACTTCTGTTTCTCCCTCATTTTTCCCCCCTCTCCTTCCTGTCGCTCTCTCTCTCCCTCTGCTGCTTGTTTTCTTACTCACCCTCTCTCTGCTTTTTGTGGTTTGTGATTCAGGTTTGCCCGTCAACTGGTGCCTCAAGCAAGAAAAAGTAGAACAGAAATAGAATACAGTAAAGGCTCAAGGCAAAAAAACTTAAGTTTTGAGTCATTGCGTCGATTTCTATAAATCAGATGTTATTAATTGTGTTTGAGATGAGACGTGTCCAAACAGAGATGAGAAAAAAGGGAAAGTAATAAAAGACTGGGAGTCAGAGCTCTGTATTGACAGTCTCGGCGCTGAGCAGGTATTCAGGTGTTTGATTTAATTAGTGTCATCAGCAGAGATCACGTTTCCAACACAGCAGTCGGCCTTCGCTGCTTTGAGAATCCTCGGTTTATTTGGAGCCTAATTGAATTTCTATGTGAACATTTCCTGCCCTCTCTTCCATTATTCACTCATTTTTATCTGATGAAGTCAAGTTATGAATTTTTAAAGCCATTTTAAGAACATCAGGTCCATTACAAAGTGTTTTACAGTGCAACAAATACTCATTAACAAAGAACAAACATCAAGCTGTTGCTGTCAGTAGGAAATCTGCATCAAAGTGCAGAGGATTCAAATGCTGCTTTATATGATAAAAAAAATACAAACGCAATCCACTACAAGTGCAGCTAATGACTCCTTTCATTGCTGATTGATTTTTTTAATAATTGATGAATAATTTAGTCTAACAATACATAGAATTTGTAAAACTACACAGCCTTCAAATTCATTTCCGCCTCATTACCGATTCAAAACTTAAATTCTTACTTAAAATCTTGGAAAATCAGCAGCTGCTCCTAATTGATTAGCTGGAGCCAGCAAGTGTTTGGCGCATCTACTTGATAAATGACTGAACTGACCAGGGGTCGACAGATCATCGGCCTGGCTGATAATCGGGGCTGCTATTTGGCATTTTGCCAATTGTATCAACATTTTATTTTAATGAAAAAGTGCGCATATTAAATGTTTCCTTTTGTCTATCCAACACTCCAAATCCAAAGATATTATTTTAAAACATTACAAAACAGATAAAAAAAACAGCAAATCCTCACAAGTGAGAAGCTCTCAAGAACAGTCTAAATCCAAAGATATTCCATTTAGTATAAATTTTAAAACTGGAATATCAGATTTCTGAAGTTTGAATTAATGAATGTGCTTAATAAATTACTTAACTTCCCAATCAGTTTTTCAACTGTTAAATATGTTCTTATAATCTTTTAATCAATTAACTGAGTTTCTCCATTGGATGAAAATATTGATCGGTATAGCATGCACAGGTAACACGAAAAAACACAGCAGTGCTGCAAGAAGACGAACCGGACTGGATCGAGATTTCATTAAAAATGTGTTAATTCTTTCAAAATTGCCCCTTGTATCGATTAATCTGAAAAAAAGTGGTTAACAGATTCAATGAGATCGATTACAATTTCCCCGAACACGTGAAATTTCCCAATATTTTCTTTTGTCAAATCAACAGTTCAAACGCCAAGATGTTCCATTTACAATAATATAAAACAGAAAAAAACAGCAAAGCCTCAGATCTGAGAAGCTCAAACCACAGAGTGGCATTTTGCTTGTTAAATAAGTTGATGGCAATACATTTTCTGTCAACTAATAACCGATTAACCGTTTCAGCACCAACAAATTCCTTCACCACATGAGAATGTCAAAGCATTTAGGGGTGACACAGAGAGACACCACACTGGTCATTGCCGTAATAGGTCGCTTTTGAGATTTTGCTAATGAGGGAGACAGTTTACGGCTGTCTGGAGAGCAGAGGGCCACTGGACGAGGCCTTGACCCTTGACCTCTCATCTTACTGGTCGTAACCCCTGCTGATTCAGCTGGCTTCTTCTGCCCATCCGCTCAATCGTTTGCCCATGACCTCTGTCACAGCTCAATTCCACGGGCACAGACCTCCCCTCGCGTCCCTCTCCTCATCAAAGAACTACCTTTTTTTGTCATTGATTACCCAACTGGGCATTCACACCACTCCCAGCACAGCTTTGTGTTTAATGCTTCATTAGCTGACGGGGGGAATTAAGGTTATGATGCATCAACTGGTCACTGTTGGGCTTCAGTTCCATCTGCCGTCTTTTCTTATTTCTTACGGTCCCCTGAGGACAACGACCAGGAGAGTCAGCGTATCTGAAGGAGTCGGGATGAGAATCTCATCCCTTATTTTTCCAAAAATCCATCTCTCTAAAGTCTTCTCTCTTTGAACTTTACGACCCTTGAAAAACTCAATCTGATTGATGACAAACGTCTCTGAGAGGAGCCGATTTGGTCAGATCACACTCCTGCGTGAGAGCTGTAACCTTGGAAGGCTCTGTGGCGAACGGCGGGTTCTGATCCCATTACAGACTCATTGATCCTCGTCTGGCTCCCATTCTGCAGCATCAGCCCTGTTATTGTATTGATTCCAGGTAGAATCAACAGAAGCGCTGACCAGCAATCATTGACTGTCTAGGAGGATAAATACTGAGCTGCCGTGATGCTGTCAGGTGGAAAAAAGCTCAATACGGGGGGGCAATTTCTCACTACTAATTGTGCACTAACACCAATAATATCATTGAGCCGTCGTAAGGGAGTCAACAGTATTGAGCAGTAACTCAGTCAACCATGCTGAGACTGATCTGTGTCTGGAAAGTGTTAATCAAATGTTTAACTCTGCATAACACAATTAAAGGGATATTTCACCTACTTTTAAAGCAATGTGGGTGGTATGCATAGATGAACTGTGACAGACTTTCCTCCATCTAACCAGTGTTAGATGCACTGTGATAACAAACCAGTGTGAAACTCCTCCAACTGACTTAATTTCCGTCATCGTTTTACCGGCTCTTGGGGCTGTTGCTCAAACTACAGGCTGTACTTACGCATTTTCATTTGCCTGTAACCAGCCGTGGCCTCAAAGAGTACACAGCTGATCGAGAGACAGACTCGACCCTCTCACTGTCTCTCAAATCTGGACTGAAATCATATCAAACTTCAAAACCAAAGCACCCTTTTCCTCTGGTCTGCCTGGTTATGTAGCAGAGGCAGCCTAGTTTTATGTGAGAGACTTCTTTATATCAGTGAAATACTTCTTTAACAAGATCATATCTTGATTTTAATTTTGTTTAATTCATTAATTCATTTAATTCTTTGTTTTGTGCAGTGCTTTGTGTCATGATATCCTTGCTGTGATTATATATGCATATCTTGAAACTATATGATGAAAAAAATAAAAAATTGAATCCATCCCTGAAAAACGCAGCAAAGTTTTTATTGCAGGATCCAAAGGCTCCAAAGGTTTACTGCCACTTCTTCTAAGTATACCTCAACCTTTAGATCACCCCCTGAACTCCCTAAAACCTTTGCACTTCTCCTTATTCTCTCCCGCGCTCAAGGCAGCTGACGAGACAACTTAAGCTGGAGACTGGCACCCTGAGACAGATTAGAGGCGTGTAATTAGGGATTTCTAATCAACTAATTTACAGCGAAACGCCTCGCACCCAGCAAGACCTCTGACCTGACCTAGAAAGCCTCAACATATTCTCTCTGACCTTCATCAGCCAAACTGTGGTGGTGAAGGCGGGGAGCCAAGATGGGGGGGAATTAAAGGGCAAAGAATGAAATCAAGAATACTGGGGGAGCAGAGGAAGACTGGGGGTCAAGGAGGAGAAGCAGGTTGACGTAAGGACTTGCGGATGAAGCAACAGCAAGCAACACCGAGCCGAGTGCCAAAGGCGGGAAGGTGTAAGACGCTAGCGAATTAAGAATAAAAGACGAAGTGGTAATTACATTGATGTGTTTGTAGCCTACTGAGGAGGAGGGGAGTGAGGCTTGGTTTGGTAATCCGACCACTGACCTGGTTTTATAAGGTCGACTAATGATGTTACGCCAGCTGACTGATTCAGCCAACACACCCACAACAAACTCCCCCCGCCCATTCCTAACCCCATCAGCTGACTGACGCCATCCCGCCTCCGCTAAATCAGCTGACAGACGCTAACCCATCACCCCTCTCAAGCTACTGACAGCTGACAGTCTACGTCCCTCAACCCCCCACTGCTCACCTCAAATGAGTCATGCAATTTACCAACACGCAAACACACATTTTAAATCCTAACGGCAGCATTCACCAGAACAACGTCTCCCTGATTTTTTTTCAAATAATCAGCATCTCGACCTTGACTTGAACACACGACCCCTTCGTGCTCCAGGGTGAGACACTCATTACTCAACCACCTTTTATCCCCGGCTCAGCCAGGTTCAAATCCGAATGGTCACTTGACGTGTCAGGTTCAGCATGCAATGTGGACATTCTTGCAGTGAAGGCAGGATTAAAGAGGTAGAATCTGGGTTAAAGACACTACGCAGACCATCTGTTGTTTTGGTTTTTCCTCACCAATGACCCCATGCAACGTTACCCTCCCCCTGCCTTAAATCACTCCTCGTTTTACCGGAATAAACACACCGCGTAAATACTGCAAAGGAGAGCAGCAGGGGAGAAAAACACAAAAGGACAGATAAATGTTGTGACAAACTTTGGGAAATGAAACTTTTTTTTTTATCCAAACAGAAAGAAAATCTAGAAAATAATTAAAATATGTTTTAGATTGAGGAATGTCTGATTATTAAAAAAAAAAAAAAAAAGATATTTCAAATCTAAACAAATATTCCATACCAGATCTTGGTGCTTGTAAGTTTTTGACATATTTTGGTAGAGACCAAAAAATGTTACAGTCTAACACTCAAATACCAGTTAAAACCGTACTACAAAACCACAAACAAAACACTTTTGTTTTTGTTCCTATTTTTCAAGAGCTGAAATAAAAGAGCTAAGACTTTTCTGTGCAATTAAAAAGTTTACTCGTTTTTCATAAATCAGTTTAAATCTGAGTCAGTGAGCACTTTTCAAAGATAATGCAGAAAGAGAAAAAGTTGTACGATTCATCATCTCTTATCTCTCCGAACCAAACAGAAGAATAATAGAGTTCATGGCTAATATGTCTATTTTTCCTCCTCTCTCCGTTTCTGCACCCCTTTGTCTTTATCTGTCGTCTGTGTATCTCAGTCTGGTTCAGTTTCCCAGGCTCTTAAAAGCTGATAACCCAGTTTAGTGATTTCCACACAGACACACTCAACCCTGGATGCACTTCTCCTTACCCACATGCATACAAACACATATACACACACACTTCAGTCCCAGTTGTGTCCCTCTTCACACACTGACCTAATAACTACCAATACAGAGACACTTCTGGTGACAAAAAGTCATGCTTCACACAGGTTAGAGCTCTGTAAACATTCACTGTTTAGTCTCTCTACAAATCCTAATTCCCCACCAGCATTTCCAGTAAATGCACAATAATTTAATTACAATCAGATTAAGATAACACTCTCATAACACTCTGAAATAGCCTAATCTGTTTAATCATATTAACTAATAATCGATGTAAGTATAACCTGATTAACACGTTCAGATGTTTGTTCAATCGTTGGACTTATCCGGGCACGTAAACACATCATCTCATTCCACTGAGTATTGTGACTTTATGCATGCACCACAAAGGTCACGCAGTGCACCAGATGCAAAGTGGCACTCTATATATAACAGGTGCATTGCAAGTGGTGGTGGAAAATTTGTTTGAATTAAATATAAACATGTTATTCAACTAAAATATTTAGTTTTCAAATTTGAAATGGTGCTGAAACTCAAGCATAATGAAGATTCCATACGAATAAAAGCTAAAAAAAAAAAAAAAAGCTCAATTATAATCAGTAAATATACAATTAAAAATGAGCAAACAATATTACAAATAAGTAAGCTGACATTCCGCTTTGGCATGACACCAAAAAAATATAGAGGTTTGATAATCAACTCCAACCACAACACTGAACAAATACATAACCACATTTCGTTTTTGCTCCCATTTTTCTTGAGTTGAAATAAATCATATCATACTTTTTCTAGGCATACAAAAGTATTTGTTCACTCAAATTTTGTTCATATACTTCTTTTTCTTTTTTTCAAGTTAGGGGAGCACTTTGCCAACACGATCTATGATCCATCCACCTGACAAGTGTCATAGTATAAGGCCACTCTAAAATGTGCAGTTTTGTCACCTAACACAATGCCACAGATGTCTCAAGTTTTGGGGGAGCGTGCCGTTGGCACGTTGACCGCAGGAATGTCCACCAGAGCTCTTACCCATGTATTGAATGTTCATGTTGCTATCATGAGCCGTCTCCATTGTCATTTGGCAGTACATCCTATGGCTCTAGTGAACCAGGACCTCTGCAACTGACTCCATCACCGGCAAGATATAAGACCTGCTACTGGGATGAGCTTCACTGAGATGGTTTTTGACGCATTGTGCACAATTTTTTGGTTGTGGCTGGTCTCAGATGATCTTGAAAGTAAAGAAGCTGAATGTGGAGGTCCTGGGATTGTGTGGTTACACATGGTCTGCTCTTGTCAAGCTGGTTGAATGTACTGCCAAATTCTCAGAACTGACTGGAGACTGCTTTCGGTAGTCAAATTAACACTGAATCCCAGTGGGACAGCTCTGGTGGACAGTCCTGCAGTCAGTATGGCAATGGCACTCTCCCCTAAAGCATGCATGCTCTTCATGAAAATTATCAACAGGATTACACCTTTAAACATATACTTTTACCAAAGTATTACCTTTATCTAATCAATTATAGTAATCGAGAAAAAAACAAACTAGTGTGTGTGTGTGTGTGTGTGTGTGTGTGTGTGTGTGTGTGTGTGTGTCTTGTCACAAGTTGTAGACAAATTAATGAATACAAAAATCTAATTGCTCCACTTGGAGGCATAAATCTACTTTGACTGTAGGGACTGCAGTCTAATAAACAGTAAAGCAGCACCATTTTCACAATTTCATCTTATTTCACATAGTATAGATATAAAACAGGCCATTATAATTTAGGTGAAAGGTACAAATTCCTATGAAATCTACATTTCACCTTTTAACTCGAGATAATGATGTCCCAACCATGTCATCTGCCAAGAAAATTGCAGGCAAGACACAACTATGTTAAAGGACTTGGCAATGTAATGTATAAATTGCTTGCATCTGTGTTAGCAGTGTAAAAACGAATGTGTGTGAGTGTGTGTGTGTGTGTGTGTGTGTGTGTGTGTGTGTGTGTGTGTGTGTGTGCGTATGGTCTTGCACAACAACGCCATGTGTCCCTTCAGCAAACGTGGCCCTCCCATGTGTCTCTTCGGGGACCATGGACCCAACACAGAGGCAATCTTATACCACTGACAACAACAAAAAAAACAGAGGGAATGAGGGAGAAAGGAAGAAAGGATAAATCAAGCCCGTAGAAAGACAAAGGCAACTGGCCAAGGGGCCCGAAGTGTCATCTTGCCTCCACTTGGGGTGAAAAGAAGGGAGGGGAAAAAAGAAAAAAGGAAGTCTAGAGTTTACCAGAGGAAAGTTCTCTTTCTTTTCCTGGACAGCTGAGTGTCTTATTATGGGATTAGATTTAACCAGTGCCCCTCTAGGAATGTGGAACAGAGGGCTGGTGGTAATGGGTGGAAGACTTTGGGGGATGATGTGGGTCGGGCACTGAGGCGTAGGGGTGGGCCTGGGTGTGGGGTTCTGTTAGGTGGTGGTAGGCAGGGTCAGGGAGGCAGTATGCGGGAGGGCTTGGCGGCGTGCCCAGGGTGGAGGGGGGACCACAGCACTGGGGCCCACATGGACCTTTGCCAACAGTGCAATTACTCCTCATTCTGAACAGCTGGCACATAATGGGTATTCAGGCACTTGTGGTCCTTCGATAGGACACGGAGATCCCAGGTCGTCCCCCCTCGCGTGCCTCAGTACCACATGGCAACCAGGGATCACCCTACCAAGATGCTGCTGAGGATGCAATCATGCACACACATCGAGGCGTTTTACTTACAACTGTACCCAACTCAGAATTATGTCAGTCGAATAAGATTTGGCCGGTAAATATTAATACTTGACTTTTTTTTTTCCTTAAAACTTTTAAAGTTTGAATGGGGTTCAGCAAGACGTGTGTCAGTGGTGCTCATATGATATGGTTAATAGCACTAATAGCGCTAACAACACATCACAAAAGTGCAACGACATTTTTTGCCGACAGTAGGTATCAAACAAAAGTCAGTGACTGTATCATATTAAGTTGCTGTGAGTTGTAAATTCAACCCTTCTAATCAGAAGAGAGAAGATTATGTTATTTCTGAGCCTTACAGTGCAGTGTCTCTTGCACTGTAAGGCTGCATTAAACACGCTGAAGCTAAGAGTAGCAAAGTCTGGGGCCAAAACATCCCGAGAAGCACACTGCACAGAACACGGACTAAAAACAAAAAAAAAAAATCACTGCTCAACTTGAAGCTTTCTCAGTCGACTGAGGGGTCTCGGACTGATTATTACATTATACAACTTTTAGGGGGCAGCCCTAGTTTAAATCTAACTAAATTTAATATAAATGTTTAAATACCTTCATACCTTCCTGGATTTCACTGGGGTATACAGTTTATTAAGGTATCAATGTGTGGCATTACCACCACGAGATGTAAACAAAACGTAATATTCTTGCACCCATTTTTCTTATTCTCTTAACTGAAACTAAGACCTCCACTTTGCAGAGCCTGTAGTTTGTTTTTTTTTGGGGGGGGGGGCATGTAACCAGGTTAGAACAGCCACATTGATGGCACGTGCAGTGCTGCTCAGCTGTGGCACATCTAGAGAAACACTGTCTTGACAATTTTTCTGTATGATGCGCAATTTTCAGTAAAAACAGTGAAAATGGTCTTTTCATATGATATAGACTCTATACTACAGTCTCAATGTATCTGTCACAGAAATAAGGAAATACAAATGTATCTCTTTTACTCAACCTTCCCCACTATGTTGTTAGACGCTGGAGTAGCTGGCACTGCTTCATAAATAAGTGGAGTATGTACCTTTAAATGTGGAAATAAAGTAGTTATAACTGTAGGCAGCTCTACAGCAACGCTGCAACAACAAATGCTGCCAATGTGAACACACTCTGCTCACACATGCAGCGTGACTCGTGTGTAACCTCCAGGGCCCGTGATGCACACTGCATGCAAAACATCCTCAATACAGCCTCTCCGGTATGGAGCTAATAAAAAAAGATAAGGGTCTGTATTTTTGATTGCATTTAAAATCACACCGTCTAGATTTCCAAATACCCTTATATACCATAAAACCGTGATACCGCCCATGCCAACCTGAGGTGTTACTCTGGAAGTGTGAAAGCAAACTAAAAGTAGGTGCGAGCACGATGCAAGCGCAGACACACACACACACACACACACACAAATGCATCAAAGTGCAAGGATAGGCCTCGTCTGTGTTTGATCCACAGTAATATGCTAGCAGGCTGGGACCCGCGAGTTGAGTGTGGGGGAATTCTGTGTTTATAAATTCAGTCTGTTTGAAATTCAGTCCAAGTTTATAATCCACCCACTGTGTGGCGGCTTTGTGCTTTCCCTCAAAGCGCTCACACAATGTAAACACAGCATTTAAAAGGGAGATCTTTTTTTAATCTTAGGTCTAAAACAAAGGGAGCACAGGAAATGGACTTGGTCTTGAAGAGGAAAACAAACAGACGGCCTGTCAGTCAAGCTCATATGGTGCTGTGTGATGTCACGGAGGACAAGATGTGGGACCGGTGGAGATCGCCGTGTGTGTGCTCGAGCTACCAATATCAGTAGCCGGGAGCGCATGCCGAGTGTGTGTGGGGTCGTAACGTACGCTACATCCGTTAGCAATACAGCTGACTTCCTGTGTGTGAATTCCTCTCTTTGTCAGGTGGTGGTGATGAGCATGATTGATGCCTCGTGTGCGGTGATGGAGCGGTGAATCAGCGCTGCTCCTGGGCAGCCTCGCCGCAACGACTCCAAGAGTCTTTGTGACATGCAGAAAGCCTCATCCTCAATTCCTCCCTCAGAGGGGATCACGCACAGGACGTGCGGAGACCATCAAAGAGGCAGTGTAGGTTGAGACGATCATATCAATACTATTGTGTGCACGCGTGTGTGTGCGCGCACATTACGCCTATGCAACTGTGTGGGGCACAAAACAGATGAGAGCCTTATGCTGAACATTATAAAACACTCAGGCCATCTGAGAGAGTTTAACTGGTGTGTTCCACTTCACTTACGGAGCAGCAAACAAGGGGATCTCTATGTGCTGCTAAGTCAACACAGACCTTCCTCCGCTGCTCCTTAAATGTGATTAAAGATTTGTTCATAGTTTATCTATCTGCTCTTCATTTTAGCTGCTCCATAATCTCTCTATCACTCCTCTAATAAACCTATCACAAATTCTCATACGGAATGAACACGTTTTTTTCCCTTTCTCGCTCTCTCTCTTACAAATGTTTATCCAGGGAAGGGTTTATTTGGCAAACATACAGGCCAACCGTTGAGGAGCACTTCTGCATCACCTGGAGATTAAGTGCCTGTAAAGTCCCTCAAAGCCTTTGGCAGTTGGGAGGGAAACTTACTTCACTTTCACTGCTCAAATTATCTCCGCTGGTCCAACAATTCCAACTGGAAACTCCCATCAAGTGTCCACTTTTACATCCCTTAACCTTTTCTGGGGACTCAAAAAGCAAAAAGTCCCAGGAACTAAAATCAGGAACTTAATGAGAAGTAGTGCAGGGATGCTCATTTTGCTTTTGGGCATCTTTTGCAGAATGACAGGTGGCCAGGGGCCAGTCGCAGCAGGCCCAGACATGTTTCTTACATTTTAGGACATTTTTTAGGATTTCAGGACATTTACAGAAGTTTAAAACATTTCTAGGATTTAAGGACTTTTCTTTGATTTTAGGATATTTCTAGGATTTAAGGACATCTCTAGGATTTCAGGATATAGAACATTTCTAGGGTTTTAGGGAGATTCTAGGATTTTAGTACATTTATAGAATTTGAGGATGTATATAGGATCTTAATACATTTCTTGGATTTGAGGGCGCTTCTAGGATTTTAGGACATGTATAGAATTTCAGGAATTTCTTGGACTTTGGGATGTCTGTAGGATTTCAGGACATTTCTAGGATTTTAGGACATTTCTTCTCAAATAAGGATGTGGTTTTGTTCCTCCTGCTCTCTTTTGGTCAATTAACAGAAAATTACTATTCTGATAAATGACCATTTAGTTTTTCAAGTCAAACTACCAATGCTTTTGTGGGTTCAGCTTCTTAACTGTAAGGATGCCATGTTGTCATACATTAGTGGTGACCTGGAGGTCAGGGCACCCACCAGGGAAATTTCAAGTGATTTATGTTAAAATACATGCTTCACATTCCTCACTTCTACTCTAGTACTCATCTTTGTTATTTTCTTGTTAATCACTAGCTATTCTTCCTTCTTTGGGGCTCTGAAAATTCAAATAAGATTCAAGATTCAAATAAAACAAAGGGAAAAATCTCAACCAGTAGAAATACAAAACCAGTGACAAGGGATCACAAGCTGTGTTGTCAAAAGCAGGACAGGCTGACGATCTTTGAGATACACGATAGCAAACTAGTTTATTGTTGCCATTGAAAGTTGCAGCATTTGCAGAAGATCTATAACATTCAGAGTGGCATACTCAAATGCCCTACACCCCTACGAGATTTGGGCACGCAAAAACAACAGTCCATGAATGAATGCTCATGTGGGAAAAAATCACTAAAAGGTTCCTTGAAAAGTTTCTGTGATTCAAAGAAGTGTCAGTGGCTTTAAGTTGATTTTCAATTACATAGTAAAAAATCGACGGTGCCTTTCAGGAGTTCCACTGTGCTTTAGCCGAACCCTAATCAGTGATGTCACAGAAGGTGAAAACAGAGCTACATGTTGAGTGCACTCAGTGCTGACTTATCTTTCAAACACATGTAACTGGAACAAATCAGACAGCTACAAGAGGTTTGTAACTGGTGATGAAACTCAATTTATTACTAACACCTCTGTATGCCTTCATCGGCAAACAAGACCATCAGTGAGGAAACTATTTCTATATAGTTGTTCTCTTTTCTTTCCTTTTTTGTAAATATAGTTATGGTCCACAGACCACAAGAGCCAATGTTTTTACATTTTCCCAAAGGGAATGCAAAGTTTCATAGTGAGAAGTATGTTAGAGAGTTAAAAGGAAGCAGGAGGGGATTTAAAGAATTTTACTTCTGACGTTATATTTTTTAATTGTGGCTGATACTTGGACAAGATCAGCAAAGAAAAAGCAAAAAAATGACTGAACAAGAAAAAAAGCTAAAAAAGGATGGGGATGGAGCACAGACAAAAAAAGAGTCAACCTTGATCAATCATTCAACAGATGGAGAGAATTACGGGACATGAAAGGATCAAAACTGATCCTAAATTGGCCCTCTTCCTCCGAGACAGGTATGTAATCTGTCTATTTTATTTATGAATTATACTGGGAGGCATGATTTGAAGTCAAAATATGAATTTACATCAGTGGCCGAACAAAATTCTCTTTGTTTTCTTTCAGTTTTTCATGTTATAGCCACGAATTTATTATACCTCATCGCTAAGCATCCTGCAAAGAACTGCTTGAGGATCAAAAATAAATTGCATCTTTCAGAACAAATACTGCTCCAACCACATCAAGACCTGATTTAACAGATTTAACTCAAAATGAAAATTCACTGTAGTTGCTTTAATAAAATATCATGCAACTCTTGGAGAGTAATACATTTAAAAAAAAAAAAAAAACAGCACCATCATGTCAATAGTTGTTTACAGTCAAATATCCCCAGCATTTCTCCTTGCATCACCCTGCTGCAGAGCGCTGGTGTTGCAGAGCTGAGGCTTGAGTCTAACATGCGTATCAGCAGGGACCATGCCAAGAACATCAGCTTACGGCTGACTGTAATATGATTAGAAGCACACAACATAAGGCACCGCCTGCCTGGGAGCAGAACCATGACTCCCATGCTCATGGGCAGGATTAAACTAATGTGAGGCAGTTTGTGTGTGTGTGTCTGTATGATAAAGAGGCAGAGTGACGGAGAGAAAGGAAACTGCTGGGACCAGTATGAAAAGACGCTCATTTTGGTGTTTTTCTTGTCTGAACATTATTGTTTCCCGTCATTCCCACTCCTCTATTGTCTTGTCAACTCTCCCTCCCCCTTTCCCATCTTCCCTATCAGGTGGCTGGGCCTCAGCATCTGCCCTGTTGGCACAACCCCATCTGTAGCAGCAGCCAGCAGAGGCTCAGCAGCCCGCTGATGTCAAAAAGACCCTCTTTCATCTAAACCTGCTTCATTCAGCAACTCCACTCTTTGGCCTGCACTTTACTCTGAGCCCTCTTTTGTATGCGTCAGTGTGTGTGTGTGCTTTGTGCATGTAGTTTCTGTGAGTGTATTCTCCCCATAGGGTGGTCCTGAGTTAAAACATACACCTGTTGTTAGTAGTAAAGGAGCAGGGACGTCTGTCTGGGTCAGACAAGACGGGTTCAGAGAGTGCAGCTGCCAGGATGACAGAAACCAGCCTTTATAGTAAAAGCGGGAGCTGAAGTGATCATTGTAAACATTTGAAAAATACATTTAGACATACAGAGGTACAACGTATTTTGTCATATTTGATGAAACTGTCACTATATAGACACAGTCTAATAAAGTCTGTGAAAAAACATGTATACCTCCTCCTCCTGTTGCCTCTAAAGGCACTTGTACCACGGCTGAAGGAAACAACCAATCAGAGCCGAGGAGTCTCTAACACAGCTTTCAATCATGTACATGAACTGTGGTCAAACAGTCAAACTAAGCAGCGCTGATTAAATATGAATCAAGATTCTGTTACTACAATGCCTGTTTCTCACCTCAAATGATGATCAGAATTTAGTGTACTGTTTAGCTGTAAAATGAGAAAGTTGGTCCAGCAGGAGGGCAGTGGCTGCTGCTTCGCTCAGTTTTCTCCAACATGGTGGTAAGGTCACAAACTCTACTCATTTTGCAGCTTTTACAATGTATCCTCGTACAACATTTACAGGGTTTCCCACATATTCATTTATTTGTGGCAATATTTATCTCAATATGTGCCACCACATTTGATTTCCTATTTTTGGAGTTGGATCACCATTTAGGGCCGCTCTAAGAAAATAAACACTGTTTGAATATTTCTGGCCCCACACTCTTGTAACACTGAGCATATATACTCTGGGCACAGACAGAGCAGCGGTATGCCAGACACAGTGAAAGTGAAACTTGACCGTTGATTGAGCTTGGGTTTAAAAGTCTGCTTTCAATCTCCTCTGCAGCACCATCGATCTGATCACCTTTAATCCAACTGACTGATCAATTATCCATCACGTGACTCAAACTCCACAAACTACTGCTGCTGAAGGAAAAAAAAACCTCACAAAGAGTCCTGCATGCACTGTATTCACAAACCTGCAAAAACGTCTGAATTTAGAAAGGAGACACAAAATGATACAAAGGACAAACACACAATATAACAAATTTGCACCCCACAACTGACGTTATATACTAAATGTGAAGTTATCTATGTAACGTAAAGTTACGCAGGGTAGGTTTAGGAAAAAAAATACAGTGAAGAAGTAAAATAAAATAACTGAAAGTGCGCTTGGTTTCACACAGTTCCAAACACCGGTCTCCTGGGGGGGAAGCTCTGTGCTGTATGACCCAATCCACCACCCCTAACCTGCCTCCTTACATGGACTTCCGGTGTTTCTACTACTTCATCTTTACTCCCTTCAGTGCATTGGTCACATGATCACAGCCTTCCCGATTACGTGGGTTATAAATGAGTCACGGTGCATTACTGTTCCCGAGTATGCAGTGCAGGGGAACAGCCTGTGTGTGGATAAAGTGACAGCTTCTGCAAATACTCCAAAAAGCTTTTTTTGAATAAAATTTACCAATTACAACTTTAAATTGTGCCCAGCACTCAGCCACTGTCTGTTTTTCTGTCCTTAAGCTTATCTCACCGACTGTATGAGAAGATGGACCTTCTGCCAAGAAATACGGGTTCACTATTAAAATCTGATTAAAAATGTGGGATTATTGCCACTACAAAAGTGATGATGTTAAGTCCACAATTACAAAAATATATTATAAAAATATAAAAGAAAAAAGGAAAAACAGAAATACCAAAACAAGAGAAATAAATATTTTCACATCCAATAGTGTGCTCATAAGGTCAAGATATCAGACTCTTGTAATAACATTTCTCTGCTCAGCATTGGCAGAGGTTTGCACCGTTCAAGCACCTTTTCAAGTGCCTATTAATTTTATGATTTATACGACAATTCACAGTGAAGAGACCAGAACAACACAAAGCTACGACCAAAGAACCCCGTCATCACATGGGATTAGCTCTAGGTTTGTCTGAGCCATAAGGAAGCTGCAATTTGGGGCAATATTAACATAAATCAATAATGATTGAGGATAAAAAATGACTTATTTCCATTGTCATAGATTAGAGGTACTCAAGGACGTCTCGGCTCTTGGAGGTCACGGGGACTGGTAGATAGGGTTGACTCATGGGTGCCCCCCCCCAGCCCCACTGTGATGCACAGCTGCTCCCGTTCACACAGCTCCTCCCTGGCCTTGGTGTTAGAAATCAGCATCTAAAACAAAGCACTTAAAACACTCAGCGTGACACAAACAAAGACTAACCTCGGGAGCCGGATAACTAAAAATCTAACCACCCAGAGACGTCCACCCAAGGGTCAGCGAGGCCAAGCTCGACACTGGCTTTCAGTGTCTGGGGACATTTATGACGTCTGGGTCCCTGAGCAGGGGTGGCTGCCATGACTTACAGCACTAATCTGAGGGGTTATTCAACCCCTTGGAGCTTACAACCGTCAAGGCTTTGATGCCGTATATTGTTATGGCATCTGACCGCATTCCATGGCTCGGAGACGTGATTGGATTGTGTTGTTCGCTGCACATCTGTGTGTTTGCCAGGCAGGATTAATGGCTTGTTGACCGCAGTTCAGTCTGGGTGTTTTCTATTTCCGACCCCAGCGGATTTCATATCATAAGAATATCTGTCAATCAGACAGCCTTGTAATCTATACAACATTTAATTTCATTCAGTCTTCAGTTCAGCTTCTGTACTATTCCACATTATCAGACCAAACACTTCCTTGAACAAAAAAAAAACCCACTGTGGCTATTTCAGGGCAGACAAACTGGAAGTGTGAGAGACCTTGTCACCGCTGTCACAGGTGACAGGGTGCTTTCATCACATGCTCAGTGTCAACTCCGTCATGTATTGCCTCAGCTGTCATGACGACACTGGGTGTTTCCAGTAGTCGCAGCCCAACATTTTTCACCTTGCTGCTGTGCTGTGCCGCTCTCTGCCTGATGGCACAGAAACATGGGAACTAATTTCCATATCGCTCCCCGAGGAATTGTAATTAAATTTCATAATTACTTCAGGGATCTCAACTCTGTCGCTTCAGCCAAAACAGTAGGAAAGTAGGCTAGTGTGTGTGTGTGTGTGTGTGTGTGTGTGTGTGAGACAGAAAAATCTTTTTTATTTTAACAAACGCCACCTCTGCTCCCACCTCCTCTTCCTGTCATCTTTTTTGCTTTTCCTCTTCACCCCTCCTTCTCTCTTTCTCTCTCCGGCCCATAAAGCCATTGACCTTGGGGAGCTCCACTACTTTACCATATCCCTGGTGTTTCATTGCACCCCATTGTGCGTACACTCTGCAGGTCAAAGGTCACAACAGTAGGTCACGGCGCAGTGAAAGTGTCCAGACGGCTCACTTTAACGCTTTTTATTGGGGGATCCTTGAGTCTTTACGGGGCTAAATGTCTGAAAATGATACGTATCATTTTGGGATCAAATGGTTTTATTGCCATTACAGCGCCACGAAATTACCGAGCACTTCCAGAGCATAAAAGTGATATATGAACATGGACATTTAATGAGACTTTAACAGCAGCAAGTTAGGAAAAAAAGTTTAGATAATTAAAATAACACTCAATCCTGGAGGTGTGCTTGAGCAGTGCTCTTAATGAAGTATTTCACTGCTGGAAAGATGGTCTTTTCATAAAAGTGGCCCATTTATGCAGTACTTTTGAGGCTGGTGCCACATGACCACAGAAAACAGAAAAGAGATTGTGGTATTTGCTTTTGCTCAAGAAGTAGAAAACCTACAACTAAGGGAATGCACAGTGCTGCACAGCGCCAATACATATTCCCTCTGGTGGGTGACGTAATACACGCTCTCGTCGTTTGACTCAATGGTGGCCAGCTAAATGGTAAGCTAAAACATGTTTCTGAAAACAGAGGCAGAAACAGAGTCTTGGTTCATATTTGATCAGCACAGCTTCATTTAACCGTCATTTTACCTGTGCAGGAAACAGTATGGTGCCCACCTCCTGTTCATAATCTCTCGCTATTACAGCATTTTTGACAACATTTATGCAAAAAAATGGACAAAAAAAGGATTTTGGTTTATATTTCATCAGCACTGCTTAACTGCCTAGTTTGAAAGTCTGGCCTGAGTTTGAGAGAGAGAAGGGCAGGTCTCTCTCTTCATCCACTTTTATACTCTTTGGGTCTGTGGTGGCAGCACGGATGGCAGGCAAAAATGAAAAGTACAATCTGTAGTTCAAGTAACAGTCCCAGAGCCAGCTAAAAACCTGGTGTTAAAGTTTGACTGGGGTTCGGTCTGCGTTTAAGAGTGAGAGAGGAGGGTTTGTCACTCTCTCAATCAGCTTCTATACTATTTGTATCTGTGGAGGTGGGCATACGAAAATGCACATGTATAATTTGTAGTTTGAGCAACAGCAAAACAGCAAAAGATATGAGTGGGGAGAAGGAAACCTACTTGGTAATAAATCTTATTCGGATTTTGAGAGGGGCAGGTTTCTCTCTCAGTCTGCTTCTATAGTCTTTGTCAGCGTTGTGGCGGGTATAGAGAATGATAAGGAGGATCTGTAGTTAAAGCAACAGCCCAGGAGCCAGCTAAAAAGCTTGTTTTAAAATTTGATTAGTTTGTTTTGAGCTCTCGCTCTCGATCCGCCTCTACAAGTACAATCTGTAGCTCTTGTGCAATTATGAGTGGGGAGATGAGCAGGGAGATCTGGGCACTGGTAACATAGAGGAAAGTTTACCACACTTCATTTACACGTATTACCCATATTTTTATGATACAAAGCTGGTTAAAAAATGGCAAAGTATCCCTTTAAGCCTCAAAATGCCTAGTTGTGCTGTTCAGTGACCCAGAGCTGAAGCTCCCAAGTGTGTGTGTTAAGTACTGTAGAGACATGAAACATCACAGTGATAAGAAAGAGCATGTGTGCTCAGCAAAACACTCCCCGGGACGTAAATATATTCTATTACTAACCAGGCTGAATCCCTGGTTGATGTGCAGCTGGCGCTGCGGAGGTGCCAGCGAGAGGAAGGGGAAGCGCTGGCGCAGTTGGGGCTCTACTAGATTTCCCTGTATTGAAGTAGAAAGCAACAGGGAAGTGATATAATCCTCCTCTGGACATCGGCCAACATCTTCCATCCTGTGAACAATACCTCCCCAACACCTTTCCGCA
The DNA here is from genome assembly GCF_026936395.1 of Plectropomus leopardus. Taxonomy (NCBI): domain Eukaryota; kingdom Metazoa; phylum Chordata; class Actinopteri; order Perciformes; family Serranidae; genus Plectropomus; species Plectropomus leopardus. Next base: position 15,847,312 of record NC_142191.1, on the reverse strand, counting down.
CCGTGCAGCGTGCACATTGTGTGTATCTGTCGGTGTCTTCCTCTCGTGCCTGACAAGTGCGGGGATCACGGGGTTATATAAGAGAGATGAGGAATCATTAGGAGGCTGGTGGGCGACATTGGAGGGGGGTAACCCCAAGGGACTGGGCTGCATTCCAGCACTTCTTCCTCCTACTCATCCCCCCTCCTCCCCTAGGTCCCCCCACCACACACACACACACACACAAAACTCCCCCGGGCCAGCACGCGACAGGTGCTGACTTAAGAGCCCCTCTCCTTCCTCCTCACACATCCACTTATGCCCCCTTTACGCCCATTACAACATGCACTGCCACCACCCCAGACCAGTCTTTGGCTCTTCTTCTTAACACACACACATGCGTAATACACATACCTGGGCATGGGGGGGGTGTTTTCATATCCCAAACTAAACACACACCCATAGCCTCCTATCCATGGCCAGCTGTTCTCAGATTAGTAGATTTATGTGCTCTGCATTGCAAAGGAATTTTCCCCGGATATATTACTACAAAACACTTAATTTTAGGGGCATCACTGTCTCCTCTGCTTCTCTCGTTTCCTTCCTATTGTTTTCTCACCTCATTTGTCTTTATATCAGCCTCTTGTCTGTGTTTTTCTATATTTGTCTCTTTCTTTGTCTTTCCTCCCCTTCTCAGTCCCTTAAATCCTTTTCCTAAATCCCTCAAGGTCCCAGAGCATCCTATTGTGTCTCTCTCCATCTCTCTCACTTACTTCATCATTCTATACATTACCTCCTCCTCCTTCTCTCTGCATTACATTTTCCCTCTCTCCTCTTTCTTTGTCCTTTTTTTTCTCCGCAGTCTCTCTCCTTCCCCTCCCTCCCTTCTTCTCTCTCTCCCTCCCTTGTGTCTATTGGTGTTAGCCAGTGCCAGACTGTTGTAGAGAGAAAGAGAGAAAGAGAGAGAGAGAGTGTGTTGCAGACTCCAGGCGGTTAGTGTTCCTGCCAGCCGTTAGACACACAAACACACACACACACACACACACACAGAGTCAACGAGGACAATGTGTCTGGGCTGCTGGGGGAAAAAAATGCATGGCTGCGCTGCCACCCTGAGGCGACTGGGGGTATAGCTGCAACAGGGGTCATGAAGGGGGAGACACAGTGGATGATGAAATACTGGCAGCTTTTCAGTAACGGCTGAGCCGAGCCGGGGCTGGGTGGGCGGGGTCAGCTGCTGTGAGCTCATTGCTGCTGCTACTAGCTCACGGCCACAGCAGCTATTATGCAAGAGAAAGAAGGGAAGGGAGGGAGAGAGAGGAGAGGGGAGGGATGTGAACAACAGCAGGTTCAGTGAGGATAATGCACTCGGTGAGATGATGTACAGAATGTCATCAGCGTCGGCGCCTTAAATCTCCCCGACACATAAACGCAGACTTGCACAGCTCCTTTGTCTCCAAATATGGTGACTCCTTTTCTTTCTTTAGACTGCATTCCACCAAAGACTTGTGAGCTTTTCCTTTCTGCTGCGAACAGTAATCATCTCAAAGACAAATGGTGATGTCCTCAGGCACAGCGAGGACCTTTAGCAGATAAATGGCTTTAATTAATCTTGTTGAACATAGCTCCGAGATATTTTAATCGATGAAATATGATGAGAACATCCTTAGTTAAATAGATATGCAAATAGTCAACTGCGAGGCAAATCTATTCAAATCTGTATTGTTTCTTCACATTGAGCGCAAGTTCAAAGGAGGACAATATATCGCGTGAGAAGGGACTCTTAGGAAAACACAAGGTGACCCAGACAGGAGTTGCTCACATAATTTAAAAGGTTGTGCTGAAGTGGCAAGATTAACATGTTTCTCCATCGGAGCTTCCCATTCAATATCCATTTTAAAGGAGTGGTGGAGGTGATGTGAGTGACAGTCAAGGGCACGCCAACACTGTTAGGGTGGTGTTACACAACACGGAGGAAGACGCTGATTAAGGCTGAATGCTGGGCTGCAGGGTTCACGACGGACGCTTTTTCCCCAGTTCCTCTGTGACAGTTTGTTCTCTCGCAGTCACTCTGAGGAATAAGTGCGCTCTCTTAAGTCAATAACGTCTTTAATAGCCACAAAGTGGACATGTGAGTGTTTTCATATTAGATCATGAGGAATAAAAGCATCAGGTGATTTCAATCTTGAATATGATGCAAGGAAAAAATGTATTCACCCTGACCCTGGAGCGCGAGCATTCCTGTCTCATTTGCCTTTGTTTGTGCTTACTCTTCATTTCTATCTCACTCCACTTTGCTCTGTACTACCCCCCCCCGGCTGCACACACACCTGCTCTCACATATTGAAAACTGGGGTGACCTTCAGGATACAGAAGGTGGCACATATGCATCCTTTCATTTCTAACTCTTTATTTAGATTTCTATAGGCTTGGCAAGTGAGACCTTGTGCCTTTTTGTATTTACTTAAAGGGATACTTTGCCAATTTCTAACCAGCTTTGTATCACAGCAATGTGAGTATGTGTAAATGAACTGTGGCTAACCTCCCTCCATCTTATGAGCACACATACCCTGCTTCTCTCTATATTTTGCGTAATCTGGCAGATGTTTTCTGGCTCTGGGGCTGTTGCTAAAGATTGTGTTTCTGCATTTTTGTGTCCCCCGCCACCACGTCAAAGGCTACAAAAGCAGATCGAGAGAGAGACCTGCACCTCTCCGAATCAGAATAACATTTACTACCAGGAGGTTTTCTATCTCTCGGCTCAAAATTTTCCCTGGCTTTAGCGCTGTTGCTCACACTACTGTTTATCCTTCTGCATTACTGTATACGGGCCACCATTGACTCTACAAGTACAGAAGCGGGTCAAGAGAGTGACGCCCCTCTTTCTCTTTCTCAAACTCGGATCAAAGCGTAAAACTAAGCGTGCTGATCAAATAGAAACTCAGATTCTGTTACTGGGTTGCCTATTTCTTGCTTAAAATGTCTTCAGAAACATATTTTATCATAATGATAAACTCTAATTTGAGATTGTTTATCAGCCAATCATCATATTTCGGCAGGTAAAGCATTTATTGGTCCGGTACAGCACAGTGCATTCTTGTACTTGTAGGTTGTCTTTGGTCATATGGCACCAATTTTAAAGAACGTGTTTTTCTACTGCACAGACAGCGCAGTTTTATGAAAAGACCATCTTTCCTGCAGTAAAATACGCCTGTAACAGCTTTAACAGCACAAAAAAAAAACTACTCCCATGTTGCAAAGTGTGTGAATCTTAGTTGGACTCTTTGAGTTTGTTTTCAGTTTTCAAATCTTGTTACTTCTCCCACAGGTGTCAAACTGGCTTTGTGTTTGTTTGTGTCAGCACCTTCCCAGAGCCCTGTCCATCCAATCAGCACGCAGCCCATCAGGAGCATGGGAAAAATCGGTGATGAATATGAACCTGAAAGCACCATCAATTAGAAGACAATCAAGGGCCGCAAGGACAAAAGGGTAAAGACAAAAAAAGGAAAACATTTTTCTTTTCACGGCCATTCTCGAAGACGGTTTAGATGTTTAAAGTTTCGTGGAATTGAGGCCGACAGGCTCCTTCGAGCCCAGTGGGGTACTTATAATTTGTTGGGGGAGTAAGGGAGGGAGGGAGCTGGAGAACAATGGCATTGTCCCTGTTGCACTAGAAGCCTGGTCCACCGCCACTGCCGGCCCGGCTGCAGATTGTTAGTAGTAATTTGCTTTATGTTGAGTGGAAGCAGGATCAGAGATGAAGTGAGGCGTGCGTTAATTCCTCTGCAGGGATCACATGCCCTTATCAGTCTCCAATCACAACTCCATCAGCGGGGGTTACATAACCCTTGGTATGCCGTCACGGCGACCACCCAGGGCTGGTCTGCACCTCCGCCAAGTTTTTGAGATTACAAGCAACTGGCATCATATACGGTAATCTGCCAGACGCAGCATTCGTGCTCGATCTGTACACGGGATCAATATGTAATGCAAGAGCAGACGAGGTCAGACTGCTTCTCGGCCAGTTCTCCTGCAATGCTCAAATTACTCATTCGTCTTTACCGCAGCAGCAAGAAAACAAGGATTGATTATGCCTGCTGGAGATCAATAGCAGACAAACAACTGTCTCAGCGTGGCGTTAGCAAAGCAAAACCATAATCCAACATTCAGTTAGGAAGAGCTCACATGGAAGACAAAATTAATTCACATGTGAGATCAATAATTGACAGTTTGTCCAGTCGTGTCCGGCTAACGGACATCCTCCAGCTTCATTCAGCATGACAGCAATAATGACAGCGGCGAGGGAAAAAAGAGACCGGAGACTGAGAGATGGAGAGAGCAAGCGAAATAAAAATTAGACACAGCTAATGCAGCAGGACAGTAGCTTTGTACTAGTCATTGTGCTGTCCACTGTGTGATAGCTTCCCTCAGGCCGCTGTGCCCTTCGTTGGCGGTAATTTGCTGTTGTCACATTTGGTTTATATCAAGACTGTTCTACAGGCCACATCATACGAAAAGACTTCTACAGTTTCCCTATGCTTTCCCGTGGCTCCTGGTCAGAGGCCCAGCAGAGGGGCTCAATGGCTGAGGCAGCCCAGGGTGACAGCTCTCAGTTTTTTGCGGGAGGGCGGCCTGGTGGGGTCCCGGAGCCTCCAAAGTTTCTCAGCTGTGAGGGGGGCCCGAGGACAAGAGGTGGAGGGCTGGTGGAGAGGAAGCGCATTTTTTGTTGAAGGGTGTATTGTCACCACCCATCATCTCTCATTGCCCCGTTGAGAGTTGAGGGGCTCGACTCACATTTTTCTTTTCAATTGCTTTCCTCCCGTCTCCTATATCACAGGACAACTCCACAGATGCATGGGAATCTGTGATATAGTCCTGAAAAATACCAGAGGCACATGGCCACTCTTACACTCTCACCAATTGCGTCTATTAACTTCATATTTGAGGGATCGGGGCCTCTTAGGATTTAGGCTCATCATTGATATTGCAGGCCGGACACATTTAGACAAAATGCCCCATTCTCCTGCCGGCTTTGATCTTCCATTTTCTCCTCTGCCACAATTGATATTTACATTACATTAGCGAAACACATGCATGAGAGACCATATGCGCATATAAACACACACACCCCATCACAGAGTGGTACTAACACCTCCCAGTGGGGTCCCAGTGGCGGAAGACATCCTGCACATCAAGACCATAGGGTCATTGTTATTAGTGCACTATATGGCGAAGAGCAGGCTTCATCACTCAACTAACTGCAGTGAGAGACAGGAAGAGGAGGTGTGTGTGTGTGTGTGTGTGTGTGTGTGTGTGTGTGTGTGTGTGTGTGTGTGTGTGTGTGTGTGTGTGTGTGTGTGCCAAGGCGTATAGGGATTAAGAGATGGTGGGGAGGGGGTGGGGGAGAAAAAGTGAAAGATGGTGAGAAAAAAAAGAGGGATACCAGAAGAAGTGTGAGAGTGAAGACAAAAGAAACAAAGGCAGAAACGGGGCAACAAAGAAAGGTAGGTTGTGAGACAAAGGCACAAAGAGAGTCGGGGGGTGAGACAGACAAGAGAGAGACAGACAAAGAGAGATGATCCACTACCTATGCAGACTACAGCAGGAAAATCCGTCTGGCCTCCCCTCCCCGAGCAGAGCGGAGCGCACCAGGCTATTACAGTAATGAGAGCAACCGCCGGGGTGACGTCATGCATCTATAGCATTACTGCATTCACTGATGTATAGGACAAAGAGGATGAGAGAGAAAAGCAGGGAAAGAAAGGGAGGCAGGGATAAAGAGACAGGACAGAGGAGAGATTTGAGAGAGTGGAGGGATGCAGGCGAGGGCGAGAGGAAGTGCAGTAAACATGAATGAGAAACAGAAGGGGTTAAAGACAAAGAAAACAACGATGGGAAATTAATTTTCCCCTCCCTCATTTGACTTGCCTGGCTTTGTTACATCTGCAGGTGGAAAAATCAGCTTATTAGATAACAGCACCCCTCCTCCCCCACCTCCCCTCTCTCCCTCATTGCGCACTCACATTAAATTCCCCTCCACAGTCCAATTCACAAAAACAATAAAACACTTATTGCACACATATGCATGTTGGTGGCTCCTCCACCCGACATGATTAGGATAATGAACGCAGCGACAAAAGGAGACCACCAATTATCTGTTTCTTCAATCCTAATTGGCTGGAGATCACTATCGCTCCCTAATCTGATGCATAGTGCTTCCAAACCAGAGCGCACGGTTCAAATGAAATCTTGTACTTGTGCTGAAATTATGTGACAATCAGGCTTATCCTGTATTCATGTATATGGAAAGTAATTGAGGCACGCTTGAGCACATTCCCACAGTTCCATGCATTGACAACTGGGAGCTGCCCAGTCCAACCAGCCCTCGTTTATTGGCCACTGAGCAACTCTGAGCAGCTGGTGGGTAAGTGCCTTGTTCAAGGGCACCTTGATGGTACACTGCAAAAAATCTACCCTCTGAAACAAGCTAAATATTGGAAAACGTTAAGCCGTTAAGCACTAGTATCAAAGAAAAAACATGCCAATGGATTAAGCAAAATAAAAAATAATGCTGTTTGAAAGGCTGTCTGACCTTGAAACTAATTTAAAAAGAAACATATGAGCAATAACAAAATTCAAGATGAGCAGCTTTTTTACTAACCAGAAAACTGTAGCACAAAATAAAAAAATGTTACGTTTTTTTTTTTTCCAATAGAGTTCTAGTTTTTTTTGAAAACCATGCCAACTAATTTCTTGTTGGCTCAGGATGAAAAATGTGATTTAAAAATAAACCCCAACATCTGTGTTTTATACAGCACATTCACACAGAATAAGCTAAATCTGTATTTTACCTGAATTTACTGACATTATCCCCCAGATATGATGCACACAGTCATTTGTAACTCTCTACACCGAAACTCGAAATAGCACCACTAACTGTGATGATTAGCATCATCGACTCACAGTTGTATGCCTCTGCAAACTGGTAAAATTGCACTTTGCATCCTCATATGTGAAAACATGGATGCTTCACAAACATCTTCCCCTGGCAGTCACCAATTCATATCCATCTCCCCTTCTGTTACTGGGTTTCAACAGTTCCTAATGGCACAAAAAGTGTTTTTGCAGAACATTATAATGTCACAGTGAAGATGACCTTTTGTATATATATATATTTTCATCCCTTCATCATCATATTCTATTCGACACTGTGAGAAATTTTGCCTTACGAATGCATATGAATTTTAAGTTGTGGCCAAAATGATCTGTGAGGTCACAGTGACGGTGACCTTTGACATTTGGCCACCAAATTCTAATTACTTAATCCATGACTCAGGCTGGACGCCTGTGCCAAATTTGAAGAAATTCCCTCAAGGTGTTCTTTAGATATCACATTGACGAGAATGAGATGCATGCAAGATCACACTGACCTTGACCTTTGACCAGCACAACCCACTCAGTTCATCTTTGAGTCCAAGTGAATGTTTGTGCCAAATTTGAAGAAATTCCCTCGAGGCGTTCTTGAGATATTGCATTAATGAGACTGACAGACAGAAAACCATCCCCAGCACGGAGGCATAACAAAAAGCCGAATATGACCCCAAATCCAAGAGATGTCAATTCATACAGAACTAATATTATTACATGACCTCTGTTTCTACACAACATGACAACAACATGTAATTTGCATTGGATTTTTTCCTTACAAATTACAGACAGGGCAGATTTGAATGAGCTTAAGCTCACAGATGACCTCCACATTAATTAAAAATCACATAAATAAACGTCATCTGTAAACAAGTTTCACTATGTTTGACAAGATTATTTATCCTGAATAAGAAAAGATAAGATCAAATCATCTTAAAATCTCAAACTGCATTTCCCGCAGTTTATACTAGATACTGGAGCATGTCTAATAGTCCTTAGGCTACTTCATTGCCATTATTCATACCTTTAAGATTTCCCACACAAACTCAATATAACTTCTAAAAAAATTTCCACCATTAAAGAGTTATGATCAATGTCCGTGTTAGCAGTTGAAACACAAGCTATTTGGCTGAAGTATATCACTGATGTTTCCAGAGCACAAAGACAGAGAGGCTCTTTATTTTCGGCAGGCATGGCAGGGGGCGACCTGAGGAGCTATGAAACAGGGGGCCTCTTGAGTGCGACCACCCCAAAGACAGCCCGCTGCCGAGGCTGACACTGTGAGAGCTGCACAGGAATTTACCGTGACAGCGGAAACAGCCTCTCCTCAGGTGGACGTTCATAAAGACAGAGGGCACACACACGCACACACACACACACACACACACGTCCAGACCTTGGCAGTGAACCCTGGCAAAGCTCACCTCCCTGTAACCTTGGTGGTGGGATTCTAGGAAAATGTAAGCCTTTCCTCACCTTTTGATCCTAAAAATGTTCTCAGCCTCCCCTATACAGGGCAGCCCTGTCAACACAGTGTCAGATTAACACTTGTATTATCATATTTCTCAGAGAGGAAACATGTAGACTAAGTATTAAAACTGAAGTCTGCCTGCAACTTTCACCGTCGAAAGAAGGCATTTCTAAGTTGAATGTTTATGTATGAGAGCAACTAGTTGGTTCCGAGAAGCCTTGTTTCCCGGGGGCATAATTAGTGGGGGATAAACACTTCCTGTTACAAGAGCAAGTTTTTCAAAAGTAGTGGTATTGGGGCCTTGGTATGGACCGAGACGGGGCTGTTTACATCATGGTACTGTTGCTTTGTTGAGAGTCCAAAAAAACGTCACGTGGCAAAAATGAAACCAAGGGAGCCATTATAACATCCAGTCGCTGTCGTCAAACTAAAGACGGAGGGTAGAAGCCAGGGGCAGGCCTGTGCTTGATCATCAGGGGCCCTTCAGCAGGCGTCCAACCAGAGCCAACCTGGATGTGCATTAGTAACCAACTGGATCTACTGTACCTGAGGGCACAACCATTCCGCTCCGATCCAGATCAATCAGCGAGGTACGCCTGTGAAGAAAGCCTGAACTCTGGTGACCTGGCAGCGCAGGATAAAACAACATGCATCCTGGCTCCGACTTCCAGGTATTTCCGGAGTGCACCTTGGGCCTATTTTACAGTGAACCCGCGTATCGGCTTTCAAACTGAAAGTAAGTGAATTTGTGTGCACATGTATGTTGCCCACGTATGCGCGCATACGCACGTGTGTCGCTAACATGTGTTTCTGATGAGTCAATATAGATCTGCATTTCAAATAAAGATAATGGGAAGCAGAGCAAGAGTGAATGAAAGGGAGAGGGGGGTGGAGTATGGTATCCATAGGTGGGGAGGCGGAGGAGCGGGAGGACATTCCTGGGGCCTGATGTCGGAGGTAAATTAAAAATATCCCCGGCTGCTTGGAGGGGGTCCAGGTCGGCTGACACACACCGCTCAGTCAGGGAGCTCGCTGCTGATCCAGTAAGCGCTCACTCACGGCCAATTATGCTTCCTGTGATGTGTGTTCAGCCCCCCCTACAACACCCCCGCCACCCTGCCTCCCTGCCTTTGCCCCTCTAGCAACACCAGGCAGAGAGAGAAAGCTGTCAAAGCGCCGGGATCAAACCTCCAATCAAACGCTGGCTGTCACACACCCAGGTGATGATTAATGGCTTATATTCTCTGACCCAGAGAAGAAAGGAGAACAGAGAGTCAGCTACAGATGGGAGTTTTCAACTCATTACAAAAGCACAGTAACATGTGTTAGGAAGACCAGGCATCCTTCGTGTGTTCGTGCAGCCCAGCAACTGGCACCGGCAGGCAATTACAGTGTTGAGAGATGAAAGCTTCACTGCATTAGGAGAACGAGGTTGTCAAGGTTTTCATTGCTTCCGGGCAAATTAACAAATTAGATACAAGGAGTTTGCTATTCACCTGTGTCTCACTCAGACGACCAGAGGTTCTCCTTTACTTTCTCACACACACACACTCGCAGTAAGGGTCTCGCCACTGGCGTCCAGCCGTGTTCTGTGGTGGAAACCAAACACTGGCCTGTTTTGACTGGATGTGATCCTTGTTTCCGGGCGGAACGCTGCCAGAGGCGGATTGATGGCTCTCACCCAGAGGACGACGTTTACAGGAAAATCCTCCTGGCTGGAATTCTCCTTCTTTTTTATATTGGACTCGAAACACGGGGTCGCAGTCATGGCTGCGCCGGGGCAAAGTGTTCCCCAAGTGATGATGAAGGGAATGTTGCTGTGCATATCATCGCCACACACACACACACACACACACACACACACACACACACATGATTGTACTCCTCTACCTCTGGGGGCTGTCACTGACATGATGCAGTCTCAACCTTAACGATCACAACTACATGTCTAACCCTAACCCTTCATTTGACCATGACCTGAACCCAATCTTGAAGGAAAAAAATGGTTTATTACAATGCAGGCCTTGTTTAAATAGTTTTGGCCATCATATCTATTTATTATGACAACATAGTGTTTACCATAGTATTATAAGTGCTTGAGCTCAGCAACAACACTAACTGCATCCTCATGTAACAATATGTACATCTTGCAAATGTCGCCCCTACCGGTTAGGTTAAGAAAAAAGAATCAAGCACAACATTTACATGCACAAAATATTCCGGTTTTTCTACTCCTACAAAGCTGTTTACATCACAAAAATGAATACTAAGATTCCTGCTTACATGCAGCCATGCGTACTCTAATTAACATGCCCTTACGTGTTGTTTATCATGTCAAAATATAGAAAAGTTGAACAGGAGTTTCTTGTGCCATTTTGTGTCTTTGCATGGAAATAGAATATTTTATTAATTCTCCTACTGGTGGTGGACTTGTTGGGCCATGAAAATACAGCCTCCCTCTTTCATTCCTCCAACCACCTTGAAAAGGTTTGTGCTGCACTATTTGTGCATACCCAAAAACCTGTTGATATCCAAGTATTTCATGAAGTTAAAAAGAGGGTGTATTTTTCTTTTGGGCATGCATCTCTACCACAGCCTTGCAAACTGCTGGCAAGTTGATTTGTGTTCAATGCGCAGAGCTGAGTGTAAACAGACAAGAGGCCGGGTGCAGCAAACTCTGATAAAAGTCCCAGTTGAGACGCATATTTTGAATACTCTGTATACATGTATAAATGTATAAATTCAGAATATCCACAGAGTCTGTTGTTTACATGACCCTCATCAAATTAAACGTAAATGTAGTCACAATGAGGCGTCGTCACATTACGAACTCGACATAACGTGACTCATCACTATTGCAACAGCATCCTTTATGGCCTCCCCTCCACTGACCTCCAAAAATTTCAATGCGTTCAAAACTCAGCTGCCCAGTTGCTTACACACTTACACTCCAGAGAACACATCACAGGCATCATTCAACACCTTCAATGGCTCCCAAACAGCACCAAATTCACACAAGATTCTCCTCATCACCTACAAAGCCCTCAATAACTTTGCCCCTTCATAGCTTACTGACCTTCTCTGACATCACTCCCCCAAACGCCACCTCAGATCTGATGCCAACCTTCTGACCCCATCACCAGGACTAAGCGCCGCACTTTGGAGGGCAGAGCCTTCGCCGTTTCCCCCCCAAACATCTGCAACTCAGACTCACTCCCCTCATTTAAAAATAAACTCAAAACCCACTATTTCAAAAAACACCTGTCTCCCACTGCCTCACCAAATCTGAACTGTCATATCTCTATTTTGCATTTGTGTTTTCTTTTTGCATTTCATGTAAAGCACCCTTGCACTATATAAGTCCTATCTATTATTATCATTATTATCATACAGAATTTAAAATAACTCGACAAACAGCTGTCTCTTGGGTCATAGTGTTTGTTTGACCCATCCACTACTTCAACCACCTCCCTATGCAGACTTTGTCACTCTTTATACTACATCACCTGACTTCCTCCTTTGCTCTCATTATTTAAGGGGGCTAGCCTGCTGCTTGTGGATCACCTGATCACTGCCTCCTGCCTCACAACTGTGTGGGTCATATACGAATTAGTGCATTATTTTTTATGGGTATAAATATGAACAGTGAATGAGAACAGCCTGCGTCACTACAACAAAGACCAACAGGTCCCTACAAACAAGTGGTCAGATGATGGTGCAGGTTATAATATAGCCTAAATCAAATTACTGTAGCTGAACCAGTAAATTGTTATATATGTTACAACAGAAAGTTTAATAATTGTTGCCTTTGTTTTCTTTTCCAAATAAGCTAATCTGGCGGTTTGTTTGAAACTTGTATGATCATCTGGGTGCTCCTTTTTAAACTTCTTTTTCTTTATCTTTTTATCTTAAACACACATTTAGAAAGATGTATAGTACATGCACATACTGTTTTTAACCCCCTAAACCTGCACACTTTACAGATATACAGTATGCGTTGCAGCATGCCTCCTCAGTGAACTTCTTGTGTACATGTACACACACAAACACACACACACACACACTAGTTGAATCCATATGAATGAAAAAGCCCCCCGCCACATTCCTCCTCCTCAGCAGCAGGCAGACAGACTAGTTGCATCCGCAGTGGATCGATGAAAGAGAAAGACGAACACTGAGAGTAAAGTAGTGCAGGAAAAAATAGAGAAAGGCAAGAAGAAAAGAGGAAGGAGGGAAGAGATTAGGCAGGATGTGGAGAGGAGAAAATGACAAAATAAGGTTATAGGTGTACACAGATCCTCAAACAGGCATAATTTAACTGAGAATAAATATATATGCCTTTGATATATCAATAACTATCAATTTAATTGTACTTTTTTGTTAACACTCGACCTTTAATTTTACTTGCTTGTGTTTGTGTTTTGTCACTTGTAGTGAGATCACTTATTTTGGTGACATAGGAGGAGATATAACGTACCTACACAGAGAAGGGGAGGGGCAGGGGATCGAAGAAAAGAGAATGAGTGAAGGAAGAGAGGAGAGGACATGGGAAGAGACAGAGAGAGCAGAGAGGGAGGAAGAGAGAGAGACGGGGAGTGGTGACAGTGATAGAGAGCGAGCGGACTCCTGGGACAGCAGTAGAGGCGCGTCCATCGATCCAGGACAGTAAGCTGGCTCACATTTCACCTCCTCAGCAGTAACACCGGCGCTTTGCCATGGAACTGAGCCCTATATCCCGTCTGGACAGGGTCACCTCCACTCTATATGTGTCTGTGTATGTGTGTGTGTGTGTGTGTGTGTGTGTGTGTGTGAGAGAGAGAGAGAGAGAGAGAGAGAGAAAGAGGCGGACACAGGAAAACAGATCTGAAAAAGATATATTCTCTCTTGAATATTTAAAATCATACTTTCTTAAATAATAATAATTCGCCTGCTTTTATTGTACAACAAATTGTTATTATTCTTTAAGGATTAAATTAATACAGCAGTAAGGACAAGGAAATAAAGCAATACTAGATTAAATGATATTTAATAGGAGATCATTTACGATGAAAGTTACACCAGCCCACCATTGCTTTTTTATTGCGCCAACACATGGCATCTCAACACTTTGTCCAATTTGGATCGCTCCCTATGTCACATGCCGCCCTCATCAGGGGGAACTGATAGCCTGAATGAATCGCATCCATCCGTAAGTGGTGGGCCATGAGGGGGGACTGAGCTCGCCTCTCAAAGCCATCCACTGTCATCCGAGAGGGGGGCCGAGCCATGTGACAGACGACCGAGCATGTGGCATCTCGCTGACCCCTGACCCGGAAACCTTTCCCCTATCTGCCCCTGCTGTGGCTAACGGATGGCCCAGAACATCAGCGACCACAGGCCACTGGGGCTCTTTTGTGCGAGTGGTCAATCACATCAGAAAAGGTCACGCAGGGGTCAGATCAGAAACAGGTGAACTCTGACCCTCCGGTGCAGGCTCCAGGTTGTGGTATTTGGGCTGAGTATGTAGGAGCATTGATAAGACTGAGACTCACAGTCAGATGACATAAGATTGATACAACAGTTAGTAATGAGAGAATATGTGTGCGAAAAAAAGAGCACACAGACACGATAAAAGGTACAACATGGACATCGTGTTGAAGTTTTTTACATTTAAGTTCAGACTGAGTTAAAGTTTGGCTCTTTTTTGATCATCTAACCTTTTCCAGGATAGATGTTTGACTTAATTCATCAATGACATTCTTATTTAGGCGCTCTGCCATTTACAACTGGGCAACTAGTGTCCATTTTTTGGCATTAAGCTGCCAAGAGTTGTTTTTTGAATGATTTGCAGAACTTAAATATATTTTGCAGGGTTAAGACTTGTTAAAAACCAAATCAATCAATTTGTGTCATGGTCAAAAATTGCAATTCATAGACCACAAACACTAAATGAGGTGAAGGTGATGTAATCATCAAAGATATTTTAAATTCTGATTTGAAGGAATCGTTTTCATCGAACATCTAAATGTGTAATACTGATGAACAGAGATGAACTTTAAGACATCCTGTGAAGCCTTTTATTGCTCCTGCTCTTTTCCTTTAAAAAAAATGAATGCTTTTTAAGACTTTAAGACCTGCAGATACTCTGTCTTTCACATGTTTGAGAGACATCTGATGAAAGATTTTATTTTGAAATCTACTTAAATGAGCTTTACGGCAAGTTTACACTCTGCTGATTGTCTGACAAGTTAAACAAACTGCACCGACATGAGGAAACGCCTGACACAACCAGAGTAAAACAAATTCTGTCACGACCAAATGTGTCAGTTAGCAAGCTACCTATTTAAATTCTTCACCGAGTCGACCGCAAAATTAGAGAAAACAGAAAACTTCCCTGGCAAATCTTTTCATATCTTTCCAGGAGTCTGAGGGCCGGCTAAGGACTTATTCCTGGACCCGGCCCAAAACCTTTTCAGCACCAGTTGGGTTTATAACCCCACCTGACAAACATGACCACCCAGCAGGCCAGTGACATTTACAGTGAGCCGTTTCAGCCCATTAGCCGGCATCAGATCCTCATGCTGCGACACCTCGTGAGCGACATGACCAGCGGGTCCAGGATTTAACTGAACCCCAACACCACCATCACCAGCTCCTCTCCGCTTCTGCTGGAACAATAAAAGCTTGGTACTGTAACAGAGGAAGAGGAAATACGGCTCCCCGTGGATTCTTCCCTGCTGTTAATCCTGCTACTATTTCGCATAAATTCACACCCGAAATCAAGGCTGATGAAATGATAAAGTGTGGCTAACAGCACACATCCTCTACATGAGAGGGAGTGTGTGTTAAAGAAAAAAAGAGGGGGCGAGAGAAGGACACATGTCCCGACAGGATGAGACACATTTAGAGTTCATCCCGTGTGCAGTGTCTCCACATATGATTCATTCAGTGATTTATAATGACAATGAAAAAGAAATGACGCTTTAAGAAGATCAAAGACATCATAAAAAAAAAACATATTTTATTCCTCGTGACTTTTCTGAGACAGTTTCATAGTTACTGAGCCTGAACTTCTGAACTTACACTGATCCAAGGTCAGAGCTAAAAACCACAAAGGACCCGTCACACAGGATCCCTAAACTCACAGTCCTCTTGTCCCAGGTCGGCTTTCAGAGCTCGAGGGACACATCTACAACACTGCTAAACCAACATCTCCCTGGTCTCGGGTCGGAAATTAAACACAAGGGAAAAGAAGGGCTACGGTATGATTTCTGCGCTTTTCGCTGGAAGTTTATTTTCGTTCAGACTCACGTGCAATCAAAACATCCACGTACATAACGACACATGCACACTTTCACACGTAAACATACACACTGGTGATTAGCAAGGAAATTCCTCTGACCCTGATTCGCTACGTTGTGCTAACATCTTGTACAACCCTGGAAATAATGTTTATTTATACTTTTTCCCCTCAGCCGCAGACAAAAGAGCTTTCACTGAGTTGATCTGTATATCCGTTCCTTTACTGCAGCGATACTCAACTCACAGCCCACATGCCAAATCTTTTTGCCTCCCTGATACTAACTGTGATACCTGGATTTCAGTAAATGCCATGATTAAGTACTGATTCAATACCACAGCATTAAAAAAAATAATAGCTGTATGCTACAGACCACGAAACTAAAGCCTTACATACTGTACACGTCGCCGTTTTACTGGTGGGACTTTCCAGTGTAAAAATGCTGCCAATATTGCTGACATCTTGCTGTGTGGTGAGAAACAATTAGTTTTCAGGAAAACTGCATTTTATGCAGGTGTGAAACTACTTTTAACTTTGATAATAAATTATACAACGGTCTGGGTGAATACTCAACTCTGATTGGTTTGGAAAAAACCAAGCAGAAAAAAAAGTCCTCCTCTCAATCTGCTGCCGTAGCCATTACTAACACCACATGACCAAATACAGCCTCCTGCTGATGACCTCTGATCTCTACCTGTCTCTGCCACTCAGCTGCCCAATCTGACTAACGCATGTGCAAGGTAAAGGTACAGAAACACCACCTCCACAATAAAAAAAAACACACGCAGAACTTCATGATCCCAGTTTATGGACTGAGCATTTTTAGAAAAGTGATTTTTAACTGATATTAAAGCAAGTGTAATGAGAGCATTCATAGGAGTGTAGCAGAGTCAAAACTACAATATATCTTTTTTGAATGTAGAGGAGTCAAAATAATATTTTTCAAAAAAAGTTAAAAAAATAATTATCCACTTATTTGTTGGAAAGTTGTTGCTTGAGTTGATTAAACATGAAGATAATAGGGTTGAGCTTGTGTGTTTATGCATTGCAGGTGTTTTCCTTTTCTTAGTTGTGTTTTGTTAGTCTTTCTTTATTGTTTGGGTCCATTTTTGTTTGGCAGTCTTTTATTTTGTTTTTTTCTTATTTTTTTTTGGTAGCGGGATTCTGTTTTGTTCCATTGGGATGTGTATTGTATATATGTTGAATAATGTAAATAAAATATAAAAAAAGAATAATAATTATTCTCAAGTACAGTAAAGATACTAAAAGACTGTATCTACTTTATTCCTGTCCACCACTTGCCCTGAGCAATGCAAGCTGAACATCCTTGCCTTATTTTAACCTCCACAACGTTTCTGTTCTTTTACAGTGAGTGGAATATGTTTTAAGGAATGTTTTTTCACATTTTTTTCATGGACACAAGCCCGCAGGAGGTCATCTCTCTCTCTCTCTCTCTCTCTCTCTCTGTCTGACCATCTGGCTGGTCAAATGGATAGCAGTCTCAAAGGTCAAGGCAGTGATGGTCCATCATGACCCTGTCAATATCACTGCTGCACTTATCTGTAATGGAAGACACTTTGTGCGTCCGAAAGTCAGGTGGGGGGTCGTGGACCGGGCGCTATGCATGCATTTGTCTTTGCATGTGTGAGCGGTGACTGTATTTGAATGACTGAAGCGTGGCATGCGAGGATCACAGCCAGGATTGTGCCCTTGAAAGAGTCACCAGTCAAGAGTGCGTCTGCCAACTGCGTCTTTGGCGCAAGTGTTTTGAGTAACACAATAAAAGTAAAGTAAGTGTGTGTCGCCTGACTCTGGGAACTATTACGCCCCGAGTCCTTGACACACTGACTAAGTAACACAATGTATGCAGGAGTAGCTGAGCCTATAAAAAGCCTTGTTGGGAATGAAAGCAGGGCTGTCCTCCCTGTAGCACGCTGCGATAGCGTAGCTGTTCCTGCGCTGGAGCCAGATAATAATGAAACGCTGGTGTCAGACAGGAGACAAGGGGGGAAAAAATCAGGCCTGTGGAACAGAGAGCTAATAATAGAAGCTGAAACTGTGTTATTCCCACCACTGGCTGAGGAACCATCATCACACTTCCACACACTCTCACAGGGGGCCCAGACAGACGCACACACACTGGCTTGGCACGGAGTTTGAACAGTAACCTGATCAAGCCACCGCAGAAACCAAAGCAATCAAGAATCAAAGCAAATCCAGCATGTGTACAGTATGTGCATGAGCGTGCATGTGCCGCACAAATGTGAACGGACGTGTGTGTGCGCGGGGCGAGCGAGCCAAAGATAAATGGAAGCAGAGTTTGGTGGAAACCACTTTTCCCTCCATAAAGCGAGGAGCGCATGCCTCTGATGTGCCCTACCAGAGAGGAAAGAGGGCCTTTCACTCAGCACGAGGAGATCTGTCTCTTCTCCTTTAGCCCCTCACCTCCCCCCCTGCTCCTCGTCTTCGCTCCTAGAGAGCATCTGAAGCCCATTCTCTCCCTCTCCACCCCTCTCCATCACCCGCAAATATAACAACGTCTCTCCGCGCGACAAGACAAAGGCTTCTCGCTCCTAATTGTACCCAGACGTCACAGAGACGAAAGAGGTGAGCAGCCCAGGGAGAGGAGAGGACAGGAGAAAAAGGAGAGGAGAGAGGAGGAGTCAAAGGAAGAGAGAGAAGAAAGGGAAGAAATGAAAGATGTGTTTGTTCAGTACCACAGGCTGACACATCTCTCTTATCTCTTGCCCAGCCAAACCATATGCCCCTAGGCCACAAGGGGGAGGGAGGGGAGAAAGATGAGGTGTAAGTGTGTGCGAGGGACGGTGGGGGTTGATAATATGTCTTAGCAGGATGCAAATATCATAAAAGAGGCACATGCGTACAGTAAAAGTTATTTAAGGTCAGCCAGAAATGAAAAGATGAACAGAAATAGAACAGATAAATGGCGAGGCACTAACTTGAAACGAAGGGGGGCTTCTGCTTTGACCCGCAGCCCTCTCGCTCCAGCTTCCCAGCCGCCCGTTGACCACACACGCCGCCTGGCACGGCGCGGACGCCAGCGCCACACGACACAGAGCCGCCGTCAAAAGCCTCAGACACTCCAGCAGCAGGAGCCATCAGGCACGGCTGCATAGAAGAAGAAAATCAAACAGTTTTGATTATAAACAGGCATTCACTCCTCTGGAAACAAAAGTGGACACAAATTGTGAATGTCAAACACCATTTTGACTGCTACTGTATTTGGGGGAAAAGTTCTGTTTGGTTAGTTTTGTGTTACGGGCAAGAACCCCGCAGCCTGCCAAGACATTAACATACAGCGAGAGGTTTGATTTGTTAAGTTGAACGTACACAGTAGTATCCTGACCGGGGCGCAGCATGTGTGTGTGTGTGTGTGTGTGTGTGTGTGTGTGTGTGTGTGTGTGTGTGTGTGTGTGTGTGTGTGTGTGTGTGACTGGTCCCACATGTTCAACTCCTGCTGAACCGTTCGTCCGATTCCCCTGTTTATTGACTGGAAGCTGATACCTTTAAGGGCTTCATTCATACTACATTACGTGAAGTAAATTCAATAGCGCCAGGCATGATGGTTTGGTCATTCACCTTCTTGCCCTGGGTGATTTTTACATGCGTTTGCCTTCACAGAAGCCATTCTGTCTCCCAGCGCTCTGCTGCACCGCCTCATTTCATACAACACCTCCAGCTCAGGCCGCTATACGCGCCCAGAGGGCCGGTCAAGTTGGTTTTATTTTATTCAGTGTGAGTTTTACGCACTTTTAATAGGCACAAAAATTTATACGGTTGGGAATTATATCTGCTAGATCCCGATTAGGCGACTCCACATGATGTAAACTCCTGGAAAGCCTGCCATTTCTAGGAAGAGATCCAAGCGTACATGTGTGTGCAAGTCAGTGTGTGACCCAGCTATCTGCAGCTCATGGTGTGGATTTACAGCGCGCCTCCGGAGTATACTTCCGACCCATCTCGCGCACACACTCGCTCACACACCCCTGGGTGCGGAAGGTGCGCCCTTTATCACTGTGACATTTCCATTTAACACGCAGCCCAAGAGCTCTTACATTCACATCCATGTTTCCTGTGCCCCATGCTGAGGCACAATACCAACCACTTAACATTTAGCGATGGCAGATCAGCCCCAAATTCTTCCACTCCCAGCGTGGCCATGGGAAAGCTCATTATTTATCTTTGATTTAGAGCGACAAGAGTTATGAAGACACCGTGGCCTGCTACCTAAAAACAAAGGAAGCTCGGGCTTACTGCTGGTTTATGGGGCACATTAAGGAACAGTTGTATCTGCTCTGAACTTAAAGTGTTGAGCTGCAGTGGCTGCAAGTTAAGAGCATGTGCACAGAGAGTGGTTCCCAGCATCTCGCAGGATAAATCTAAAGGGTCATAAGATGATTAAAGGGATAATGTAGATAAAAAACACATTTCTGTTGCACAAAATTACATGTATTCATTTGCTTGGTCTGATCTGATGAAATACTGTATATTTTTACCTTTTCGCCCCCCTGAAAATCAGGTGTGACAATCTGAGAGGAAAAACTGGTTTCAAGCAGATCTTTTATTACTTTTGTTTAACTGGAAAATGCCAACCCCATCAGGCGACACAATGTTAAACTGCCATTGTTACAAAAAATTAAGCTACCAATAGAAACAACATGAACAATTATTACAAACAGGAACCAGAAAAAATGAACATTTAAAAGAATATCTGCCCATTTTTAAATCTCACACATTTTATCTATATCTATCTCTAATAACTTTGTGATGAAATTATCTTTCATGTGTATGTTATGTATCGGCAATCATTAAAATAAAAGGCTGATACAGATAAACATCAAAATTCCAAGTATCAGCCCGATAATTAGCTTTTTTTTATGGGATTTGCGATTATCGCCAACAATAAGCTCTCTGACAAAGTTTATGAGACTTACACATTTTGTTCAGCATGATAATCTTCACAGATAAACACCACGTCTGTGTGTTTTGAAGCGTAAATGAAATTGGCAGAAGCAAAAAGCTATTGCTAGGCTATACACAAACTACATGGCGGTCACCCGACTCAATCACAAACACTGTAAAAACACGTTAAAACAATCAAAAAACATTCTAAACAGATAAATCTACAAGTTCGAGTGCATCTCTGTAAATCTGTAAAGGCGGGCAAGTGGGTTTCATGAGTTTCTGTGTCCAGTGTGATAACGTCTGCAGTCCCACTTGTTAGTAACAGCCTTCTTTTAGACGAGTGAAAACTTTCAAAAATCGTGTTTGAGCAGACGTATTTTATGTTGAAGAACAAAACATCTCAATATCTTTAGCCTGTGTGAACCACAGACCTTATTTAAGGCGTTTTACCGAAAACCCATTCAGTAAACCCATATGCTTTAAGACCAGGGAACCGGAAGTGCTAAACGGCTAAAGGACTTGTGCGTTTTAGGACTCATGACTTCACCACTCTATGCTAGGCTACATGAGTAGCTTACAATAATGTAATTAGTAATGCATTTTTATTTATTTATTTATTTATTTTAGCTTTAAAGGACCAGAAAATAGCTGTGTGCTAACCAACCCTGGTCTCCCCTTCTCAACTGAAAACAACAACAGCAGTTTTGTTCAGAAAGGCCTCATATTAGTCATTTAGGCTAGTTATTTAGCATCCAGCATTGTGAGTTTCAACCCAAAAAATGGGCCTAACTTGTGGTTGGGATTACAAGGAGGACTCGCGGCAACTATTAATGCAGAAATATGGGCCTACAAACACAATTTTAGGATATACTGAATATCATAATGTCAGCTGGGAGACTGCAGGCTGACCTCTTGACTTAATTTATGTGTCAGACATCAGTTCAGCAGAGGGAGAGCTCGTGAAAAGTGTGGTGGACTTCACTGTATCTCACCTCTTAATGTAAACCAGATGTGACGGATGATGACTTCTCTCCACTCTTTTCATTCACCACGGACGGGGTGCTGACCCGGGGCGACACGGCCGGCCGGGCTCCCTGTCGGCCTGCCGCCCTCTCTGCACCTCCGGGCCGCTCAGCTGCTCACTTTTACCGCGGTGATTAATCACAGCAGCGGCGGACGTGCTGTGCTCAACACGGCCAATCAGCTCCATTAAAGCGGGGGAGCTCCGGTCGACACAGAGAGCACTTTGTGCCGGAAAACACAGGTCATTGTCCGCCGCGACGCCAGGCCTGGTGGGCAGACATGAGGGTCGACTTTGTGCGGGTGTTTTCACAACCTCGGCTGGGTTTCCGAAAACCGCATGTGCGCCACACTTCCTATTTCATATCCTGATTTAGTTACCAGGATTACATGGGATTAAATCATATCACTGTTCGGTTATTTTTACTGCCGCTGTGATAAATTAAAGTTATTATAAAGTTAGTCAAGTCTATTTAATCTAATTGACAAGTAATTTCTATCGTGTAGGCCTGTAAACCATGTTTGTTTACAGTGAAGGGCTGTAAACTCACAAAATGGTCCAGCTGTGGAGGTCAAATGAGTTATTTCTTCCTCCGTTCATCTTCTGCAGTTTATCTCCATAAGTGGTCTCTACCGCCCCCTACAGACCTCCCCGTGAACACTACACTGCCAATACATATCTATTTTTTATACGACAGCAACTGTTGACAAAAATATAACGCAAGTGCTTACTAAGTTAGTATTTATTGTTTTTAAATGCTTTAGGTTTCTGGGGCACTAGCTGCAAGGGGGGCCCATGTTGGCCAGCAATGATCAAGTTAATCCCAAATATTAATATACACATCTTATTTTGAAACAAAAAGCAAGAAATTAGTAAAAATGTTGTAAGAAAATAATGTTAAGATACATATTTTTAAAGTTTTAAAAAAAACAAACAAGAAAATCACCTTCAGACAGAGCTAGAAATATGTGTTTAAAAATAAACAAAATGGAGTAATATGGAGTATGGAGGTAATGGATTCTAGTTTGTCTGAATGACTGATCTGAACTGTAAGAAAGAGAAAGAGCACTTGCATGTTTTGATATGTGTCATTTAGATTTGGCCAGGGCCCATACACTGACAGGATCATTTCAGAGGGCCCAGCCATTTCTGTGGCTTTGGGCAGGTCTGTTTAAAGTCCTACTTAGGTATAAGTACAGAGGTGTTATCAGTTAAATTTTAAATGACTTTTTTTCAGTAAATCCCCCTATGAGTGATATAAATCTGACAAACGATAGGTCCAAGTAAGCTGATAAAGTTTGCTGTGTTGTAAAAACGCTCAAAAGCTCCACAATAAGCCAGTAAGTTGACTTTGAGTTAGGATCATCTTTATCAAGTGTTGTGTCCAGGTTCAACTGTCGAGCTCAAGTAAAAATGTTATTTGAGACTAAATAGGATACAATTAAGTATTCAAGTCACAGACTTTGCAATAAAATATAGCTTAGCATTTCTTACGCAACATAAAAAATGGATCATCCATCTGCTGCTTAAAACCACTCAGTGTTGTCAGGGTAGTGAAATATTTGGAGGTGTGTTTGAGTGTTGGGGAGGATGGCAGCAGGATAATTCCTAGTTTAAACCTTAACTCAAATCTGCAATTATGGTTGTGTCTCATGAAAAAAACAGTCTGATCGTGTTGACAGTGCATCATAAAACTCTGCTGTGTGACTGTTTGCATTTTCACAGATATACTGATGTGATCAATCCAGAGACAGTTGATAACTGGCAGCCTGGACGCTCGGGGAGCAGAGCCAATCAAGAGAGCTGTCAAAGAGGCTTTTCATTGGCTCAGCAGGAAGCTGGACAGCAGTGTCACCGATGGGGACTCTTCAGTCTGGCAGACATACAGGCGGGCAGAGCCGGGTGAGCGCCTTGGCACTGCGAGTGGAGCCGGCATTCTGGTGGAGCAGCGGCTGGCACCAGGAGCAGGCTGGCCTCTCCAGTGGCAGAGAGGGAGATCACACACACACTCTGCCACACTCCTGCTGAGGAGCAAACGGAGGCTGGTGGGGAGGGCTGCTCCTGAAAAGCTGCCGTTGTCTGTTGATGGCTTTCATGTGAATGGGAGCCTTAATAGGCGTTGTGCGACGGCTCTCGCTGCACGCTGAGCACCGAGTGATCCTCTTCTGTTGGCTTATTTAATTAATAAGCAACGTTTGAAGACCACAATGCACTTGGAGGGACAACACAGTGACTCTTTGGTGGCCTTGATGCTGTTTGTTTTTTGAGTCAAACTCCCACTGAGGTGACCGCATATGCTGGGAGGTGCCGACATTTTTCATAAACTATTTTCACTCTTAAAAAAACACTTTTAGGTACTCCAGAGCGCTGTGGCTTTCAGTTATGATACTGTGAAAGAGTGTGTTGACTCTCAGGCTTTTCTCCAGCTAAACAACAGTACTTGTGACCACAAAAATGTAGGTGAAATTAATCAAACTCACACGACAGAACAGCCATCTAAACAATGAGCACACTTGTATGTGTAATCTTTCACTTCAACACCATGCTGTGTTTAAATATTCAACACGAGCATCATATATGCGTTTATAGTGATGCTGTCATATGCAGTGTCTTTTTTGACACTTAATCTGCATAAAAGTAACAAACCGAGAGAAAAGAGAAAATATACCCCTCTCGTCTTTGCTAAAGCAGCATAGAAAGAATTGTCACATAACATTACTGTCAGGAAGGCACTGAATCAATGCTATATGGGCAATAATGCATCAAATGCTCACTAGTCATCTTCTGATAGTGTTAACCTTGGCTTAGCTAAAAGACCCCATCCCAAATATGTTTGCTTTAAGAACCACAAAGTACAGATGACCCACGAGGACAGACAACAGCTGGATAATTCTTTCATGGACTTACGCTGCCACCTGGTGGATCATAGAGACGTCAGCAACCGGCTTTTGACAATAAATTTAAGTAAATATAAATGTAAATCTGACTTTTAAAATATAAAAATTGCTTTGATTCCTGGAAGAACTCAAAGATAGGTGTGAGATTAATATTGAAAGTTGAGTCAAATCATGTTCAGGGTGTTTCAAGACAACGTAATATAAAGCTTTTGAAGACCTTTACACGATCATTTTAAACCAAAATTTAAGAATGATTTTTGAACAAATCTTTTTCTTATCAAAGCATTGTAGTGTATAATACACTCTATGCAGAGGTACGATGCATGCAGGAATATGACGAATTAGATGAATCTACATTTGACCAACAGTTAAATGTAAGTTTGATGTAAAAATACATTAGGTTCAGTGTTATTTTAGAAAGTTGTAACATATGACTTTCAAGAAGAGCTTGACTCTTCCAGACAACAAGGCATTGAAAGAAAATGGAATTAGATGAAAAGTTTAAGGGAATAAAAAACCCACAAATAAAAAAAATATTCTATGGCCTGATATTTAAGGATCTGCAAACACAGTGACGTTATCCTAGCACAAGAAAATATGATCAGTTTGGTGTGTTTGTTTAGTGTTAAGCTAAAGGGGTACACCACCTAAATTAAGGATTCCAGTATGTTACTTCCACAGCCAAGGAAATTTAACTCAACATTTGGGAACATGAGCTACTCTCTTTAAAAGCGAGAAGCCAGAGAAGTGAAGTCTCAAATGTGCGACGTCATCAGGTATAAAACCTGCTGCTGCTCCACAAACAATGAATGGGACCCTGATTTTGTGAACCCACAATGTTTGTTTTCTTCTTTGAGACCCAAATGAGCTTTATCCAGAAAACGTGACCATATACTCTAATCAACTATCACTGTTCATTTTATGGAGCAGTTTCCGACTTAATATCCTATGACATAACGAGTTTGCGTTTTAGCACTAGTTTTGGGTGAGAATTGTTCATGTTAAGGTTTTAGGACTGCCTTAGACCATAGGAAAAATATGTATGAATTTTGAAAATGGCCATAGTTCCCCTTTAAGTGGCCTGATGATTGTGTGTGGAACCATGTTAAACCCAATAGCACGGTCTGTGCTACAAATGTACGGTCCAACTCTCCGAGGAGACCCAGACTGATCAATAACAGCACGATGCAGCAAGGAAACACTGGAGTTATGAGGACAAAGGGTAGTAGGACATCTTACAGCAAAGATCATTTTAATGGTCCCAAATATTCTGAACAACTAAGTGTACACTCATGTAAAAGGAAAAAAAAAAGAAAAGATATGACAAAATTCATCACATCTAGAATTCCACTCAATCTTTAATCAAGACGGGATTACAAATTCTCCAAAAAATCTGCAGTTTCAAAGGGCAAAAAGGGTAAATCTAGCTCACCTACTGAGGTCTTTAAAAACCTGTTCAAGTGTGACTGAAAATGTCCTGAACATTTAAAGGCAGGTCTTTTTTGTTGTCATTTACAAAAAACAGGAGAAAGATTGAGAGACAAATAGAGAACAAAAAGAAAATAATGAAGAAACTGCTGGCTTTTTTTTTCTCTTCAGAGAAAGAAACGTCCGCTGAGGAACGACGACACTGATGACATCATCAAATGACAACAAGGACAGCTCTTTGCCACGTGCTGCCTCCCGTCTGGTCCTATATACTAACTTAAAAAAAAAAGAGAAGGGACAAAAAGCAACAGACGAAGAGAGGGAGAAAGAGCGGAGGAGAAAAAGAAGTAGAAAGAAACGAGGAGGAAGGAGAATTCTGAGGAGGGGGATGGGGGTGCGAGTGGTGGTTCTGGGTCTGAATTGGCCGACCCATTTGGGCCGCTGTGATGTCCTTCCCTGAGTGGGGGTGGGGGCGGGGGGCAGTGGGTTATGGTCCGAGCCTGCGAGCTCTGTGGGATTCAGTCTGTGTGTACATGTTTTTGTATGTGGTCTTTTCCTCCAGTTGCTTAATAACCAACCTGTCTCCTGCTGTCCGGACTCCGCTGACGATTGTTTCTCCCCCAACTTCCACGCGTCTGCTCCACGTGTCAGGCGGGTCTTCACTCCTGGTTTCCTGATTGGCACTTGTATGAAGTGGGCTAGTCTGAGGAGGCTTCTTATCTGTTCAGTCTGCTCCTCTTTTGGCCACCCGCTGACGGCGAGGGGTGGCTCTCATTCATTCATTCAATTTGTTTACAAGTTTGATCATTCCTGTATTAAGTCTTTGCGCTGAAACTGTCCGAGCAGAGCACAAGCTGAGACAGTGGCGCTTCTTTAGGAGCTCAGTTTGGACTTCTTCGAAGGCGGCAGAGGGTCCTCTTTACTCTCCCCTTCTTCCTCCTCTTCTTCCTCTTCCTCGTCATCATCGTCAGGATAGTCCACTAGTCCCACTAAACCTCCCTGATGAAGACAAAGTACACAAAAATCATTATTTGGTCAGAGTGATAGAAGGCACTAGAGCCCTGCCAGGACTGTTGGGAAAAAAAGTGCATTTTGCAGATAACAGGTACTTTTACTTCAATGCCATTTTAAATGCAGGACTGTTACCTGTAGTGCAGTATTATTACAGTGCTGTATTATTAGTGGCTTATTTTTTTACTGCAGTAAAGGATCTGAATACTTCCTCCACCACAGCGGCACACGCTGCAGCTCAGTGTACTGTCAATCTCTCCCACTTATCTGAGAAACACCGCTTTTCGGAAAATTTACGTTTTACTGAACTTCCACCGCGTGAATCTTCCTCAGCGATGTGTGGTCACATACTGAAGAGACATTCTTTGCAGTAAGTGCGAAATTCTCTGATACCCGACCAGTGAAAAGACTGTTAACAGCCGATGTAAGTATTGGTGGTCATACGCACAACATACAGAGCTGTTGCAAAATGAAATGTTCAGTTTACGTGATGTAGTGATGACAGTTCCTTCCATCGATTTGATTTGATTTGGGCTTGTCAGGTCAGTAGGGAGTAGGTTGAGACACTGTGTAGGGGGCTGCGGTGGTCCCACAGAATAAATTAACTCAGCTCACTGTGGCGTTACACTGAAACTATAACGTAGGTTGCTCTAACTGGGACAATGACCAAATAAACACGATTCAGCCTGCATCACAAACAGAAGACACACAACAGTGTCTGGTGTTTGACGAGTGAACTGATGAGTCTCCACCAAATGTATCGCTGTTGTTCGGAGTGACGGCAGGTGTTAAAAACAAACAGAACATGCACGTGTCCTAATAATTTTATTTTACTTTAATCAATTTAAAATACATATTAATCTATACCAACCATTTAAGTAAGTTAATAATTGATTATACATTTAGCTGAAAGTCACCATTTCACACGGTCACTGTCAGCCGGCAGCAGCGGCGCCGAACATACAAAGTGGTCCCAGAATTCATCTGAACGAACTGCAAATTCTGTGTTTCTTTACATCTCTACCATTCCCATCTCGCTATTGTAAATGTCTATCAATTTTTCCATTTTAAACACCCAAGTTTAATAGCGCTCAGCAAACTGCTCACCACCTAAACTGTGTTTGTATTTTGTCTCAACTTGTATATTGTTACTTCTCGTGTGAATTATTCTTGTCTTATGTCAGTTTTTTTTTTGTTTTGTACAATGATGTTGCTATCATTGGTAAATGCACTTATTTTAAATCTGACTTCACCTGTAAATCACGTTGATATTCACGTTCTTATTCCCCCTCCCATCTAAATAAAGCAAATAAGCACATAATCTGTAAACACACTTGTGGTGATGACCATTCTTTGTAAGACACAACAAGGATGGTGGGAGTTGTGTGAAAAACGCCAGTCTAAGTGTGAAGATTCATAGTTAAAGCTCACTTTTTTACCAAATTCTTCCTTACTTTCATCCTGATACTGAACAGACATTGTGCAAAAGAATGTCTTTAAACTTTGTCTCTCAATATCACTACAGATAAGTGGACTGTCTCCACAGAAAACAACCGTGTCGGAGTTATTTATCATCACTATGCTGAGAGGTACCTTTGTGGTTACAGTTGTGGTGGAGGGTGAGCTTCGTGCCCCTGAGCCCGGAGAACCTGGCGATCCCGGAGAACCTGGGTTCAATGAGGCAGATGACGGAGGGCTGGACAGGCTGGTCTTTGTGGAGCCAGAGAAGGACAGCTTGAAGCTGGGGTTCTGCCTACCCGATAAACTCGATTTCCCCAGAACTTCTTTGTCTTCTGGGTCTTTCACTGGGGGTGGAGAGGGAGAGGTGGACAAGAGAACCGTTATTCTCAATATTTAAGTTTTTTTTAACCATTTTGTGAGTAAATCAAATGTATCTTCGGTAAAAACTAGAGGTTCCACACTGATACAACCATCATCAACATGCATGAGATTCTCTCCATCGTCAGTTTCACCCCAAAGTATCCATTAAGAGTAAAAAAACTGTTTCCATACGTACATTTCTTTCTCTCCATGAATTTGCTTATAGGTTCCATGAGGTCTTCCTCAGTCTTCATCTTGTCAGAAGGAGGAACCACTGCCTCACCATCCTCGAGGTCATCCTCATCTGTGTTGAACCACATCTCCTCTTCATCCTCCAGAGTTCGTGCGTCACGACGGAATCGGTGGTTCCTCAGAATGGAGCGCATGCTTAAGATAAACCAAAATACACATAAATTCAAGTGTTTACCACAGAAGCAGGATCTATGTGTGGCAGGGTGTGTGTGTGTGTGTGCGTGTGTCCTTTTTTATAATCATTCAGTGTCCGCTCTGTGAAAACAGCTCAGGCGGAGCTCGTCACAGAAAATCAATTCGTGGCAACAGATGTTTTAACCGTGGCAGACAGCCACAAATTAATGACTGTGCGGGGAACCCTGCATTGATATATCACATCTGTGTTTATAAACTGGCTTTCCTCTGATAGAGCCTTCTGCACTTATTGCTCTATTTAGTAATTAATTCTGTCAGCAGGATAAAACAAAAACGAGGGAAATCCAGGCACTCCAAGAGTATGGGAACGTGAACAACAAGGAGGAACTGCATTAAAAACCCTATTTTATAGTGGCTAAATCATTAAAAAAGCCAACATGTTTCAACCAAACGGCCGGCCTTTCTGCAGGGCTTCAAGAACATACGCATAGTGAACATAGCCCCGCCTAATAGTGGCAGGACCCAGTAACACGTGATCACGCAGTCACATGATAGACAGGTAAAAACTGAATGAATAACAAAACGTAATGACAAAAAAGGAACATGAAATGAGATGACTCCGATATATGAATAAATATGCATACACACTCATATATATACATGCATACAAAAACATATATGCATGTATACATATATACACATACATACAAATATATCACACAGACCATACATCCATAAAGCCACCAGCTGTCCATCGACAAATTACAGGAAACATGAAAAATCAATATCTTCATTAAGGCCAGGATAACTACATGCATCCAGCTGATGGATCCAAAAAGCCTCCCTTTGATTAAGTTTTTGTATTGTGCTTCCCCCTCTGATTAAAGGCTGAATGTGTTTAGTGCCCTCGATGCGCAACAGAGTGTGATTAGAGTTGTCAAGTTCATAAAAATGTCTAGCCACGGGGTAATCGTGGTTGTAAGTCCTGACAGCATATTTATGCTCAGCAAAGCAATCCGTAAGATGTCTTTTAGCAATCCGTAAGATGTCTTTTAGCAATCCGTAAGATGTCTTTTAGCAATCCGTAAGATGTCTTTTAGTACGGCCGACATAGAAAAAATCCTCCAAACATGGGCAGGTAAGGCGTTACAGGACAAAAGTTGTGCTACAATTAATGAAATCAAAGTCCTGTCTGTATGAACATCAGTACACACTTTTGTTTGCACAACATTACTACAGTGAGGGCAATGCATACACTTAAAAGTGCCAGATGGTTTGGTCAGCCAAGTTATTCTGCCAAGTAATTCTGTTAGCATTTACCCTTCTTTTGAAGCAAAAACTGGGGCCATCTGTTTGTTCTATACTTATTTTCTACATATACTACACAGCATATTTCTACAGATTAGTAAAAAATGATTGGCCTTCACTTGTGGTAGTGCATCACCAGTGTGCAGGGCACAATTTATTCCAGTAATGTATTCTTTAATATAATGAAATGCAATGCAAATTTTGTTTCAGTGATGTTCTCATGTATTAAATAATTTACAGGTGTAGTCAGAAATTGATTTTTGGTCTTATCCTGATTCCACTGCAGTGTGTAGAGTAGTTGATTAACAACACAAAAAAAAAAAATCACAGGAGCAAAGTCAAGTTTTTTTAAAAAAAAAAAAAGGAAACGCCTGATGGTGTTGGCAAGTATGCTGAGTTTAAGTTGTAGCGAAATAATAAATGACGTGCTCTGCACAGTTGCTCAGCACACTTTCTGATTTGATTGTTTGCACTTCGAAGTCATAAATGAGTCAGTGGAAATTGCACAATCTCAACCAGTCACCACACAAACCTGTAGCATAACAAGTGTACAAGCAGCACTTTAAAAGAAATAATAAAATAGACAAAAACATAAAACATTGTATGACAAAAGGCACTATGACAAAAACACAAAATGCACACGAGAAACAATATATTGGTTATTTTAATAGCTTATAAATGTAAGTCATGTGACTAGAATGTCACTCTGACATTGTTCTTTACATTTAGTTTCATTCTTAAATAATTGCAGGAGAGCAGCCTTGGTTTTCTCACCTATCCAGTTTGGGGTTGTCTTGCCTCTCTCGCTGCTGTTCATACCGCAGCTTTAGGCCCTTGAACGTTTGAACGTAGTCGACATCCTCCAGAGCTTTCCAGTAGTTTTCTACTATATGAGCTGTGAGAGACTTCACGTCCTCCTAGGGGCAATGGGAGGAGAGAGAAAGAGACAGAGAGAGAGAGGAGTGTAGAGACACAGTAGAAAGGAGAAATGAGGGACAGTGTGTGGACAAGGTAAGACAAGTAAT
This sequence comes from Plectropomus leopardus, assembly GCF_026936395.1. Taxonomy (NCBI): domain Eukaryota; kingdom Metazoa; phylum Chordata; class Actinopteri; order Perciformes; family Serranidae; genus Plectropomus; species Plectropomus leopardus. Next base: position 15,815,832 of record NC_142191.1, on the reverse strand, counting down.
TAAGAAACAGGTAGAATAGAGGAAGAAAGTGGAGAGAATGAGTAAGAGAGAGAAGGAGAAGAGAAAACACACCAAACAAGTTAAGAAATGTATGTACTACAGCTTTAGTGGATTTGATTTGACAGCTGACACACAGACTCCTTTTTTTAGATTTGATCAGGAAATTGTATCAAAAATGCATTAAAACACGTTACAGATCAATTTGCAATTATATGCAGTTTAAACATCATCAAATATAAAATAATGTGTACTTTTGAGGTGTAGCTGGCTGATAATCAGTTTATGTAAACATTTGTAAAAAATAAGGAAAAAAGGACATGGTATCCATGTTAACTGTTACCAAAAAATGTATACATATATTTCTTGAGGAATCCAAAAATACTCACCACACGGACATACTCAAACATCTCAATGATGGCTGAGTTCATGAGATTGTAGCGTGAGCCGTTGTTGAGGAAGGCCTTGATGACAGGCTCGAAGAGAAAGTTTCTCATGATGTAGCGATTATAGAATTCGTCCTTCAGACCGATGATCCTCCGCATGAAGCGTAGGGCACCTAGGCACAGAAACATAAGATGAATGCTGAGCTCAAAACAAATGAATTCATATTCAAAATGAGCTTTTAACAGTCTAATGGTGCAAAATGAGGTACTACGAATTTGAGTGCTTGTATGTGACTCACATAGTGCGAGGAAGGCGTGCTGAGAGGCAGTGAGCACCAGTACCCTCCTGAGAATGTCCTTGTTGATGATGTAGTTCTTTATGTGATAGGTGTGGTGCTCAACACAGAATGTCAGCAGCTCCAAAATCAAGGCCAGCAGCTGGGATGTTTGAAAATCATCTAATAGAAGGATGCAGGTAGTAATTAACGTAAAATACTTGTGCATGAATGCCAAAGTTTTATTTACAAAACCTACACATATACACACACCTCGCAGGTATTCAATACCTTTGCTTGGTTTTTCCTCTGTGGTGTTGGCCAGTAGTGGAGCGGAGAGGACGTGCATACAGTGCTTATAGAAGAAGCTCAGGAACTCTGTCTTCTCTGTTTTCTGGAAAAGAAAAAAATAACCTGTTTTTAACTGAGTAACAGGATTTTGACATTTACAGAATCCAACTATTAAAAACAATGGTGAAGGTGCAGAGCTATGGTTCAACCTGCCACCAACTTTTCAGCTACTGGAGAGATAATTAATCAGCAACAAAATCCTACCTGGTATAGATATTTCAATTGTAAGACTACTGCAGTTTTTAATGCAACTTTTACATATTTTACACTAATACAAACTGAAGGGAAAAAAGTAATCAACACCAGCTGCTTAAGTTTGGGGACAATTTTGCAAAAATGTTTATTGCAAAATAAAAATGTGACTTTTTCAGAACTGGTAAGACTGGCATTTGTTGGCAGGTTTTCTTAGGAATCTTGTGTTTCTCACTCTGCATGTGGAATTCCACTAACTTGATTCCCGTCGTGACTAACTTGATGAAGTTTTTTCATAAAACACACCAAACCTCGTATGTACTGCCACTGCCTTGCACCGGTTTCAGCTATGCCATAAAATCTTGGTTAAATAGCCAGTTTTCATTGAATTTGCACTTCCCCTTTTCGTTTGGGCTACTGTGACAGCTAGCTAACAGGCAGCGGATGCTCTGCTCTGAGCATCTCGGCCAGAAAACAAAATATGAGTGTTGTTGGTTTGGCCTTTCTGATTTGGGTGACATAAATTAAAGAGACTTTTTGTGAATTATTTCCAAAAAGGTAGATGTTACTCATCATTTTGAAATTTTACAATGCAAGGAAAAAAAAAAGTTTAATAAAATCCTACCTCCCAGGTCCTTGCATTTTTAATACTTTTGAAAGAATGATTTAAGACATTTTAATACCTATTAAGGCCTAAACCTAAGATTAATGAACTAAAGATTTAATGATTTGCAGGTACCCTGTTCTCTTTCCCCACTCCACTCCTCCACAAAAAGGGCCATTTAAGGTACAGTCCCACAATCTCCACACCAGTTTTGGTGTGAAAGGAGCATAACTCTGTAGGAGCAGGAGTAGTGTGCAAACTCACATTTGCAGTAGCCAGCATGTTCTCAGGGTCCACCAGAGTCCGTAACAGGCCCATCAGCTGCACTGCTCCACCGAGCTCTGGGTCTGTATCACAGATCATGTGTTCTATGATCAGATTGATCAGGAGGATGTCCTGGAAGGCCAATAAAGGATCATTAGTAACACAACACTCATTTATATCCACCCGTGTGGTGGAATGATGATCAAAACAAACACATTGTTTATATACTCACATCATCATTCTGCTGAGACTCCTGCATGACGAACTCTCGTACCATGGAGGGGTTGTACTCCACCAGATAAGAGAAAATATCCGTGGCTGCCCCACGCACCTGAACGTCATCCATTCCCTGTTTCATGAACATAAGTTATACTTGTCAGCAGAATAAGAATTACCCCTTAGAGATCAATCAAGTCTTTTATCATCTTAAAAACAAATGGAAACAAATGTGATCATCAGAAAGGGAGCCAACTGTGTTTAATTTCACCCACACTGATTATTTTTCCCCTCTCCTTAGTTTACTCCTCTGTGTGTGTGTGTGTGTGTGTGTGTGTGTGTGTGTGTGTGTGTGTGTGTGTGTGTGTGTGTCTTGTGGAAGGAAGAAGGGGAGAAGGTATCATCACTCTCACAAATGTCTGTATGTGTAAATATGTACTTGTGTTACATGGAGCAAGTACACATTTATTAAACACATGAGCGTGTATTTGTGATCAACCTGCTGTTTGATGTTTGATCTGCTTTATTTGTTTAGACATTTTTTCTCCAAACTTTATGTGTATTGTATTCCCAGGTTAAGACAAGGTTAACAAAACAGACAGTGGGTTGTACTGTAGGGTACAAAAACAAGACAAAACAAGAACCTAACCAAGTGCATGTCCAAATACTTGCTAGTTGCAGGAAAACCTGATAGTCAATTTTGTTTGAGAACAAAGTGTATTTGGCTGAAAAATCTGTGCTCTTGTAACAGATCCATTATTCTCATTGCTCTGCAGTCACTGGTGTGGTTGTAAAAGCAAAGTAACTGCGGCAACCAACAACAAAAACTGAGACTAAAAATGTGAAAACAAAAATTGTTCCTTTGAACATGACAGGAAAGGTGCAATGGCAAATTTCTGTGAAAAACATGCGTATCATGACAGCTGTGAGGCACATGCAGTGTTTGGGTGGGTTAATAAATTGTTGTTGGTTTCTTTTTTTTCTGAGAGGTCCCAAATTCAGTTCTTTGAGTCAAACCTGAATCAGTGGTAAATTAAGTTAGTCGTGTCTGTGTTCACCATGAGACACACATGATATCTGAGAGAGAACTCTATTGATCTGTGATCAGATCTCTTCACCAATTAGCAAATCAACCTTGAATGAAAAATAGCCCATGAGCATCACACCTGCTACACATACTGCAGCCTATCTATAGAACCTTTTACAGTGGACGTCAAGAAAAATATATGCACGTGTTAGGCTTTAAAGTTCGGCTTTAAACACTTAATTAAAACTTTTACCAGCATCAGAATGTCTAATTGTTGCATGTTTCCAACATAATCATAATCGTTTCAGAGCAGCAGCGTTTGGGTTTTAAAAGTGGCAGCACCAGCAGGTGCCTCAACTGAATGGCAACACAATATGTAGTTTTCCTAATACAAGCCTGCAATTTTACTTTAATTTTCAATACATACTCAAGTGTGTTTATTACCTACTCCAACCATTTATGCATGTTACTAAAAGCACAACAGATGCATTTGAAAGTTAACAGTCGACACAGTCACAAAAAAGCAAAATACACCGGCGACGTCTGTGGCTGCAAACTAGTAAAAGTGTTGACAACCACTGAGCTGAGGACACAATCGAAGATTCCTGTGTTACAGTAAAACAGAGGTAGACTTCATGTTTGCATAACAACTATATCATCAAGTTCTTAACTATGCTAGTTAGTAAGCCAACATCACAAAACAATAACACAGGTAGTGTTACCATTGCCTATGAGGGTGTAGTTTTCTGGCTTTTTAATTGTAACTCAAGCCTCCTACATGGTGGTGTTGAGTCCTTGTTTTTGGCTAGGAAGGATATCTCATTTCAAGACACAGAACGCTTTGTCTATTTAACATTCTGTACATGACCACGGATAATGTAGTCGTCAGCATCTCTACCTCTTCTTGCTGGTATAACATTACATGCTAGTTTTCTTTAACAAATATATGTATTTATCTGGCCACTAAATAATGGGTCACTTGCAAATATTTCCTACACACAGTAGTGTTTAGTAGACAGATAGGGAAGTTGGTCATTGCCTGTCAATGTCAATTTGTTTGAACAGTATTTGGTATCTTTGGTGGTTAAAGGCCTTGCATAGCTTGACAAGCTAATGCACTCGGCCATACTTCTGTTACCGTACTGTGTGCACACTACATACAGCATAACTGTTTACAAACTGTAAAAGGGTCTATAATTCTTGTGTTTTTACAACTGTAGAGCTACAGATTTTTTAAATAAACATCTGGTCAGATTTACAATCACACATAACAGAAATTTAGCCACAACACCCTCTGAATGCACACATTTGAAACAGGATTTCAGTGCAGCCAAGAGCCGATGTGAGAGCGTACTCTGGACAGATACCACAACCCAGTAAAATTAGCTGCACCAGTTTAATAAGTATCTAAGACATGGGAGAAGAATACCGCCATAATACAACTCAAAGCAACCATCAGCAGCCACCCCGATGATTGTTTTGTATCTGTGTTTAACTATGTATGTTCAATCGGTGGCAAACCTCAAGGTTTAACATAATGCAGACAAAACCAATATTTGGTTTTGCATATTGCACGACAAGCTAATTTGCTCATCCAAGGAAGAAAATGTTGATCATAATGACAAGTATATAAAAAACTTTAAACTAGAGACAAACACTCAATATAATTCATTTGAACAAGAACTGCACACAAGACCCACAAATCATAAAACTGGCTACTCAGTCACAACACAATGTAACTTAGTATCACACTTACAGTCAACAAGGTGCTCTTATGATGTGTAAAATTCTTAATAACCACATCACAGTTTGGAGTACATGCACAGTTGAAACAACATACTGCCGACACACTGACATGATCTTCACTGATGTTCTGCTTCATAATTCTCTCCTAGGAGTGTCACCTAAATTAACTTTAAATTAGGGCTGTGCCAAATAGTTCGAAGCTTCATTCATAAAGTTGACAATTAAATTCTAAAGCAGCACTCGAATGCTAAACAGCTTTTTTTATTCATTCTGTTCATTCACAGTGATTCTGCACAGCTGTATATAGAGGTCAGGCTCCACTGATATTATTAGTATTACACTATTTGTAGAAATAGATTCCAGTTGTGGCTGCACAGGATTGTTTCTGAGATAGTCAGATCCAAACATCTCCAAAAATCAAGATTTATTGAAAAAACATAGATTTACAGATGTTATCATTTCCAAAATTAATTTTTAATCAAAGAAAATATGCTGCTTTAGTCCATATTTATTGACGTTTGGCTTTTCAAAAACATTTTCACTGAGGTCAAAAAAACAAAGAAAGATACACACCTGTATCTAGCACCATAAGTTACACTTGTTCATTAAAGAAAATTAATTTTTTTTAAATATATAAAAGACTAACAAATTTACTCTAATAAATCATTTATTCAACTTGAGGATTTTGCTCAAGGATTTTAATTCCTTTTAAAAGGTGATGACGTCATAAAAAAATGACGACAGACATTCAAAGCATCATTCAAACAATTTAATGCAAACTTTGAATTTTAAGAAATGACTTTCCGTACAGCCCTACTTTCAACTTATCAGGGCACATTACATGATCCGATCTTCACGCAAGAAAAGGTCACCCCACTGCCAAAGCTACTGACACCAAGAACTGAACTCACCAGGATGACTTCTAGTGCAGGTAGAATGCCCATGTTTGACAACGTCTTGAAGAAGGCGTCTCTGTTTTGAGGTTGTAACGTTTGAGAGAATGCACAGAATTCTTTTAGGAAGTTCACCTGGAAGGAAGAAACAAATCATGGCTCCATGAAACAACTGGACAAGGAGAAAAACGAGAACAGTATTTGGTGAATAATGTCTGATAAAGGTTTGACATACCAGTTCGTGTCTTTTGTCGTCATCGGTGGCCTCGTCTGTTAGCTGTGCAAAGAGGTCTGTCAGGAACTTCTCATCGTCCTGACATCAAAAAGGAGGGGAGATGAGAGGGGGGTGAGGATCAAATAGAGGGTCAACAAAGCAGGATATGGAAAAATAATCCTTGACACTCGCGTTTATCCAGGGCGTATTGTGCATTCTGATAATTCTACAGTAACAAAGTTGTTGTTGATCTGCAATGGCATGATTCAGATACAAAAAAAACAGGAAACAATCTTAACATCAAACGCATTTACCAGTTACTGATCTTTAAGGTATAGTATGACCTTGTTTTGTTCCTTTGTCGACAATTTTATTTTCACTATTTTTTCATTTAGACTTCAATTTTTTCAGTCTCACTTTACACCTATTTTGTTTTGTGCTACTGTATGTTAAGTGTCGTAAGAACTCAGAAAAGTGATTTATTATAATTTGTCATTATAAACATCTCTTTAGACTGAATTTACAACCAGAAATAAATCAAAAACATATACTTTGTCAATTGTTATTTAGAACTAAAGCATGTTTACATGATATAAAAAAATCCATCCTCTCTGCATAAAAAATTCTTTAGAAGTACCACATTTTTGTGGATTTTCCTGATGGGTTATGCACACAAGATTTTTTACACTGACTCTACTCAGTTCCTTTCAGTTAAATGTGCAATCCAGTACATAATGTGCTGGTCAAAATGAATAAAACACTCTGTTCACATGTCAACACTGTCTCATGGTGGGTGAGGAAGGAAAGGTCCATATCAGTAGTGTTTGACTTCAGAACTTCACAGAGCACAGTGTACCAGAGTCAACAGCGTACCAGTTTCAGTTTTCCTCTAGCGCAGCATAACTGATTTACACAACACTTCCCCATCTCTATGGAGACAGCCATACATAAACACTGCTGAGTTGACACAGTACAAAAACACAAAGGTCACATGACCATAAAAGACTAGCAGACAAACTCAGACTGGGTAAAGCACAATCAGCCGAAAATAAAACCTTTGTACTATCCTACAATTACTGTAATTTCCAGTCCTCACTGCATAAACACTATTTTAAAACATATTTTCTTATGTGTGCCTTTTGCTGTTACAGCAGAGTAGTGCATTTGTAAATGCTGTACAATATATGCCTTTACATCATTTGCTTTTGCAATGAGAACATTTTCACCAAGTGAAAAAGTGATGTGTACACGTCTTATTTGAAAATAACAGGAAAACCCTTTACTGGCAAACCTTGTAATACTTGTCTGCCTATCTCACCTGTAGCATGCCCACAATCTCCACCTTGTTGAAGAAGATGAAGGAGTGCAGGGTGGACAGCATGTTTTCCTCAAAAACAGAGGGCGTGGGCAGCACCATGTCCTGAATATACTGCACCCGATACGTCTGGTGTATTTTCTGACGCAGTTCCGGATCAGAAATGGGGATCACTTCCTTAAATCGGGCTGTCTTAGTCAGAAACTCCCGATGCCGCCGTGGCTGCGGGAGTGCTGGATCAAACTCCAGACAACCAATGACGTCCATTATGCACTCCTCAGAGAACATAACCTCAAAGAGTGCAGTACGATTGAGCAGGAAGATGCCTTTAATTATTTCATACAGGTGGTGCAGTCCCTCTCTGTTCTCCAAATCCTCACACACACGGAACAGTTCCAGGAGCTTGCGAATGTAGCCCTCGTTCTCTACGGCCAGTGCCAGTTTCTCACGCCGCAGTGGTGAAGGTAGTGAGGAGGCCACCAGCTCAGCCAGGTCCTCCAAGCGGTTCAGTTCACATGGCGGTAACTCCAGACCTGGCGACGACATGTCGTCAAAGCGCTCCTCCTCAGACTCGTCCACCACGTCCTGAGTGATGTCCACTGACGGGTCCTTTCCCTGCACCTTAGCAATGACACAAACATATGAGTGATGTGTGATGTGACCAGGAACACCCAAACACACTCAATACAAACGCATACACAGACGGAGCAGACAAACACACACCCACACAAAGATAAGTGCAGCTACCTGGCATATTTTCTCCCAGATCTCATCACAGCCAGCCTTCTCCTGGAAGCTGAGCGCCAGATCATAATTTTCAGCCTCGGACCATACTATCAACGTATCCTTTCCAAAAGAAAAACAGTACAATCAGTACACATAATTTAAATATATATATATATATGAGAATAAGCTGCAGCATGACATGTACTGACCTGTTGTTTCTGGTAGGCTGTATTTGGATTGATTTTGGACTCCAACAGTAGGGAACCTGTCAGGTGAAAACAAAGGTGGCACATAAGTGTTTTCAATATGACTGTCATGAGGAGGACAGGTTAGGGCAGGGGTGTCCAAACTTTTTAAAATGTGGCCCGGATTAGTTAATGTGAATACACATGGGGGCTAGCCGTTTCTCACATCAGGAGTTATTTTAAAAAAAATAATCACACATAAATGACACTAATACAACTGTTTCATCTTTAGTTGAAAAGGAAACAACTTTCCACCATTCCTCAAAGCAGAGCCCTTACTGTCAACTTTATGCTTCTTTGCGGTGTCCATGTCTGCTACATTGCAGTAAATATCTGGTGTTACGATAAAATGAAAATATTTTTGTCGAAATTTAGAATATCAAATATAAAAAACTCCAACACAAACCTTTGTTTAAATGCCTTTGGTAAATGTTTAATCAAAACTGAAACTTTCAACATCATATGCAGCAAGTTCCCAGCAATTTCATTTTATGAGTAAAGTCAAAATTTAAATAGGAATTGGATATATGAAAATAGCTCCCTAGGATTTTAGAAAGTAAAAGTTCCTCCCATGCTGACACTTTCTTTGCACTTTTAATTAGTCAATTTTATCAGCGATTGTTAAAAAAACGCAAATACAGATATTGGCCCCAATAATTCAAACTTTATGACTGCCAGGTGAATGAAAATAAATGCACAGTGATCTTGCTTGATTAATCAATATAGTGTTATCACACAGTATGTTTTGAAAGTCCGTTTAAAATCGGTCTGAGGGCCAAACTTTGGACATGACTGGGTCAGGGTATTTGCTGCATACAAGTGAGGATTGCATGCACGATTCCAGCAAACACAGCCGAATAAAATCTGCGCGTGGAAAGCATTGTTTACATATATTATTATTAAATAACTACAGCAGTGTCCAATGCACTTTAAGTGATTTCTAGGTCGGGATGTGTCATTCATCTTGTCTGAGATCGCTACTCACCATCACTCTCTGCTCGCACCAGGAGAGACGTGCCTTTCAAACGCTCCACATAGCCCGAGGAGACGTGCCCGGTCCCACGGTCATCCCACTGTCTGTCCTCATTGAGGGTATACACTTTGACTCGTCGACGAGTGTCCGTCATCCTGGCAGGTAGCTGTAACCGTTTCCCCCTTTCCGGACCTTCTTGGCTTTTACAGGACTTCACCTTGTAACGCCACAACTGCAATTCACTTGTTTTTTTATTTACACCTGACCACTTCTACAATGCACGTCTCTAGTGTCAGGGGTCAACCAGGATAACAGTTCTTTGAAGGAGCTTAAAGGCGGGACACCGGGTATATCCAGGAAGATTCCCAGGTGCAGCTGCAACTACAATATCTGCTTATTCGAAAAAGCTGCCTCAAAACTTATCTCGCCAGTGTTACAGGCAACGCGCCACACAAAATCAGCTTACAGACCATTATAGCAAGCTAACAATTTACAGTGCGGAGGCTACTGCCTTTAGCTATAATCGACAAAACAATGACTGACAAGACATCAGGAAGTCCCAGCACACAATTGAGGGAGTAGTTTTCAGAGTAAGCATCAACGTCACGATCTCTGCCCCCCAAAAACAACCTGCTTTTTTAATAGAACAGTGTGTACGGGCAACGTTAGCCAGTTAGCTAGAAAACCTAACGAGTTAACTGGCTAGCTAGTACGCTAACTGCCTACGCTCCACAAATTCAATGTTAAACCCGTTGAAGCAAAACGACCACAGCCGTGCAACGATAACATTATTTCACACTCGCTGACCGCAGACACCGTGTTAACTCTGGAGTTATGTTTCTAAATGTATCTGAATAATACGCCAGCTAGCTAGCCTTAGCTGCTATTTCTTCCCCAAGTGTTCCGCCATGTTCTGGCTCGGGGCCGCGGAGAGACCACTCTCTCCTTACTGGTATTCATGCATCCTAAAAAAATATGCAAACCAACAAACTGTAGTCTGGTAATTACTCCAAGGCAACGCTTTACATTATAATGCTATTTGCCATTCATTCCCGACGTCTTGCTCAGATAATTGCTAACTGTCCCCCCGTGAGTATTCAGCCATCTTGGGTCCCTTCAGAGTCAGTACGGGGTTTCCAGCACAGCAACAACAGGGCAGCCCGCCACATTTAAAGAGACAGTAACACATTTCACCTCTGACGGTGATCAGCAGAGTTAGGGAGGCCAAGTCAGGGGGAAAAAACAATATATTTGAATCAGTTCTCTGGATAATGACTTTAAATGCAGCTCAAATATTATTCAATTAATAGAAGGTATAAAGAAAAAACAATGGGACATTATGAACTTTCTGAGTAACAGTAATGTTAAGATGACTGTAAGTGACTGTTGCTAAGTTGCAATGATTTGTGGGGGAAAAAGTATGATAAATATAGAATAGTTGGCCATTTGTATCTATTTGCAATAGCTTCTGTTATTAGTTAGAAAGGGACAGGTATTTAAGTTTATCTTGTTCCTTCTTCTGGAATGAAGTATTATAAGAAAAAAGTGTAGCATTGGTTTTTGTTATTGTTTTAGAAATTACAAAATGAGAAAAGCAAAATATGAATAAAAAAAAAACTGTATCTTGTTAGAACATGAGTGTTACTTTTTGTTTTGTTTAGACCCTCCCTGGAGCAACAAGTATTTTCCTTGAGCCTCCTTAAGTGACTGAGGGAAAATGCATGATCCTCCCTCCAACACAAACATAGTTATTAGGTTTTAAAGCTCACCCTTTTATGCTTCAAAATTAAATGTTGAAGACAACATCCTGGAGTTGCAAAAAAAAAGCCAGTTTTTCACAACCATGTATGTTGGTTAGTCAGTGCAAATTGTTTCTTTTTGGTAAAAAATTAAATCAGACATAGAATAGTGATTTTGATGAAATATCACCTTTTTAAACTTAGATTTGGTTATGTTACTTCATCTAAACAAAGCATTTGTCCCACATAATATGTTCAAGGATTGTCAAAAAAATTAAAATCCAATGCTAATATGTTTTTACAATTTCAAGCTGAAGAATAAATTGTGATATTTTGGCAATATTTTAAGAAAAAAAAAAAACATGCCTAAAAACACACTGGTTTGGAAGGCATCTTTTCTTAAAAAATCAGTAGTAAAATAAATTCAAATTACAATCATTTTTTAAATAATAAACATAAGCCCCTCCCAAGTGCTAAAAAAATGATTTGACATCCCTCTCCTTTCTATCACCCCCCCCCGTAAATACCAGTCCTTTATCATCCTGTTACTACACACCATTTTACACCAGTCTAACTATTTGACAAAAACATGAACAAAATGTAGATCTTTGTAAACCAGCAGTTTCTACACTGAGACTGAATAAAAGCTTGAAGTATTCCTCCCTGTTCTTACAGTTGTATATTAAAGAGTGTAAATCAGTCAGAAAACAATCGTTTATTTTCTTTAGATCACAGAAAACAGAGGCAGGGATAGCAGAAATCAGATGCTACGTAAAACAAAAACATTAACAAAAAGAGCATTTTACATCGTTATGGTAGGATATAGTAACAATAAAAATAATAATCAATGAAATATGGAGAAAAAAAAAGATCTTCCGGGGACAGTATCATTGATTGGTTAGTCACACATTTATCTAATTAAAAACGAATCACCTGCATTCAAAATTCACATCCAACTGCCCAGTAAAGGTATATGAAAAATGTCACATAACTTTTAGGGATATTGAAAACATGCCATTATAAATTTGACCAAAAAAAAAAAGAAAAAAGTTTTACCTATCTTGTGCAGAATTTCTCCAAATCCCTCGCCATCAATAAGTTAGTCTTTACAGTTCGCTCCACTCTCATCTTGATGTAACAAATTAACGTGTGCTGCACAGCACTACCCCATTTCTATATAATGCACCAAATTTCTGACCTTCCCCCAGCTTTTTAACCCCTTCCTTTCCCCATGTAAAGTATAATATGTAAACCCTTTCCTTTTCAAACTGTCAGTGTTGTCCATGTACACAGATCTTCAAGACGCTGTGGAAATAAAGTGCAGCAAAACTCCTTCAAAATGTGTGTAGCAGGACAACTCCTCTCCGATGCCTTTACCTCGATGCCTGTTGAGCTTGACGCCGCAGCAGGACATATATTTTTTCCTTAATCCAGTCTTTGTTGTATGGTTGGTATGTCTGAGTGTCAGCTCTGTATCTGTAACAAAATTTAAATAACATAGTGATCAACACATTCAAGGCAAGGTTTATCTTAATTCAATTAGTAGTCATTTAGCAGACAAATCATACTTACACAAGGCAGCTGAGATCTGCCAAGTCATCAATAAAGTCAAACAACTGACTAATGTCATAAGTGATGGAGGGGCTGTTAGGATTCATTCTCTTAAGATGCTCTTCATACATTTTGCAAACACCTGGAAGAGAGGTGCACGACATGCTGAAAGGAAGCAAAACTATTTCAAAAAGTGTGCATGAAAAGAAAATAGCTAAAATAGCACAGAGAATGTCATAAAGTTCACTGCAAAGACTCTAAAGTAAATAACACAACAGATTTCATTCAAAAGAGAAATAGACAGGATAAATAAAGCAATAATGATAAAAGGAACACCATTATACAACTATTAATGAATGAATAATTGTAGCTTCAACTCAGTTTTATTGTGCATGTGTGTTACAACATATCACTGCACACTCAATACACTAATCATTCAATAACAAAGAAATTACACAATAAATGTAAAACAAATAAACCTATTATTTTCATACACACCTAACACAGGTCCCAAACTTTTCACAGTCTTAAATATTATTTTATCTTAGAGATATGTAAAATATATTTTACTATTACCCTCTAAGAAGCCAGTACTATGCTAAAGTATTCTGTCGCCTCATTGAGCAATATTGTTGAAGTTAAGATTTAATCGTGCTAATATCAAAATATGGGTTTAGACTGCACTTAATACAACAAAGGTGACCACAAAACGTGATTTATTATTGAGAACTATTTTAAACAGCTGAAGACTCACCTTCCATACATTCATTCACTGACTCATAGTCAGCATATGTGCGGCCTTCAGGTCTCTTGGTTGGTTGGACAAGCAAAATAGTGTGCGACTGTAAAGATAATTAATATTAAATACTCACAATAATGCCATCTCGTAAAATAACACATCTCTTGAATGATTAATGTGCAATATTATGTTTTGTCCTGATACATAAAGTATCGTTAACTTTCTCCCAGAGGTTTTCAAACGGACGGTTGTTTAGCAACAGATCACCATCACGTTAATGGCTAAATTTCCAAAAGATTTCCAATTTAAGTCAATTTGTCAACATTTACGAACAAAAATTGAGCTGAGTTAACTAAACGTTAAACTGTGTGTTTATAGCAACAGAAAAAAACTAAATAAAATACAGGTTTGACAGAGTAACGTTAGTAACATGAACGTTAGCCTCGTAGCTTGTTAGCTTAGCTGTGGCGGATTAACAAGAGCTAAATATCTAATACTGCGTGATTTTACCTCCTCAAACGTAACGCAAAACGCTCTTACCATGTTTGAGCTGAGTGCAGACTCTGTCTATTTTTTGGGGAATGCAAAGCTGCAAAAACGCTGGGTGTTTATTACTACTTGATTCCCTGTCCGATGTTGCTAGCCGTTTGAAGGAAAATATTCTGCGGAAATGGAGTAAGTTTTTTCCGGTTGTGAAGTGAGGTCCCTTCAAAATAAAGTTTTTGCTTCAAAATAAAAGTATGGCCGTAAAAATATAGAATCAATCTCATTTCTAATGTGTAAAGAAACTTTTTGTGTGCGATGGAAAAACACATTTTAAAAAGTCATTCGATAATAATAATAATACTAATAATACTAATACTAATACTAATACTAATACTACTACTACTACTACTACTACTACTACTAATAATAATAATTTTTCATCATCAGAAAAATAAAAATAATTTGCTATGCACTGTTATAACCCCAGTGTTATATTGCACTATAATTATTAATGGATTATGTTTATTGATGCATTCATGTTATTCTAATATTAAAGCTGTTTGATACTGTTGTGTAGTAATAATGACATGTAATGGAGTAAAGGAATAAAATAGACGTATAAAATAACAGATAATGAGAATCTATTACAATGATACCATCATGCCATTACCTCAAACTTGACTACATTACTTTACTAAGTGAACCAAGTTACATCACACCACTTTGTTTTGTTTATTAAAACAGATCAACAGTAAAATGTTTGTCAAAGTAAAAACAGATCAACAGTTTGATTAAATGTTTGTCAAATTATGATAAGATTAATTTTAGGAAATATTGCAGGAGCAGATGGAGACAAAGACTAACCACATCATTTTATTTCAAGGTTACCGGATAGCTGGCAATTTATTGATTAGGTTCATGATTCACACTGACATCATTTTGTTGTAGTCCTGATCTAAGGCAAAATATGTATGTGAATACGGTGTGCATCACAAACAAAATACCAAAGATCAAAACAATAACAAAATCCAAACCATGAGCTGGAATCATGTTAGTTAAAATGCAACACTTTCTCGATGATGTAAAGCCTGACGCTAAAATGAAAGTTACGGTGTGGTAAGTTTTACAATACATGTTTGTGTGTGACTTCATTATGTAAATTCTATGTGTACAAATATCATCTGATTCATAAAGACAGCACTGATTTAGAGGTGTCAGTAGTGACCATTGTTATGCCCTCGCCCTCAAAGCCCCGCTGGATGACCCTCTCCTTGTAGCCCCTCTTCGAGGTGCAGGTGGGGGCTCCCTCGTCACCACACCCCCACACTCTCTCTGGCATGCTTCCAGGGTCATAAAGTTATTAGCGTTGCCATGGCAGCTTCCATACCAGAACTCAGTACATTTGCCAGCGCCTGAGTCATAGTAGTAGCGGACCTTCCAAGTATCACAGGGGCCCTCATCACGAGGCAGGGAGCACACACTGCCAGTGGATGGAGGGGCGGGAGGTGGTGGGTTTTGCTAAGGAAGGTGGACAGAAAGAGAGATAGTGAATCATCGTGTATAACCAATAAATTAAGCATAATATTTGCTGTATATATGTAGCAGAGACTATTGAGAGGGTAATTTGCAGTTTAAAAATGAGGTATCTATTACAGCGACTTACCGTTGTGCTTTCATAAAGTTGGGGGACTTGTGAGAGACAAATTAAAATAATACCTATCCTGATTTTTAGTCACTTATTTGAGTCAAGCTCCAAAATAACTGGATCCTACACTTCCCATCATGCAACTCATTACTATCTTTAGTTAGCTCTCTCTGCCGGGTTCTGCCTACATGTTTCAAACTCCACACCCTAAATTTGAGGCTTTCTGTTATACATTTGTACTTTAAAGGGATCTAGATTTCAGTGCAGGATTGCAAATCTAGCATTTATAATGAAATTTCCACAAAGGTTCTTTTTATTCTTTGATTTTACTGTCTATAAAACAACCTTAGCTAAAGGTGCATGAAACGATCTAATTTACTGCAGTGTGTGGCATCATGACTATAGGAAGAACAAATAAAAAAATAGCAAAAAGGAAGGAAAGAAAAAAAGGGATAATATAAACTAGACATAAATTAATGTTTTAAATACGTTAAAATTTGGATAGCAAACCTGTTTTGTTAAAATATTTAAATAAAGCCCCAAGCAGCTGTAGCTACTTGTTTTTGTTCCCTCTCTGCACAGATTTATAGCAATGTCTCATAAATTTCAGCCACTGTTTGCACTGGTGAAAAATGCGTAAGGACAGGCTGGAACACAGACGGACTGACAATCGACAAAAACACACCTGGCTAACTCTCTCTCCCTCTCTCTATAAGACTACACCCCCCCCCAAGAGATGACTACAAGCATCTCTTGCCAGAATAAAGACAGGTTTCAATGATGTGGACTTGTAGGCATGCAAACATGACAAACCGCTGTCAAAATCAGAAAGGACATGCTCAAACAGCAGTACTGGTGATATCAACATTAACAATGGTAAACCCTAGGATGCTCAAAGAAGTAGTGTTAACATTACTAAGGCCAAGCAGCAGTGCAAAGACACATTTCAGGATAACTGGCTCAGAATGACATCACTACATCACTTTGGTTATTTTCTAAAACTTGCCAAAGGCCTCTCCAGAGCCAAAGAAGACTGCACAACTATTTATTTATTTATAGGCAGAATAGCACTTTCCACAAAGAGTAGACTAATTATGACGTGTTAAATCAGCAGAGTGTCTCTTTAATGCATCTGCATTATTTAACAACTTCAATGAGTTTATTAAAACAAGATGAGAAAGTGATGTGCTTCCTACCACAGTTGTAAGGAACTCAGGACATCCAGCCCGTCCAAATCCTTGAGCTGCAGTCACCCCATCCAAGCAACAGCCGAATCTATGGAAGAGAGATTCAAAAAGAAAAAAAAAGTTGCACACATTTTACATTGAGGCAATTTGTTTTTTATTAATGTAATTAATGTTGGTTACAAAAGTAGGATCCAGGAAGCAGTGTTACCTGGTGTTAACACAGTCTTGTTGGGAGCAGCCCTCATTTCTGGGCCCCGTGGCGGATGTTCGGCCGTCAGGACAGCAGCCATAGAATGACTGTGAACAGTGAGGACTAACCGCAGCCGTGTAGGGATCATACGCAATGTTTGTATGTGGCTGGGAAGCTATAAAGTAAGTCAACACAGACGCAGACAAACAAACACACTGTACTGGATTAAATTTGGCAGTAGTTAAGTTTGGATGGATATATTTTAGAATGTAAATATTACTGGCAGGAGTGGAAAAGCAGTAAGAGAAACTCTTTATGTTTGTGAGCAAGTATGGAGGTGAGAAAGCAGTGCAATTGCAGTCTAGACAGCAACGGTTACAACATACACTTTCTTTACTGCCTGAAGAAGCATTCACTTGAAACTAATCTGAGTATCACCTGCACCTGATGACTGGTTGTGCATTCATTCTGTGATTTTTTTTGTAAATCTTCTTTACAACTGCTTTGGCTACACATATAAAATAATCATATGTTCAATCAGACACATGCTTCACATACCTGAAGGGTCTTCTGGAGCATGAGGCACAAATCCTCTCACAATGTTTTCATGTGCCCTCGGGTCCTGCACACTTGGGACCACTAAAGATAAAATACATCGGTTAAATACAAACAAGCAAAGAGACTCAAACTAAAAGAGTGTTTGTTTCGATTTGGCTCACGTTGTGCTCCAGGGCATGCTTGTGAGTTGCATGTCTCGACAGAAACGGGTCTGCGGGCTGGTCCACACCGGGACTCTGGGTAAGGGTTCAAATCTGTATCGAAACAGCCCACTCTCCTCTCCCTCACACCGCCACCGCAGCTTCTAGTGCACTGCAGGGACAAGACAGGACAGGAGAGAAAGTGTCCTCCCAGTCCAACACTTTTTATTCTTTCGCTGCATTTCACCTACCAGTCCGTAGTCGGTCACATGCCAGGTGATGTGTGTGTGACAGGCAGGTCTTCGGCAGGTCTGGACAGATGCAGGTCTTGCAAGTCCACTGCAGGCGTGCTCAGGCAGGCGTTCACCTCTCGACCCCACGCAGGTCACCTCCCTCGTCTGCCGGCCTTCCCCGCAAGTCACCGAGCACTGAACACCATATGTGACAATTAATTTGTCAGTCCCAAAACAAAATGAGCATTATTACATTACCATATTGCTATGCCTTTACACCATGGGTGGATTATGAGAAATGGGTCCTTGGGCACAGACATGTAGAAGGCCCCACCACCCTGACTCTTTTTGAAGTTTCTTTCTGTCTCTTTGAGGCTATTAAATGTCACTTTTTGGTCATTTTGAATACATAATTTAATGGAAAGCGTGAAATTGACTGACACACTTTTATTATTTTTTATCTGCAAATTATTTTTTTTACACTTTTATTATTATTTTTTCCACAGCTTGCTTCATTTTCTCTTTCCATTACCAGAAGCAACATTTCATTGTCTGCCTGTATGATGTCAAAATGTAAAAGTTTTCCAAGGTACAAACCACAGTGAAGCTGGAGACGCTGTACTCAGCAGCAGCAGCAGCAGAAGCACATGGATGCATGTTGCAGGCCTGCTGGCTCTGCGGCCTCTGCAGCCTCTGGGTGATGCAGTTAGTCTCCTCCACCACACGGGGGTTTGCTGGGTCCTGAACCCAGCACTGCACGCTGCGATACTGCATGCCTCCATCACAGGAGGCAGAGCACTGGCCGTAAACACCAGTTTTGTAGACGTATTTTAGGGTGTCTCTTTGGTGAGGAGCAACAGCAACGGAGGCAGCAGCATGCACGGAATTAGTGTCTTCATCCAAACCCATAATGTCTCCATGTGTCAGTATCTGGAGAGAGACAAATTTATTTTCAATTACACTACTGTACATGTGAATACAAATGAAAGCTACCAATTAAGAGTAATGGGCAATGTTATTCTAGAAAAACAGCACTATGTAAAGCTCTGAAAGTCTGTAATTATATTGTGAATGCCAGTTTTGTTCCCACCCTGCAGACGCCATCCACACAGATATCAGAGCGTCCCACATAGCACGGTGTCCCATCCACCACTGCAGGTCTGTGTCTGTAGAAGAAGTTCTCTCCTCTTGGGACACACGTCAGCTCACATGGATTGGTTGCTACAGGACAAAGAATATATGGATCAATAGATCAAATAGAATCTGCCCTAACTTTTGATATGGTGTGAATGGTATTTTTTATATACTCTAACACAATCCAAAAAATAAGATAAAGAGAAGACAATCACAGTAACGTGACACTCAGAATGCATGTCTGTTACGTACATATAATTGATAATCCTTAAATATAACACCAAGAATTATTTGACAGTGCATCTGCACTTGGACTCAAGTAATGTGGCTGCACAGTACATAATAGATCCCAAACCTCCATAATAAGGCACCCATGTCTGGCGTTTGCTCTGAAAGTCTGTGTGGTCCAATTGGGAGCACTGCTCCTCTCTGAAGTCCCTGGACCCAGCCGGACAGTCCTGCAGTGACACAAAGTCTTGGATTATTGGCATATTTTAAAATACATTAGTGCAGGTTGTGGTTAAATGTAACGTTTTCAAGAGACAAAAACAAAAGAAAAGAAAATTACTCAAGGATAATTACCTGTGTGTTACAAATTCGGAAGGACTTAGAGGATCCAAGGCAGTTATGTCCTCCGTCCGTCCTGTAAGAGAGGGGAAAGAATGCTTTCATTTGCATGCTAAACACTTCTCTTTATTGATAAAAAAGAGAGATGTAACAGAAAAAAATGAAAAAAAGTGATTGAGAACTAAAAAACGATAAAACAATTTAAAAAATACGACTTCTGTAAAGTGAAATTTTTTACAAATGTAAAAACTATATTTACCTTTCACTTATACCGATACTGTATGTCCATGAGTGATAGTTACACAGGATAACAGACACAATAGACCGTAGTGTCTCATGAATGTGTGAAGTTTATAAAAAGCACACTTTATTATGAAATGTCGTGAATTTCAATCACAGAGCTTTTGTTTTGAAGTGCCATCTCTGTTCATTCTTGCAATGCATTTTATTTCTTTGTATTCTAAGCCAGCATGTTGTTTACATTTTATGAAACAAAGCTGAATATTTGGCAGTTTTTCAAATGTGTGAAACGTGAACTAATGACAAAGGAGAAGTATGGGAATCACTGATTTATAGTATATTTAAAGCAACTTTTATTACAAATTAAGTCATAGGGTCCCCTATTGCAAATATGCATATTTAGTAGACAAGACATCCCATCACCCTACTCTCTGTGCCCTACCCTGGCCCTACCTCGAAGTGATACATTTCCTGGTTCTCATTGCCACTCCCGTGCCACAGGTACGGCTGCAGGGCCCATAGGGTCCAAACTCTCCCCAGTAGTCATGGATTGGCCGTGTGAACTGAAAGACAACAAAAAACTGTAAACTCCCACTTGCTCAGCGTCTGGAACACATAGTTCTCTATCACACCATATCCTAACCCACCACGAACCACTAACACACACTAAGAGCATGCTAGAGACACCAAATATAGAAGCTGGAACATTTAACCACAAACAGTCCCATATATACACTGCAGAAACCCACAGTGTGGCAAAACGCATGTGTCAGAAAATACACGTGTAGTTTTTTTGTGTAGAGATTAGGACATTGTGTTCTTTTGCAATTTCCATTAGCACGTAAGTAATTATTATGGACATTCAAACAGTAGGCATACAATATGATTAATATTGTTAAAAGTGCAGACTCACAGTGAAAGCAGGTACAGCCAGCAGCTGTAGGAGACCCAGAATTTGCAGGACGTTCATTTTCACCAGAAGCTGCTGCAGAACTACTGATGACAATAGAAACTAAATTTGAAAAATAAAAAATAGAAAAATCAATGCAACAATTTTAATTCTTTTTGAATGATGAGTCCGTTAATACATATATATCAGATAACACCTATATTTCCTGATATCCTTGGTTATTCTTCACTACTGTATTAATAAATGTATTTCATGAGCAAAGCGATAGGTGAGAACAGCTAATAACAGATTTGTCTTACCTTCTTGAAGTGAATTCCCAGCTGGTTGACCAGCAGTCCAGAGGGATGTGCACCTCAGTAGTGAAGGTAGGCACTGACGCCTCAGCTTTCTATCTCCTCACCCTCTTTGCACACCAACACCACAGCCCAGAAAGTGTCAGGTTTCAACCACAAAATTTTGACTTCTTTTTTTAAAGCTGAATATAAGCTTCGATTTGGAGCAGGGTTTTTCCAGTAAAGACCCTCAGGCTGTGTGACTCCATATGTTGTAGTTTTATGTTGAGTCCTTTCATCTGCACCCACGTATTTATGTTAAAGGAATTATCATAATCAAAAAAACATGTTTTCGTGCAAGAAGTAGTTAAGATAATTGCTTGCTCCTGCATTAACAGATAGTATTTGGTTGCACATAATTTTATAGTTGCAAAGACATAGGAGTCAACGTTGGTGGACACAGATATGAAATGGAGGGTTTGAAGGCTCTCCACCAAAAAAAAATTCATATCAAACATTTAATTTCCTGCATTCTGGTGACGTTTTATGCACCAATTTGTGCTTTTTCTTTATCACTTTAGGTTGTCTTTAATTGTGTCAAATAAAAGCTGCTTAACTTAATGTTTTTTGTGGGTTGGACAAATGAACGTTCTAAAAACTGATGGGGAAGCTTTCCCATGAGTCCACCCCAAATACACATCTATGAATGGCTGCACATATATATACATTACATCAGAAACCCACTAAATTGAGATTCTGGGTGAATGAGTTCTTGAAGCTCCCCGATGATTGATTTTTTTCAGGTTGCTGGCCACTGATTGTCCCCTTCACACATACCAGAACCGCTAAATACAGACCAGGAAGTCACAGCAGAGGATTGGATGGGAGGTAAACATCACCCTAAGGCTCTATTTAGGTTTATTTTAGTGAGAAACCACAGTGGAGCCGGATGGGAAGAGAATATGGACGATGTACCAGCAGCTATCAGTGAAGAGCAACATTCCTGTGCCATAAATTTAGCAAAGCAGAAGCTGTAGGAGCTATAAAGGCTGACAAGAGTAACATATAATGTATACTTTAGTCTCAACTGTCAACACTGAATACACTGTCTGTGCCTAATAATAGCTGTGATGTGTGTTTTTGTTCGTGGGTGGGCAGGAAAAAAAATTCAGTAATAGCAGAAGTAATAAAGTAAATCATTGGTTGAAAGGCAGCGCAGGTCTGTATGATCTTGTCATTGAAGACAGCAGCAATCTTGTATGAAAGCAATGCAATGGACTGTATCTTTGTTAAGAATATTTTATTAAAACTACGACAGACAGGCGATGATTCAACTGTATCCCTTTAAGGTCCTGCTCAACTGTTTGGTAGATTACATTTTGAGTCACTATGTCTTAATAAATGTGTTGAACTGAACTCAACCTGACTGAGCTATCGCTACCATCCGGTTTAGGTTATACCAAAAAAAATCAACTCGATGTCATTAGCTGTGTCCCAATTCAGGGTCTGCATCCTTCGGAGGACGCAGCCTACGCGGTCTACGGAGGCAACTCCTTCGAAGGCCCCTCCAAGGGCCGCATCAATGGTTGTTAAATGGGACAGTCTAGTCTTCGGAGGATTTCCTGGCTAGTATGCTAGGTGGCTACATGTTAGCATTACTAACGTCACATATTATGAAGGACATTTCACTAGCAAGGACCACACCTCAATAGGAATTTATTTTAACAATTTATTGACGTGAATGTAGATTTGGTATAAACACTGATGTTGAATTATTGGAATGGATGGTTGAGTGCGGTGTGGGGACGCTTCGGTGGGAATCCGCCGTGGCTCCCGGGCACGACAGACCCCCTAGGACCCTACAGAGAGAAGAATAAGAGAATAAGAGAATAACGAGAACGAAAGGGGAGATCAGGTTAGGAGGATATTTAAGTCGGAAGAGGCGTGGTAGAGGTGTGGTTCTGCTATATAGCTTCACTACGAGATTTTAACGTCACTCTAAGTTTAACATATCTGGTGTTTGATTTTCAAATGAGTGAAAACCCTCATTAAGTTAAATCAACGCTCCGATCTCCGCTCTGTGCCGCCATTATGACAATTATTTTTGAAGACTGCGGGCGCGCAAGGAATCTTGGGAAATGGAAGGCCGCGAAGGATAGTAGCGACGTGTCCTCCAAAAAGAGTGAGAAGAAGTCCACATTTGTGGGCTGCATAAGAAGGAGCCTTCGAATTGTGACCAAATGGGACAGCCTTCACGCAAAGCTGTGATATAATCGGCCTTCGAATGCAGCCTCCGAAGGATGTAGACCCTGAATTGGGACACGGCTACTGTGTCTTTAAATAGTCTGCCTTTTTAATGACTTCTACAGGAAGCTAGTAACAAAAGAAGTCATACCAGACATGATGGCTTGGTGTGGTGGGATTTTCAATTGAAGGCATATTTATTCAAAATATTATAGTTTCAGAGGTCTTAATGAACAGATTTATGTAACTTTATACAAAAACAAAAATCTAATAAGGGTCAAATTATCTTTTAAAAACATGTTCTACAAAATAGTTGATGTGGCCTTTTATGGAAAAGGTGTTGAAGCTAAGCTAATGTGATTAATATTGACTTTGTTACAAAATAAGAAACCTTTTGATCACTCCTTGTCTTTAAATGATCCATTATATATGCAGAAATAGTTTCATAAAGATGATTTGTTATTGTTTAACCCATGCTCAACCAAACGGTTCAGCTGTCCTCTTATGGTAAAGGTAATGATTCTAAGATAATAAATTCACAATTTTAATGAAATTTAAAACAGGATGAATGTTCACTGTTGTTAATACCATGTTTTAAATGTTATTCCATTGTGTATTTGATTGAAAATAATATATATCTAGAATGTTTTCACTATTTCCAAGCTGTTTTAAAGTACTTTAACGGTAATTACCTAGAATAAATACATGAAAAATATTGGTTCTGGTAAAACTAAAAGTTCCATATTAACAAATTGATATATGTTATATATATGTATATATATATATATATATATACATATATGTATATATATATATATATATATACATATATATGTGTGTGTGTGTGTGTGTGTGTGTGTGTGTGTGTGTGTATATATATATGTATGTATATGTATGTATATATGTATGTATATATGTTGTACTAATGCATTACAAGCATTATAACAGCGCATGACTTGCATGTTTTTTCTTTCTGTTTTACAAATACGATGAAGTGACATTTCAACCATTTGGTAGAGACCTATATTTAAACAACTATGGGCTCCGTTAAAAAAAAAAAAAAAAGTTATCATTACCCTACAGAAGTAAAAAAAAAAAGTAAAGAAAAAAAATCCATAGCTTTTTTTTCTTAGAGAGGACCTTAAAGGGTTAAAATAATATTTGCGGCTGTATATTTATTGGACTACGTGTAGCGATATAGATTCATGCGTTTTACAAGCTCCTTTTCAGTGGCTGTGGGTGTCAGATATAAACCTGAAAACTACAATGTTGCACAACAAAAATGTTATATAATCCCATTAAAGCAAACCCCAGCGTCTCACCCCACCTCCAAACCCATCCTGTCCAAATTCTGACCCACACGTCCAGCTCCCAAAACCACTCCCCCCACAGTTGTCTCCTCAGCGATAAACAAAGTCTGTCAGTCCTTTTCTGTCCCTCAGAGCTGCCGGTTCAGTTTCTGTGCTTGCTTCTCTTTGGCTTCGAAGGCAGTCTTGGTGTTGAACAGGTCGTCCACTGTGTCCATGATCTCCTGCATCTCTCTGGACAACTCAGCGTAACCCTCCTTTAGCTCGTCTTGCTGCTGCCTCAGCTCCACTGCCGCACGCATCAGCTCGGTGGCCTGGTGGCTGCAGTGGCCCCGCAGCTGCTCCACATCCGACAGCAGCACCTCCATGCTCTTCATGAGCTGCTCCAGGCGGTCAGCAGTTACCTCGAACCCAGATGTGTCCAGAGTTTCGGCCTGTGTGTCGTCTGGAGCCTGGGCCTCAGACTCTGGCTCTGCCTTTGCATCCATCCTGCTGTTGTAGCAGCTCACCTGATACTTGTGTTACTAAAACAGATATCTGAAAGAAAGCGGAGTCATTTAGCTGGTAGCCAATGAAAGTGTAAAAAGAATAGAATTACTGAGATAAAAAGGCTGAGAAATGTCAAAGATGCAGAGCAGCTCCAGCACCTCTTGTCTCTCTCAGCTGGTAATGACTTTAAGCTCCTTGCAGGGGGTGAAAAATGCGCTCCTGCCTAATCTCCTCTGCTTGTGTACCTGCATGTACAGTGTGTGTGTGTGTGTGTGTGCGTCAGTGTATGTGTATGTGTGTGTCCAGGTGCCCTTTCACTGGCATGTGCTGTCCTGTAATCCATTTAGAGAAGCTATCCCGAGCAACACCCTCCCCAACCCAGACCACTGCTGGCTGGAGTGAGCGGCAGGCGGGACATCAGATTACGTGGTTCTTCCTCCTCCCAGCCTATTCATTGCCACGGCTGTCTGAGTAGACAGATTAACCCCTCGTCCTCATGAACTCATCTGTGGGTGGCCTTGACACTCACATGCACACACTCATACACGGGATATAATCTCTTTTCTATACTCGCTTATGCCTCCAACTTTCTGCCTCCCTTTTTCCCTCTGGTGTTGCTCTAGTAATGAACTTGTCAGTGGGCCAAACTGAATGTGTTGTGTAATTAAACCAGTCAGTTTTAAGACATGGCTATTCTGAGGACACAAAGCTGATGCAGAGATCTATCTTTTATTATGACACCACAAACCTACGAAGAGAAAAACATCAAACAAGTCATAATCCTGTAATTTTAGAATGACTATTCGCAGTGCTGCTATGTATACCCTACATATTTAAAATTCTTCTATCAATAACTTAGATGTGTAGGTTGAAGTTAAATCAAATGGTCCACTCAGAGAAAGATATAGTGGTGTCTACACTATACAAATATTTACCCTGGATTCTCAGTATAGAATGAGTTTTAGAAAGACTTCTGTGAGATGACGCCCTCCTATGGCTCATTTTGTAAATGAAGCTCTACTAAGAAGAAACACTGGAGCTGCACATCATCCAGCAAAAATATGAAACTAAGTTAAACAACATTTCAAGACAGAAATGCTTTTAACTGTGAAAAAAAGAATTTAAATTTGATAGAAAAGTTTTAATTCACAGTTAAATATAGCGAAGGTAATTTAACCAATATACATGGGCTTGATGATGAAAACATGTGAGATGTGTAGTGTGTTAATTGAGATTTCAAACATAAACATAAATGGCTATATCTACAGCCAGTGTTTTTCGTTTACACGTTCTGCGCTACTGTAGAAACATGGTGGTGCAACATTTCAGACTCCCTGGATGAGAACCTGCTATGCCCTATGTAGATACAAACTTATAGAAAGCTTATTCTTAGGTAACAAAACACAGCAGCTCTTATTTTCAGGTGATTAGAAACTAAAAATAAACACACTTATCAGATAATATTATATTATACTGTATTATATTTATGCTAAGATACACCCCACACTGGACCTTTCAATCTATTTTTATCTATCAAGCATTTAGAAATATTATGTTTTACAGCTTTATATGTTATGGTGGCTTATCTGCCTGAATTTGCTGAAACTGTAGAGATGTTCAAGAGGTATCACTACAAATAATCAATGTTTGGTTTATTACTATTTTGTAGTAGGTAGAAGTCATTTCATATTAATGCATAGTATTTATGAGCTTATTCTCATGTATCTTTAACAGCAGCATTTTCCAAAAGTACATTCCAGTGTGTTTCCTTCAGTCACCTCATAGAACGAGAAAATACACAAAAGTGCTGACAAAAACCCACGTGTGTGAAAACGAGTTAAAGAGCTGGCAGAGGCACCAGCCCTTTAAATGGCTATAAAGATAAGCAGTCGAAAAAGTCACCTCACCACCTTCAGTTTCTTATCACAACAAACCAAATGGCAGCAGGGGGGCCAGTGTGTGGGGGGAGACTACACCATTACTGAGAGGTAAATATAACAGTGTAAACATTAGCTGTGTCTAAACTAAATAATAATTTGGAGTTTTGGATCATCAACCATAAAACAACAGGAACAATTCAATTAATTAGTTACAACAATTATGTTATTGTAAAAAAACAAAAATTCTGTAGAACATAGCACTTAGTGAAGCTAATTGTTAAAAGACAACACAAGAACAAGAATATAGTTATTTTTGTTGCACTTTAGATCAATGCAAAGACACAATGTAAGGCAGAGGACCTCATATTTGTTTATTAGGCCTTTGTAAGGAAGCTGACAACTGCTGTGCTTGCAAATATATTTTCTAATAGTTATCTCCAGATCACAAGGTTAATTATTATTAAGGTATTATTTTAAAATAACAAAGTTTGTTTTTGCCGATTCTTGAGGATAAAAGGCAGATGAAATGTCTTTCATTGCCTGTGAAGTTACAGCAGAGTTTACATTTTCCTTAGAATATGAAGGCTGATCTGAATGTCATTTCTGAAAGAAAGAGAAAGGTACAATTTCCTTTTGCATCAGACCATGATTCAATTTAATTCAATTTTAATTATAAAGCCCAACTTCACAAATTTGCCTCAGTGGGCTTTACAGCATATGACATCCCCCCATTCTTGGACCCTGACTGCGAAAATAAAAAATAAAAAATATGGCATTAAATATATATTAACCCCAAGTGTTGCCATTTTTGCCCCCCATAGTAATCAGATATTAACAGAGATACGTCACTTAATAGTAGCAATAAAAACACTCATAACACAGCAGAATAAGTTGAGAAAAAACTGCAAATATTTGGATTTACGATGAAGCACACCTACTATTTGTCAAAATGACTGACTTCAATTCTATTAAATTTTATTTATAAAGCCCATTTTCACAAAACACAGTTTTCTTCAGAGGGCTTTATAACATACGACATCCCTCTGCCCTTAGACCCTCACATCTACGGATCAACATCATCTCTAACCATAGAATGAGAAAGTGAACGTGTTACTCACTTGTTCCTGTTGTTATGTAATGTGAGCATCCAGGATGTTTCAACATGCAGGCTGAAGACTAGATGAAGGTCTGAAACATGAATCCTGTCCACAACACAGTGGCTCTGCCCAACTCACAGCAACCATATTCACTCATGACGGTCGTAATGTTCCTGTTTTAGACTGAACACTTATCAGCAAGTCACACAGAAACTTAAGTTAGCGTTAAGGGACACCCCCCGTTAATCACATATCGTTGTGTTTCAGATTTTATTAGATGCCAGTTTAATCACTTTTTTCCACTTTCTCAATTTTGTCATTTTCATTTATTTCCAGTCTTGTATGTTTTTATGTTTGTCTGTTATTTATTGTCCTCTGTAAACAGAGTATTTAAAAAGAGAGTGAATTGCTCTCATTGAGCCACCCTGTTCAAATAAAGTTTAAATTAATGAATGTCTTTTTTTTTTTTTTTTTTTTTTATTTAAAAAAAAACCCAAATACAAACGTATTTATTTCCTTGAATTAATCAGATATTTATTAAGGCTGAAACTGTGCCATATCTTAAAAGTGCATGAAATGGCTATAGATTGTAATGCTGAATGAATGAATAAATTAATTAATTAATTTCTATATTAATGTATCATGCAAATAAACAGGCCCAACCTGCATGGGCTTACAAGACACCATTAATTCCACAAATTTTGACAGTTGGGAAGTCCAGCAAACATATTGTCAGACATTAGAAAAATAATGGAGCAAAGCGTCAAAAGCAGAGACAATCAATACTATTGTGTTAGATAAACATCAACTTAAGCAAAACTGGAAAAAAAAAAAGCTTAATTAAGGCAAGTTCATGGTGAAACAGATAAAATTAAGCCAATATGTTTCTACCACACACGTCCTTCATTAAGGCATGACAAAGAAAGGGGTGCAACATGACTACCTAACCAGGTTGTAATTAGTCAGATGAACATCAGCTGGTGGAGGAGCAGGCCCAGGAAAAGAGAAACACCTGGTAAGGCTACCTCAGTAGACCTACTCACACTACAGCCCAGTGTAAACCTCTGCAAACAATTTAACATATCAAATAACACACAGTATATGAATACAAATAACATAGAGACAGTGGTAACAATTTGAAACATGGTATAATATTGACCCCTTAAAGAAATATTCAACCAATCTATTACATTTTTTAAAAGAAGTATGTATTCTTTCGGAGACAATAATAAGGGAGAGGGGTCAAACATGGGGTCAACAGGCAAGAAGAGTGCCTTGGTTTAGCCTTTTTTTCAACCATTGTTGGACCTCTGTTTTATACAAATTTAACTGAGAAGAAGAAATACATATATCAAAACCTTTGTATTTCTTCATTGTCATCACATGAGGGCAGTGTTGTTATTCTTAGTTTCTGATTCTGGTTTGCACTCTTGCAGAGTGCTCCTACATATATATTATGTGCATTGTCTCTGTTTTATTTGCTCCTCTGTGTGAATGTGAAAACATCATATGTAGGTATTTCATGCATGTGCTTGGAAATTCTGCAAGAAGTAAGACTTTCAATCAGCCTCCAACACGTGTGACCATTTAAGTGCCAACATGTGTATTCTTGTGTGTGTTTCTCTGTATGTGAGTGCTGTGTGGGGGGTTCAGGGGTATGGATTATTTCACCCTGGGTCGTATTCAGAGGAGCCAGCCGAGCGTGAGGCGGAGAGGAGAAAGGGGGCATTGTTGCGGTCCAGATGAGTGTCATAGGTGCCTCAGAAAATACATTCGCTCATGGGGGTTTAACCGAAACACACTTGCAGGAACCACCTGACCCTTTAGATTATGATCATGCTTGAACTTCTTTTATAAAAGTGGAGGGATTAAATGTATCAGTTTTTATAGTCTGGCATCTGTATGTGGCTGCTTGTCACTGGTGTTTCAGTGCTTTTAGTACCACAGTGTGTTTAATCTGATCTGAAATATCACTTTATGACTAAAGGGGGAATTGTTGGTGGTTGTTTTTGTTCATTTGAAGCATCAGCAGGGGCGTAGCACCGAATTCTGGACCCTATCCATAAGCAGTCTCTGTGGGACCCCCACCCTTCATCTCTTGATCCATGTCTCTCTAACACACCTTTTGAATTTGAGGTCAGTTTGCTTTTTTCCCTTTATCTTTCTTTTCTTTCTTTCTTTTCTTTTTTGGAAACCTATGCAGCATAATCAGTTACTTAGCTCTGGCAGTGTTTAGAAATGAATCTTAGTGCAGGGGCAGACTAGACCATTTTGCACCTTTAAGGGGTAAGAGGGGCATCAGAGAGCTCCACTATTTTAATATACAAAGTTTAGTTTTTCAACCAATTTCTTCATCCAATTTTTATTTAGTTATGTCACTAATTAGTGACATAACTAAGTCTGTCCCACTTTTAATTACACTACATTGCCTCTGAGCATCAGGTGGTTGATTTTTTCAGTTCAAGTTTCTAAACCATAGCACTTTCTAGCACTTAGTCTGTCCCACAGAGTTGCGAAACTCTAGAAAACAGTCATATTAATTACTTGAAAATAACTAAATAACTCCTAACCTCTGTCTTTCTTTGTCTCACACAGTCTCCACCCCGACATCTGGTTTGTCTCTGCAGAACGCTTCCAGGCAACCCACCATCGTCACTGGTCGTTCAGTCGAACATGCATGGTAACGTTTCCCCTCTATGATATACTCACAAGTAAATGAGGGCATTAAAAAAATCTCTCTGTCACTGAAAGAATGGGAGAGTTATGGGCCAGTGGCTCACATGCTGCCCCAACTCTGCAGACCCCTGGGGGACCAGGGGCTACCCTCATAACTGTTACACTATTTATGGAGTCTCCTGGGTGTGCATGTGCCTGTGATTTATGGCTCTCCATCTGGTGCCGCGGGGGCATTGTTGTCGATACTTGGGACATGGAGTTAAAGATGGAGTCTCTCTGCTGGGACGTTCATGGGATGAATTGTAGGGATCAGTGTGTGGTTAAATGGGGTAAATGGGGTGGTTTGGCTGGGGACTGAGTGTGGGGTAATAAAGTGTGTATTTATGGATATGAAGTGGTTTGTAAAGGCAGAGGACACTGAAAAGCTTGAAAAGATGGAAACCCTAAAAGAAGTGACCTCTGAAAATATGAAGCCATTTAAGACCAATCTTTGATATTTGGGCTTTAAAAATAAAACTGTAATGACTCAGCATGAAGGGCAAGACTATCAGGTAAGGTGAGAGGTGAGAGAATTTTGTTGCCTGTATTACAAAAATGCAACACAAAGTACTTACATAATGCATTGAAAACATTAAATCTACATTAATAAAAATGTTTATATCAAAATTGTATGAAATTACTATGTGCAATGGGGGTGTGATGAACCCACCGTCAATTATCATCCATTTTACGGTCGCCCTCAGTTCATGGAGCGTTTTAGCAACTTTCAACTCGTTGTTTTGGTCTTATGGCCAGCAACTTTAAAGTTTTGTTTCATTGTCACACAAGTTTGTTGTTGTTGTGCTGCCCCCAAGTGGCCAAAAAAATCAATTACTGCCAGTTTATTTAAAAACTGCTTTCATTCTCTGTTTGTATACATACAAAAAGTAATGCACAATAATTTGTGCATAGCTGACATAATCATGAATCAGCAGGCTGTGATCACATGACCTGTTTACTATCTATTGTATAATGACAGCCAAGGAGGAAGTCAGGTCACATAGTATAAAGAGTGATAAATTCTGCAAATAGAGGAAGGCTGGGGTGTTTGAGAAATCAAACAGCACAGGACTTTGACCCAGGAGGCTGCTGCTCCTGTCCTGTGTGAAAACAAAAAAAGTTCTTTAAAGGTACATACAAAGTCACGGTCACATTACATGATCACGCCCATTCTTTTCTTAAACACTAATCTAATATAACTGATAGAGGCGCTAATTAGTTAGATATCACATGAACCATGAGCATAACTTTTGTATAAGATATATGAACCATTGTATGAATATAAGTAAACACGGCTTCAAAAATAAACAACCACACAACAGCATCAAAACCTCAAAGATGTGGAACCAACACTACATACACAAAAAAGGCAAAACATAGATGTGATTTACACAGATATTTTCAAAAGGTTTTAACTTTTTTTAAAAATAAATTAAAGATATAAAAAACTAGGAAAGAAGGATGTCATTGGTTCAGGATCATGTTCAACAACACAGTTTGTGTGACCAAACAACTGACCTGCTACATCACTCAGCTACACTAGAATAAGTCACTTTTTTGTGCAAGAACACCATCCATGTGTTCATGATGCTGATGAGGGACACATGCCACCACATGTTTCTTGTATTTTTTGGTCTCCACACACTCATGTTTTGGATCAAGGACCAAATGTTGCCGGTATCCCCAGCTATCTAGAGAATGATGAATATGCAGTGTGAAGCAATATGAGAAACATTTTGTGGATAAAAATCATTGAACAAAAACAAATTGGCCTTCAGACGGGGAGCATTTTTACCTTGGTGATTTAAAAGATATTTCTAACAAAACTGTCCTTTACAGTTCCTTTCAAATGTCAGTCACTCTGGGTGTGATTGACAGCTAAATCCCCACAAAAGAAAGAGTTAATGCCTTTTGTGATGATGTTGAAAAGCACTGTAAAAAAACGAGATTTAGTTTTAAAGAAAAAAGTGAAAGAAAAACAGCTAAGCGGCGCTCCACCCTGGGCCCTCAGATCTGGATCAGTTTTCCTGAGATGTTGCCTTTTTCTCGTAAATGGGTGGGATTCCTGATCCCGTCCCTCCAGGGGAGTACAAGTGTATGAATAGCTAATGTTCCAGTGAGACCTCCTCCGCTTTCATTTGGTGCCAGAGAATTTCGTCTTCACTCTCAGAGAAACGTGTAGTTTTGAAACTATGGTTGTCTGAATAAGACGGAAGGTTTTAATAGTTTTTTTCTCGTGATTTCTTTGGAAGAACAGAAACAGATTGTGGAAAATGTGTGATTTGTGGTCTTTTTTGGGACATGTTCAAAGGAATGACTCAACTTATTGGAATGATTACTTGGATGCTTTTACATAAATAAAGGCAATAAAACTGTCTCTCAATGTGTGACCTGAAATCAGTGCAAACAGTAGTGACCCCAATCGAAGACCTTGGAAGATAACCAGGAGAATCCTTTTAAAACTACAGGCGTGTAATTTAAGGCAGAATGTATTGAGTTGACCCTCTTGTGACTCGTGTCCATTATGAATGTCTAATGTGTCCAGAGTGTCAGTCAAGAGAAGCATTTGGCCCTTTTCATGATAAGCGCTACATATGATCTGCTCACCAGCCCAGAGCGCTCCATTGTTGGGTCTCTGCTGCACCTGATGTGTGACGCCTGCCAGCGCTGCACTCCCTTAACAGAGCTGTAATTGTTTTATGTTCCTTCCACATTCTTGGGCTTGCCGTTTCACCTCAGCACACACTCACACACATGTGGTCAGATTGAGGCACCAGTCATCAGACATTATTTTTCCCTTCCAGTGAAGTGCTACGGTTGGCCAGCAGTTCTAACAAATAAAAGTGTGCGGGAATGTGGCCTTCACAGGAATCGCTCATCCTTAAGTGGAAGCACATTTTATCAAAGCCGCGTTGAGCAAAGAGGGCAGACTGAGACACATTTATAGTTTTACTTGATTGCTAAAGCATGCTTAATGAAAGTGAGATCCACTTGTTCTTCATTATCACCTTGTCAGCACACCAGAAGTCTTTTCTTGCAACTGTGTTGACACTTTTTTACTGGTTTCACAACCTTTTTCAAAACAGGCCCACAGATCTCATAGGAAGACACAAAACTCAGTTGGATAACATGAACTGTGTTACAGCTCTTCTCGTTTTCTTGAACACATTTGTCCACTCTGAAGTTACATTAGTTACCTGAGTTTTCACTCAGGCCTAACATGGTGAAGTTGACCTTTGACCTTTTGGATATACAATGTCATCCCTTCATCATTTTATGCTATTCTTATATGTGTGAGAGAGATTTTGTCATAATAAGCACAGGAATCCTTGAGTTATGGCCTCAAGGCCTTCTTGAGATATTGCGCTTAAAAAAATGAGATGGACACAAGGTCACAGTGACCTTAACCTTTGACATATGACCACCAAGACTGAATTAGTTTATCGTTACATTCAAGTGGGAATTTGAGCCAATTTTTAAGAAACCCTTTAAGGAGTTCTTGAGTTATCACATTCACGAGAATGGGCTGGATGGATAGATGGAGGGACAACACAAAAGCATAGTGCCTCCGGCCACAGCTATCATCAGCGCAGAGGTGTAAGACAATAAACAAACAAAAAAAAAACTGTATGAAGACAGTCTGGTAAATTACCTCAAGTCACTTGAGTAAGTGTTGGTCAAGATTGACGACTGTAAGTTTGAAAATAAAAATAATCTGTGGGTGTAAAGTTAGAAAAAAGTTCAGACCTATTGTGGTTCTATAAACTGGAAAAAGTCATTCTAGTCAAATCTGATTAGGCAACGTGAAATATTTGTCCCTGTCATACGACACAGAAGAATAAAAATTCCCATGTCTCATCACTAAACCACACTTGCATCAACTCTTTGATAAACCTTTATAGGAGCTGCCGTGTTTTTCTTTTTGGATATTTCCTGCTGCTGCTGCTGCTGCTGCCAGGACCTCATTTACTCTTATTCAGGGCTGGGAAACAGGTTTGAGACACCAGGGAAATCTGGTGTGCCTCTGCTCCTCTCACAGCTAATTAGTGTGTGAACTAATTGCAT
Source organism: Plectropomus leopardus (assembly GCF_026936395.1). NCBI lineage: Eukaryota > Metazoa > Chordata > Actinopteri > Perciformes > Serranidae > Plectropomus > Plectropomus leopardus. The sequence goes on along the minus strand of NC_142191.1, from coordinate 15,781,020 downwards.
TGCTAACTTTAGCAAAGCGACAGCCTAGTTCCATCTGTCCGCTATCTATAAAGTAGGGAGGGAGATGGAGGCGAGCCTGCTGGTGACATCCTGACTCCTTTTAGAATATTCTAGCAAGAACTTTTATCTCGGGAGCCTGTAAGCTGGTCCAGCCTGGTTCAGTTTGGTGATACACTGAAGGAGACTGAGACCTTTTGCAACTGACCACAATCATGCATGTGATTTTACTGAGACTTTCCAAACATGGTGTTGTGTCTTGGAAGATGGACAAATTAAATCTTTTTAAACACAGCTGCTCTGAGCATCCATCAGACAGCTGGACCTCTCATGTAGCCTATTAAAGAAATAATTAGTCATTTTGGGAAATTATTCCTTTTTGTGCCAAGACTAAGATAAGAAGATGAATACCAATATAAGACATTAGAGTGCTTTGAATCTTCTCATCTAATTCTCTGAAAGAAAGTGAATATGTGTAAGCCTATTTCCCAAAATTGATTTCCCTTTGAAACATTTATACTTGCTGTAAGTGGTGTAACAGTTCATTGTGATACATCATGATCCATCTCCTAAATTTCTGCCTCTGTTCCAATACAATGTGGGAAAATTAATATTAATTTGTGAGTTCATGGCATCGGAAATAATTAAACTCTGAGCATCCACAGACCTTACTATGAACAGTTTTTATTGAAACTTCAAGCTGCAACTAGTTTCTCTATGGGGGAAATGGTCCTTATGCAGATGTTTTCATTGCTGTAAGGGAGATAGATCATAAAAGTAAGCGAGCCCTTTAAAGAAACAGTGTGTAAGATTTAGGGCAATTTGGTGACATCTAGTGGTGAGGATTGCAGATTGCAACCAACTGAAACTTCTGGTTAGTATACATTTCAGTGTTCAGTGTTCAGGAGGTGTTGTGAACTGCTGAATTATCTGTAGAGGTCTCTTCCTCAGGTGGATAAATCGGGCCAAAATGTTTAATAAAGAAGTTTCACGTCACAAATCAATGTTTCTTATTTCTGATTCAGACATTCAGGAGGTTTTTACCAGGAGCCAGATTATCCACTGAGGTCTCTTTCTCTCCAAAACAAATGGAGCTGGTGATTTAAGCTAGTAAAAACACTAAATAAAGCAGTTTCATGTTACGAATCAGTGTTTCCCCAATGCTCTTGTTGTGGTGGGGTTTCTGGTTATGGCAGTGGACATGAAAAACACATTTATTTTGGGTAACTGTAAAAATATGGTGGTGCAATATGGCGATCTCTGTAGATGAGGACTTGCCCCCCTGTGTCAATACAAATGGCTCATTTTAAGGTAACAAAAACACAACAATCCTTATTTTCAGATGTAACACTAAAGAAAGAGTACTTATTGTATTATCCTACACACTGCACCTTTAAAGTCTGCTATTAAAATCAAGTCTTTGCTCAGTTATTGTGTTTTCTAGTATTTCCTTCTAACTGCACAGTACTCAGTACTTGCTCACAAGAATTGGAAACTGCGATGGAGAAATTTTGCCTTGTCACCAGGTCTTCAAATTGAATGATTTCACACATGTTCTCACATTCGCAGCCTGATAATAATAGCCATTGTTTAAAGTTTTAAACACTGATGCCTTTGTGGCAGATGAAACCAAAGTTTGTCTGAGGTGAGCCAGAGGCTCTTGTGGTTTGATGACCTAGACTTCCCCTGATGAAGAGAACAGACACCCTCTTCGAACAGACCCCACCTGTCACTTTCCTTCCTGCAGTGGAGTCTGGGTCTGTGGATGAGACTCAAATATGATATGTAACGCAACAGATGACAGGAGAAAGAAGATGAAACAAGGTTATGAGGGGTGGATTTAAAGTCAAGGTTTGTAAGGTAGCGGTGGATCAGGTTTCTGGGAAAGTGAGCTGTGGGGTCACACAGAGGAGATGGGGAACCAGTGGGACTTCACGTTCAGCTTACTTGTTAAAGTGAACATATAAACATATCAGTCGCAGGAGATGGTGGTAAAATGGCACCTAGTTTAGAAATTCCCAAACCAGGTGCAAAGTGAAATCCTCTTGAAAGGTGTTATTTGAGATTAGATGTCAGCAACCTCAAGGGTCGAAAAACAAGGCCAATGTTAAAAAGTGCCAAAAATGAGCCAGTCTGCATGGACCAAATCGTGTGTGCAAGCGTGATAGAGCTGGTGGACCCAAATACAGGAGACTGCAGGCAACTTAAACATCAAACAGATAACTAGGTCAGAACAGGGAAAAAGCAAACAGAAAATCACCCAACCAAAACAAGGAGCCAACAAAGTCTGAACTGAAAACCAGGACTTCAAATACAAACTAGTCTGACAAGGGCATGAAGCGCAGGTGCAGAAACCCGGGTGAGGGGAATTAAGTGATGAGGCAGGAGAACAGGCAGGGAGCTGACTGTCTGAGAAAAACTGAGGAGCAGGGAGGACTACCGAGGCTGCTGCAGAGCAGGTGTGCAGCTGAGCAAAGGAGGGAAAGGCAGCGCAGAAACACAGGAGGGGAAGAACTGGGTCTTCTGTATTTTGGTGTGCCGGTGCACTGCTCAACATGTAACTGCGAGGGTCAGGAGAGCTATTTAAATGGAGTGTAATCTGTAATCTATCTAATTGTAGAAATAATCTGACCAAGTAACTCTCAACTGACAAGTAAACAACTGTCGGTCTATAAGACAAAAGCCATGGAAGCTTTCCCAGTTGACAAATAATTGCCTGTATGGACGGTAATGTTCATAATATGATGTTATTAAAGCCTGAACAACATTCAGCAGTTTGCTGTTTTATCCATCTCCATCTATTTTTTTGTGTTTGTACTGGACAATGACATGCATCTGTTTCTATTGTTCTGTGCCCCCCTCCCCCTCTCCCCCTCTCTTTCTCTTTCCTTTTTTGCCATGATTGTATTTCACTTGCTATTTACGACATCTATTGCTCGTCTGTCCGTCCTGGAAGAGGGATCCCTCACTATCCTCTACCGCTCTTCCTGAGGTTTCTTCCTCTTTTTTTTCCCCGTTACAGGGGTTCTTTTTGGGGAGTTTTTCCTTGGGTGATGTGAGGGTCTAAGGGCAGAGGGATGTCGTACACTGTAAAGCCCTCTGAGGCAAACCATGTTTTGTGATAATGGGCTATATAAATAAAACTGACTTGACTTGAAACTGACTTGACATGTGGTTGTGGTGACAAATGCTGCTCTCGCTGCTCAAATTTAGCAGCAGATGAGGTGTCTGCCAGCGACAATATCTGTCAAATGGTGTGCGGACTCGTGACAGCATGGAAATGGTTTAGACCCACAGTAAACAAAAACCCCAAAACACAATCCTCTTAATAATAAACTGATTGAGTAAAAAGCAAAGGCAAACTAACTAATACAGGCAACTTAAATAAGTCTATTACACTCAGTTCAATCTTTCATCAGGACCCTGACTGACTGACAGGTTTTTAAAATTAATATTATTGTCGTTATTGCATCTAATTTTGTTTCCTAGCTAACAACCAGCATCGTAAGATTATGATATTCGTTTGAATTTAGGTTGTGAATTTCAAGTTGTTGTGTAGTAACCAAAATCCAACAACTTACGAAGTTTCCGTGCCCATGTCATCTTGACGTAGAACAACAACATTTAGTTATAAGGTATGGAGTTCATAACCCAACATTTGCACGTCATGATGTTAACATCCACACAATGTGACATTGTAATGTCTTTACACATCTCAAGTATCGTCAACCCAAATTTTCATTCTTACCAAAGTTTAAGATCTGTCTGACATAAGAGTCCAGCGTCTTTCTGACATCATATTGACATCTGATTCCAGCTGGGTTAAGTCTTCAGGACCCCAAACAATGAGTAAATAGAGCCAATGTCAACAGGAAAAATGGATGTGAGAGGAAGTAAAACGAGAAAGGAAAATGAAACCTGAGAGTCAATGAGTCTGTGTCTTGGGTTTCTTCACTGTGTCTGTGATACACAATTAAAATTTGTGTCTCATAAGTCTGCATCATGCATCATCATTTAGGTAGCGCATTATTTAGTTCTTGAATCATTTCAATCATTGAATAGCCTGAACAACAGAATCTAGAGACAACATAAAGAACATATGTGTTAAGGAGTTCTCAGGATCATCCTTTCAATGCAGCCAGTTAAATTACCCAGATGACATCATTACCTCTGGACAACTTGACACCAGGTAGTGATGTAACGAAACATATGTTAAAAATAGAAGAAAAGGACGGGACACCAGACATGATGAATGGAAATGTTCTCTATTGAAGGTCACACATGGATTGTGCTGCGGGTGTGTCTGTGGTCCTCTTACACTGATGTCTTTTACATAACATCTCCTGTCATATTTCTGCACAGGGACCTTAAATTTATCATCCAATCTTGTGCCCAGCTTATATAGCAAAAATGCAGCCATCACTGGCCCATAAAGAAGGACAAACTGTACAAAATGGATTTGTAAAACACGCTCTTAACATTATCTGATCATGTGATGCAGCTCATGTTGGCACCTGCCTACCAGCTGCTTCTATGCCCACCTTCTTTATTTTGATTCTCTTACGACTGCAGAGCCCAAAGAAAAGTGTTTCATTGTTAATCAGTGAACTCAAAAGAATAACAAAGTGTGAACTTGCGTTTCCTGAGGATTTTGTATGAGCCTGATGACAGTGATGACAGACCCACAGTAGTCTCTTCCTGTGCTGATTAGATAGCAACTTGCTGTCTTTCTGTCTCAGTGAGTGTGAAAAACACACATAGGGGACAGACGAGACTGGGCTCAGGCACTCATGAAGTCATCCTTTAACATGGACTTTATAGCTTGTAAGTCTGTTGTACAAATAATGCCCAGAATTAATACCTGTTAGAATTAAAGTGTAATGTGACAATGAGACAGTAATTCAGACAAAAGCACAAAGAATACTTTGTATAAAACTCACTGTGTAGATGTAACAGGGTGTGGAAGGACCAAATTACAGCACAACAGAGCAAGTGAATAGTTGGTAATGACCTTTATTTCTATGTTATGTTTTGGCAGGTTGAATGGAGCAAAGGTGAGAATAATCAGGTTGCAGGTAAGTAGGGACAGTTATCAGTTCATGGTGGAGCAGAGTTCATTGAGAGACTGGGGTGAGCTCACGTTCACAGGTGATAGTTCAAAGTTCGGGTGGGGAAATGGTGAACGGGGAGCGGACTGGCAGATGAATGTACCAGGTAACTTGCAGGAATACTTACAGCACAGAGCTTGTGGGAAAAGCTGGGACTCCAGAGAGGGGCAGGCAGGGCTCGTGGTCGAGGAGGAAGCAGAGTTGGCGTCAGGCAGGCAGAGGAGCAGACGAATTCAGTGGGAGCAGGAAGCGGGATTAATGAGAACAGGTGAGGATTCAAAGAACCATCAAAACAATAAACACCAGAGGCACTCACCCAGAAGAGATGTTTAGTGTGGTGGGAGGCTCTGAAGACGGCCGGAAGAATGACGATCTCTCTCGACCACAGGGACATAAAAGGGCTCCATTAGCTCACCTGGTAGAGTGGGCACCCCATGTACAGGGGTTTTGTCCTTGCCACAGTGGCCACGGGTTTGCCTGTGGCCCTTTGCTGCATGTTATCCCCTCTCTCTCCCTCTTTCACGCTCAATCTATCCTATTAAAAAAGACACACACACACAAAAATCTTTAAAAAAAAAACAACAAAAAATTACCTCACGTAAGTACTAACAGTCATAACTTCAACAAGCAGATGCAAAATTACTAAAAAATACACACAAAACAACAACAAAAAGCACCCAAAAGAGTTATAAAACAATCACAAGGAGACACTACACCAGAAAAAAATGCAATAAAAAGAGACACAAAAACACCGCACACTCTATGTGTCTTGCCCTTGTGTAGAAGTGATGGGGCCCTTTGCATATATGTTGTTTCATAACCCACCAATGCTTATGTTTGTGGTACATTTGACAACAAATAACTTTGAACTTTGATTTTGAGGAAATGCCTCTGTTAAATTCTATATCAAACTTCTGATTGTTAAAAAAAATATTGGTGAAAATGTAATCAAAATATTATATAAATACTAAGATTTGTCCCTCCATGTGAGTTTTGTTTTTGTTATTTCTGCCCTCCCTTGAATACTTGGTGTCCTATAACAGCAATGATAGAATCACTTTTTCCCAAAATATCTCAGTATATTTAGCATCTCACTGATGTTCTTAACGTACAAAAGCCCCCACTATTTTCCCACCACATCAGCATACATAATGCGGGTGCCACATGGGCAGTGATCAGAGATAGCATTACACACCCTCTGAGGCATTTCCTGTGGCGTTTCCTGCTTTCTTCACGACTTCATGTGCTAATGTCCATTAATCCTGGCAAACTCTCGACAGCTCTCTCTGTCTCAGGGTCTGATATCACAAAGGCTCTCTCTCTCTCACAGTCGTTGCTCTGAATTGAAAGCAGCAGACCGGGGGCTCCCAGTATTTCACAGCCGATGGTGGAGATAAGCTTTCTAGTGTGTGTAGGTGTACATGCACAGATTCTTGTGTGTGCATGTGTAAGAACACAAACAGTGCACTGCTCAGCCCGAGGGGAAAAACTGTCTGGGAAATTGTAAAACTGATGCCAAGCGGCACAAAATCTGTGTCAAAAACGTCGGAGTGCTCACAAACGGATGTACTGAGGCTAAAGACATGAGGGCATGAGCTTAGCACAGTGTTTGAGCCTGCAGTGCTTTTTTTCTGTATTGTTATGTCTGCAAGGCTTTATAAAGAGTTTTTTGAAGCCAACTTCATGTGTCATCTAATCATATCTAACGTACAGTTTCAGTCAAAGTCTATTCGATTTTTATTGTGCTGCCCTCATCTTTCTGTCAGTTACACCCTTTGTTTATGGGAGAGGAAAATCTTTTTTCTATTTTTGGATTCTCATTTGTCATAATGCCCTTTAACACCATAAACACAAGACATTTTTTATCGCTGGCATCATTTCAGCAGTCCTCGCCATATCTCCTCCTCAGTCTGTCACAGATAAGCTCACAGTTAACCATCTCGCCTTTCAGTATTAGGCCTACACGAGCCAGCTGAGTCACACACCAATAAAGTGATTGAAACTCTGAAAACATGCAAAGAAAACCAGCTGTAGGCTAATTGATGTTGGTTATGAACTGCAATTATTTAAATGTTCTTATCAGTTTTATGTCAACAACATACCAAACTAATTCACATGGCTGCATACTCATCTTCATTAAAATGTAACTAATATTCATGGGATCACAACAAGATGTGCTCCTGGAGTTTAAGCTTTAATAGTAACACGTTCACATTATTGTGCTGGTTATAATAAGAAAGCCATACAGAGACTTTAAAGCATTTCACTGGCACATAAAGCAGTGTTTTCTTCTTGTGTAAACCTGCTACTTTATTGCTGAACTTGCTAATTTCAGGTAGCTCAGGTATATGATGTACTTCCACTTATAACCACATCAACCAGTGACATAATGCATGGCGAGAACATAGCATCCTGTTACGCAACTTCTTGAAAACACAATTCTATTATTTTGCAAGAAGCAAAAAAAAACACTTAAAAATAAAGATGAAGACAACATTTGACACCATAAACAATAGCTAGTTGGACCAAAGTTCACCTAACTGAGAAAATAGATTTGTACAGTAACATGGACACTAGATTCACAAAAGTGTAAAAGTTACATTGACCCTTACGCCAGGAAAAAAACACCAGTCAAATATTAACATTTAGTCCCAAAAGAAAGTACAATACAGTACAATTAATCTAGCGAATGTAGGCCCAAGGTAACTAGAAATAAACAGTTACCTAGAATGTTGTATTAATGCCATTGGATGCAAAAGTAGTATACGCTCCAGAGTGCAGGATGAGTCATCAACATAAAAAAAAAAAAATCCAGGGAATTAAAAACTCTAAAATATAACAATGAATAGGCCTACCTACAAAACATCTTTCTTTGGTCATTGTTGGTCTAGATACTGATATAATGATAATGATCAGGGCAAAACTTGTGTTGATTGAAAAAAACAAAAACTTGAGCATCTGTTTTGATTTCATGGGAACTTTAACATCCAGTCATTCAGACAGAAATGGCAGCAAGTTCTGTACACAATATTCTTCAAAAAACAGTGACTACAAATGGATTACTGTAGCTGGAAATGACAAAACAGCTAATGTGCGCACGTTATCAGACATGCATAAACATTGTTAAACACAGGAAATATCTATTTTGAAGCCAGGAAGTCATTTTGTGTGTCTCACAGCCCTAGTCATCTGAGATAAATGCTTGTTTTCGAACAGCACATTATTTCCTGATGTTGCACAGCGCAACATAGCACAGCTGGGCACATTGTAAGGACACAACCATATTAAACTTATTTCATCAGAATATCCTTTATTTTGGAAAGCCGCACAGGAAATGCAGGATGCTCAAAGGTGGAATTCACCATCAAATGATTAACTCAAGCAGAAATGCTCATGTTAACAAAACAGCCAGATTAATATACTCATAGAAAAAGTATTTTTCAGGTGGTGTAGTCACCGCCTATAATAGTTTTCAGGCTGCTGAAGGTTCATGACCGCAACCTTCTTACTTGAACTCAAAACTATTTGGACTATGGGACTTCCACTTAACTGAAAATGGCCAGGCACGCCTCTACACGTATGGGGAAAAACAGTTATTAGCTGACTATAATTTCTTTCACTGGAGGACTAGACACTGACATGTTGAGAGGACAGCAGTGTTAACAGACAGCTTTGGTATTATTTGTCTATTCGGCTGCTACCTGAGGGGAAATACTTATCACTTTCAGGATTTCAGCGGTTTCATATGACAATGAAGTCATCTCGCTGTGAGAAAAATGATATTGTATGAAAAGGCTGCGGGGCCAAGCCTATCCCCAGTGGGACAGTCATTTAGGCTGGGACCATACCAGTGCCAAGACGTGACTCACCAGTCACCAGAAAAAGTGCAGCCAATAAGCCACAATATGAAGAAAGGGTCTTTTTTATATACAATATTATCAAGACAAAATGATATGGTTCTCTTGCAAACACAAGCTGCAAACTGTGGCTAACATCCTGTTTATCTCAGCATTTTTCAAGAAAATAAGATACATTGAAGTCGATAGGAAGGAGGGGCAGAGATATGAGGAACAGGTTCAGTGTCCTCCATCCCCATGGGCTCCTCACAATGGCCCAGTTTCCATTTAGTGATCTCAGACTCGTCCTGCCCCTGCACTGTTTTTGTGCCCTTATGCTATTAATAAAGACGAAGAAACTGAGTTTGGTTTTCAGTTTCTCTTTACATTCTGTTTGCATGCAGGGAGGTTACTGGAGTCAATTACAGGTATTGTAAATGTCAGCATAACAACAAAGAGGAGTAACGGTTGTCCAAGGAGGTAAAGCAACATGAACTCTGAAGGGGGTAGTCAAGTCAACATTAATTTTCGAGTGCTGCTTTCCGACACTTTTCACAAGCATTTAAACCTTTCAAATGTGAGCAAATTAATTAATTTCTTTCAAAAACATGGGAAAAAGACAATCAATGACTTGGAATAAAATGAAGGAGGTGACAAGAAAATGACCTGACAATTAGCTTAAAAAAGAGCGAGAAAATTAGAAAATTATTGAATAATTCGTGAAAAATCTTGAGAAAAAAATAATAATTATAATTGTATATTTATAATGGGGTTACAGGGAAAAATATTACTATTCTATAAATACTTTTTATTTTTTAGCACGTTTCAGGTCATTTCCTGTTTTTGTTCTTTTACCTTTTTGATAATTTCTGTAAATTATCAAAAAAATTTTTTTCTAATTGCTTGTAAATTTTTGGGTCATTTCTTTTTAAACTGCTCATACCATGTTTTTGATAGAAATCAAGTCAGTTTGCTCAGGTTTTCAGGGGTTAAATAAGTGGCAAACATTAATTTACGGGTACACTTCAAAAATTCAGATGGGTGACATTCAGTCCAATTTCTCTAATTTCATCATCATCATCATCATCATCATTATCATCATCATCATTGTAGTGTAATTTGGTCATATAATTTGACCTGACTGAAGAAATCATTACCTTATCTGGCAATCACTATTATATAACTGAGGAAAGTGTCTAAAACAAAGGGAGGATAAAGATATCAGTTCAAAAAGATCACATCTGGGAATGTAATGTTGGTCACTATAGGTTTCCATATTCTCCGAGCGCATGACGAGATTACATAACGGAAAATGTTTTGCACAGAATGTTGCACAGAGGTCAAACTGACATGACCTTTAACAATGTGACCTCAGCTACTGTTTGTAATTCTGAATGGACCTTCAGGGACTAATTTTCACACAAGTTGCTGAAACTCCCTTGAGCAAATTGTTGAAGAGAAAATTAAACCGTGAGGTTGAAAGTTTAGATCAACATGTTATGGGCTCGGTGCGGAGATGGTAGCATAAACAGGTTCTCTTATGTGTTGTTTGTGGGCTCTGAAAACATTTTGATTGGCATTTTTGAAGAGGGAATTCCACTCATAGCAGTATCTTTAAGTTGTTATCTTTGTGTCTGGACTTGTTTTCCAACACAAACTAGGATTCTGCAGTATTTATGGGAATAATGACATATGGTAAAAAATGAATAAAATATTGTAAAAACAAAATGTATTACATTAGATTTACCAAACAAAAGAAAAACACACTCATATTTTTGCATAGATTTATGATTTTTAATGTTATTTTCTTCTACAGAATTTTAGGACCTTAGGGCCAGAACACTAAGTAAGTTTAGTAATATTACAAAAATTCAAAGATCATGAACTATCACTTTAATTCACTCAGGTTTAATACATCAATTTTAAAAAGTGTCAAGCTTTTGGAAAATGATGCAATTTTTTTCCCCCTGAATCCTCTGACTGAATAAACCATAATGTTAGTATGCTTGTACCCCATCTATCTTTTTATATAGTTTTTGTTTTGTTTGGTTTTTAATTTGGTTTTTACCTGTGTGGTACTTTTTAACTAATATGTTGTATGTATATATATATATATATATATATATATATATATGTGTGTGTGTGTGTGTGTGTGTGTGTGTGTAGTAGTAGTAGTAGTAGTAGTAGCCAGGTCAAGCATGATTTCTGTCTAGATACATTTCTGTCAGGTTTTTTTTTTTTTTTTTTGTGCTTTGGCCACCACAAGGCGAGTGCCATCTAGTGAGGTAAAGTTTGTAAATTTGATTTTGGGGTGGACTCTCCCTTTAAAGCACTTACATCTGCCCCAACCTATTGTTTTGCAAATAAAGTTTGATTCAATTTAAATAAAAAATAAATAAATAAAAGTAATAATAATTTGTGCTTATTATAATTATAATTTGTGTTTGATTTAATTAAAAGAGCAAGAGCACATTAATGGACCTAAAAACTAGTAGGCCTATTTTTTTTTTATTTTTTTTTTGCGTCTATTGATCGCAACTTGAACCGTCTCAAATTCAAATTTGCGACGTCACTCACGTGAGGTGAGCCGTTTGACGATGACGCAATACCACAGGAACCTGTGCAGTGTGATTGAGGTTTTAGACAAACGAGGACACCGCGTTCGAGCTGGCAAACTTGCCAAGTGGGTTAACGTGAAAGCAGTTTAGTGAAGTGTGAAGGAGAACTTTTAGCTGCTTTTAATGAAGAAAGACTTGTCTCCAGCAGGAGGAGGAGGAGGGAGACGGAGATTTGCTCATGTGCTCTCTGCAAAGACATCTTGGACGAAAAAGAGTGAGTATAAATAACCTTATGTCGAGCCCTTTTTGCTGTGTCTAAAAAGAAAAAGGCCCACTGGCACAGTAGAAACACATGTTTTCGTGTTTTCAGGTGCAGGCCTACTTATGTGTTGTGTAGTGTTGTGTCGTGTATTGTTGCTCAGGTAGGGCGCGTGCTCGCAGCCTGCAGGCCAGACTGCAGAGCAGACAGATAACTGCTGACAGATGAATGCTGATAGGAGATAATAGGGAGATTGATGGTGGAACAGGTTGCATAAGAGGGGGAAATAATTAAGACCATGAGCCAGTCATATTGAAAATGTGTGTGATGGACAGAGAGGACATGGAGTTCTTCTGCTGTCAATAAGGTCATGTGATGAGACATGCTGAACTCTGACACTGACCCTGTTTGAAATTGATCTTACATAACTGGAGCATCAGCTCACAAAAGACCTGTTGGGCCAGAGATTGATGCTCTTCTCTGGACACGGTGGTGTGTCATGATTGTCAGTTTCAGATAAGCCAGGATTTTTTTTGTAACTTGGACAGACTTCAGGCTGTTATGCAACAGCAGCAGATGGAGGAATGAGGTAAAACTGAGCTGTGTTTTTGATATTCACAGGTGACTATCACACTTTAATCTTCACAAGTGGTGATTAATGCTGAACATCAACACAGAAAAACACGTATTAAGTTTGAGCCTTTTTTGATTGACAAGGCCCTTTTGCAACCATAACATCCGCTCCTGCTGTTACATCCTGAGTTAAATGAAAAGATTGACATTTTGGCTGATTCGCTTATTTGTTTTCTTGCAGAGTTGGTTGAGACGATCGAGATCACTCTCATGTCTTTACACCAGACATGTAGGGGGGGGGCATATCCTTTCAGTATTTAGAACATGTGCATTTGTCCCTCCAATAAAAAACATGAAAGTAGCAGGAGGCTTTTATTTAGAAAAAAGACGAAACAAAGGAAGTATAAAGAATATTCAACTCATTAACTTTTATTCAGTAAATTGTTGCATTGTTGTTTTTTAGGTAAAGTGCTGCACATTTCTGTGGTATTTAAAATAGGATTTGGTTTCTGAAAAATGTGATTAATAAATTCAAATGACTCTTATATGCAATTTTTGTGGGGAAATGTTTAAACTTATAGATCAAATTGTACTCAATTTTAACCCTGTCCCTGTGTTTTCTTAAATTTTGACTTGCCAACTATTCTAAGTCGAGATGTCCGTTTTAACATCAGGGAAATTAGTTTCAGGAACATCCCTAGTAAAATGAGGAATTGTTCGTTTTTTACACTTACATTTTTGTATGGAATAGAAAACTAACTCATATTTACCGTACAGACTTATATCAATCATATTTAGCTCTAATGGCTAACCAGTCCTTTATATTATAAACCTTATTTAGCAAAGATCGTTTTTTGTGCAGTATAGTCATATCAACATTGAAAAATTGATTAGATCATCTTTAAATGTTAAATGTCCCTGACCAGAGAGGAGACAGTTAGATGGCAGTTTCCTCCCTCACAGTTAAAGGAAGGATGGCAGGTGTTCTTCCCGCCTCTAAATCTCGTGAGAATGTAATCTGAGATTGGACGACCTTAGCACCTTCGCCCCCCGGTGTGCCACCCTGTAACGGTAAACCCAGGACAGACCAGACCCTCTCCTCTCATGTCCCGTCAGTAGTTTGGTCTTAGTGATTTACTGTCTTCCGCTAGTCTCCTCAATGACAGTGTGGCTCTGGGTTTCTAAAACCATTTAATTATGTTCCCTCCTCCTATTATGGTTTTGGGCTGTCCAAGATGAAAGATGGCCAAGGTGAAAGAAGCGTGGTGATATCTTTGGTTGTGACTCTGAAACGAGGGTCCTACATTGTACAGTTAGAGAGGTTCAAGGATGGTCGACATTGTCACAGTCTTGCGATTAAAAACAGTCAGGGATAAAATAAAAAAGTGTCAGAAATTTGGGAGAAGCATCTTGCTGTGTGACGGCTGTTGTGACCTACTTCTACTAACCAGCCAATAGAAATGCAGCATTAAATGACTCCCTGATCAGCCCGACTACTGAAGGCGAAATGCTCATTGTAAATTTGGCATGCTAGGTTATCTTCTTTTCACCAGCCACGACTGCGTCCACATACTCCTCCTTTTCTTCAGACTTTTTTGACACACAAAAATGCGACTATAGAAAGGACTTGATTCGTTTGTTTCCATTTACATTTACAACACTACAGCGGCATAGATGCACGACACACAGTGATGATGTTTTCTTTATGTATTGTGTATTGACGTCGATGGACGTATGTTGTAGCCTGCAATTTGTGTTGTCATCATATAGTCTGCATACATCAGACTTGATGTCGTTCCCAAGTTTTGTAGATCCATGTGGCACAGTGTAGCCAGCACTAAACTAATGAGATTGCTAAAATCTCAGTCTGTTAGAGGCTTAACTTTGCATCAGGTACCATGGTAAAACTATATTTTTTAAATTCGCAAATGTTAGTATGCTGATACCTTAACCTAATACGATAAACATTTTACCTGCTAAACGTCAGCATAGCCCAAAGTACAGTCTCATCTGGCCCACAGAATATTAACCAGTTCAGAAAATGTGAGGAGGAACACACCATAAACAATTGAGATAGAAATAATTTAATTAGGAACGATTTACCGATCACATTTATGTTCATGTGCATACCACTAAAGATGCTCTAGATCCATCTGTCAGCTTATTATAAGCAAGTAGCAGTGATACATTAAGAAGTGACAAAGCAGCATCCGAGTAAGTTATTGATAACGTACTGAAATATTGCATGCATGCAATAGTCAACCTTTCACTTTCTCCTTTCTTGTCTCAAACACACACTTTCACTTTATTTATTTATTTATTTATTTATCTGAAAGGCGGCCCCTATAGTGTCTGCAAAAATTCTGTCCCTTGGACGATGGTAGTTGATGATTCATACTGTACACAAATATTTTGTGACAAGATCTTTCCATGTAATCATGATATCAGTTCTGCATAAAGTCAGAAGGGACAGGTGTCCTCGTGTGTCATTGCTCAAACAGCCATTGGCCAACCTACTGTACTCATCTTTGTCACATGGAAACAAACTCGTAGAAGTGACGGCTGGTCAAGTTTATAAAGAGCTGCAGCTGTCAGGTCGCTTTCTCTCTCTATCACCTGATTGATGTTTTTACTGGAGGTCTTTCAGCCGGATGGCTCCACAGGATGTCTTTGGTCCCGTGCTGTATCATGTTTCTCTCCCTTGAAGATGATCTTAAATCACTCCGCAACCTGCCCTGTTTATACTGAGGTCCAGGTGTTGTGTGTGCGGGTGTACGACACTCGTGTGTTTGATATTGATGGTTTATAGGAAAAACAGTGAAGTGTGTGTAAATGTATGCTGTATTTAATCATTACATACCTGCTATCCCGATGTCCAGTGTTATCCAACACTTTTATCTCTGCTCTGCCTAAAGCAGTTCCAGATAGCGTGCAGAGTTCAAACGCAGCGCATGCGGAAGAGACCCAACTGTGCTCCCATATGTGGCATGATACATATCTTGAGTATAATATATGACAAGAGCAGTTGCAGTACCTTTTGGGAGTGTGATACATCAGTAACAAAGAGTAGAAGGAAAGTTCACCAGACAGTGAATGAAATGAATGGTTGAATTAATTTTAGAGACAAACTGAGAACAAACTATTTTCTCTGTTGTTCTGTATCAGCTCTTCTGTGTCAGTCCACAGCTGTGTGAATTGTAGTAGCAATATGAATTAGGGGTCAACCAATACTGATTATTAGTACTTAATGAGACCGATAACTGATATATGGATGCGTTTACAATAAAAATGATAATATGTATGTCAAAATTTAGAATTTGGAATAAAACAAGCTCCAACACAAAAGTGTGTTTAAATACCTTTAGCAAACCTTTCAACATCATATACTGTAGGTTCCCTCCAACGTGTTTTATAAAGTGCAGTGAAAATTTGAATAAAAATGAATGAATGAAAATAGCTCCCTGAGGTTCCTCTCATGCTGACTCTTTCTTTGCATGTATTACAGACTGCCTTCCCTGGTGTTGGATAAGTGTAATATACACGCTTTTTCATTAAATCATTTTATTGGTGATTATTAAAATAAAATGCTAATACAGATAATTGGCAAAATGCCAAATTTTTGCCCTGATAATCGGCCAGGCCAATAATCTGGTGACCCCTAATATGAAGGCAGGTTGATGATGGGATTTGCTGAATCTCCGTTTTCTACTTAGGGCTACCCTCTGTTAGTGTTTTCGAAACCCTCCCTGATAAACTGTTGGTGTTGAGAGATGTGATATCCCTCCGTTTTCCTAATCTCTGCTTGAGGCTGGAGCTGAGCTCTCTTTGCCCGCAGGAGGAGGGCAGTAAGTCTTTGTGCGGGGGGTCATGATCTTTCACCTGCTGCTGGCTGTCCCTCCTGCCGGGAGGTCACATGTAGGAGCTGAGGCGTGAAGGAGTTGACAAGAAAGGGGGGGCAAAGGAGGATGGGAAAAGAGGGAGAGGGAGAAGTTACAGAATTAGTTATAGTTAGTTACTTTAACAGTCTTATTTCTGTGCTGTTTTACTTGAAACACTCTCTCATAGAGCTCAAAGCAGTGATCTATGAGTGTCTGTAGGAAAGAGGTAGGAAACAGAGTAACCTGCAATATAATACTATCATGATACGTTTCCTATGATAAAAACTGTATTATGATACAGCAATTCTGTGATAGAGTGCAAGACAATCATTTACAATACGTCACAATGCCTGTGTGACTGATAATAAAAAAATACCCCTAAAAAGACAAAAATCAGGAATTATGTATTTATGCATGGCATTGTGGAGTCTGTTGCACAGAATTTGACAACAGGGGTGAAGTCTGTACATAAGGCAGCAAAACTCAATCACGATTATCTTTGGTCGATGTTGAGATAATTTTTTAACATAATTGGTCATTGACTTTGGCAACATGATTTTTATTTTTAAACAGTGAATCTTCATGAAATTTAAATACAATTTACCTGTAAGTGATACTCTACTGGCATATTGTAATAAGAAATTGCACAAATGTCAGACGTGTAATGTTATTGCCTATAATAAGACTCTGACCTCTTCATATTCCTGAACAGTGTGTGCTCATTTACAAAGAGCACTTAACATATGCTCCAATTTTGTGTTTTCTGTTACTGAAGTCAGGTACGTTATTTGTGAGTTTAGTCAGATATCTGCAGCGATTAACACACTGTAGCAATAGTTATTATTACTTTGGCACTGGAGAGGGAGGCTGTCTGAATGTTGTGGGGAGATGGACTCGCCTTCTAGTCTGTTTTTGTCTTGTTTTGCTTATCAGCACATTTGGGCGATGGCCTTGCAAATGAAATGTTAGCAGCCATCCTGAGTGCTCCGCAACATGATGTGATGAGAGCTCAAAAGGCTGCACCTGCAGTGGCAGCGGGTTATCTTTAGAAATAAAGTCCCGAAGGGGTCTATAAAGTCACTTAATTTAACTGAAAACGTCACCAAGTTGGCAACACTAAGCCCACTGCTGCAAAGGAAAGGGATGTGCTGGATTTATGATAGAAGACAAAACGAGAGCCTCATTGCAAAACGTAAGGTGGCACAATAACTATTTTATCTTTATCTTGCATGTCATGGAGTCTTTATTGCTTTTGTTTGTTCCTGTGCTGTAAAAGCCCAAGTGGACCCAGTCTTTCAAACTGAAAAATGTTGGCGTCTCTATGATTTGTTTTTCTCTGGTTTCTGACACTGTCCACAATTTCCCTCTTGTGAGTTTATTCTTTACTGCAAGTTAGTTAACTTCCACTCATTTTACCCTCATTCATTTGATAAGTGTCACCTAGAATAGTTATGGAGTTGTGACTCTAGGGATGCAAGGTATTTGATTTTTTGCAGATATCTGATATGCCGATATAAAAAAAACTCTTTGGCCAGTAACCAATCCTCTTTTTGTCTCCACCTAATTTTAGCGATCATCAAGTCTCTTCTGTATTGGAATTAGCATCATATTATACATACTCTTATCGTGATGACTTACCAGTAGATGGAGACAAGAAATACAAGTCTTTGCAGTGAAAGTAATATTCATTTATTGTGCAAAATAAGAAAAATACTTCAACTTAGGGTTGATGTTTTGCACATTTTCACTTTGTCAATAAAAAAAAATAGTTTGTGATATTGGCAGATATTAGTATTTTGTTGATTCAAATATTTTATCTTAAAGCCAGTAACAGCTGATACCGATGACATGCCGATATTATTGTGCATCTCAGAGTAACTTTGTTAAAAACACCTCTATGCTTTAATAAAATAAACCATAATGTATCAAAAGAGGAAGTATCATGACACATTGCCATATTTATTTTGTCCCACCTCTAGTGTAGGGTTATCAACAGTGCTGTGATACCAGTTCTCCCCTCTGGTTTTGACTGGCAGCTTGGCGCATGCCATTGGTGGGGATCCTCTTCAGTCCAAAACTAACAGTTTTCCTGATGTTGATAAGTGCTTCTCGGAGGAAATCATGCTTCAGCAGAAGGGGCCCTGATGCTGAAAAAATAGAATAGTAGCAAAGATTCGAGGAACTATTGGCTGCTGCATCTACATGCACTGTTGTCGTCATAACAAAGGGTTTAAAGGGTTAAGTTGAGTCTACATAGAAATGACAGCATTAATACTGGTACTGCCGCTTCTATTAGAGATTAAAATACATGTCATTTTCTTGCTGCCTGCCGTGAGATGAGATGCAAATAATACCGCCGATCAGGGCGGACATGCAAAGCGTGCCCTTTCACATGCAAAGCTTCATGGCAGCCAGACAAGGTGCAGCCTGGCATCATAGAAGTGTAAAGATGTAGTCGTGCAGAGTTTCAGCATCATCCTGGTTAAATTCAGTAATCTGTTACGAGGTTTCGGGTAGGTTCTGATCATCTCTGCATGTTTATGTTTTAATAATGTTGCCTTGATGGCTGCGCTGCTGTGACGGCTGCTTCCTGTTATAATTTTCAGAAATCACAGTTTGTCACTACTTGTGTGTTTCTGTGGGCATGCATGACAGAGGACAAAAGGCTGATGTTGATACCGCCATGTGTTTCCTGTTATATTTTCAGGCGTTTGTGTGTGTGTGTGTGTGTGTGTGTGTGTGTGTGTGTGTGTGTGTGTGTGTGTGTGTGTGTGCGCGCAGGTTTGTGGTTGTGTCTCCAGGTCCAGCCCATGTTTCCATGGCCCAGACTGGAGCAGCAGACGGACATGCAGAGACCTGCTCCGTGCTGCACAGGGATATTTTTGGACTGTTGTGTTACTGTGAGACAGGCTGTTTGATGAACCTTCCTTTCAAAACCCATTTTTTTTCAGGTTTTGGACACTGGATTGTCTATATATCACTAGGCTGATGATTTCTATTCATCGAGTATTAGCATTATTGTAGTGCTCTCTGATATTATCAAAGTAACCATGTGGTTATTACCAACACCTGCAAGGAACTAGTTCGCTGCAGTCATGACATTAGAGGATAAACAATTTTCTCGGAGTGAAAAAGGAGACTGTCCTCTGTCAAGACTTGATCTTGATGTAAATCTAACCAGGCCTCCTTACCTTCAGGCTAAATACAGATAACCCACATAGGGAACCTTGACCTGACTTACTCACTCTCTCTCTCTCTGTCTCTCTCTCTCTAACACACACACACACACACACACACACACACACACACACACACACACACAGAATCATCAAATGAACTTGCCTAGTATATCCTGACGTGACCATGTAAACAGAAACAGGCAGAAGTTTAGTGTCATAGAGGAGTCATTACTTATTTATCAACTAAAGCAGGATGCAGAAGAGCAGTGTGCATGTAGACTGATTTTTTTCTTAATTTCTACTTGTTTGTTATTTTTCTTTCTCTAAGTTGTGTTTTTTTTTCTATAACTACTACAAAGTGTAACTGTCTTTATTGGCAATTAATCTGTAGATTGTTTTCATGATTATTTAATTGATCATTGTTTAGTCTGTAAGATGTCAAAAAATATTGTGAAAAATGTAATTACAAGTTCCCACAGCCCAATATGACATCTTCAGATTACTTATGTTATCCAACCAGCAGTCCAAACACCAAAGGCCTCTTTGTTTATTATCGTAAATGACAAAGAAAAGCAGCAGATTCTCACATTTAAGAAGCTGGAACTGACTATCAATATAGTTTGTGCTTCATTTTCTTTTGATTAGTCAGTTATCGCAGCTCTACTACTAAACTTGAGGCACGCACTACTTTCTGTGGAACAGCAAGGAGTTTTTTAAATCTACTGTTGCTCATACGCAGTGCTTATAAACTGAAAAACATCATGTAAAAAGACTCATAAGTCTGCTTAAAAAAGTTAAACTTAGACATCTTCGTGCAGCCGATGGTGCTTAAATTGGTAGCATTTAAATTTGATGTCATTTTCTGGCTCAGTGCAGAAATGACTCAGGCTGTCCCAGGTTTTTAGGTTTGTGCTGGTATGTGTGTGTTGTGGTTGTGTGTCTATGTTTGTGTGTGTCTAGTTTGAATTAGTGAAAATGGCCCAGATGACTTGAGACATTTGGATCACTTGTGGCACAAAAGATTCATACCTAGCTGTCAAAGGAGCACATATGAAACCTGTTGATTAAATATACACACTTTGTGCATCCACTTCAGATGTGAAATGAAGCGAGTGTGGGCGTCTGTAGGTTCAGTATGTAACAACCCATCCCGTCCATCTGATAACACGCTGGTGTCTGCATTTGTTCAGCAGGGAATAAAAGCATTCCAGCAGACATACCTATAGGCTGCATGTGTGTTCTTAAGCTTTTTCTATACGACTAACCACCACTTAAAGTACTTTAGAGATCTGCTGTAAAAACATGTTTCATGTAATTACAAGGTTTGTGACGAAGACAGGGAAAGTTTGGCTTGCTGACATTTCAAATGGTAACCTTAGAAAATATTTTAATGCATGCTTTCAAATAGCTTTTATTACCCCCTTGGTCAAACAAGAGCTGTTCTTAAGACAGAGATTACCAACATTGTAGAGTTACATAGAATTAAATTAAATTAAGTGCCACTCTGCAAAGATTTATTTATTTTTATAAATTACAATGCAGATTTACTGCTTACCACTCAAGCATGAAATGCACAATGTCAGTGTGTACAAAAGTTGTAACAAAATTGCAGTGTAATTATACCTGTGTGTTTGCCTGCATATTCCCACATTTTTTAAAACTATTTTTTAACATCCCAGCACCTCTCAGTATTCTTTTTGCACTTTTTTGTTATACTGAAAGCACATGTGGTTAATCTGAAAATTAAAAAAAATGGATTGTGCAGGGATTTTAACCACTAGCAATAGTTTGTGTGTGCCAGCTTTTAAGTGTCTTTGCCTGTGCACTTGCCTCTCCCAGCTCACTGCTCCCTGCAGGTTGTGGCCATGTAAACGAAAGGCTAAGAGGTCGGAGGTCAGGGGCAGGGTGAGACTGAAATACTCCTGCTCTGAATGCAGCAGAAAGGAATCCTAATAGTAGTGGCTATATATGGGAGTGCAGGTCAGTTATTGTACGGTGTCTGTAGACGCTATCACTGTCCGCTGAGGCTCTGCAAACACGAATGTGTTTTTGCTAAGTGTGTCTCAATTCTGTACAGTGGAGAGTTAATTCTGCTTAATAAGGTTATGTAAACACACCTGCTTATCAAGTGGCTATATGAAGCACTTTGTCCTTTTTGTGTGTGTGTGTGTGTGTGTGTGTGTGTGTGTGTGTGTGTTCCTCCTGTCTGCCTTAGCCTGCTGTTGGTTCAAAGTTCAGTTTATTCATCCATAAAAGTATGGACATCCGTCTTCCATTCTAAGTAGCAAACATTCATTACAGAACATAACATAGATTAAAAACAACATACAATATATGTATTTCACAAATATTTTCTGTACTGATATCATATACCGTGTGTTCTTACTTCATATCTAAATGTTGTGATGATGTTAGTATAACATTACTTGGGAAGGATGCAAGCAGTTCATATTTTCTTTTTTTTATTTTCTGTAGCACATGAGTAAATGCACTTTCAAAAAATCGTGGAGCAGCAGGCGATGTAGAACTGCCCTGTGATGTGAAAAAAAGGAGGGCTCATAAGATAGCACTTTTACTTTTTTTGACATTGAGGGTGAAGCTCACTTGTAAGATTTGTTGTGTTTTGCATTCTCAAAAATAAGGAAAACAATGCAGTGATGTGCCAGTAAGTTCAGTCTTGTGAAGAAGATTGTTGTAGTGTCTTGGATCCTTCTTCGTATGTCCTTTGCCTCCAACATTAAAGATACTAACAAAATGTGGTTAATGGTGTAACTTTAAGTAAATTCTTGGAGAAAGTTGTAGGCAGTGGTAAACAGAGTTCTTGAAAACCATACTTGAGAAAACCAGAAAATGACTCTGGTAGAGGTTAAACTCACCTATTAGACTATTACTTGAGTAAAAGTCTTTAAGAGTCTGATATTTACTGTACTTAATTATCAAAAACAATTTTACGACATCAAATATACTTACCAATTGAATGCAAAAGTACAAGTAAAAGCTGTTGTAAAAAAAGCAGTCGGAATTTAAAAAATTATTAAATCATTTTTTTCTTAACATTTACACCACCTTTAAAATGGAGCGTAGTTTAGTCATTTTAGTTATTTCAATGATACAAATTCAAATATTTGGTTCCAAACAATATACAAAAAATCATATCTATTATAAACTCATTCATAAAAACATTAAAAGACAACACAGCTGCTCTTACATAACTAAAATTCCTATATAGAACATGTGCATTGGTCCCCACCAGTATAAAAATGAAATTAGCAGACCTTTATTTTGACAGAATCCATTTCCACAATAAATTGATGCAGAAAACGCATAAATTGGTGCATAAAAATTCCCTAGAATGCATGAATTAAATGTTTGACGCTCAGTTTTCTGGCAGAGGATCTCAGAATCTCCAGTTTTATATGTGTTGCCCCTAATGTGGAAATGCAACCTACACTTTTGCAATAGCTGTTCTTCTCGTGTGATAAAGCTGCTTCATGCCAAGTTCCCAAGCTCCATATTGAGCTCTGACCCTCATGGTTTTTTTGTTTTTTTTTTACTCGCTTCATCATGTCGCTTAGTGAAACAGTCCTGTAATGATCCATTGGATGTTTCCTATTGGGAAGGGAGGAGGGAGAAGAAACAGAGGAGTGCCAGGATGGGTGAGGGGTCACTAGCTCACCATAACCAGCAAATGTCCCATGACAACCAGTGGCATTTTTATGCCAGACAGGCGGATTCCTTGCTAAGTTTATCAGGTTGGTGAAGTGGGAAACTATGTGGAGTTTAATGTTGCGGTGGAAAAGAAATTCCTCTGTAGTTTTATTTAGATATCTCTTCAACCCCACATTGACAGTGGGAATCTGTTGATAAAGTGCGAGGGCGAGGAGGTTAAAAAGAGTGACCCCCTGAGATCTGTGGCTGGCCCTTCAGTCCCTGCACAATACACAGTGTGGAATGAAATGATTTATTGTTTTACTGTAGTTTCCATTTTTCTTATTTTTCTTTTCAGTATCTCGGTTGCACAATGTTATTTTTATTCTTCCATGTTGCCGTTCATGGTTTTGTGTTGTCCCTCGTCCTGTCTGTCCATACGTACATGCATATGTTAGTTTGTCTCATTATCATGAATGTGATACCTCAAGAACGGCTCAAGGGATTTTCTTTAAATTTGGCACAAATTCCACTGGGACTAAATAATGAACTGATGAGATTTTGGCGGTCGAAGGTCAAGGTAACTGTGACCTTGTTTGTCTAATTCTCGTGAACGCAATATCTCAAGAACGTCTTGAGGAAATTTTCTCAACTTTGGCACAAATGTTCAAGTGGACTTAAGAATAAACTGATTAGAATTTGTTGATTGAGGGTCAGAGGTCAAGATCGCTATGACATCAAAAAAACATTTCTTTGGCCGAAAGTCAAGAGTACATACAGTAATTATCACAAAATTTCACACAAGTGTCTCATAAGATAAAATGATGAAGTGATGACATGATATATATGTCCAAGAGGTTATCAGTCCATTTCACTGTGGCATTATAATGTTTTGAAAAAACACTTTCCTGGCAATTATTCAATGTCATAACTCAGGAACAGAAGGAGATACATTTGGTCAGATACAGATTTGGTGACACTTATCATGGGTGTCCATCTTGAAACTGTACTGATTGTATAGATCTTTTGTGCTGCTGGGTTGAAGATGTGTTTTGAAACAATAACAATAATTCTAGTTTAAATTATGAAATAATCAATTAATTCCCTTTGTGTTCCTGTCGTCTATGATAAGTCAGTTACTGGTTAACCCCAACCCTGAGATGTCATCAAGTATGAATAAGACAGCTTAAAGTCTGATGACTGAAGATGAAACAGAAGGAGTGATAAGGGGGATTTAGTTGGGAGATTATACTCTTTTATTAACTTATAACTGACAAAAACTGCTGCTGGTGTTTGTACATAATTCATGCCACACTAATTACATTTCCCTGTAACGAGTGATGCTGCATCCAAGCTGCCATGAATTAGTCACCCATCTGTTGTTTATGGAGCTGTTGTTGATGATACGGTTCATTTGGGAGAGTTTTCCATAATCACTGCACCTTTTTTCAACAATTTGAACACAAGAATTGAATTCTTACACCGACTGGTGTTCCACTTATCTGCTGAATAATGAGGCCACCAGAAACTTGTAGGTTGAAGCAGAATGTGAATGTGTGCCATTGTTGGCCTCAGCGCCGCCCTCCCTCCTCCCAGTGCACTCCCCAAGGCCCTGTATATGTGGCTGGCTTCTTTCCTCCCTGATTATGTTATGTCTACAGTCCCCCCCAAATACACTGCACTATTCCTGGCCTCCAGTCGTTTTAATGTACATGTGAGAGGCGTTGCCGAGTGAAAGAGGCATACAGCAAGAGAAGAAGAGAGCGGATGAGAGCCAGGCAGCCTATTAAATACAAACAAAAATAAAAAGCCGTGGTGAGGAAGTTGGCGAAGTGCAACTAACAAACTTTTTTTAGCTTCTGTGTTTAAAATGAGACTAACCAGCTTCCCTTAAGTAAACAAAAATATCCCAAATAAATTTTGTTTTGGGCCTCCAGTTGCAAATGTGTCTCCAGCTTTTTCATTTCCTGACTGGTGTTTTATTGCAACAAGCTAAGTGGAGGGAGCAGCTGTATTTGGATGTCTCAAAGAGCTAAAACAACTCAGAGCAACTGTCCATGCAGGATGAGTGTATGAAGTGAGTCTCGCTGTCTACCCCCTAGCTCGCATACTTGCTCGTCATACTTTGTTTCTTAGAAACAGTCAGGTAACCAACAACAGGTTGTCAAAGCTGTCGTAAAGTTTATTGGTGCACTGGAATGAGGGTATGTCATTTTATTACTTGTTAATATCCAAAGCACGAAACAATAATGATAATGTTGTACATTTATGAGGTAATCTATCCCTGAGAAATATCCTCAAGCACCAACGATCTGCTGATGTGAGGGGTAAAGGATGTTCAGCTCTTCTCTGACGTTCAGAGCAATAAATGAATGCAAGTGTAATTTAGTTTATAAATAGATCGAGAGTAAATGAATGACAATGCCAAAAGATAAGTTGAAAAACCCAATGTTACTTTTATTGGCATTTTGAAAGTTCATGATACAATTTTTGCATTTTTCAGCAAAAAAGCTCTAAAAACTTACCAAACACTACCTGAGCGGCACCAAATGACAGATTCAGAGACTAGCTGGTGAACATAGTGGAGCGTTCAGCAGCTAAAGACCCACATATTTCTCTCAGGAGCTGATAGAGGCCAAAAACTTAAGAGCTTAAACAAACAAAACAAGTACATGCTCATCAAAAGATTGCTCTAAAGAATACTTCATTCCCAAATGACCATTTGTGTATCAATTACTCACCCTGTTATGTTTAACTCTTGAAGAAAACATCTTTTTTGTTTTTTTGTTTTTTTTTTAAATTTGCCTCCAAGAAGAGTCCAAAGACAGAGAAAAGTTTTGATGAATTGAAATCAAAGGGGTCTGCACTTACCAACGGCAAAATGATACCTGTTATTATTCACCAAAGTCACACACATATTATATGTGTGTGACTTTGGTGAATCCAAACTAACCCTTTGTGAGACCAGTGAAGCATAACAAAACAAACAGACGACTGATGGAGGCAGCGGTAGTAGCTCCTGTGTTCAGCGAGGTAAAATGACTGTTTTTGTCAGTTGAATCTGCCTTTGAAGAGGGCATAGATAAATTTCACTTTTGGGACAGTTCACCTTTGGAAAGGTCTGTCTGTTTAGGAAGTACTGAGCATATGACAGGATGAATGACGCTTGGATTAAACTGCACGAGTTGTGCGAGAATTTGTAAACTGTTGTTAGACCTGGACCCCTATGACTTCAGTTCATCATGACTTTTATCCCTTTTTTTTGGATTCTTCGTTCATCACAGAGGCATGCAAGAAAAGCAAAGTTTTCTCACAAACTCAATGAAACACAGGGAGACTAATTTATATACAAAGGGTCCTTTGGAGGGTGAGTACCTTTAATAATTAGCTGCAGAAATGAAACCTGGATTTAAAACAGGGATAGATGTCAAAGTCTGACCTGTAGAACCGTTTCATGCATGCACACTAACATACACACACCTGGCCAGCCTCCAGCTCTGGACTTAACAGCAGCTCCTAGTTGTCATCCCCATCTCTGTGTTAACAGGTCTGTCAGCACTCTGCAAGTTCAGCCATGGAGTGACACACTGATTCTAATAAGGAGAATTCCTCAGAGACGGAGGGAAAGGAGAACTTAAAAAAAAAATTTTAAAAAATCATACTGTGACTTTGTGTAAGTCAAAGGAGGACAAGGGCTGCAATAAAAAAAAAACAAAACAAACAAACAAACAAACAAAATGGAAGTTATAAAATAATGATAAAGTCATACTTCCAAGAAAAAGTAGTAATGTAACACAAATTAAGTTGGTATTTAATGAGAATAAAGTATTACTATTTCAAGAAAAACAGTCTTGATATTAGGATAATAAAGTGATAATTTCTTTTTTTAAAGATTATTTTTTGGGCCATTTTCCCTTTTTTGACAGGACGGTTTTAGATATACAGGAAAGATGGGAGAGAGAAGGGGGAATAACATGCAGCAAAGGGCCACAGGCCGGACTCGGACCCGGGCAGCTACAGAGGCCTCAGCCATATGGGGCGTGCACTCTACCTGGTGAGCTAGAAGTTGCCCCATAAAAAAAGTCCAATATTATTTGATTAAAATCATAAATTTATGGGAGAAAAATCTTTCTGACTTTGTCTCTCTTTATATGTTGTCACCAGACGTCTGGCATTACTTTGTTTCTTGTGAATTAACATGTTTAATCACATAATATTACTACTTTTTTTCTTGTAAAATTAGCCCACAACTTTATTCTTGTGATATTACAACTTTTTTCTCTGGAAATGGTATGACTTTTTTCTCATTAAATTACATCATTATTCTTGTAATATTGCATCTTTTTGATCGAAATGACAACTTAATTCTCCTACTATTATAACTTTATCGTCAAAATCTCAGAATTTCTTTTTCCAGTGTGGCACTAATCCTCTTATGTAGTTATGTGTGTGTGCACGTTGCCATCCGGCCTGTGCAATGAAGTTTTTTTGAGACACTTTCGCTGAACTCTCCACACTGAGCCAACATTGTGGAGAGAACTGTATAGCTATAAGCTGTTTCATTGTGCACTTGTCAATTTTGTGTATGCCTAAAGAGACCAGAGGGGGTTCTCACCCTAACGATAGCATCGACTGAACAGGCCGCAAACATAAAAGTAATTTATTTCACCGAAAGAGAAAAGAGAGAACTCCCCCCTCCTTCCTCCAGCTTTCTTTTTCTCTCGTGTCCTCCCCCTCATCCAACTCTCCCACTCAGCAGCTGTTCCTCTCACTTTCCGTCCTCCCTCCGCCCCCCATCCTGCACCCCTGCATGCTCCCCCACCGGCCCCAATGTGACGCCTTTGTTTTATTGTTGTGCAGCGTTCGGCAGGGAAACCCCCGTCTGGAGTGGGGCAGGGGTTCGACCCCCTCTGAACGCTGGGGTGTAGCGGCGTGGATGCCCAGATAAGCAGAGGATTAGGACTGGCAGTTGGACATTTGATTTCTAAATGAGCTTCATGATGTTAAAAGCTGTTAGTTTTGGTTCTCGCCACCAACATCCACTTTTAACACCTGTTTTAGATGTGAAACTAAACTGTAAATGCATATTTCTGTGCTGAGATTGCAGGTATGAAACACTTGAGCAATCATGTGCTTGCATTAAAATTGTACACCCTCACTGTGTCAAAAAGTGAATGTAAAGTTTGTGTGTTTCACACCTCTTTATTAGTTTTTTCTTTGTTAACAGAGAAAAACTCATGAGCTTGAATGACAAACATTGTATTTCACATTTTCCATAAATATCAGCACCAGCCTGCATTTGTATAGTTTCCTTGGCCTAGAAAAACATGTATCACATGTCAGCTCCAAGATCTGCCATGCTGCTGCCAAATGGTCCGAAACCCCTCCTGTCAAGAACAGGAAACAAACACCATTTATTTGTGGTGTTGACAAACGCCTGTTTCCTGTACAGAGGAGAAAAATATGAAGAGGGAGCAAAAAATCAGGAGCAGCCTCTATTTCTGCAGCGCCAGCCACAAAAAGTACAGCAGCCTCATGAAAACAAAAAGGATGTGTGTTTATCCTCAAACCACCAATCAGCATGAATGTGGTCCTATAAGGGAGATAGGAAGAGCCCCGGGGTGTGTTTGTGTAAATGTGCGTTTACTGAGGAAATGTACACTGCAGTATAGGTTATCTCTCCTCAGTTTCTTTTTTGTTGTTGGTTGTCTGGATTCAGCTCATAGTGGTCCTTTATTCAGTTATTTCCTACATAAAATGTAATTTTCCACCCTGTAGTCATGCATCATTTTTATGTATACATACTTAAAGTAATGCACCAGAATTTGCATGTAACCAAAGTAATCTGGAAGGCTGCTATCATGTGACCAATGGGCTTATGGGACTAAAGAAAAAAGTAGTAAAAAGAGTATAAGTCTGCTTAGCAGCTGTTTGTGAGTGAAAGCAATCTTTTAGACCCAGCACAATTAATGGTTAAATTTCACTTTCACTGTGCCTGGCATTCTGCTGCTTCATCTGTTTTTAGATTACCCTCCACGCTGCAGTGTGGAGTAGTGAATAACTAAACTGTGTATATATATTCCAACGGCACACTAAATAAGCGTCCAGCTCCAAAAATATAAAATCAAAACGTGGTGGCAGATGTTTAATTGTGGCAGGCCACCGCAAATAAATGACTGTGTGGGAAACCCTGGGATATGTTGTCTTTTCAGTAGGCCTTTTGCTAATATTGTACTCATTTATTCTGCAAATTACTGGATTCTAAGCAATTATGTGTCTTTTCTTGACATTGTTGCTCGTATTCTACCTTTTACACAAACTTTTAACTCAAGAATTTTAGAAAAAGCCCATAAATTAAGTCAAACTTACTTGCAGTTTAAGTAATGCAACTTGTAGAAGCTATAAACTACCTTAAATTGCAGGCTTTTACAACATGTCACGGTGTACCTACCTGGATCTGATTTACGCATGTCTGTGGTGGGATGGTTGGGTTAGTGGCTTGAAAATGAAACCATAGTGGTTTCCTGTACCCCCAGTCTGTCCCACCACTGTACCCCTGTGGCTCGCTGGTAGAGGGTTGGGAAGATAATGATCTTAGCTGTTTACCCCATAGGGGCCATTTTGGGCAGCCCCTGTCCTCATAGGAAATAACTCAGAGTAAATGGCTAAAAGTGACGGCAAAGTATTTAGAATTACGGGAATTTTAGGTAATTGCATGTCTGTTTGTGTTTTTTTAGGGTGCTGAGTAAGATTTATGCAGCTTGTTGTGCATATGTGACATTTGGTCCACTGTACTTGACTCTTCAGCTGCTGCTGTGAGCCGACAGCCCGAGGGCCATGAAGGTTATGAGCTGTCCGGTGGCTTTTTAAAGCCCCAAACTGACTTCCTGTTGTATTAGAGCTGACATGAAACAGACAGGCTGTAATGAGCTGTCATCTGCAGCACTTAGCCAAACGTCCAACTGTGCCAACAGAACTAACATACGGCATCTGTGCAGGTTTGTGTGCCGCTGTGAGTGTCCGTATGTGGGTGTGAGCCCCTGTGTGTGTGTGTGTGTGTATGTGTGTGTGGGTGGGGGGGGGGTTGGTTGTGCAAGAATGTCGGCCTGTGTAACAGGTGGTATCAGCTTTTGGAGTTTGTCGCTCAGACCCAGAACAAAAGCTGTAGATATTTCTGAATGCTGGCTTGTGTCTGGCTGCTGCCTCATTCTTTGTGCTGCAGGGCCACTGTGTGTGTGTGTGTGTGTGTGTGTGTGTGTGTGTGTGTGTGTGTGTGTGTGTGTGTGTGTGTGTGTGTGTGTGTGTGTGTGTGTGTGTGTGTGTGTGTGTGTGTGTGTGTGTGGTCATCTATATGGACTGGCTATTGTGCCCTTGGCCCTCAGCAGATGTGGTCTGAACAATGAGCAGGGTAAATAAAAGGAAGTGGTGTATAAATAGCCTCTTACGTCTGCATGAGTGGAGTTCTTGTGCTGTGTGTGTGTGTGTGTGTGTGTGTGTGTGTGTGTGTGATCCTGTTGGATGTGAATGAATTGTACTTTAGGAAGTTGCACTGTATTGAGCTCTCCACAGGTGCAGTTTGCTAAACTATTAAACAATTCTAATTTTCCAGCACAGAAATATTTCATACAGTATGTGTTTGTTTTTGTAACTGATGTCCCCTTTTTTGTTGTAACTATTCTCAGTTCGGATTATCAGCTGCTCCAAAGCTCTACTTTCAGACTTTTCATCTGCGTCTGATAGCAATGCAATGTTAAAACTTCACAGTCCTTCGTGAGCCTCACGGCAGGTCTTTATGAGCAGTGAAGCTCAGTTAGAAACTTGTCTCTAAATCACATCCTGGTGATAAGTGCGCAGGGGAACAATGCTAAAAATAAAGAAACCTCCTCCCTCTTCTATCCAGCACTCTCCTTGGCTCTCGTGTATCCAGGCCACATATAGACCACGGCCATACACTCTGACCGGCAAAAATCACACCAATGTATGCCGTCTCACACATGGTAATACAACTCTTTGTTTTCCTGCTCAGTCACGTCTTCTGCTCATAGTGTTTTTGTGACAGATGTCAAAAAACACAGCAATTCATCATAACTGTGCTGACTGACCAAAGTTTGTGAAATTGTGTTTAATGATCACTGTATCAGTGTGAAAGACAAGATATAAGTGTATCCATTGGTGCTGAAACAATTAGTTAAATGATAGAAGATCAATGACGTGATAAATAGTTATAAAGTAATTACCAGAGCAAAACTGTCAAATATTGTCTGATCCCATTAAGGATCATCCGCTGCTTTAATTTTTGAATTTTTTAATAAAAAAAAACAAAAAAACAAGTGTAAGTCAAATAATCAGAGAAATTTTATTCATTTATTTTTTTTCACTATTTTCTGACATTTTATTGACTTAAAATCAGTTGACTAACCGAATAACAATCCCCAGATTTTTTCAGCAATTAAGTTAACAGACTGTTTAAAATAAATGATAAAGCCACCATAGTGTTCCCCATTAGTTTGTGGACTCCCGTTATGAAGCCCCAAATCCAGCACCCGTCACCAGGATGGAGATAACCCCAACACTAGCATCTTGCTCCATTAGCACTGTGCACTTACACCTATGGTTAACTGTGATAATTCTAATGCAAATACTATTTTTTGCTTTTGAAAAACAGACTTAAACCCTTAAAATAAAATGTTCTTACCGAAAAACCTGAACATTAAGCTCCTTGGAGAGTCTTTTAGTATACAACCAAACAAGGAACTAGACTTTTTAGACAACCAAAACTTAATCAACTCTCAGGAGCTGAAAACACTGAAACAGTTGTTGTCGCCATGGTAGCGACTTGTCAACAGATGGCACTGCCCTTAAATATGCGTAATTTTGGGCCTTAATAAAATGTTAACGATTTGAGTTATACAAAAACTGATTTGTGCGGTTGTCATGGATGTTAAAATTAGCTATAGAGAAAAAACATTTTTGTACCAGGCTGTATACATGTTCATTTCTGTTGTGAAGTTATGCATTTTAACATGGGGGGCTATGGAGACTGACTCGCTCTTGGTGTGACCATTTGAGGAACTGCAGTTTTGGGCATGCCCTTGTTGCCCCACAGGTTTGCTACTCGGATAAGGCCATTGTTTGAACCCCTAATACCAAGAATAATAAATACAGAATAAGCTTAAACAGTATAGCACAGTGTATTAAGATGTGTATGTTTATGTTGTATCAGTATTTTAATGTAAATTTTTGCCAACTTGATGCGATGGTTTTCACTTCAAGCCATTTTACCCTCTCTCTCTCTCTCTCTCTCTCTCTCTCTCTCTCTCTCTCTCATCCTAGATCCTAGAGTTCTGTTACAGCTCCATAGGGACGTGTGTGTGTGTGTGTGTGTGTGTGTGTGTGTGTGTGTGTGTGTGTGTATTTCTGTATTTGTGTGTGCGTGTATGTATGGCAGTCTGGGGGTCTGGGCTGGGCCCGGGGTGGCTCTGGATTGTCACTGATGGCCTATATTAGCAGCCGCACACTTCAGCTGAAACATAATACAGGTGGCGAACACTGCAGCGAACCTAAAGACCGATAACAACAGAAAGAGAGGGAGGGAGATAAAGAGAGGTAGAGTTACAGCGAGGTGAAAAAGATGTCAGTATCTCAGTAGCTTAATTTATAATTGTGTGACTTGGGACTGTGTGACCTTTTCAAAGATCTTATTCATGTGTTGCGCAATAATGCAGATTAGCTTTAGCTTTAGTTCCAGCACAAACATATCAGTTTCAGCTGTGTCAGCACAAAGAACAAAGAACAGTTGTTTATATCAGTTTCAGCTGCTGATTTTGACCTCATGATAACATCCGTATTATCCCACATATTGTAATACCACAGTATTACAATGCCATCCTGATAGTTTGGAAATACTTTTTTAATACACATTTGTAACACTTGAATGTAGGACTGGTTTTTCCATTTTATTACCTAAAAATTGGCCACTAGAAACTATATTAAAATAAGATTACCGCAGTGAAGATGCTCCAATATCTCAGTTTTGTTTACCTTGAAATTTTCAGCATTTTGTGTTGCAGACGGTGATTTTTCTCCAGGGAGTAGAAAGCGCTGTGAGGGTGTCTGTGGGTGTTGAAGTATTTATGGGGCCCATCTTCCTCTTGGTCACATCTGGGTCGAGTTAAGACCTGTCACTAACATCTGTCTTTACTGTAAACACAAGAGAAGGAACTGCAGCTCCAGAGTCCTTGAACAACTTTTATTTAGACGGACTGTAGACATATTTCTGGTCTTGGTGTCCAGCTGTTTTTACAGCGACATGTGACCTCATGCTTGTCTCCATCAGCTGGACCACAGTTTGGACTACTGTTTAAACGCTGGCTTGTAATTGAGAGTCTGCAGAGTCTTCAAAAACACTGGCAGTGGATCATGTTGCTAAGCAACCATTAAAAATCTATTATGCTAATACCTGAAATGAATATCACTGCACAGTTTCATCTCACCGTGCATAATGCAGACTTCAACATGAAACAGTCACTTTATTGGAAACGTGTGTGCACATACTCCAAAGCCAGTATGCCAGGGCTTAAACATATGTTATCAATTGTGGTCTTTCATCACAAATGTACTCATAATTTTGATTCATTAATAAATTGTAGTCATGACAAACTTCAAAGAGTGCCAGTAAAAAGCAGGGCAAAGCAACATTTGATTCAGTTTTATACTGAGTAAGTAAATTTAATACATGTAGCACCTGGATTGCAATTGTATGGAAACTCTCAGTGAAAGCTGATTGCTTTTGAAGTTTGTAATCGGCTTAATCTCTCTGTCTTCAGTAAGATTTATGCTGTATTTCATGACTGCACCTTTGTGCATAGTCAACCCAGTCACCAGAAAAGATGTTCATATTGTACACTTTGCAAACCATGAATGTGTTAAATTGTATTTTATTTTGTTGCAGATACGTTTAAACTTTACATTCCTCAATAATGCTGTGTTGAAGGTGTGGATAAGTTTAGGCACAAAACTCACTTAAAGGTCATGTTTTGGCTTAACGCAGCTGAGAAATGACTGGCTTAAATGCCACTGGGAAACACAGTGAAGGGTGAAGGGTTGCCAAAAAAAACCCAAAAAAACCCCAGGTTCAGCAGCGCAAACGCCGCTAGTAAACTCTGCGATGTGTTGTGAAAACACTTAGTTTGGTACATCAAACACGGATGGAAACGCCACAAAGGGCTGCCAAAAAACAGCTGGTAGTGTTGATTTCAGGCAGTGGTCTACAGATTGGCAGGAATCTTGCCTCGGTGACACGCCTCTCCTCCATCTCCTCCATCTTGCAGTGATGAAAGTCAGTTTGCATACTATGTCACTTTAAAAACTTTAATATGATAATATCAAATGTGTGAATGTATTTGTGGTTTCCAGATACATATAATGCATTTTCTTCTGGCACCGGGGCTTGCATTGCTTTAAATCCATGCCTTTTGTGTGCAAATATTAATTCTCCTGAAGGAGGAAATGTGAGACTTTCATTTATTTATTTTTTTATTTAAGTTCACCAAATGGAGTGTCTCCTCTCAGTGGGATTTATATGATCAGTGTGGATTTTTCCGCCTGTTTTGAATGGCTCAGTGAAGACTGGCAAAGCCACGGTTTAGGGCTTACTCCTAATTTTGGGCTTACTGGTTACAAAACCCACTATTTACTTTATTATGGTGGCCAGGAGTGGGCTAGAAAGAGAGAGAGACACACAATTTGAGGAAAGTGAAGCTGGAGAAAAGAGGTAGAAAAATGAAAGGAAGGGATTGGAAAAGGGCAAAATAGGGGAAGCATTACAAGGAGACAGACGGCTGACGCTCAGAGGGGGGGTTACTGTTCGGGAGAAGAGCGATTTTCTTTTGGTACTGTAAATAATAGCCCCTGCTTGAGTTGGACGGCTTTCACGGCTCCTTTTGTGTGCAGTGACATCTTAGGTTCCCTAAAGAGAGGAGAGGGCCGGAGAGGGCTCGGCTTCCAGGGTTTTCACTGGCATGGGAAAGGCAGAGTATTAGCCCAATATGAATATGAGGGAAAATAAAGCCTCCACAGGTCAAAGGGAACCTGCCAACACGCACTCCTGGCTCTTTATCCCACTCAAACCCACATCAGCAGACATGCAGGCGTGCACACACATGCACACACACACACACACATATACACACCAGCACTTCAGCCCTGCTTTATCTCTGTCTGAGCAATAATGTGTTTTGGCTCCCACTTCTGACAACAGCAGCCCAGCGGTTGAGTTGTGGCCTCCTCTCTGTTTCTAACTATAATGTAAAGCTTTTAATCTTAATGCCAAACACATGCACTCGCTAAGATGCCCCATTCATATTTATAGCAGAGGCGGTCGTATCACTTACATTTTCGAACCACACCAGAAATGTTATTTTAATCTAAGTGTGTTTGTGATGACTCATTGAAGAAGTCACTTTAATGCCGATACTGATGTGCCCGAGGCTTTTCTTCTTTGTCAGAGGTCAGATATCGTTAATTGATGAATATATTGATTACAGTCCATGTTTTCAGATTGCAGTTTCATTGTAGAAAACCTCCAATTACATTTCTTTTTACCCTGCAGAATTTTTGGCACAAATAACGCTCGTGTGGACACCATGTTGGGCATTACTTACTAACGTGTTACATGTGATGACTTTTTTCAGGAGCACAAAAAAAAAGTAAACATGAGTTATATAAAATGATTGAGCGGGGTTGAGTAATTAAACTAAAGTAATTAGTAATGTCACCAATCAATCTTTGTGGTTGCGTAATTAGTAAAGTATACTTTTTTAATGAGTCATATGTAATGAGTAAATGATTTGCAATTTGAGTTGGGCCCTCATGACATCAAAGATCACGTAAAGAGAATAAACGAACAATAAATGAATAATTGACACTCATTAACATTTCCCGTGCTGTCAGTTTGATGCCGCCCGGGAAACCTCTGAGCGGAGGAGATAAAGTCGTAATGTTTGGTGACGCTGGGGTGACAAAGCCATCACATGGGTATGATTCACCTGCCCGATGATGTCACATCCTGTTTGATTCCTTCATCTGTAAACAAGCAGCTGAGACGGGCAGGAAATGGAAGTGGGGAAGGAGGGGAGTTTCCGCCTGCTGTTAGCTGGGGAGGTCCTGAACTTCTCTCTAATTCACATTTCTACTTTTATTCTGTTTTCCTGTTGGAGAAAACATCTATCTGTCAACACTTGAATGATCCCATGGTATCCACCAGTCGCTTCAGACAAAAATATAATGACCTACTTTTTTTTTCCCACTACATGCTGCTATTTTATTCCAAATTTTAACTTTTGTGGGGAGGCAGCTCCCGTTTATTTGGAATGGGATGTGACCTGTTCCTGTTAATGATCACACAGTTTAATGTATCTTATGACATCAGTGCAGGCTGGACTTTGAGACGCTGCTATAAGAGAATCTGTAGCATTTAATTTTCAGATTATTTTCTCATGAAACTGATGAATAGTTTGGTCAGAAAATAGAAGAAAAGAAATTATAGCCTTATGCCAGCCTTACACCAAAATACTTTCTGAAGGATTTCATCATTGAAGACAGATTTTAAATATTGAACAAAAATCATGGGAATTTAGTTGTGTGGCGCGCTCCTGTGATCTCGATCATTTGGTGAAAGGTGGTCATAAACTCAGTATGAGCTGTCTTAAGTCAGTTTTTTTCTTGTCGTGTTAAATAAAAACAAAAGTTTTTAACCTATGCTCATGCAAGTAGTGACATGAACATTGTCAACAACCAAAAAACTCTCTCTCTTAAATTACTGTAGAAACAGCAAACAAGGTAGACAGTTAACATGGAGGGAACTCTGTTGAGCATCAAGAATGTCAACAAATCTCAGTTCTGATCCACCAAGCAGCAGCTTTTTTTAGTGTCAAATCTTAATTTTTTAAACGGTTCTTCTTTTCCATGGTCTACTCTCATTAAAATAGTGCTGCTAACCAGCCCTATCTTGTAGCAAGTTGAGGCAACGAAATCCAAGTTTTTACAAAATTACAGTTTATCTCTATAATACACAGTATGACACCTTTTATCTTGTGTTTCTAGAGTTATGTGTCTTTGCAGACTTGTAAGGAATAATTAATGAGGAGTTTGGTGTAATACTTTCCACCAGTAGCATGATAAGTAATATCAAAAAGAGGTTGGTTGCAGTCTTGCAAATAGTGACCTTCAAGATCACCAGCCTTTGGAAAATCCTAAAGCATGTGACTAAAAACTCACATTTTCTAAAAAGTGGCAGATATTAGTGATTTCACAGTCTTTAAGTGTATGGTAGGCATTACTGTGTATACATAGATTAGTCAGTCACAGAATAAACAAGACATAAAGGAATACCTCAGACATAAAATGTTTTTACAACCATATATTATCAGATTTGAGATACCTCTAACAAACACAGGAAGCCGTTGAAAGTCATTTTAGTGTAATTTTCTATGTTTGACAAGCTACCTGACACTTGCCGTAAACTCCACCCTTCTTGCCCTCGAGGCAGAATGAAAGCAAAGATAAGAAGGACCAGTTGGCAGCCGGCTATCAGCTTGTTTTTACTCAGACACGGTGCTATCGTCTGTCATTGTCTCTGTGTTTTAAAGTGCTAGGTGTGGTGTTGGGTTACTAAGGTTCAGCTCTGTGTTTGTGGGTTTATCCAGGTTAAGATAACAGCATCACGTCGCTGACCCACATCAGCCCTGTTTATATGGTCACTGGTCACTGCGACAGTAGGTCACAGACAGCGGGGGTTAAAAAAGTTTTTTAAAAAAAAGCTAAAAGTCACCTCTCGCTCCATTGTGTGTGTGCACAAATCACGTGTGTTTATATGAAGATTTAGGTCATTTATTTTCAGGTTTAAGTGCACCTCATTTGATTTCTTATCAAAGGTCAATGTTTTCCACCATCTGCGATCGCACAGCGACCACGTGCAGGTTTGTTTTCCCTGGAAAAACTTAAAAACATGGAAGTGAGAGAGTGCGTGCGCCGACAGGAGCTGCTTTATCAATCCCAGGAAGCTTTGCTACCAGGAGTCAGGAACAGCTGGCTCGAAGAGAGGGGACTTTCCTCCATCCTGCTCTGTTAGGATGCAGAACAATGACCAAATTACTCACACACACACACACACAATGACTGCTGGTTTGGATGTTTTCTGTGTGTGCTCACCAGCTCACAGCAGGTTGCA
Organism: Plectropomus leopardus; assembly: GCF_026936395.1. Lineage (NCBI taxonomy): Eukaryota > Metazoa > Chordata > Actinopteri > Perciformes > Serranidae > Plectropomus > Plectropomus leopardus. Next base: position 15,742,755 of record NC_142191.1, on the reverse strand, counting down.
CTTTGAGCTCTGAGTCTCTGCTTGCTGGCTGTTTTTGGGAACAGTTTACCTTGACTCAACCTTTTACATCCAAGATATTGAAAGTGGCACTGGGGAGGCAAGACCAAGAAAGTGGCAGAAAAAGAGGCTCTGAAGTGATGCTGTATGTAATCTGGCCCACTTCTTGTGTTTTTCGGGGTTAGACAAGACGGCTCGTCCTTGCGCTGCCCTCTTTTCCTCTCCTCCTCTGCATCAGCTGTCTGTCTCGCCCACCACACACAACTTAATCACTTAATTCTCAATCACCATCTCCCCCCTTCTCATCTCGTCACAGTTTCAGCAACAGCTCGCTCTTTTTATCTGGTGTTAATTTCTGTCACTGGTGTCGCCTGCAGTGCTGGCTGCTCTCCAGTCCTCGCGGCGATCCCACACTGCAAAGTGAGAGAGGAGAGAGAGCAAGGGCCCGGTTGGAGAGAGCGAGAGAGACTAGTCTTGCAGCAGTAATTGGTCAGGAAGTGGGCTGCTTGGATGTGCGAGCTCCTCTCCCCCCTCCCCTCCCAGTGGGCAGTCAGTTCAGTTGCGTTTTGCTTCCATCTGTTCCCCCCTCTCTCTCTCTCTCTCTCTTTCCTCTCAGTGTCTCTCTTTCTCTCTGATCTGACCTCATAGAGGGGTGGACCACGGACCGGGCCGCCTTGACACGAGCCCTACCTACCTCTCTGAAGCCAGTCAGCATTTCTAAGACTGTAGTGTGAAACTTTTTGAAAGCCTGGACATGGATCTAACCTGTGACAGGATACTGGGATTCCAGCGGCTGAGGAAAGGCTAACCGTGGGAATGGTCTCTCTGAGGTGAGCTGTCTTTTGTGTGGCACTGTACACAGAGCGTGGCCTCAGTTTCTGGTTAAATTAACTGTAAATGGTTCTGCTCTCACAACACGCTCCGATGTCACAGTGCTGTTTTCTTTCTAAACAGCCCAGCTCTTCATTTAATCATAATTGCAGGGCTAGACTCCGCCAAAATCAGTCTGACCTCCAATTACTCGGCCCAAAGTTTCAATTTACTCTAATGGCACCTTTGCCCACTTGTCTGATTAGGAACTGTGTCAGACACTTAGACTACCAGTTTGGGGTTAAGCTTGGGAGTTGATGCTGGATGGACACATAATGATGCTTTCACCTTTGTGTATCTAAGACGATGATGAACATGTTGTTTGTAGGTGTGCCCGTGTCTTGTATTTGCATGCTGAACATACTTTTTGATTAGAAAAACATTAGAAATGACTAAAATCTTAACATATCTTTAACAGATGTGCCCTGTCTCCACAGGGAATGTTTGATAATGACCATTAGTCAGAGCAGAAATCTGATTTGTCAGTTAACCTGATGGAAAACATGGTCCGCTTACCAAATACTGCTCCCACGAACGTACGTATTTTGTTACCACCAAGGTGACGTTTTACTCCACAATCTCTACATCAGACTGTCTAAAGTCTTGACCAGCTCTGTTTTTGCTGTATTTGTTGTTTGGATGTGCATACTTTTTATCAGATTTACCTGAAGCATAGTTATCAAATACAACAACCCTCATTCTGTTACCTAAGTGTTTGGTGTGTGTGTGTGTGTGTGTGTGTGTGTGCGCGCGCGCACGTGTGTGTGCGCGTGCGCACGCACATGCACGCACACATGTGTGTGTTCTCCTTTGTGGTGTGTCCTCATTCTGGGAGCTCTAACTGGAGCACCCAGCTTCTGAGGAGCAGATTTACAGAGAAAATGGGATGGACTTATTTGTTGCTACGTGTGACTCACACCATAAATCTTAATGATTCAGATTTATGGCTTCTGTCACTTTATTGTTGGTCATCTAACTTCTATTATTTCATTGTGTTCATGGTTTCTTGTATTTAGTTAATTGTATTTTAGATGAGACTTCATACATTTATGCTCTGAAGACTCCCTTGCGTGCCATGTATATATTATAGGGTCACATTTGGATCATTTTGGAGTATTTTCTAAGAGTTAAACTGCCTCAAATATTATTGATAACCAGTTGTTAAAAAAATATAATCTGGATCAGAGTGATTTGGAAATCCCGTGTTTTGTGATCCAAGATGAGATGATTCATCTGAATTTCATGCCATTTATTGTAAGCAATATCAGATTAGATCATCCTGATCCAGATACAAACTCTTTAAGATTACCAAACCTGGATAACAAGTGCGCTACCTATCACAGTGGTTAATTGCAACAGAACAAGATAGACTAGAGAATGTAATTTTTCTTTTATATTTAGGGATTATTTTATCGGGACAAAATTTCATTGTTTTTCTTTACTGTACTGTAATGTTTCATAGGTAGCCTATAATTAACTTTGTCACTGTAACAGTTAATCGAATCAAATTCCAAAAAATAAATATATATACATATAAAATATATACATATTTGACCATTTTAAAAGTTTTATTTAATTTTATTCCTGCAATCCACCCTTTAGCTAGGATCAGAACTGTCCAAATTTTTTGGATCAAAAGTTTCCTAATCCTACTAAAAACGTATAAACAGCGCATTTTCAGGACTTGTTCCAATCCAATATCTGAAACTCTGTTATATTACTTCTAAACAGCTGATATACATATAGTCTTTATGAATTCACAATTAAACATGAACATGCTGTTCAATAGACATAGGCAGTGACATAAGTGTGCAAATTAAACAGTTTACTTAATGTTTTTTTACCATATACAAACTGTATTATGGGCTTGAAATGGTATGCTATTTTAATTGTGCGATAAGTGTCCGAAGTCGGTGTTAAAAAATAATAAGATTCTCCATCCGGTTGATTTTTTTTCTTTTTTCTTTTAATATTGTAGATGAGCAAATGTCTACAGTATGACAACTGTCAATTGTCATACCAGGGTATACCTTTCAACGAGTATACTGCTGCAAAACAAAAGCATTATCAGGAGACATAATGATTAATTTACAGTATACCGGGGCGCGCAGATTTGAGGCAAACTTAATTTGAGGAAGAACATTTCAGTGTCAGGTCAAAACTTCACATCCTTGTGAGATGGTTAAAGCGTGTTAAACCTCTTCCTTCATCTAGTACACTGTATTATTTTAGCAAGCATCACGTGTTTCCCTGATGGGACAAAAGTCCCCATGTCTGCACTCTGCTGGTCTCCTTTCCTGGAGCGGGACCCTCGTCCTGCATTTTAATCTGAGGCCAAACACAGCTTCCTCCCTATATCCGCCACACATGCTCACATATTCACTCAGCACACAATAACTCTGTGTACACACACACACACACACACACACACACACACACACACACACACACACACACAGTAGACATTAAAAATATATTGCTGTGGATTTGTAAAGACATAATATTCACCTGTAAGAAATGAAAGGTGTTCTTCCTTTTCTTCCTCTCATTTATCTGTATCTCTTAATGTGAACTCAACTCTCTGCATAGTTGAATCCTGACATTATCTCGCATTGTAAATACTTTTCCCGGGTTCTCCTCCGGCCCGTGGTGCCACTCTGCTCTATCATTAGCGACGGCTTGTTGACCTTGTTGTTGTTGTTGACGTAGCAGCTGTAGTTATTTCTGTGTTGCTGTTGTTTAGTCTGCAGGAATGGCCAAGACGCTCGTTGTTTTCCTGGACGCTCCTCCGGACAGTTTTGAGGGAGTCCCACTATTATACAAGCTGAAACCGGTGTTTTAGTCAGATTTCTGGCCGGCAAGAGTCAGAAAATTCCTGGACTTGTCCTGGCGCTGCGAGCTGCGGTGACCCGAGGGAGTACCGTCTGTGAATCTGGAAACCTCATGAATCAGGGAAAGGGAAAATCAATACAGGATATTACAGAGTTAAACAGGATTGTAGATTTTACACAGATTGAATTAGCTGTGGCACAAAAAATTTAAAATGTTTCTCACTGGTTGCTACAGTATTTACCAGAAATCTGCTCATGATGCATGGGCTCTGTTGATTGAACAAGACAAATGTGGACAACAGTTAGACCGCTTTCTCACATAAGCCTGAAGCAAAGTTTGGAGTACAAATGCCACTAAAAAGACCTCGCCAAATCTTTTTCTGTGTCCAGACCAAACCTTAAGCATAGTTCAGTCAGACAAGTCATGTTTGAAATATCCCTTTCAACAGCAGAACATAGTTTGAGTTTGGCCTCTAGACTCTTGCCTCATTATTCCCCACAGATGTTTACATGAGATATTGGGGAGTGATGATTAAATATTTTGCCCCTTAGCCAAAGCCCGCAGGTGGATGCTTGGGTGGAGGTGGGCCTGAAAGAGCAGGCAGCAATATTGTTGCACAGCAGCAGCATCTTTGAAAAGGTACAAGTGGAGCTGGGAAATGTTTGCAGCTTATGTAGACCACCAGATTGTGAGTGTGTGTTTTATAGAGTGTGACGTGTGTGTGTGTATGAATCAGTGCAGCTCGAGTTGACCGCCTGCACTAACTTACAGATATTGCTGCACTGTTGTCACATCACAAAATGTATTTATTTTTCAACAGCGACTTTTAATGGTTTTGGGGAATGATCGGGTGACAGGTTAATGACGATGATTGAGTGACAGTAGCAGTGCATGTTGTACCTGTGAACTATATTGCGGCATCGGCCTTCATGGTGCTGGTCCTGATGCTGAATTAATGTTACTATCATGACCTGTTGCTAGTGATGTATTCTACAATGGAAATGGTTACATCATCAGGAGATGTTTGTCATTTTTATCAGTCACTGAATTATTATTCGCCTCATTGGAGTTATGGTGGACGACTATTAATCCGCTCTTGTGGAGCTTGAACGTGCATAGCTGCAAGTCACCCTGCATGCAGATTTATGTCAACTGTTGTATTTTTCTGTGTAATATTGTTTGTGCTTTATGTGTCTATTTTCTATGTTTTTACACTTGCTGCAACACAAATTTTCCTCTGGGACAAATAAAAAATTGAATTGAATTGAAACGGACAGATGTGCTGCCAATAAGGAGTCGTATGGACATGTTGGATACACAATATGTGTCAGAGTGTGTGAGGAAGTGTGTGTGTGAAGTGTGAGGAATGAATTCTCCCACCTTAAAGTTACTTAAGATGGGCAAAACTGTGTATTAAGGGGTTAATGAAGAGCTTAGGCGGCAAGAACAAAAACTTGCGACACTTAAAGATTGAAGGTTTGTGCGAGAGAGACGGAAAGAGTGTGTGTCTGCAGATGATCCATCTCACTAGTGACAAAGACAGACAGGGTCACAGAGGGAGGGGGAAACTGTATATGAATGACCCTCCAGCCACAAACTCCTGTCATTAGTCACAGTCTCTCTCAGCTCAGTCCCTCAGTGTGCTGTAGACGTTACCACAGAAACAGCCTTCACTTTAAACTGAGGACAGCTGAGAAAATGAAGAAGCTGTCAGGATGTCTGAGCAAGAGGTTGGACCTGACACACACACACACACACACACAAATGCAAACACACACTGTCCACTGCAAAAACAACCATTAAATAAGCTCTCAGCCTACAACCCTTGTCCCTCCAGGACATGCTTAAGAGGACGGGGACAGTTTTTATTTCTGATTACACACACACTAAAACATTTTCAAGAGGCAGCACTCTTTTAAGTCAAAGTTTACAGTGCTGTGTGTGTGTGTGTGTGTGTGTGTGTGTGTGTGTGTGTGTGTGTGTGTGTGTGTGTGTGTGTGTGTGAGAGAGTGTGTGTGTGTGTGTGTGTGCAGCAGTAAAAGTTGAATAGAGTGTGTATGAACCCCGTGCCCTGCCTCTCTGTTTGCACTGTCCGAGTGTTATGAGGAACGGAGTGGTTTATTGACAATAAGCGTTTTCTTCCCCCTCTCCCTCCCTCACTGTCTTTCCACATGCCACTCTGCCTTGGAGATGAATGCCTCGCTGTCGTCATAGTGACCACGGTCCTATGGCTCCCGATCATCTTAGCAACACCGCAAACTCTCAAACCATCAATTCTGACTTTGGGTGCATGGAGGGAGTTTGGGAGGGTGTTTGTGTGCACGCAGCTTGTTGTTAGCCTTGAAAAGAGGAGGAAGGTGCTGGAGATCTGCTCTCTGAGTCGAGAAGGATGACATGCGAAGGGGAAATGGCATTGGAGCAGAGCCGAGTGAGGGCGGTGGCGTTAAGAAGGAGTTAGGTGTGAAGCAGTAGCGTAGGCGATTTAAACTTTGATAATCGATTAACAGAGCTGGAGACATCCTGAAATTTTCTTTTTTTATGTCAAACAAACTCCAAAAACATTAAATCTTATATTTCTCATAATGCAACTCAATGTTTTTTTTGCTAATTGTGTTTTTACATTTGTTGATATATGGATTCAACAAACAGTACATCTGTCTCGAATGCCATTTTTTGTACATTAAACTTTAAGTAAGAAATATCCGCATTTAAATGAAGCTTCGCTTGCACCTAAAATTGCGTGACAATTAACCACTATGGTAGCGTACAAGTCACCGTGACATTAGCCAAGACAGCCAAGCTGTAACTTACAGATTTCAAGTGATTTGCCAAGCTTGTTTAAGATTTGTGACGGGCCAGATTGCATATCTGAAGCCTCAACGGGTCATCTTTGTACGTTTCTAAAATATTCCAGATGTTTGACCTTTTTGACATAATGCGAGCGCATCTGTAGGCCTGTCACAGGCGGTCGAACTTTCGTAGTCACAAAACTAGACCAATCACTATGTTTATATATCCTTGTCTGAGAGTATTTAATAATTAATGTTGATTCAGAATGAATTGATTTATTTGCTTTTGGGGAACATCCGAACACAGATTTGGACGCTGATTAATTTGGCGACGATCAACGCTTCTAAGAATCCAGTTCAGTCTTATTAATTAGTGAACTGAAGGCCACACTGATATATTTTTGCTTTAAAATGCATAACTGTTGCATCAACACCACTCTGGTGTATTTGAACCCCTGAAACAGAGGCCGTTGAAAATGCTGCTGACCCAATTTTAGTTTGAAAACTTTGCAGTGGTGTTTTAGTCTGGATGGATGGAACAGAGTCTTTTGAAAATAATGACACAGACACCAACATTGGCTTCCTGACTGGATCTTTTTAGTCACGTGTCAAACGAAAACATCATAGCTACTTACCCTTTGTGATTATACTCCCCCCTTGTGTGGGTAACGTTACTCATTTCCCATTGCCATGACTACCTCCGGTGATGGATAATTCTCCTTGTGCCGCTCTATCATGTCACCATATTTGCCTTGCAACAACTCCCAGTATTGTCAGCCACTTAGCGCTTCTTTGAAATAATAAGGTCTTAATGATGATGTAGAGGTGCTGGTAGGCAGATTTTTTTGCACTGGACAGAGCCAGGCTAGCCAGTCTTTATGCTAAGCTTGGCTAACCACGTCATGGCTCTATCTTTTTGCACCTTGTTTTTTTAATCATTCTCGGCACCTTGTTTTTTTTATTATCTAACATTTTAATATTGTAATATTTTTATATTTTTAATTATTTTTTTACTGTTGTATTGTTCTTTCTCTGCTTATACTGTTCCTCATAGCTGCTGTAACATTGTGAATTTCCCCACTGTGAGACTAATAAAATCTTACCTTATATTTAGCATACTGACATAAGAGTGACATTAATCTTCTCACCTCAGCAAAAAAAAGTGAAAAAGCTTATTTCAGAAAATGTTTTAGCATTTCTAACAGGTTCCCAGCCAAAACCAAGGAAATCGTAACAGGCATTTCAAAAACTGGAAGATTAATGAATTCTAATCAACAGATTATATCAGTAATGGAAGTTATGATTACTGGAGCACTAACCAGAAGCTGCTGCAAAGTTTCTCTCTGCAGCCAAAACATTGAGCTAATCTTTGATTTTTATCATGATCCTCAGCCCTGCCGGCTCCACTTTCATCCCCTTTTAAAAACGCAGTGTCGACATGTGTCGCAGCTCATATAGTGATTGTCATTTCCAGTAAAAGAGGAACAATATTGTTTCTGTGGTCGATCTCCTGCAGGGAGGTGTGGAGGCCGTTGGAGCATACAGGGGGCATCAGATAAGCCGGACTGCTGCTGTAGCTTTCTGTCATCAACAGGTCGTGCTTGGCTGAACCCAGGAGTTTAGACGCTCTCTGTGTGTTTGCCAAGCCAGAGGTGCTCATTATGGATTGTGTGTGTGTGTCTGTGTGTGTGTGAGAGAGAGAGAGAGGGGGGTGTAGGTGGCAGGGGGAGGTGGACAGTGATTGGAGTGGGAGTGGAGGTTTTGGGGCTTCGTGGGTCAACGGACCCTCAGACCATCAGAGAGAGGGGTCGAGCTTCTTGTGGTCCGTGTGTGTGTGTGTGCGTGTGAGTGTGAGTGTGTGTGTGTGTGTGTGTGTGTGTGTGTGTGCGTGTGAGTGTGAGTGTGTGTGAGTGAGTGAGGGTAGTCCAGGGGGTCTCTATTATTGTGCTGGTGAGGAGGGAGGGGTGGTCTTAGCAGGACCCCATGCTGCTGGGACCAGTCCCTGCCTTTAAAGAGGGACAACAAATAGTCAACACATTTGCTTTAGTGCGCGAGACTGAGGGCCTATTGTCTCGCGTGTGTCTTCCTTATGGGACACATGGCCCGTCCTGAACTCCTTTATGGAATTATACACCTTTAGAGCAGAGGGTCCCAAACTGGGGATTGCTACACCTTTTAGGGGTCATGAAATGAATCTGAGGGAGGGAGAGACTTATTTCTGCGAGACTAACCGATGTTTATCTTGTCAAACTTCTCTTTAATCTTTGCTTTTTTCATTGTAAGATTATTGGATAAGTTTAGTCCCCTAGGCCTCTATTAAGTATCCAGTGAAGGAACTACTGTTCACAACCTTTAGGCATATGCAACTTTTGACTGGAGTTTACACGCATGTGCAATGTATGTGAATGGCTATGTGATATGAATTTTCAGGTGTGTTAATATAGACAAAGATATTTGTAAAATGATGCTAAAACACTTGTGTACAGAGAATTTTTTCCTTAAAAATGAAAACATATGAATGTGGATGTAGCCTAAATTAGGCTCATTCAAGGGGCGCTCCAGAGATTTAGTATTGCACCTCCATAAAGTTTGGGGACTCACAAGGGACATACTGAGATCGAGGAATGCTCACAGAGGCTGAGATATCCTGATTTTAACTCCTTTGTATAAGTTGAGCTCAGAAAACGATCCTAGAATTACCACCATGCAACTCGGTAGTATCTGAAGTTATGCTCTCCCAGCTCCTAAATGCCCCACACACCACTAATTTTGTGATGCGTCCTATGCTCTATTAAAAATGTTCTGTATTAAGATCAAGACAAAATAACCCTGATAATGACTGTGACAGGTAAACTGAACTTGTGAAAATTGGTGGAGGTTGCCTTTAAACAAAGATGCAATGAAAAGTTTTGAATGTTTTGTTGAGGAAAAAAGTGGATTTGTAGAAAAAGCCCAACAGTTTATCCCCACAAGTAAGGGATTTAAAAGACATTTAAGGAATCACAAGCCGAAAAGGTTGGAAACCACTGTGTTTGAGTGTTGTTTATTTGTGTCCATTTCCACTGATGTTCATGTATATCTTGAATCCCACTTCTGACATTTTTTGTGTGCTCATTCTGTGCAGCCTCTCTCTGATCTGGGACACAATGAGCGTCCCAGTGTCTCGCAGTGGACGAGGAGCTTTTGTTTGAGCTGGCTCCCGGCCCTATTGATCAGCCGTAACCCCCTCCTCTCCTCCTTGTAAAGTGTGTGTACGTGTGTGATCTCTGGAGCTGTGCGCCAACAGCAGCAGCAGTTCTGCTGCCCGCTGAGCGTGCAGCAGACGCGCACACACAAAAGGTGTCGCCAGCCCTGCAAGTGTTACACACCGGGCTTAAAAGTTTGATTCTGGAAGAAAGCAGTAGAAATGGAAAAGAGGGGGAAAAGATAAAAGAAGGGAAAGAAAGAGAGGAAAGAGGAGAGGAGGAACTCCCAGCTCCTTGTAATTTGCTGCGGGAGAGAGAGAGGAGGAGTTAAGGGGAGGGGAATACCCAGCAGGGAGAGAGCAGGAGAGAGCAGAGGCCATTCACTCTGACACACACACTCACATGCAAACACACACATGAGCACTTTTAGACACACACATGCAGGCGGTGGATGTGTTGCCACTGGAGAGAGGGAGGGAGAGAGGCATTCAGACAGAGGAGATCCTCCGCAAACTGAAGTGAGAGAAAGAATCAGGCAGAGGAGTGTGTTTGAATGTGAGGAGAAAATCTGTATGCTCCTGTGTGTGTTTTGGAGGAGCGGACTGCACGTTTGCTCCCAGGAGAAAGGATTCACAATGACTGGGACAATTTGGAAAAGCTAATTTTTCAGGCTTTTGCTGGGAACACTGGTTGGAATACTCTGGATATGTGACCTGCTCTGGAAATCCTGTCTTCCTTTTAAATCTGCATCTCACTTTAAAAAAAATAAAACAAAAAACTAATTCACAGTAATTTCTGTTGAACTGGAGCCAAGCCACAATGCCTACTGGTAAGCTTTTTTTTTTTTCTTCAAACATGTTGAGTGATGTTTGAGCATGTTCAAATGAAAGACACTCTGAAAGTTTTCCGGAGGTGAAGTGATTCTGTGATGTGGTGAGATTAGATTTTACTGTCAAAGGCGTCTACAAACCTCATCAAACTGGCTGAAATCAAATTCATGTAGAATAATATCCTGTCTCTTTGGGGAAATAAGACAGTCATTAATGATGGTCAGATTTACATATCACGTGTTGAGTCACAAAAATAAATAAAAAGTGGTTCTTTTCAAGTGGTCAAAACTTCAGACAGCAACTTATAAATACAAGTTCCTTTTACTCACCATTGAAGGTTTGGCTGTTTGTCTTAGTGGCTCTTTTGTGTGGTGTGTGTGTGTGTGTGATATTTTCTCCTCAGCTGACAGCACTGTGTTAAGTGCCTTTGCAACGTCTGTCTCTTTGGTGGTACGGTTGTATGAACAGCGTCTCCTGCTTGTTTTCTCGCCCCTGGTGTTGAATAAAGTGTGTTTGCTTTCTCGCGGATGGCGCAGGTTGAATTCCTAATGATGCTGAGACGGTGGGGCACATATCTTTCTGCTGTTCTTTCACGATGCTGGTGCTTATACGTTTTACCTTGTTGGTAGTTCTGGATGTCTTTTAAAGGTCTAGTGGATTTAGGGGATATATTGGCAAAAACAGAATATAATTAGTATGTTTTCTTTTGTCTATAATCGCCTGAAAATAAGAATCACTGTGTTTTTTTATGTTAGCATGAGCCGTTTATATCTACATAGAGATAGCCATGTTGCACCAGCATTTTATTCAGTGTTTTTACCAGTTTAAATCACTGGGTCTGTGTGTTTTGGAGAGGAAGAGACTTCTGTGGATTATCACAAAACCTTCTTAACAATTACAACTGAAGGAACTCTGACCTGAAGACGTTTCATCCTGTTGCAATCTGCACTCCTCATCACTAGATGCCACTAATTCAAAAAAACACTGGTTCTTTAAAAAATGCACACATAATGGTTTGTATGATATCCTACAAATTAGGCTCCCATGAATGACTTTATTTCCTGAACTCAGTTACGTAAATAACTTAAAATTATGGAGGTTAGTTTTAAGAAAAGAAACATGGTGATGACATGCCTTAAAGTTGCTCCAAGTTTGCTCAAAGTTACATGATTCTGAAAACCGGTCTCATGGGGAAAGTCCTGGGTTTTTTGACCCCAACACATCACCCCAACCTACACCCTACTTGGGAAGCCCATTACCCTTTTTACTCCCGTCAACACACTGGTCATGTGATTGCAGCCTTCAAAAATATGTGTTTTATGCACAAATTATTGGCTCATCATTAAGTGGGATATGTATGAATTTCGGTGCATTACCTTTGGTGGGAAAACATCCAGAAATGTGACACAAAACATCTACTTTTTTGGTACATGATCCTTGATAAATAAAAGTAGGAAAATAATTATAATATGTTATCTCATATCTCTTAAGACAGGCACATGTGTCAGTCTCCTCTTTCTGGGTTTAGGTATGACTGAGTGTTGAGATGCCATTCTGCAGCCTGTGACCCAAATTAGAGCCTTGAGGGCAGCAGTTGGGGGTGCCTACAAATGGGGGGTAGAGGAGTGCAGAAGAAGAGGAGGAGGAGGGGAATAATTACTGTTTAGAGCAAACTCTTTGGTTTCGAGGTGCTGGAGACAATGGACCCCTCCGTCCTCCTCCTCCCACCCTGCTAGCTGGGTCCTCTGGGAGGACATCTGCCCCCCATACTGAGTACTCACGTGCAAGGAGCTGCAGCCCATGGGTGGAGGGGAAAGCAGGGTGCAGAGTGGGTGGGGGCAGGTCCCATTGGAGTAATATAGGAAACAAATCAATAGTTTTTTCAATCTCATGCATCAGTATCCACCCAAGTGTGTATAGGAGCTGCAGGACTTCACAGAGAGAGACTGAACTGGATGCAAAGAGTGCTTTCTCTGGGCTGCGATCCAGTCAGGTCAGAGAACGGGGCTAGTGTGTCACACTCTGAGGGAGGGCAAGGGTGTGTGCAGCCAGGGTCGCCTGGGTGTCCCAAGGGTGTGTGTGAGAGTGCGTGTCTGAAAATAAGGGGGGTGTAAGTTTGCAGGTGGACATTTTTTTCCCACAGAGGCTAAACACTGTCAGCTAAAGCTCAGCTAAAGATGTCCACAGCCTCAGCGAGTATCTTGAAAAGTTCAGTGCTGTGATATTTGTGCATATCCAAAAACCTGCTGATATCCAAGTGCTTTATGAAGTTTAAAAGCAAGCATGTTTCTGAGCAGAAGTGTGTGATTTCTTTCTGCATGCATCTCTACCCTGCAGCTTTGCAACTTGAGTTGGAATATTTAAATGTAATCTACAGTTTATATGACCCACATCAAATTCAGAATGTCATATGATAGAGGAATATCGGTGTGCATGTAACCGCAGTGACAAACAGAAAAGCTCTACTAGACTCTAGCACTTAACTCACATCCCATAAACGACAAGGGAGTGTTAATCTGCGCATATAAAATGTCTAAATGCAGCCATGCATGTTAAATGGTTTAAATTTATCGTGAGAAAAAGCCATTTGTTGTTAATTAACCTCCCAGCTGTGTGTGTGTTTACTTTAACCATGTTTTGTGAGGCAATGAAAGCCACAGGAGTCACACCTCAAAGTTTAAACTCCTGTCTCTACCCATCAGGACATGGGTTGAGATGTTTGAAATACCGTCTTGAGATCATTGGAGAAAAGAAGGAACTCTTATTTTCTCTTCTTTTTTTCGTCTGAAACATCTGCGTGATAATGTATGTCCCGCCGGCCAGCACAGCTCTTTGTTGGTCCAGTGATAAGTTGCTCAGTGGAAAACGCCTCCCGTCTCCAATCTCATCCTTCGCCTCTCCGTCTCTCCCACCTCTGCCCTCTTTCTCCTTATTTCCTCAGCTCCTCCGCATTTGTTCAGCTGCGGTGTGAAATCCTGAGTGACACTTTAAGGTCCTTAGCGTCAGTTGAGATCAGGCCTGCGTCTCTATCAGGAACGGACCTTTAAGTGGACGCGGCGGAAGATGTGAGGCCGTAGCTAAGCAGACAGTTGGTGCTTCATTGAGCTGTTGTGTTCCTGCTCGGCCTGCAGGAAACAAAAACTCAAAAACCTGATGCCTTTAAAGAAGAAGTGCTGGTAGATTGGTTTGAGAAAGAGAAAACTTTTAAAGGTTAAAGTATGACAAAAGGCGGGATTCACGATGAGACAGAGCGAGTGGGGAAATGGAAAAGAGAAAAAGAAAGGGAGTGGGTGGTGTTTGACCTCTGGCCTCTTCTTCTCATCTCTTCTTCCTACTTTCATTCCTTTGGGTCGTCTCCTCCTCATTTCTCTCTCTCGCTCTCTCACAATCGCACATGTCCATTTCCCAACATGTTTACCCGTTACGTCGTCTTTTTAAATCGCAGCTTCAAGTCTTCTCAAGTTGCTGCCAAAGTGAACTGAAAAACCACTGGGCTCGCTGAATTGCTTTCACTTCCAACTTGTACTCGCATGAAAACAATCCACCCTAATTCTTGTTGTGCCGGAGGATTTCTAGAGTCAGCATAAAGCTGCATGGCATTGAACTGCCATCTGGTTGCAGCTCAAACAAAAACACACAGGGACAAACAAGGTTGATTAAAGGATCCATGAGCTGTACCAAGTGTGTGGTCAAGTCATGTCTGGTTAACCCGCTCCTCTCTGGGGCAAAAGCTTCAAACTTTTATCTCAAATGTTGGTCATTTCTAGATAAATACTTCAGCTGATTGATTTCAGGGTTCCCACGGTCAAGGAAAAACTGGAAAAGTCATTAAATATCACAGTCATGTTTTCCAGGCCTGGGAAAGTTGTGAAATGAGTAAAAATCGTTAAAAGTTAACTTGTTACTTGTATCTTGTTTGCAGTAATCTTGCACTGATAACCTTCCACGTGATTTAACATAAACAAATTGAATTTCTGAAGCTTTTTATGTAACATTGCTCTAATATGTGTTGATGTCTGAAGTTTTGTTTACAATCACGTTCTATCTCCAAAAGTGGCTTGCTCTCCTGCAGGCATCCTGATGCTAGATTTAGTATTAAATTAAAACACGTCCATAAAATCTTGTGCTCAAGTAACAATTAAGCTTATTTGAAAAGTTTAAAACCTCACAAAGTCTTGTGTTTATGGTCAAAAAGCTTTGAGATGCCTGCTGAAATGTCCACTCTGATGGTCCCTTCAGATGAAACTCAGTGTGTGTGTAGGGTGTGTTCTGAGCACGTGCTCCAAATGCAAATATGAGCCCCGGTGGTCTGTAGCCGTACACACAGGCTGGTCAGTGTGTATTTTTACATAGTAAAGTATACACTTGCAGAGACATGGTCTGAGCACAGAGGAATGTCCTGTGGAGCTCACATGACAAACTTGGTGTTACTTAATAAGCTGTCGAAACCTTTTTTAAATGTTTGAATGTTTAATAGGCAGAGGGAAGAAAATTGATGGAAAGGGAGAAAGAAAATGACAAGAATCAGGACTGAGAGGCTGGATGTGGGTGACATAAGTGAAGAAGGAGTGAGTGTGAGGACGGAGGCAGTGTTTCAGCTGACATGGCTGTTGTCCTGGTCTCTCCTTACCGATGTCATGTTGTAAATGACAATGTTGATGTCTTTCTTTCTCTAAATAAACCTCCTTCTTATCTTCATGCCCGCTTACACCAGAAACTTTTCACAGTAACTTTGTGTACGAAATAAGGGGTTTCACAGGCTTGGTGATGTAGTGGCTGCTTGTGGATTTTGCAGTGGCTGCTTTTGGTTGTGGTTTGTTTTGTTTGTGGTAAAATAGATATGAAGAGGAAAGCTCTACTGACATTGCTTCTCATTTGCAACAGTAGAGTTATATTAATTGAATGGTTTAAATCAGCTAATATAAAAGGTTTCTTTATGTTTATTTTTTCCTATTTCCTTGATGTCAGTTGTGTCAACACAGTTATCAACTGGTCAAAGTGGCAGATTTTGCAGATCAAAAATCAGCAACACTGAACTCTACATGAAGATACAATGCAATTATTTTTGCCTCAACGAACAAATCCACTTATGTCGACAGTTTTCAATCTCTGTGGTTAGATTAAAGGCTTCAAGGTCCAGTGTGTGGGATTTAGGAGGATATATTTGCAGAAATTCAATATGATATACCACCTGAAGCGGTTAATATCTACAAAGGGAAGGGATCCTTGTCCACTGAGATCGCCGTGTTGCACCTCCATGTTTCTGCAGTGGCTCAGATCGAACAGACCAAACACTCGCTCTTGATGGGGCTGTTTGTGTTTTCGCATCAACCACCAGTCAGCACCCTCTCTGTGACGAGCAGCACAGGGAAGACACTGATTTATTTGAAACATGAAGCTGCTTTTATTCAGTGTTTTTACCAGTTAAAATCATCTGTTCTGTGTGTTCTGGAGAGGAAGAGACCTCTGCAGATAATTAAGCTCCTGGTTAAAACCTTCTGAATGTCTGAATCTTAAGATATCAGAGAAAAAAGATGAGCAGGTGCTGGGTTAGTGGCCCGACCCAACATGCCAAAAAGCATTAGAGAAACATTATATTTTTGTCATGAAACTGCTTTACTCAGTTAAATCACCTGGTCTGTTTGTTTTGGAGAGGAAGAGACATCTGTGGATACTTTGGCTCCTGATAAACACCTCCTGAGCAACAAACACTAAAGAAATTCTAAGCAGGAGAAGTTTTAGCTGTTTGCAATCTGCAATCCTCACCGCTAAACACCACTGCATCCTCCTAAATCTTACACAATGGACCTTTACATGAAGTTGATTTAAATGTAATACTAATTACCCAGTGCCAAAAGTTAGAGCCAACTTTCCGAGTCCAAGTTGCCCCAACGGTCCACATGGGAGACATGAGTTTTGTCAGCTACTTATCTCAGCAATAGCCCTTGCAAACCGTCTCTATGCAGCCCAAAATGTATGACTGCATTGACTCTGCATGCCCGACACCCAAATACAGACAAACATAGTGTAACAGGAACTGCATGCAAGTCCGCGGTCGATGCATTCTGCTTTGCCCTGTCATTGGTCACTGTAATCATACTGTAATCATCCCTCCTCTCCAAACTGACCCTGAAGCGTTCCCTCTCATGCACGGCACAGTCCTCACCCCCTGCAAAAATGCCATTTAAAGTTCAGCCAAATCTAATGTGAGCCTTTAGAGCAACCCCAAAACAAGTGGGTATTTTTCTAGAGTTAGTCTTATCCATACGAAATCCCCCCTTTGATTTTCCAGAGGCTGTTTTATTGCTGAAGGATACTCCCTAGAAGTCGCGTGTAGACTTTGTTGCTGGAACCAGTGTACTACAAACTGTCTGTTTATTATGCTTGTTTTAAACCCAATCATTAGGGACACCATGCATCTTAAAATAAACACAAGGAAAACTTTTACAGCTGGTTTGTATCCTTCTGCATGTGACATAATACTTTGAAATACTTTACTCTTGTTTGTGGTTTAAACATTGCGTAGGATGTTCACATGGCCTTTACAAAACACTCACAGAGCTGTTTGTGCTGTCTGAGCTACTTGTGAGGCTCATCAGGGCCGTAAAGAGGTGAGGGTGCTCACAGCTGTTTGCTGACCACTCCAGCATCAAGAGCACTTCAGGTGATCGTAAAGAGTACGACTGAAGTGGAGGGGTTAAGTATAGCATGAGTCATTAAACCTGGCTGAACTGGTAGGGAAGCTTGTGTGTTGGACTTACTCAACCCCTGCTTTTCTTGCATGCATTTGGTGAACAAAGAATCAAAAGACGGAGTTGAAGTCATCGGTGACATTTAACAACAAAAACTAAAACATTTTCTTACAAACTCATACAATTTGTGCAGTGCAATCAAAGTGTCATTTATCCAGTACTTCCTAAACAGACAGCCCTTTCGAACTTGAACAATAAAAGTAACAAAAACACTGATAAAACAGTCATTTTATGTCACTGAACACAGGACTTGTTAGTCTGTTGCTGCCTCAATCAGTTAGTTAGTTAGTATTATGGTGTGACTTAAATGAGTCTGAATTAATCCTTTAAAACACTTTTTTTTTGTGAAAGTAACTGATAAGGTGCAATGTATAAAAACACCAATGCATGGTGGACATAAAATGACATTAGATTGAGGTGGATACATTGGTCTCCAGTGATTGGTTAGGAAAAAATAATCGAATCTCCCTCCCCAACCAAAATTAAATGGCATGTCCGCAGTGACAGACTAAAGATGGAAAAGAAGTATAATGAATTGACAAGTCTATCTGTTATCAGGCCAAATAAATGGACCTTCCAGTGCAATTGGTCATTGATTATTTGATTATTTCTGTCTTTCACTTTCAGTCTTAACCTTTTTCGCCCCAAAAACATTTTGCAAGAAAATTTTACTGTAAATGAGGTCTGCTCTCTTCTGGTAACTGAAAAAGAGAAAAATGTTGATATAATCCAGATGAGCTGCTGAATATAGACTAGAGTCCCTGGAAGTATTTAAATATTTAACTGTGTAACAATTCACCCATGTTTGTACCATGGAAAGTAAACACATACATTTACAGGCATGCATTAATCTAAAAATGAATGAGCAGAATTGTGTTGACCTAACCAAAAGAATGAAAAATCAGGTGACTTACAGTATTTAGCCAATATTTTGTACCCTCCGTGTACTTTACATTGTCTGTCTTAGTCTAGTTCCCCCTGCTTCTCAGTGTTTGCCTTGCAGACGGCACTGATGATCAACATATTGAACTTTGGCTGAATAATAAAGCCGCCCAGCTCTTTGTGTTTTTCAAGTTTCAAGAAAGCCAGATATTGAAGTCAGGTTGTTCTGACACTCGCTGATTCACTCTCTCTCTAATCTGGAATGAAACACAGCACTCACACACTATTCTAATCCCCACACGCGCGCACACACACACACACACACACACACACACACACACACAGAAAAAAACAGTCCCAACCTGCATGCTTAGGAACATAATTAGAGATCATTTACAAGGATCAGGTTGAACATAATCTGGGCAGGAGGTAACTAAAGCTTGGCCATCTTTGCTCTGTGTGTGTGTGTGTGTGTGTGTGTTTGTGTGTGTGTTGAGGAGAGGAGGGCTGCTGGTTGTCTGTGTGTGTACAAAAGCCAGTTCACCCAGGAAACAGCCAGGGTGTGCCCCAAACATGAAGCTGGAAGGTGGGAAGGAGGGGCTGGGCAAACACAAGATGGAGCAATCTCTTTCTGCGATGTTTGGGTTTCACGGCAAACGGAAACACATGGTTTCTCTGTATTTGCTCTCCTAGTGTGTGTGTGTGTGTGTGTGTGTGTGTGTGTGTGTGTGTGTGTGTGTGTGTGTGTGTGTGTGTGTGTGCAGGCTGCTCGTGTGCACACTCTGCACGTTCATATCTAGCAAGTGTGAGGACCATTAGGTTATTAGCTCAGTTCGTGTTATCTTTGGTGTGATAAATGTAATGCATTTTGTGTGAAACGTGCACACACAGCATAGATACACATAGAGTAGTCAAAGGGCAAAGTTATCTATTAATGTCAAGGTATGTGATATAATATAACCCTTTGTTCATTGTGTACGGTAACATGAAAGCAGCGTGTTGTTTATCCAAACCAAGGCTGTTGGTTTGTGTCTTTGTTGTTTTCGCCCACCAGATTTCTTCTACTGTCTGATTTGTAATTGTTAGAAAGTGGGTCAGGCTTGGGAGTGAAAACATTTGGATGGACACACACACGCACGGTGAATCAGTTCCAAACTTGTCTGAGGAAACTGCAGTTTCATGCCCCTTCAGCTTTTGGACGCTCCAATTCCTTCCTGCATTTCTTGGCACAGCAGCGGAGCAAAATTAAAACTAGAGAAAGCTGTGATTCAGTGCATCAGACTCCTGTCATTCTTGGTTTTCTGTTTCAGACATAGATTTCAAAACACTTTGGTGGCCTTTTGAGGAACTGTGTAACCAGGAACTGACTTTGTTTTATATTCTTGTGAAAAACAGACACGTAATGTTTGAGTGAAGAGGGACGGACTTGAGGGGAAACTGCCATGTGTGATGTTTGGACTTGCACTAATCTGTACCTAACAATGGATTAAATGATCTGTAATGTAGAAACTTGTAGTAAAAAACAACATAAGTAATTGTCACCTAACTTTCCTCGGCTTTACAGACCCTTTAGGCATCTGTTTTTCTCACAAGCCTCCAAAGTGAATGAAGAATTTGAAGTACAATGTGACCAAATTTAACAACAAAACTAAAAGATGTATTTTTAGAGATGTTAAAAAAAGAGCAGATTTGTTGTGGTTGATGATATAAAATTGTTCTTTCGCACCAAATACCCCACAAATATTAAAACTTCAGTTACAGCAGGGACAATACAGGTGTCTTTCTCTTAATTTGGTATCAGTACAGTAGTGGTTGCCAGAATCAAACTTGTGATCTCTCCATCACAGACCAGTCTAACAGGCAAGACTGCCGCTAAAGTGCTCTCAAAGAGGCGTCACCATGGCAAAAAGACCTCCAAGGTACCCATTTGAAAGGTGAGAGAGCGGGATTCTTTGAGCTTGTTCTCAGTTTCACGTTTCATGTTTTTGAACGTGAGTCTGTGATCCCTGATGCTTTGAAGTGAGACGGGTTCAGCCTGAGCCGGTGCTGCTGGCAGAGAGAGAGCGACACTGTCCTACAGGGCACTGGGTCTCAGTGTTGCCACAACACTGGAGCTGCCGGGTCACCGGTGTATCCAGCTTTGATGATAAAGACGGGTGTCAAACTCCCACTGCGCTGGTATGAGGCCCTCTCATACCGTCCTTCTGCTTGTCCGCTCTGTTTATTTGCTCCCTGTTCTTCCCGTCAAAGCTGGCTCTTCTGTGAAGCGAAACCTTGGAAAACGCTGAGGGGAAACTTGGAAAGCTTCTGTCTGATAGGCTGCATGTGTGGTTTCACTTGAGCTGGCCTGGCTGTGGGGCCTTGGGAGCCGGTAATCATATCTTAACGGATCTCTCCACAGACACAAGGTTGTGAGCCAGTTTGGCAGCGGCCCGACGCCAAGTAGACCCCTGTAGCTGCACACACACACACAAACACACAAACTGGCCCATGGAAATAGTGCTTTCATTCATTGCCTCGGAGTGCAGAGTTCTCAGCATTACACTCTTAATCTCGTCATTAAGCTCAGTCTCTCTTTCTGTCTGTGTTGCTGCAGAAATGCTCACATACACATACATTTACCAGTTGCACAAATAAATTAGAAATCAAAAGTTTCTGTTGTGTTTTAATGAAATGATTATTTGGGTGGAGCTGAGGACTCACTGGGAGGGCTTGTGGTCCTCGTATGGCGGGTGGTCAGTCAGACTGGTCAGCTGGAATGTCAGGAATTGGGATGCCTAACAGATAGAGACTGTAAGAACATGAAAGTGGTATTGAAGCTGTTAGAAGTTACATACAGTGAGTCTTTTTATCACTTTGTGTGAGAGAGGGAAATACAGGGTCAGTGTCTGCAGACTGCCTGAATTTGATTTAAATTTTAACGACACTGTATGTGACTTTCAACCAGCAGCAAACCAATAGGACATCAACTGAAGAGTCATATTGGCTTATTACTGTAAACAGCACTTTGCCTGAGCAGTGCTAACTTATTAAAGTATTTAATTAATGTTGTAGTTGATGTGCTTATATTTGCACTTCAAGTTGTGATTCTACTACTGCGTCTTCTGTCTACTCTGATTGAGGACACCTATTCGCTCATCTGAGTAAATCCTCTACTGTTGTTCTAACAGTGGTTTGCCAGACTGTATAAAATAATGGACATACTCCCCGTTCAGCCCATATGTTTGTGGACTCCCATTTTGAAACCTTGAGCTCTGCATTTTGGCTATCACCTTTTTGGATTTTTGGAGCCACAAGTGACCGACATCTAGTGAATAAGAGCTAGCTTCTTTAGCATGGCACATTCACGGATATGAAAAGCTGTAATAATGCAAATGCTATTTCATTTGCTAGCAAAAAACAGGCTCAAACCAGTAAAAAACATGCACTTATAGGAAAACTTAAATATATCCTCCAACCCAATTTCCCAAACCTCTCTTGGAGCAAATCTTGTCTTCATGTTTTAGATCTCTCCTTGGGCTGCAACGCAGCTGATTCAAATGATCAACTTGTTATGAACTCCTGAAGCTGCTTGATAACAAGCTGATCATTTGGTTCAGCTGTGTTACAGCAGGAAGAGATCTTAAACATGCAGGACTCGATGAGAGGTTTGAAAAATGCTTCCTTTTGAGGTCTTTTAGTTCAAACTAATGCTAAGAAAGATTTTAACATGTTAACATCTTTATTTCTGCTGTAAAGTTGGACATTTTAACATGGGAGTCTGTGGGGATTAACTCACTTCTTGAGTCAGCCTCTAGTGGCCATTAGAGGAACTGCAGTCTTTGGCACTCCTTTATTGAACTCGGTTTTCAGCCCTTGAGTTTGTTTTTTTTTTTCTTTTTCTTTTACAGCTTTATTCTCTTATCCAAATTGAGAGTGTTGGGATAAAGGGTGCCTTTTTTGTAGGTTCTGTAATGCTTTTGGAGAAATACTTAATTTGGATGTGAAATTAAAAAACACCAACTGTAATATTTTTTTGCAAATTTTTTTATTTTGCGTCAGTTTTTATGCACTTTACTTTTTAGCTTATTGGGAAAAAAATTGGAACAGGGGCACTGTTCTTCTGCTCTTAACTAATGTAAAACGGATAGTTAGATGTGAAAGGTGCAACATCATTATGAAAGATGGCAACATCGTGTGTTGTGTATGCAACCATTTATTTAGAAACACTATGACAGCAATTCTATTGGCATGTATTAGAGATACCGATGGTCTAGACCGTGGTCGTATATGTTTACAGTAATTATACACAGGCATCATTATTAATATGACAACCATATATTTAAAAATGCGACAGGCAGAGTCATTGTTAAGGGGATTTTCAAACCAACAACAGTGCAGAAGCACAACAGATGAAGGGGCTGCGTTGGTGTGGGTGTGTTGCTACAGTTTAGTACAGACAAAAGAAGATACAAACAAGGAGGTCCAATGTGAAGCTATATTAAAAACTAAGACGGCATGCAACAGTGAGCGTAGATTGAGCAACTTTGGAAGGGTCTCATCATTGCAACAACCAATAATTTTCTCTGTCATCTCATTGCTTGCAAAGTAACCAGTAAATTAGATCAAGGCATTTCATTATTTGAGCATCATTTTGGCCAATGCACTTGACACTGCAGCTCAACTTGAGTCATGAGGGTCTGTTTTGCTGGAGCTCTCTGCAGCTTCACAAGCCAATAGTGTCTTTGAGATAAATGAGAAAGCTAGTGTTTGCTCAAAAACACCCTAAAAATCATGCATGAACTGAAACTTCAAATCTAAACACTATTGACGGATTCAAAATTAGATTAACGACAATATTTTCTTTTCTCTTATTTCCCTCTCTAGACGATTATAACTACCTTCCCGATGCGCTGCCTCCTCTCCCTGAAGTCCCGGACTCTGGCTCGGCCCTGAGCTCCGTTGACATCCAAACCCGCTGCCTCCGCAACTCGGCCTTCCGCCACACCTCCTCGCGCTACTGCTCCGCCCTCAGCATGGACTCCTCTCCAGACAGCGCCGAAAGGCCAATCAGCTACAGCTCAACCTCTTCCTCTGCCTCCTCTCGGGACAGTCACTGCTCGCTGGGCAGCCGCTCCACCCTCGTCCCCACCCCTCACTGCAACCAGGCAACTTCGGATCAGGACTCCGGGGCGATCCGATTGGAACTGGTCCCGGCCCGGCAGCTGGGATGCCAGGAGGAAGATGACAGAAATGATGGAGGGATGGACAAGGGGAGGGGACAGGGGAGACAGGGCAGTGAACAGACTCTGACAGAACATTCAGAGCCCGAGGCGGGCCCAGAGGGAGGACAGCGCACAGGTCAGGTGCAGGGACCCAGGACATATGTGGACCGGGTGGTGCAGGAGATAATGGACACAGAGAGGACATACGTCCAGGACCTGCGCAGCATTGTTGAGGTAAGAAACATTCGACCACAATAATGTGGTAATTAAACACAAGCTGTGTGAGAAATTAGAAGCAGAAGGATCCGACATATTGGCAGGAATTCAAAGGTGTGTTTTGAACACGACACATTTGGCAGAACATCAAGTGTAGAGCGAGGCCTTAACATGTGGGGAAAGTAAAATCAGACACATTAAACATGTTTTACAATACTTATTGAAAATATGTGAAAAGACTGAACTACACAGTACTGTGTTGTGGAGTTAGACCGTTAAACAGTTTTTCATCATTTCCGTAACAAGGATTTTTTGAGTAGGTATGTAATCATGACTCCGTGACCCACTGGAGCCATCCTTATCAAAATCCCTCCCCACTCTATAAAAGCTGATGTAAGAGCTTGTAGCATTATATATTAGCTCGTTCAGTTCAATAAATACATGAATAAAC
Organism: Plectropomus leopardus; assembly: GCF_026936395.1. Lineage (NCBI taxonomy): Eukaryota > Metazoa > Chordata > Actinopteri > Perciformes > Serranidae > Plectropomus > Plectropomus leopardus. Next base: position 15,718,747 of record NC_142191.1, on the reverse strand, counting down.
ATCTTTGTTTAATGCCAATCTTAGAGCAGAAAATACTGTTTATTTTTGTACAAATTTGAAACCTAAATGCATATGCTTGCCAATTTTTTTAATCCTTTAAATCTAGAGGGTGGATAGTGACATATTTTTCTGTGTTGTGACAAACTCATAACACATTATTTTTGTTTTACCAAGACTTAAAACAAATGTGTTCATTGTGATGTGTGCATGAAGCCAAAACGATTAATGAGAAACAACACAGAATTTTTCTCTTCTTTTATTTGTATAATTAAGATGATTAGAGGCCTGAGCGACACAATTATTGAATATAATTCAAAAAGGAAAAAAAGAAAATACATTGAAGTCTGAAAAACAGGCTTAATTTGTGTAGCAGGAGTACAGTGGCAGAAGAAGTACTCAAATCTTTTACTTAAATAAAAGTAGCAACACTACAGTGCACAAATACACTGTTACAAATAAAAGTCCTTCCTCATACATTTTAATTAAGTAAAGGTTCAATAATATTAGCATCATTATGTACTTAAAAAGATGACCCATTTCTGATGACTTTATATACTGCTGGGTAGTTTAATCTATAAAGATATATCATGATCTATTCCATTCATTTCGTCATTTCATACGTATATAATTTTCATTAATCATCTTTACCCTCAAACTCATCTGAACTACTGTTCTCTTTTACTAAATAGAGGCAGAAAGACAAATAGAAACAGTTTTAAATCTTTTGAAGGTGTCATCTTTGAACTAAAGCATTTCCCTGCTGACCCAGTGGAGGCCCAAGCGGCAGTGGAACATCAGAAGCAATACGGGACTTTAAATCACCAGATAACACACATCCTTTAGGTCTTTGTGGTTTTCCTTATGCACACGTGACACACACAGCTCGTTGCCTGCTGGGAACCTCTGATACAATAAGGTCACCTGCGCTCGCAGGCGGGGTTTGGCCGAGTTACATGACACCAGTGCCTTTGTGCTGCAGGCAAAGGCACACATTCAAAACTTTTTTAAAGCACACACACACAATACTGTATGCACACACTCAGATAAATACATTGTTTTGTGAGTTTGCCTTTGAACTGCAAGAATACACATTGGCTCTAGTCAGTGCTTTGGTGGCTTTGTTAAGGATTGGGTGTAGTGGTTTTTTATCAAAGGTTGCTCTCCTTTCTCTTCCTCTCCTGTTTGTTTCTCTGTTCAGCCCTTTTTTATTCCCTGTGAAACTTAAAATTTGAATTGGGATGACCCGAGATGTGAGATGAGATCCAGATGGGATCGGAAGGAGCGGTATTGGGCCCAGTAAACACATTTTTTAATCGATCATGAGCAGTTATTTTGAGCATGCGCCCCGCGCGATTCTTTGTTTACATCCATTTTCACACATTGTAATGCTGCTTCTCCAATAATAGTTTGTTTACCTGTTTTTTGTTTCTTTTTTAATGCTGCTGCATTGGAATTGTGATAAGAGTCATACCATTGTTTTTAGTTTGTTTTATTTGTTATTTTATAAAAGGTGTTTGCAGACATTTCTCCTTGTGATGGACTGCAGAGTTATTAAACTTTCAAGTATGTAACCTGGATTAATTTTAATAACTTTAAACTACTTAAAGTGTGCATTGTGTAGCTGTATTATCCTGTTAATACAAGTATCCAAACAGGACTCGGTATTGGCAGATACTCAATATCACATGACTCGGATCGAGGTCGGGGGCAACCCTAGTGCATATGTGTGACTTGTGTTTAAAATTTGAAGTCTGCAGCTTAATTTGGATTTATTTTGAGTTGAAGTTGCATGTGTGTATAAGCATGCATGTGCTGGAGCTTTTCCCATATCCTCCCTCTTAACAGTGTTTCCTCCCCCACACCAAGCTGCGGATTCACATGTGTGTGTGTTTGTATGTGTGTTATTTGGGGTTGAAAAAGTTCATTAGGTGAATGGCTGTTGTCAAAAGAAAGCAGGAAACTCATATTCCAAAGAGACAGGATAAGTAAGAGGAGTGAGATTTAGTTTTTAAGGCCTGTCACCCCTGATTGATGTCTCTCCTGCTCCTCCTCCCTTTCCTCCCTTCTTCATGAGGCAGAGGTGAGGAAAAACGGGGAGAGAGGGAGGAAGGAAAGTAGAGGGATTCAGCCCTGAGATAACAATGTCCAAAGTAGGTTAGGATAACACTGAACAGAGCTTATGAGCTGTGCTTAATTGCCTTCTGCTGCCTCCACTCTGCAGACCACCTATAGCCATCAGAGAGGCAGACCACCCAGTCCTGATCGACCACACTTCTGACATGGCAGGACAGCTAATTCTTCACCAGTTCTCTGGAAAAAGACGCATGCATTTAGCCTTTCTGCACCCCTTTAATGATGGTTCCAGTGAGTGCACAGAGGATGGATTGCACTGATTGTGTCTGTGTGAACAGAGCTTTTAACATGACAGTTTTCTACACCGAGGAAAAGACTTGTGCTGCTGGACAGCATCAACCCATCTATTATCAGCACTGTCCCATATAGAGCTGGTGCTGCTACCCCCGTTTCAGTAATCCCTCTGCCCCCTGTTGCTTCCTGCAGTGGAAAAGGGTGTGACAGCCTTTACACAAATATTTACCCAGACTCCCCTGGGCTCACCTGTGTTTCATCTGTCAGCAGAGGTGTTGAGGTGCATGCACAATCATAATGTGCCTGCCTTAGTGTGAGCTGTATGTATGGGTTTAAATTTTTCAGAGAGCATGCTAGGGTTTTTTTTAGCTAATGCGAGAATTAACAGGTTTCTACGATGGCCCTGAAAGCTCAGCGTAGTGCAACTCAAAGATTGTGAATGCAACATTTAGAGCAATCATATAAAAGCAAATCACTATTTGCTATGTAAACATACAGTGGAGTAATAGTATCTTCAGCAGAGAATGAAGTGATGCATCTCTGAGAGCTTCTCTGTGGTTTGTTGTGGTAAGCTTGTGTGTGTTGTTAGCATCATAACCTGCTAGCTGTCGGCTCAGCCACCTTCAGGTTGAAAGTGCAGACAGCTCATACAGTCTGAATTTCCAACCCGTTCTCATTCCCAGGGCATCAAATACCGTCACTTAGTTATGCCCCTCGGCGTCTGATTTAACTCTGACAGCCTTTGGTATCTTGATGAGACACTGTGGGCTTTCAAGTCCAATGTAAACACAACTAAATACAGAAAAACAACACAATACAGAAACATGTTGCAAAAACACAAAACACAACCAGACACAGGAATGCTGCAAGTCACACATAATACAGTGAAAAATTATTACAAAATAACAGAAGTTTCCACGGGATACTAAAAATTATGAATGCCTAATGGTCCCCTGGAAGCATGTTTTGTTTTATAACTAATCCCTGCTGTGTTAAGTGCATTTTGCAGTGTTTCTGTATTTGGTTTTGTTTTGCCAGTTTGCTTCATTTTTGTGTTTTGGTGAAGATGTTTTCTCCATTTGGTTTTGTTTTGTCTTTTTAAAGTTGCAATGACCTCTTGGGGCCATCGTGCATTTCTGTGTGTGAGCGTTGTTTGGGTGTTTGTTAGTTCTGCGTGATCACCCCTCCTTAGCTCGATCAATGTGTGTAATGAGGCGAATCCAGCACCCACAAACAACCTCAAACACAAAGCTCTGATCTTTGTTCCCCTCTTCGTCCTTTTTTCCCCTTTTTCCATTCTCAGACCTGGAACACATCTCCAAGGCATTCAAGGTTGACCAGGACTTTAGAAATAAACTTTGAACATTGCCTGACTTGCAGAAATATTCAAAGTAATGAGATTTGGATGGTTACACTCGGCATTGTCTGGAGGAATGACTTCTTACTGCGGTGCAGAGTGAGGGATGTGTTTGGCGTGTAGGAGGAGAGTGTGTACTTGAGGAGGTTAATGGTTAACACCAGAAAATATCATGTTTGTACATGTTATGTCTTGTGCTCGGCAGGGAGTGTACCTGAAGGTGTGTAGATGTGAGCGCTGCCCGTTGTTGTCAGGTTTGGGCTGAATGTGATGAGTGAACGGGTCAGGCCGGGTCAGATCTGTGACCCTGCAGCTAATAAAGCATCACATTACACCTTACCTCCGATAGTCAGCTAAATCCAAACATGACCCTTTGACATGACCCTAAACACAACCAGCAACATTCCTGTTTGTCTTATTCTGCAACTCAAATCCTCAAAACCAAACCTTTTCCCAAAGCTCTTGTAGGGCCTTTAAACCCAAAACATCCAAGATTGCTGTCTGTTACTCCATAGTTTGAACTGACTCTCTGGTCTTAAACTGAGATCATTTTGTGTTTGCATCCTTCCTCTGCCTTCTCAAACACAATTTAATGGACCGCTGAGCCTCAGCTATTACAGTAATAATGATAATGATTCCTAAATACATAAAACATTACCAGGAACAGAGACCGCCACAGCAGACTGGAAACTAGACAAACAGACTGGAGGGAGCGAGCAGAAAGAGTCTGTTTCTCTCTCTCCTCTTTGGTCTCTTAAAAACACACAAATGGTGTGTGTGCTGAAATGATGAGTGTGGGTGTGCGTTCAGGGCAGCCTGGTACTTTTGTCAGTGTTGTAATGTCTGTCCTGGAGTGTTGCAGACTGTGGTCAGGTATAAAAAGTGTTTCTGTGCTGGATGCTTCCTCCTCCATCACCTCTGTCCTCACTTGCTCCTGGTCTAAAGTTTAAATACAGCTGCGCTGAGGGTTGAGGTCATTTGTTGAGGATGTGTGTGCAACACTTCTGTGTAACTGTGTTGTCTGATTTATTGACTCGAGATGGAGATGACGGTATAGAGTGCAAAAATATACATATACAACACAATGATGGCAAAGTAGGTGCACCCGAACCAGGAACCCCTTTTAGACTGCCCATTAAAAGCAGGAATATCACATGGTCACGGGTCTTTTGCTTCAGCGATGCCAGCATGCTGTCTAAAATCCCACACTGGAGCAGCATGTTGCCGCCGTTGTTTTGTTTTGTGTAAAAATGCCGGGAGGTGTAAAGAAGGGACTTCATTGCGGCCCTAGCATGATCTCTGTGTAAAAAGGGCTTAGGCCATTATAGTTAATAAAAAGTATAAAAACCAGTAAGTATTTGTCATTGTGGTCAAATTTGTCATCACAAGAAGTTGGTATGTCAGTTGTTAACCATTGATCAGATAACCGCAAAGAATATTTTTGACTGGTCACGTATGTTGGTAGGTTTATTTTACTACTAAACTGATGTGCACCAAAAATTACTTCCAGCCAGCAGCAGCAGATGTAACTTCCTCACAAAAACTTTTAGTGTTGCATATTCAGCATGCTGCCTGCACTGAGAGAGGAATCTTGCAAATGAGAGTTAAAACAATCATTGCTACTCGTCTATCTGTCTCCACCTTTCACTTTCTCTCTGCAGACTGAGACTTGAGGCTTCTGTTAAATCAGCACTTCTCACTAATAGCAGCGATGGAGGCTGTGATAAGAGCCACAGAGTGAAATCCTCTTGAATATACTTACTGCCACGTTAAACCTGCTGCCTCGCGGCATACGTTTCACCTGTCACGCTGTTTACATTAAACAATAAAACAGGGATCAGCCAGCGGGTTACACTATGGGCTGTTGTTATCTACATTACACCTGGCTTTGTTTTACCATGTTTATTTACAATTTTCCTACTTAAATCTAATTCAAACTGAAATTGTGTATAATACCTTTGCTTCTGTATGAGATGAGTTGGATAATGCACCCTCAAACAATGTAGAGTAGGCATAAAGGCTCTGACAAATGATGAGTGATAACATAATGTTTCCCCCTTCAGCAGCTATGTGTCTTACAGTTGGAAAATTACAAACTTGTTATAATGTACTTGATAAATTGACGAGGAATCCTCCAAACATAAAGAAGTTCACATTATTTTTTTCTGTGGGACAGGAACACATAGAGGAATGATATTAACAATTTTGCCTCTCTTTAGATCAGCATCAGGAAATAATATGCTTGCAATGCAGAAATCATAAAAAAAAACAACTACAAAAAAACACCAAAATCATACTACTAATGCTATATTGGTATTAAATGTTACTTAGGTATCCATATATTAACATAATGATAACTCACAGAGCAGAAGTATGGAAGAACTCACAGGAGAAGTTCATAGATGTTTTAGTCATGAGGCCAAAGTGATACAGAGTAGAGTCAAGTGGCTTAAAGGAGCTTTAAAAGCTACTGAGATGGAGTCTGAAGTGCTGTAGTGTGAATGATCTGTCAGTATCAAGTATGTGCGCGTGCATTTGTGCACGTGTTGGGGTGTGTGTGTGTGTGTGTGTGTGTGTGTGTGTGTGTGTGTGTGTGTGTGTGTGTGTGTGTGTGTGTGTGTGTGTGCGTGTGCGTGTGCGTGCAAAGATTGGTGCCAAACAAAATACTAGCCGTTAAGCGCTAACATGACAGTTTTCTGTCTGTGTCTCTGCAGGACTACTTGGAGTCTATAAGTAACCAGTCTCGGCTGGCCCTGAGCTCTGAGGATAGAGGCTCCCTGTTCGGCAACATCCAGGACATCTACCACTTTAACAGGTACAGCACACACACAGCTGGTGACCTGTGATTTAATGCTGCATTCACATCATATGAAAGGGGTGGCAGAGATGGGAAGGACTCCCATGTCAACTGACATTACAGCACCAGTCAAGTGAGGGTTAAAAACACTTTGCTTTGAAGTTTGTCATAATAAAGCCATAGAAGTCAGTTTGAACATTATGTACTTGGATACAAGGATTATTTATTGTAATTCCAGTAATGCAATACATGCGAAGAACAACATTAAGTACTCAGGTCTCAGTGATCATTAAATAATAACATTATAATAAATAAAACATTGGATTATCAAATAAGTAAATAAATAAATAGATAAAGTGAGCAGTGCAGCATGTAAACAGCAAAATCTTGAATTCTTAAACTGAGAAACATTTATTAAAGTGTCCTGAAGAATATAAAATATAGAATGTACTATAACGTGTAATTAAAATGTTGATGTATTACTTAAGAAAATATTACTAGTTTAAATGTTGTAATGGCAATAACTCAGTACAGCACAAATTCAACATTTGACTCAACACTTGAATGTACTCGAGACTTGAAAGAAAAGAAGAAAGTTTCAAAAAAATTCTTGTAAAATTCTTGAACAGTAAAACGTAAACAATAAAGCGACCGGCAAACCTTACTTTGCCTCATAGCTTCAGTGTTACATTATAAGGACTCTTCGTTTTAAGAAATTAATCCCAGCTATGTGAAAATGAGTCAGTAAATGGTAAAAACTCAGACATGTTTAGACATGAAGAGCATTGATCTTGACTTTTAGTTTGCTCATGAAGCCGAAAAACAACACAGACTCTTGTCTCTCTCAGGATCAACAAACAATGTCCCACACATAGCGAAACAGGGCCGAGCACCTGTTGATTTCTGGGAAGGGCGTTGTTGTGGCTGTCAGGTGTTTGTGTGTCATAAGTTCACGTCTGCATATTTGTCTCCTCCAGTGCCGATCCAAGCCATGTGTTTGTGTGTGTGCTGTGTATTCAGGCGAGATGGCTAGCTGAGCATCAGCCGTGGTGGTCTGAAGACGCAAACATGCACGCTCGTCCTCCACACCTATTCATTCCTCAGCTGTCACGCGCAGACAGACTGGCCAGTAAAAGGAAGCATAAAAGCAGTTTAAAGCGGTCACAATGACCTCATGCTTAAGCCATGAAACAATAACTCCAGCAGTGGAGTTTTTTTTTCCACCGTGAGCACTTACACACACACACAGACACACACACAGCTACACACGGGAGCAGCCTGTTTGAATTCATGGAAGTTTCTCGTTTGTTCGGAGCCCAGTGCCCTTAGACCTCATTTCTGGACTCACGGTGACTCTTGCTCCTGAAAATCTGTTTGGAACAATGAACCGTGGGAGAGTCGTTTTTGTCCATGTATGATCATGATGTAGGAAATAATGGACGCACATTTTCAAAGACTGATTTCTTTGAGCTTTTTGTTTGTTTCAGGGATCTCCTTCATGATCTTGAAAAGTGCAACGCTGATCCTGTGGCTATCGCAGAGTGCTTCGTATCTAAGGTAAAGATGGTCAACTTCCTGCCCTCATTTCTCCGATCCTCTCCCCCATGTCCAACTCTCTGGGCCTCTCCTAAACCATCCCCTACACCCTCTCCCTACCCACTGCCTCTCCGTTTACACATTCACAATCACGGTCCTCCACAAGAAGTGCCATCCCAAACCAACTGGCAGGGAGTGAATGTGGGATATAAAACACTCCAACAGCGAGCCTGCATGGATGCTGACATGTGCAACGCCATATTGTGGTCATCATGGAAGACAAATTTCCCAAAAAAGTTTCCAACAACTACCCTTACAAATGCTAACTGCTCAGACTAAGAAAGACATTTATAATATTTTCACACAGGCTTTAACAATGTGAAGGTTATATTGCATTTATGATAAAATATACCCTTCTGTGGTCTCTACAAAACAGTAGTCAGGTTCATTTTATTGTAAAGTTTTGTTTATTTACAGGAACTGTTACAAAAAGTTGCTAATAAACATCACAGTGAAAAACAAGATGATGTTTATATACAGAAAAAAACTGAAGATGTTTAGGAGTAAGTTTTATTTCTGTTTATTTAATTATCAATTTATTTATTAATTTATCTATAGATTTATGTATTTATCTTAATGACAAAAATGTAATATACAAAAATTTTGACTTATTTCATTATAACTCCATTATTTTGATTTATTCTTGTTCTACTTTGTCTACAATAGTTTAGAGAACATTTTAAGTTATTGAGATATCCCATGATATACCTAAAAATATTGCTTTATTATAGGCAATGTCCCCCAGCCCTAATCAGTATTAAAAAAAATAAATTTTATATGCTAACTCAGCCATTTTCTTCATAGTAAATACTTTTACTTTTGATACATTATGGATATTTTGCTGACGTGTTTGTTTATATTTTTTGTATTCTTCATTAAGTAGGATATTGACTCCATGACCTTTACTTGTAATGGAGTATTTTACTTTGTTATGATGGTACTTCTGAATACTTCTTTCACCACTGCCTGTCTCTGCCAATATGCTCACTCCTCCTCTACTCATTGAGACGTGTCCAAACAGCTGGTTCAGACACACACCAGAAGAAGACATAAGAGAAAAACAGGCAATGTGCTCTATTGACATAAGTCTACAAAAAGAAAAAAATAAGTAAAGACATTGCATGGAGTCACTTCAGTTTATTGAGGCCAGTAGCAGTATTTTGGCAGTTGGAATGTGAGTTTATAGGGCAACGGGAGGGCCGCGAGGAAGGACCACTCCAGAGGAATTTTAAGGACCGTCCAAATATATAATCACATTTTTTACTGCAGGGGGATAATAGCAGTGCTTCATCAAGAAAAACTAGACTCAGCAACTCTCCGTCTGTGTATTTCAGCTTTTTACTCCACTCCGCCTCCTCACCCTATCCATGCCCTAAAAAATGACTGCGTGATTATGTCTCATGATAATGTGCTGCATTCCAGCACTTCCTCTGAAACACTTTACATTCCCTCCCAACCCAACTGCAATTACACCCAATACCACAGAGCAACTGTCTGACCATATATAAAAAAACATGTCACAGTCAGCGTCACAGCCTCCAGAAATACAGCAGCTGTTGTTTAGACTGAGCAGTTTTATAGCAGCCCACAGCACCACTCTGCATAATTAACTGAGATTTATAAACAAACCAGCGTGATGACATCTTCTTACCCACTGATGAATGTTACAACGTGATGAGCTGATCTAAGATAATCCCTTAAACTGAAAACGCGGACACAGTTGACTTCTATTCTGTAGCCAGTCTGACGTTTATTATAAAAACATCCTTATAGCCAGGGGTTAAATTGGGTCAAAGCCAGCTGAAAGCAATGCTCCACCTCTTGAAGCCCAAATTACATCCTGCCTCTGATAACGTCTGTCTCCTTTCAATTTTTACTGGAAGAGTTTATGACTTGTTCTCTAGGTCCGATTCAAAAAGCACACACCTCCCTTAGCCTAAAAAAGACATTAGTCATAGTCTACCACACAACCCGAAATTTACTTTAAGAAAACATGTTTCCATCAAGACTAAAAGCTCATTCTTGTTCTTGGAAACACCAGTTTGCAAAATAATCTCACCACAGCATCCATTAGTAGCTGCTCTGGTGTCTCTGCAGATGAAGTTTTGCCGTTTCCTGTTGGGATTTTAGATGTTCTGATGGCTTTAAAGATTTCTTGTGCATGTTGGCATAAAAGCTGAGATTTAAAGTGCATTTCTGACCTTGGAAATAGCACAGGAAGTTATTTAAATGGTCAGAAAAAATGGAAATGTAGACATCTGCAATCACACAACTGGGCAAACTTCATCTGCTGAGGAAGATCATCTGATAAAACGGCTCTTGTGGTGAAGGAATTTCCACTGCAGTGTTGACATGTTTTACTGCAGTTTTTTTGCTGCTTTTGCAAATTGCTTGATTTAACCTGAATTCAGTGCTTTTAAAATAAGCTTTATTTTTAGGTATATTGTTGCTTTTTAAATGACAAATATTTAAAACAAATTTAACTCATGTTCAATGAGTTGCAATAAGGGCAGCAGCATTTTTTCAGCTGAGATAATTTGGTTGTGTCTGGTTCCTGATATGGAGTATCTGCAGTCGTAAAAATGCTGACAAAGTGGAGTACCTTGATCTGGATGAAGGGAAGGCTGAAGCATATCGGGAGTGTATTCATTTCTTTCATTTATTAATTTGTCCCGCCCCTCCTCCACTGTGAGGACAGCTGGGTAAACCGTGACAGTAATTAGCGGCTGCAGTGTTTAACACAAAGCTGAACATTTTTCGACTCTCAAAAAAACATTAACTTGTTGCACTCAGCGCAGAGTAGACTCTCATTGCCTCCATACACTGCTGGCATTTGTAGCAGAGTGTAAATATACAGCCCTGAATGATCTGATATGATCTAAAGCTCAAGAGCAGACACACAGTGACAGGGTTAACTGTTAGCATCACATGGTTAACCTGATTGGTGGCAATCAGCTGTTGCGTCTACACCCTACCAACCATCACAAATAGATTTTAATTCTGTGGGATCACCAAATAATAATAAGAATATGCTCAAAATCCAAGACAGCATCACAACTAGCAATTTTCACTTTCACAATTTCATAGGAGAAAACACCTATATATATCGTAGCTTTTTTTAAGAAAAGCTGCTGCAAAATCAGACATTTCAGGCAGCAGGTACCCTAAAAACTGCCTGTGAAATCCTGGAGGGACTGATCTTCAAATTAGAAATATTTTAGGTGAACATTTAGTAGCTGTTGATGGTAAAAGCTGACTTTAGACTTCTATGGATTTGTCAGTTAATAGGTTCAGCACAGTCGTATGAAACCATTGCCTGGAAATATTGCGACACCACTGACCTTCATCATTCACATTGAGACATTTCAGTGTGTGTGTGTGTGTGTGTGTGTGTGTGTGTGTGTGTGTGTGTGTGTGTGTGTGTGTGTGTGTGTGTGTGTGTGTGTGTGTGTGTGTGTGTGTGTGTGTGTGTGTGTGTGTGCGTGGGTGTCAGTGTGGTTTCATCATTTTACAGGCTGACTTCTGGTAAAAGGCCTGCAACCAGAATAGTAACCAGAGTTCTTTTGTATCGCTGGAGGTTAGTCATAGTTGCTAATACCCAAAAACCACAAAGCCTCTCTTTCACTCTCTGCTGTGAAATACACACACATGCACACTCACACTCACAGCTAATACTTTTCTAGTCTGACCAGCCAAGAATCACAACCCAGCACCGTGTTTGAAGAAGAGACAGATCCAGTAGTAAATCTCCTCCTCTCTCTCAGATAATTGGCTATCTATCCTCATGTTCCTCTCTGTTCGACTAAATCCTATCTCTGCTATGTGATGAGTAAGCCTTTAACACGTTTTATGGGTTGCTACATGCTGACTGAAGCACAGACGGCACTATTGCAACAAAATCTAAAGCTCCTTTTTTTCGCCCCTGGTGATTCTGTTGTGTTCGCTCATGACTCACTGTGACCTGTCCAGTCTTGAAAAAGAAACAAAAATTACATTTTTTTACTTTGTCATTAAAAATGAGCAGTGGGTGCTGATACAGCTCAACCTTTACTTGTTTCATTCTGCAGCTCAGAAAAGTAAAAATCCCTATATATAATTTGTATCTTGATACTCTTGAAAAGGATATTTTTCATCATGTACAGCAGCCAGAACTCTCACATGCAGCATTTGGACATGATGATTATATGATTTAGCACAGCTTGTATATATTTCTCAGAGCATATTATAGATCTGAGCTATTTCAGGGTCTGCTGGTTACACGGTTGGCTTCAAAGAGTGTGTGCAGACATGTCAGCTCTAATGACAAAGTCGGAGCGTGCAGACGTGCATGCTCTGCACAAATTTGAACTTCATAGAAGAAGCATTTATGTATCCTGTGGTCTCGTGTCCTGTACGGTCCAGAGAGGTATTAAGAGTGTGTATTAGGAGTGTGTGTTGGTGTGTGTCGTCAGAAATCGATGGTGGCACATCTGGTTGCGTTTAGGCCTGGTCTGTGGCGGCAGACTGCTGGAGACGAAGAGGAGAGCTCTGCTCTTCAATTTAGGAAAGTTCCCACGGAGCACCTCGGGCTAACAAATCATGAGAGTCAGACTGTGTGCATTTGTGTGTGTGTGTGTGTGTGTGTGTGTGTGTGTGTGTGTGTGTGTGTGTGTGCGTGCATTCTTATGTATATTCTGGTGGGATGCACTGTTTGCATTTGTGTAGGTAGCTTAAATTGTCTGCTGTGGCTTGAATAGGAATGTATATTTAAAAAAATAACAACCATACGCACCCCTGGATACACACTGTACATTTGCTATGAATTGCATGTTTGGAAATGTGTGTGAATGTCCACATTGCTCTGTATTTGTGTGTGTGTGTGTGTGTGTGTGTGTGTGTGTGTGTGTGTGTGTGTGTGTGTGTGTGTGTGTGTGTGTGTGTGTGTGTACACGATGAACCAGGACAGACTTCTCACATCTGCCCTGTTTGTTTATGATGTCGCTTCCTGCATCCTGAGACCCCCAAGTGTTTATGGACACAAATAGAGTTCAGTTCGACTCTGGTGTTATGCAACAGTAAGGGGTTCATCTCCTGGCCTCCAAGAGCGCACCATGAGGGGGAGATGAACAAAGAAAGAGCAAGAATGTAAGCAGAGAATTTGAAGAATATCCATACAAGATTGATAAAGTGATGGCATGGAAAATGAAATGAGGAGAACAAGGAGAGCAGTGAAAAAGAGGTTCATTCAGGCTCTGATAAGTCATACAGGCTCTGATGTCTTTGATGTTCAGAGAGGCATGCAAGGTGGGAAAAGTCTCAATTAAAGGGGCGGCGATGAAGTATGAGGGGATGTATAATCCGAGTGCTCAGGGCCTTCGGGATCAAAAGAGACTTAAAGGCCAGGACACGGGCTAATCATAAGCTACAGGGTTGACTTTCAATTATTAGCAGTGAGCAGAGGAGAGAGGATGCCTTGTCTGTGCGCTCAGAGTGTGTAGAGCCGTAAACACAAAATAATGGTCATCAAATCCACACCAGACCACTGCAGATACAGTACATCCAGTGAGGTGGAAAAGATGATAAATCGTGACCATGAAAGCATCCTACAGTACCAGTGGTGTTGTATGTTTGTCATCCACTGATTACACTTTCTATTACAAATGATCATTTATCAAACTGTGCTGCTGTGTTTAAGAAATTCAAACCAGGTTTTCTTTGTTTCAGACGTCCATTGTGTTTGAATAATTTTCATATGAGGTGAAGATTTATTAGCCGATGCTTTGGTTGTGTAACCCAGTTGTGTGAACATCTAGTCAGAGTTTTCAAATCAATCTGCAATTAATCTGCGTTACAAAGCAACAATAGTGAAACATAAACAAACTAATGTCGACCTGATGTTCACTTTGTTGTAATCAGTTGGGAGTCTGCCGATACATTTTCTCACCATACAGTAAATAATGGAAACCAGTGGCTGTCTGAAGTAGAAAAGAAAAAGACATTTTTTGAAAAATCTTAACTTTTATAGCATGTCTGCAGTAATTATATTATAAATATAGTAAAGTAATAAGTTATTTCCAGGGCAAAGAAATATATAAATGCAGCCATAAACACATACATATGAGAATCGTAAACAATAAAAACATTTGATCAATTTATGCATTCATGAACTGGATACTGAAAATACACATACCAAGCAGAATACACACGTAAATACATACATGCGAACAGTTAGTTGTATTTTTAACTTTAATTAAGCCTACCGATGAAAATACTTTTCCAAGAAGTTATTTTGAAATAAGACAGATGTGAGATCGTCAGGAAGGTTGTCGAGCTGCCCTCACCATAAAAGCTCATGCAGAAGTACATAATGTTCATGATTTGTTATTTGAAAGCAGAAACTTGCAAACATACGTCATGTGCTTTTAATTATGTGCTGTCCTGTAATTATGCTGAGACAAAGCTCACAACAAAATGCTGTCAGAAATGCATCTTCATGATGGTGAACATGGTGAACATTAAATCTGCTTGAAGTGCAGCTCGAAGTCTAATGGGCATTAAAGCTGCTTTTACTTACATTTTTAAAAGTTTTAAATGTTATGCCCTCAATGTCATTTTCTTTCCCTGTGGTGTCAAAAACAGTATCAAATATCAATATTTTCATGACATATCATGACAGAACACACAAGTTAGCGCACATCAACATTACATGATATCATCTTCTCTTGACTCTTGACTTAGTCCTCTCTCTTGTCACTTGAATGCATTAACTAATTTGCCCTTGTTTTGTTTTACAGAGTGAAGAATTCCACATTTATACTCAGTACTGCACCAACTACCCACGGTAAGACAGCAACCAAAGTGTTTGTGTGTGTGTGTGTGTGTGTGTGTGTGTGTGTGTGTGTGTGTGTGTGTGTGTGTGTGTGTGTGTGTGTGTGTGTTTGTCAATATCTGAGACAGTGCTTATTCACCTCAGCCGACTGCTGCACAAAACCCATCCTCTTGTTGTCATCCTATCTTGATCTCACCTCCACATACTGTCTTCCCAGTGTCTCACATGGCTCCATTGTGTACATCGATCAATGCGTACCTTTTTCTCCCCTCCCTGACAAACTGACATGCTCCATAGAAGTCACCTCAGCAAGAGTCAGTGTGTCTACCTTCAGTTGTGCCTCAGGGTCTCGCTCCCTCCCGCCTCCGTGCCCCAGTTTTTTTTCTGCCATTCTTTTATTTGCTGCCTATTGACAGAGTTACAGCTCTCGCACTGAAAGATGGGGCATTATATTGTCACCTTATCATACCGAGCGCTGTTAATGTTTTATTAAGCTTTGTGTGAGTGTGGTCCTATGGGAAGAATAATGTGGAGTTCTTTTGTGTCGCTGTGAATACTGTGTGTGTGAAACGTGATGCTATTCTTCATGCCAAGATACACTGCACCTACCGAACACACCTTCTCCTCTGGCTACCATTTTTCATTCACAGCGTACGATAAGAAAAGGCACGTGGAGGAAGAAACAGTTTACAAGCTAATTATAACTAATTGAAAGTTGATTGCGTGTGTGTGTGTGTGTGTGTGTGTGTGTGTGTGTGTGTGTGTGTGTGTGTGTGTGTGTGTGTGTGTGTGTGTGAGTGAGAGAGAGAGAGACAGACAGTGTGTGAGTGAAGGGGCTATTGTCAGCTGTTTGAGATAGACCCTCTCCCACATCCACACCACAGCTGGTGACCCTAACCAAGGTCACACACGACAGACAGACACACACACACACACACACACACACACACTCACACACACACACACACACACACAGGCTGCAGATGTATCATGGTCTTGCTGTGCTTTAAGGTCGGGTTTCCTCCAGAACAATGTGAGGCCTGTGTGGAGCCTCGCTGGAATTCAGATGTGCAGACATGCACATGCAGGCATGCACACACACAAACGACACAAAAAGAAAGTTTTTGGGCAATTCACAATCCTCTTTCTCTATCTTTTTCCACTGTGTGTGTGTGTGTGTGTGTGTGTGTGTGTGTGTGTGTGTGTGTGTGTGTGTGTGTGTGAGCACATGCACACACAGCCTCCATTCGTTTGAAAAAGGCTCTTTCTTCCCCAGTAGGTCACGCAACAGTAACAACTCCAGTAACCAGCAAATTCAGGTCTTACAAGGGTTTACAGTGCTGCTGTTTTTAGTGGAATCAATAAAAACATCAATTTTAGGTTGAGATCTGAGGCTGAACGATAATTTACTTACACCATTTATTAACCCTCAGTGGAATAAAAAAATGCAAACAAATTGTAATTAAAATGCATGAAATGTTTTTGTTTTTTTTTGTTTTTACATGTGTAAAGAGTTTCTTCTTATGTAATACACCCAACATTGATCCATAGTTAATTGAATTAAATATTAAAGGACAAGTTCACTATTTTTCATGCCTGTCTTAAAACAACTGTCAGAAAAGCATGTCTAGGAAGGAATGTTGGACGTGTTATGTTCATTTTTAGGTTCAAACTTTAAGGTTTCTACTAGAACATATCTCTAAGAGCCCTTCTTTCATAAAAGCTCTGTCTTCTCTGATTGGTCTGTGTTTCCAAATCGTCCCCTCTAGGCATCACCTACATTGCAGTTATATATATATATATATATATATATATATATATATATATATATATATATATATATATATATATATATATATATACATATATGAGAGCTAGAAAATAAGGTAAAGCATAAAAGGTCCCGTTTTATGGTCAGCAGGAGGAATGATTACAGCACACACACTGTTTTAATGTACAAATATGCATGTGAGTTTTGGGTTAATGCAGATTTGGAAAAAAAAGTGAACCTATCCTTTAAATTAATTTCTCATTTTATATTTGAAATAAACGTAGACTGTATGGGCATGCACAGTGTTAATGTGCATGTATAGATTGAGATGTTCAGTCTTCACACACCATACTAAAATCTCTTTTCTTTTTTTTGGTATCTTCTGTCAAACATTACAACTCTAACTCATCATCACTGTCAAATTATGCTTTACTACTCATCGCTGATATCTTATTCGCTGTGTTTTGTCTCCACAGGTCGGTGGCTGTGCTAACGGAGTGCATGAGGAACAAGGCGTTGGCCAAGTTTTTCCGCGAGCGCCAGGAATCTCTGAGGCACTCCCTGCCCCTGGGCTCCTACCTGCTCAAGCCAGTGCAGAGGATCCTCAAGTACCACCTACTGCTGCATGTACGTCTGTCTGTCTGTTGTCTCTCTCACTCAAAAACACACTTACACGCTACAATTACTCTTTACCCACAGAAATGCAAGCACAGGCATGCACTTGTAAGTCCAGGACTCGCTAATGTTTTTATCCAAACCAATACAAATGGTTGAATAACAGCGTTTCTGACTCCGCTCCCAGTGAGAATCTCCACTGGAGAAGCCAAATGTTTGGACATATGGTGCTCAGTGTGTATGTTCCTGTGTATGTATGCCTTGCATTAGAGAGCGTGCATGAGTGTGTTTACGTGTAGAAACACACACACATGGGTGCCTGTGTGAGTGCGTGTGCATGCAATATGTGTGTGTGTTGACTCCCAGTATTGTGTCCATGCAGGAGATAGCCAACCACATGGAGAAGGACACAGAGACGTACGAGGTTGTGCAGGAAGCCATAGACACCATGCAGAGAGTGGCCTGGCACATCAACGACATGAAGAGGAAACACGAGCACGCCGTTAGGTTGCAGGTATGACAAGCACAAAATGAGAAAATGTGAAAAGATTTCAGTGTGTTTGGGAGAGTCAGTTTTCAAACAGGTGTTGTAACACTTGCTCAAATCCTCCACTAAATGTTGAGGGTGTGATCTCCTCCATGATGTATCCTGCGCACTTTCCACCTCTCCCATTATTCCTTTAACAAAAACAGACACAGCAGTTTTGAGTCTTTTCAAGGAGCCAATTCTTTTATTGTCCTGCAGAACAGTTATGTGAAGTCTAGCTTTGAATCAGCCAAGGCTCTGATCCTCCCCACGTCTTACGCAAGTTGCAGCGTTTTCCACTGGGCTAATGATGGCCTTGCATAAGGAGGGCACATAAAAGGGAAGCTTGTTTCTTTTATCAGCTGGGAGCCAGAAGGGTCAGATGAATGCAGGAATGTGTGTGGAAGTGTTCACTCTGGAGAAAAGATGGGCTCCACAGAAATATTCAGTTTGTTGTTTTGTCCTCCTATTCCTGTCCTTGTCCTTTTTTGCTTACCCCCAATGCATTTCCTTTTTTAACTTTTCTATAACCTTCTTGTTATGGTCTGTTTCTCTCTCCATCCAGAACACCACAGACATCCTTTATCTCCTCTTAGACACTATCTTTGAAGGAATACTTCACCCCGCATTTGTACAATTTGTATATCAGTTACATTTTACATTGAATTTTTGAATATTGAATCTAAAAACATATAAAATTCTTGGTGAACTGAAGTCCTAGAGGACTGTCTTTGCTTTGATGTTTTAGTTTAGCACAAAAAAAGTCAAACAATAACACATAAAATACGAACAATAAAACACCAGCAGCTCCTGGGTTCAGTGAGGTAAAATTACTGTTTTTGTCAGTGGGGTCTGGCTTTGCAGAGAGCATAAAGTCTCACATTTTATTCAGTTCCTTGTGGGAAGGCACTGTCTTTTTTGAAGTATTAAACACACAACTGGATAAATAAGATTATTTATACTGCAGGAACTATTTGAGAGATGGTAAATGGATGTTTTGATGATTTGTGTCCCCTTTTCATCAAGACTTTTTGCTGTTTTTGAATTTTTCATTCACCACAGGACAAAGTATTTTAACTTCTATCTGTTAATGTTTATATGTTTTAATTTCTCATATTGTAAAGCACTTCGTAATTGTATTTACAACATACTATGTAAATTAGATTTAAAATTATCAATCTATGAACATGTGCATTCATGCACGTGTTCACTATTTTCTGCATCTTTTTTTCATCTTTTTTTGTTTTTGTTTTTTTTTCTAAACCAGATCAGTTCAGCTTTATTTTTATGAGTGGTGGGTAGTCTATCAGTTAATGCTGCTATTCTTATGCACCTTGTGCCAACCTGGTCAGGTGGGAGCGAGCTAGAGGAGCATCTAATTCGCTGATTACCATTCAGGAGAGGTGCTGCAAGCTCATTCCACCCGACCCTATGGTGCACAGTACAGAGCAGCCAAGGCTAATGCTGGAGACTGGAGGGTGGGCAGTGGGTAATAAAGCACATTGAATCAGGGGAGTGCTGGACTAAAGGAAAGTCCTCTTGTATTTGCATGATTTTTGAGGTTTTTTTCCTTTTCTTTAAAATAAACTCATTAATGGGTATCAGGCTTCAAAAGCAAAACTAACCGAGACTGACACCCCTAGTTGTAGGTCAAACTTATATATTTCTTCCGTTTGATTTTTTTTGTATTTATCTGTATTTCTGTGCTGTCTGCAGGAAATTCAGAGCCTGCTTACTAACTGGAAGGGCCCAGATCTGATTGGCTACGGAGAGTTGGTTCTCGAAGGAACGTTTCGTCTGCAGCGAGCAAAAAACGAGAGAACTCTCTTCCTGTTTGACAAGCTTCTGCTCATTACCAAGAAACGAGAAGAAACCTACACATACAAGGCTCACATACTGGTTAGTCATGCAACTCAAAGCATGAAATGTCCCAGAGAGTCAAAAAACATGCAAACTTTTCTGTGCACTAAGAGTATTTTTAACTTTCTGCCTGTCTTTTCTGCAGTGCTGTAACCTGATGCTGGTGGAAGTGATTCCTAAAGAACCGCTGAGCTTCAGTGTGTTTCACTACAAGAATCCCAAACTTCAGCACACAGTCCAGGTACAGCAATGTTGCATAAGAGAGAAGACATCATAACAAAAGGCAAAGTGTGAATGCAATAATTACCTGCTTCGTTTGAACTGTGCAGACACCAGCAGCATTGAGCAGGCGTGCAATCAGAAAGTGTGACGATTAGTTGCAGGTGTCCCGGCTCACCTCGCCAAGTTGCTCAGACATGTTGAGTTTTTAGAGGCTAATGGTGGCCATTGTTGTTACCTAACCACTGTGTTTTGGACAAGCGCTGAAAAATAAAAGCTAATCTGTGTGACGCAACAGAGCTGTGTTCTAAATGTTGTGGGGTTTATGCCAATCCTCTCGGCCACCTTTTGAACTGCATGTCTGATATTATCATCTCTCTGATGTTTTGCGCTCTGCCCTCAGGCCAAATCACAGCAAGACAAGCGCATGTGGATCTTACACCTCAAGAGGCTCATACTTGAAAACCATCCAGCCAAAATCCCTGCCAAGGTAAGAGCAGCCCTTCTACGGATAGCCGCCTCTTCGTTCACTGATGGCCCAAACACACACTTAGTGTGGGATGAATTGGAAATGTCACTCCCTCTCACCCTCTTCCTTTTTCCTTCATCGCCATCTTTCTTTCCTCCCTGCTTTTACTCGCTTTTCTCTCGTGCAGTGGTTTCTTCCTCTCATTTATTTTCATTCAGTCACAATCACTCTTTTGTTTATGTCTTTGTCCGTGTGCATGTGGAAACTGATGATTCCTCTCCAGAGGTGAAGGTCACTGAGAAGGTTCACTGTGATTACATAAACCGGCTGCCTCCTTATGCTCACGAGTCAAACTTGAGCGTAATTGTAGAGCCAGGACTGTGATGTGGCGCCACCTAGTGGCAATGCTTATGTTCACCTATTACCTTTTGAACTGACCCTCATTTTATCATTTGTATTCTAGGCCAAGCAAGCAATTTTGGAGATGGATGCAATGCGTAAGTGCCAATTTATATATGTAAACATTATAAAAATCATATGTAATTATATATTTAATTTTTTTGTTCTTTTGCAGTAAGTTTAACCATATTTAATGCATTTTAATCATCTTCCTTTTTTTTTTTTTTTTTGCACCTTCTCTGTCATTTCTTCAGATCATCCCGGCTTTCATTACAGTCCTGATGGAGACAAGAAGGATTCCCCTCAGACCAAGGAGGGTCCAACTCCACGTAGGGGACGAAGGAAAGGTAAGAAATGACACAAATATATAGATTTAAAAATTACCCACTTTGCAAGGCTGAACTTTAAGACATTAATCAATCATTTTTTTTAAATTTTCAGAACCTCTATCCAAATTGCTGAAGAATGCCAAGCAGAATGCTGCAAACACAGACGGTGAAAAGGTAAGTGACAACCAGAGATTATGAACCGTTTTAGATATTGTTTATTCTGCAAACTGTTTTTTTTTTTTAATCTGAGTCCTATTTCAGGCATTGTTGTTAGTTTTTATCATATTAAATCAACCTTATCCTGTTTTGGGTTTTTTTTGTCAACTTTTAAGTCTGCGTTTTAATCTTATCTTTGCTGAAGAAACTGAGACTGTTTTAGTCTAGTTTTTGTGAAAACTGTTGATAACTGAAAAAAGATTTTCTCTGATGAAAAGCAAAAACAACTGGTGAATTACACATTTTCAGCACCAGCTGACACACACACACACACACACACACACACACACACACAACTATATAAATAACAATTGTTGCTGACCAGTCTTTAATCTTTTTGTCCTCTTTTTTTGTCAAGACAATAAAAAGAGATCATAGTGAAGTTTTTATTTTTAACTACGTCTTAGTCTCACCTTTTTTGTCAACAGTACTGCATGTTGATATGGTCTCAAAGTTTATAATGGCATTGATGCCATCTCGTCATGGTCTCGTTTAATTCATGGAAAAACAAGGTTGTTGATGAACCTCTTTAGTCATAATTTTTGTCATATAAAATGACAATGGAATTAAGTTGAGATGCATGAGTACACACACTCATGCTGAAGTTGTTTGACTAAATGGACACTTTCTCCTCTCCAGCGAATAAGTCTGGGTGCCACCCTACTCTCGCCAATGTCCCAACTGGCTTTGGGCACCATCGGTCGCAGCCGCAGCCTCATTAACCAGTCGCAGGAGTCACTGGATCCTGGTGATCACTTCGACCATAGCGACAGAGAAGAGGAGCCGCATCAGCAAGATGCTGACGATGAAGATGACAGCGGCCTGGTGAGTGACATTTATCACATTTGAACTTGTACACGTCCACTTTCATCTTTAAAATATGTTGTTAATGGTGAAAACTCTGCATTTAGGGCGGAGGAAAGCGGCTGCGAGTCCCTGGTAAAAGCAGTAGGAAGAGGCTTAACCCTCAGGCGTCTGTCGACAGCATAGAGCAATGGAAAGCTTTCAACATGAGCTCTTCAGACTTACAGGTATTAATCGCTACATCATCCCAAAAGCAGCATGTAACTCTGTCTTTTACTGTCTTCATCACCCATAACTTACCACGTGACAGCTACCTTTGCAATATTTCCCCTTCAGGTTAAATATACATATTTTGTTTTTCCAAGTTATCAGAAACACTCACCTAATATATGTACATAGTCATATTTTTGATACTGTGTAACATGTTGCGCAGTTTCCCATTGCAAAGTATTATACCACTTACTGTGCAAAAATGATTATACGCTACATTTCTCTATATTTACAGTAAATCCTCCACACACCAAGTGTATTTCAATTATCCTGTGCAACTACCAATCATGAGTGTATTGTAGCTGTATAAGTACAAGGTGTATGTAGTGTTTTTATAGATTTTAGACCATCTTATTTTTGTTCTTTTGTTTAGTTGCATTTATATTTTGTAATATTTTATATCTTGTTTGCACTCGGATCACTTTTTTTGCATTTTTCTGTATTTCTGACAGATTTTCCAAGATTAATAAAGCCTCATCTTGTCTTGTCTTGTCTTTTCTCTCATCTCATCTTGATGTTTCTCAACTATGTGTAAAACAACAACTTCTGCTTTTCTTTTTGCAGAAAGCCAGAGAATCCCTAGTGAGGGATGGAAGTCGCCATCCGCCACTTCTCAGGACACCTCATGTAACGGAGGAGCCTCCAGACACCCCCATTCCCTCTGTAGTCGTCACAGAAAGCGACCATTCAGTGAGCAACATCTGGGCGGACCACCGAGCTCGCAGGGCCATGTTCCCCACCCGCCAGCGAACCATGCAGCCTGATGACGAGGACGAGGACATCTACCAGATGTTTGTCCCAACAGAGCCAAGCGGGCCAGAACCAGAGGCACCTTCTGAGAGATCGGAGGCCACCTCATCGCCCAAGACAGCTCGGCCCTGCAGCTGGCATGTCGAGCAGGTGCCCACTGTGCAGATTGACCCTCCACCTGATGCGAGCAGGGTCCTACGGCGGGCGAGCAGCGCAGGGGAGAAGGCTACAGAGGCCCGGCAGAGTCCGGATGACGACCAGACCGATCACAGCAACTTAGAGGTGATTCACACTGAATCCTCCAGCAATGACATATCTGGATCATCCTCGGCCGAGCAGTTGACGATAGACGATATTGAGAATGTTTACGACAACATCAGTTATGAGGACCTAAAGAGCATGGGCCTGGTCAGAAGAGACCCTGAGGAAAGCCGGAAAGAAACGGATGCACAGGGTTCTCAGGGGCAGACTGCACGGGTACTAAATGCTCCAGAGGCTCCTGCAATCACAGAACCTCTGATTGAGCCAGACTCTTCCTCGGAGAGCAACCGGTCGTCCACTCAGGAGGGGAGGACGTGTGAGCTCAAGATCGTAGAGGAGAGCATCTACGACACCATCTGTTTCCGGGAGCCCCCGTCTGCAGAGCTTAAAGGAATGAATGAAGGCGATAAACTCAAACAAGAGAGGGACAGTCTGCTGGCCTCTGAGCACGACCTGACTGAGAGCCTCGAAGGTTTTGTGTCCGAGGAGAGCCTCCATTTCGGAGAGGATGAAGCACCAGACACCCCCCATCCTGTCCTGTGTTCCTCCGAGCCAGATTATTCCTCCTCGTCCGCCTCTGAGACGTTCTCTCAGCGCTCACAGAAAGGAGATAAGATATCGGAGCAAGTTGACGAGATCTGGAACGATTTGGAAAACTACATTAAGAAAAACGAGAAGAAAGCTGATCGACTCCCTGCTGCCTTCCCTGTCAGCGCCTCTGAGTCGCCGAAGAAGGCGTCCGCAGTCAAAAACAGCCCGACAAAGAGCCCCCCTGTAAGTAGTCCTCAAGCAGCCAGCCCTCCAACCAAGAGTCCCCCAGCACATAAACCTCCGCCTGTCACCTCCACGCCATCATTCACCATCCCAATCATCAACCTCCCTGACCCTCAAAGCGAAGGCACCACCGCAGAAGAAAACCACACCCCTGCTCCTGCATCTCGACCCCTTCCCGCCACACCAGAGCCCCTCCCAGGCACCGTGAAGAGCATCCGTAACAGGCTGGCTCGCCTCAGCAGCGGCAGCTTCCGTCTAGAGGACGACGACCTGGTGGAGCTCCCGCCACGCAACACCCCTCAGAGGGATATTCCCCTCAAGGACCTCCACAGCTTGTTTTCAGGGGAGCTGGCAGGTCTGGACTCTCCGCTGGCCTCCTCCTCTCTGCTGCTGGGGGAGTCTGTGGACCTGGAGCTGATGGATAAATCAAAGAACAGGGTGTTCCTGATGGCGCGGCAGTACAGCCAGAAGATCAAGAAAGCCAACCAGCTGTTGCGCATGAGGAGCATGGACCCTGGAGACTCCTGCAGCCGGGCCAGAGCGGAGAAGAAGCAGAAGGACCTGGCAGCCATCCTGGAGGAAAAGAAGCAAGGGGGCACGGCCATAGGTAACACGAAATATTTAACTCTCAGAACTCAAGTGTTAATAGTCGCGAGCACTGATCTGACTAAACATGACATTTTCCCAATACTTCAACTCATGGTATCTACCAAAACTGAGCTAGTCTGATTAGAGTGCTCCCCAAAATTAAAATCTGTATATATCTGTATAGATCGTTCTTCTGTAAGGCCATATAGAGCTTTACATCTTAATGATACATGGAGACAATCATACACTGCCATGATTTTTAGGCTCATACAAATTTTATTTTTACCAGTGTAAAATATGCCTGTTAGGAACAGGAACTATTATTGCTCAGCGTGTGGTAATTCTGCATATTTTCTGCAAAAAAGTCGCTTGCTTTGACATAACCATCACAATAAAGTAGAGCATTGATTTCATTAGCAAAGGTAATTTGGCGTGGGAAAGTTATTAGTGTTATAAGTTAGTATGGCAGACTTTGTGTGAACAAGTATCAGGAACACATTGTGCTGTGACTAGTAGCCACCCATTGTCTGTGTGTGTGGGTTTTTATCCAAAACCTTTGTCTACAGAATATATGTAGCGAGACTTCACTTACATGACTCGGTGGAGCCCTTAAGCCCCGCCTCCACTGCTGTACAGAGCCACAGAGTGCTGTTCGCTTTTTTATTCAAAGTTTATCAATATTGAACGTGTCCAAATTACACCAAATTCGACAATGCACATCCCTTGGTCCTCAGCAGTATGTATGCTAACTGTGAAGTAGATTGGATATACAGTTTTCAAGATATGCAAAGAATAGACAAACTCCGTGTTTTACAGTAAGACATAAAGAAAATTCTCCACCTCTCCATCCTCTGTGTTCCCTCTTCAGGTGCCAGGATAGCTGAGTACTCCCAGCTCTATGACCAGGTGATGTTTAAGGATCCTCCTGCTTCAGCTGGCCCACATCACTCACATCCCGGGCTGCCGTCTTCTCCGTCCATGCCTGAGACGTCCCTGGAGGAGGACTGGCTCCACTCCACATACAGCAATGGAGAGTTGGCGAGCTTCGTTTCCTCAACCAGCGAGCTGGACAACGCTCGAGCGTCTTCTACCCCGCAGCGCAGACTCACCTCCGCCTGCTCCATCCCTTCTCTCAAGACCTCCCCTCCCTCTTCGACCTCCCCGCCGTCCCAGAGATGGAGCTCGTGCATGTCGGCGCCGAGCGAAAAAGAGGAGCACGTGTACAGTTCCATAAAGAGACATCCTTCCTTTAACGCTCCGTCTTCGACATCCTCAAAGTCTTCCCCATCCAGTCACTGTCAGTCACTCGGCTCTCTGGGCGGCCAGCAGCAGGAGAAGAACCAGTCTGGACTGAAATGTAACGGACCCGCTGTGGATCGATCCACAGACAGACTGCGCGGTCCCAGTCTGGGTCGTGCTGGTCGGCAGAGTAGCCTCCCGGAGCGCTCCACCCAGGGACAGTCAGAGCTCACTTTACACGACGGTCAACAGGTGGTGGTCCTGAACCGGGCCTCTGCACTGAGCATACTCACGGCCACTCAGAACTACCTGGCGAATTTTAAGGACGATGGGGAAGACGACGATGACTATGTAGAGATCCGCTCGGAGGACGAGAGCGAGCAGGAGCAGGACAGGTTGGCACAAAGAAACGGCAGCTCGGCAGCCCTTTCCAATCAGAACCGAGGGCTCGTCCACTCCCAGAGTCTGCCGTGCACGCCGGTGCACTCCTGCGACCCGCTGAGGTCTCTGGACCGTGAGCATCTGGAGAAGTACCTGTGGAGCGAGCCGCAGCAGAGCCAACCCAAAATTGTCCAGTCTCTGAGGGATAAGTTTCAGTGTCTGAGCTCCAGTAGCTTCGCCTGAGTCAAATAAAAGCCAAATATATATAAACATACAGCGAATAGCAACAAAAGGGACGCTGCTGCTTTGCCTTGAACGCCAACCATCA
The DNA here is from genome assembly GCF_026936395.1 of Plectropomus leopardus. Lineage (NCBI taxonomy): Eukaryota > Metazoa > Chordata > Actinopteri > Perciformes > Serranidae > Plectropomus > Plectropomus leopardus. The sequence goes on along the minus strand of NC_142191.1, from coordinate 15,692,023 downwards.
TTCTCTCAACATAGATCAGAAGCAGTTTCTTTGATTGCAGCCATATTCGTAACAACTATGAAACTCTCTGTAACAGGGCGTCAGTGTAAAATACATGATAGGTTACTATCAGTAGTGAAAAGCCTGCATGTGAGCTGCCTTAGCACTTCCAGGTTCAAACCGTCTTCTGTGTGTGTTTCCAACAGATCAGTCATAAATGATCAGTCATTTATAAAGGCATTCAGTGTGACTGAATGGGGTTTCAATATTCAGAGGGATTCAAACTCTTTTATCGCTTTACGTGTGAGCCTTGTAGAGATAATTGGAGTCGTATGAATTGCTGGAGTGCCAATAAACTGTTGTACAGTTGCAGTAGTTCAGGTTCTCTGTTACCGATTGTAAGAAGTAAAATTTGGTCTGTGCCCAACATGTCAAAATGCAAGCATCAAAAATCACCACATCAGGAGAACCTCTTCAAGCTCTTTCTTTTAATTTGTTGTTAAGGTTATTTTAACTGCTTTTCCAGCACTAGTTGATCTTTAAGGGACAGCTCACCCCCAGATTAAAAATTCATATTTCACCTCCTACCTGTAGAGCTATTGTTTGTTTTTGTGAGTTGTGAGTGTGAGAGATATCGGCTGTAGAGATGTCTGTATGTATTTTGTTCATATGCTGTATGCTAAAAACACTCAACAGCGATGTCTCTTCAGAATTACAGATTCGGTGACTTAAGACTGTTGTGAGCTGTTTCATGTAGCGACTGTTATCTTTTTTCCTAACTACACCCGCCAACTGTATCACTGCGCCGAAGGAAACCTGCATCTACTGGTCCACTGAGTGAACTAACTCAGCCGAGGAGGACGCCATTAATATTTACATCTTGCAGTGTCACTCGCACAAGCCTATCGTTGAGCAGATGCACACTTCTCTTTGTGCGGTGATACAGTTTGAGGGTGTAGCTCGGCGTAAAGTTAAAAGCCCTACAGGTTAGAGGAAAAATATCTATTTTAGATTTTGTGGTGAACTGTCCCTTTAACCTGTGTAGGAGAGGTGAACCACAGTGGTGGTTAGTGTTTTTAATTGTGCATTCACTATCAGTCAGTTCTGAACAAGCAGCTTTTTTCAAATTTGCAATCTTCAGATTTGCTTCTCGTCACTTTAACAGCGTTTTTAGCAATTATTGTAACAAACAGGACGCAGCTGTAAAAAAACACGTTGCCTAAGATCCAATAGGTTAAGTATAACTAGACTTAGTACTGTAAGTCTACCTGAAGTTATTTCACTCTACCTGCCTCCTTTGTCATCATTAGGGTATCACGCTTTAAGATCAAGAGAAGATATTTTAGATAATCTATAAGAAACTGTAGAGCTTCCTATTTATTTTGAGTAAATCAGAGATGTTTGTACATGTTACAGTCTGGGGGCATCCATCATGTAGAGTGAAATGTGCATCTCAACAAGTTTTTAAATCATACTAATTTTAACCTTTTGTTAAGAGGGACCACGAAGGAGAGATAGTTAAAAGACTACAGTACTGTATTTTTTTTTTTTTCCCCAAAATGGATAGTCTGTTTACTTTGTTTACGCTCTGGGACACTCCCAACACTACTGATGTTGCATCCACAGTCACAGAAAGAAAGTCACAGTGAGACAGTTGTCAAGTCACTTTAATGAGGTTCATACAACACAATATGTTTTTTCTCCCCTCAAGTATATATTTACCACACACTTGTTTTTTTTAAAAAAATCACTAAAATTGTCCTATTTATTTGAGCGCATCATTGTTATTTTGGCCCTTATCACTATAACAACAAGCCACAGAAAGTTGTAAAATAAAGTATTTATTGAAAGATGGTTTTATTGAGACAAATTTGAATTAAATACTGTGAATATTTTTTTCAGAAGTAGGTTCTTTTCTATCACGCACTGCTTAACACAATTTCCATATCACACGTGAAAATTTGATAAGCACAATATCATGGCCTACTGTTCATATCAGGAAATGTACGTCAAAAGCAAGTTAGGAATATGAAGTATGTTTTGTTTTTTTAATTGTACATTTTTGTCCTCTTTCACTGGTGGGGATTGTCAGTCTTCATTGACTCTTTTTGCACTTTTCTGTCTTTTTTTTTTACGTTTTATTGTAAACACTTTGTAAAGATGTACATTTTAGGAAAGTTATTCTTGTATGCCATAGGTATGCTTTATAATGCTTTAATGTTTAAGTTAAGTGTACTGTATTTTTTTAACTGCCTAGTTGTCATTGCTCAACAAAACAATGTATTGGAGGTAATAAATTCAGATTAAACTCATCTCTGTGTATTTGTGCTTGTCATTGTATAAATATGAATATGGTATAAAAAAAACAGCTGATTACCATCCAGAGGTTATGGTCATCAACAGGAAATTGCTTATGAATTTAAGGAGGATTAACAGAAATCAAATACATGCAGAGCAGCCTAAAAATATGATGAATTTCAGATAATTATCATGTTGTGTAGACCATGTTTAGTGGGGGTTTATAAATAAAATTCTCCTCACTTATTTTATGTTATGCACATACCTTAGTTACTATCATTTAATAGGGACATCTGTCTATATTATGTAAATCATGCAAAGTATAATCAGCGTCCCATCACACTCCCTTGAGGTTACAACATAATGCTAAATTACCAGTAGGTTATTTTGGGTTTTTCTCAGAACCCTTTAGTTATTGCCTGGCAATGATGAATAAACACTTAACAGATATTTGCACATATATACAGATATATGTTTATAGAGATTACATTTTGGTACATATAGATAGATAGATAGATAGATAAATGTGTGCCGACAAAGGCACAATTATTTCACAAAAAAGCCAAATATGTCCTAAGATATGTTCTAAATGATGGTGTAGCCTAACCAATAATGCATTATTATTATTATTATTATTATTATTATTATTATTATTATTATTATTATTATTATTATTATTATTATTATATCCTAGTAGTAGTAGTAGTCATTAGTAGTATTTTTTTTTTTTATACTGGTATGTGAAAAGCTAAAATCAGACAATATACAGTATTCACCAAGCTGATTCATTCAGAGATGAATAAAGCACTCTTCCAAATTTGTGCAAATTATGCAAAAAGATTGCAAAAATAATAGTCTACCTCTCTGTAACAAAAGAAATAAAAATAATGAAGATGAAAAAATAGATACAATGAAGACAGAACAGAATCCTTCAAACTTTTTAAGAAAAGTTTAAATAAATGTAAAAAAAAAAAACAAAAAAACCTATCAATATTGAGTCTTCTGGATATCTTCAACCAGTGCACTAGAATAAAGGGCTCTTGAAGGGCTCTGCCTTCAACAGCAGAGGGCGTCGTAGTTCATAATTGACTAGAAACCGTCGAAAGAACCAAGAAGAAAGGATGAAGCATTCTGGGAAATGTAGTTAATATGAAATAACGGGAGAACGTATTCTTTTCTAACTTGATAAGTGTACTGGTCGGCGTGAAACTTAATCACAAATATAAATTTGATATCTTTTACATAATTAAAAGTACTTATACAATAATTACAGTTTATTTTTTTTTAATAAATCTTCTTCTCGAACCTTCTGCTTAATGCCGGTTTACCCATAGTGCACTGCGCCGCTTCCTTTCTTCTTGGTTGTGTGGTGGTCCAAAATGTCGATGTTAGATGGTCCGTTAAATGTGCTCGGCCAGAGGACAACTGGCGAATCTGTCCGTACTCAAAATGGTGAGTCGTAGTGCTCTTTTACTTCACGTTTCTGAAACGCTTTGTGTATTTTGTGCGCTTCGCTGATGGTAGACGGCAGACGTGATTTCATTCACTGCATGTAACACACGTGCGGCTAATGCTAATGCTAGCTAACTTTAAGCCGCTGCTGTGGTCTGTGCTGAAATTCTGCAAAACACAGCAACGTCTGTTATTTTTACACAATGTGCGCATTACGCCAACAGTATTAGTTATGAAGTTGTAATCCCAATTTAGTACCTTCCACTCGCAACACCATGAATGGACGGCTATGCTAATGGGACAGAAAAACACTGTCATGGTCTGAAGGTGTGGCTACTTTACTGTGAGCCCCACTCAATAAGATGACAGGATAAGTCCACGACAGAGCCACTATAAGTAAAGTTAGACGTGGTAAACTGTCCTTAAATGTAAAGTAAATGCTGTTTAGTGATTGTAGCTAGTAGCAGTTCCCTTTTGTGTTTGCAGTCATGGCCGCAGCATCCATCGCCAACATCGTCAAGAGCTCCCTGGGACCCGTTGGCCTCGATAAGATGTTGGTGGACGACATTGGGGTCTGTGTCACATTCAACATCTATTACCATAGTACTATATTCTCTCGATTAAATACAAAACCATCGTGGCCTGAGTTGCTCATCTGTCTCTTATTGTTTGACAGGACGTGACCATCACCAACGATGGAGCAACCATCCTGAAGCTGCTGGAGGTGGAGCACCCAGCTGCTAAGGTCCTGTGTGAACTGGCTGACCTGCAGGACAAGGAGGTCGGAGATGGGACCACGTCTGTGGTGAGTAGATTCAACAGCTGCTCCAATATGGTGTCAGAGCTACTGGTTCCTCATACTCCCATATACCCTTTTTCCACCAACATAAAACCAGTGGCGTCCTGGTTTCTGTGCCTCATTTTGAACGATCTAATTTTGTACCAATCAGAGCATTTTGATCCAAAATAAATTGGTTCAGAACCTGAGTTCTGAACCAAGTTGGTTCTCATCTGGAAACAAAAAATAGCGGGTTTTCCCTGACCTGAAGTGCCGACCATTAGGACATCAGTGAGTATGTCATATTTTAGAGGATGGAGAAGACAAGTGAGACGTCGTCACAGAGTGTACAGTTGTCTCATTAACACCTGGTACATGCTTGTTTTTTGGGTAAAAACAAATATCTGTAGTAATAGAACAAATGGTCGCAGGTAATCAATGCAATCTGTATTTTTGCTGCTATTTTCTACTTCCATTAAGCATTTTGCAACATCCTCCATACATGAAAAATTGATTACATTGTTTAGCCTCAAAACTGGAAGTACACGGGCTACTGCACTAGATAGCACCAGGAATCATGAACAGAACCAGTTCAAGAATCAGGGATAATTTTGTGAAAAGGGGTATAAAAGTGAGTGAATTGTGCAAGGTAAACATAATTCTAGCTGTGCACATAATATTGAAGTCTGCATGTTGAGGAAGCTAAAAGGAAATTATAAAGTCCTGTTTTAGTACCATGCATCTGCCTCTTAATACGGATGTGTGGCTATGCTAACAGGAGAGAGAAATGTCCGTCAGTGTCTGAAGGGGTTGAGCAGCCTTATCTCTGCCACCCCTAATGAAACGATGGTACAATATAAAACTTTTTAAACCATTTATGCTAGTGGTGTAACAAAGTATTTTCAGCTGAAAAATGAAGCTATTGTCAGTGTTTACTAATTATCTATATTACGTGATGTTCTTTTAGGTAATTCTTGCAGCAGAATTGCTGAAGAGTGCAGATGAGCTGGTGAAGCAGAGGATTCACCCCACATCAGTCATTAGTGGATATCGTCTGGCTTGCAAGTAAGATGCTCTAAGAGATACCTCTTAATTTTGTTCACAAGTGTTTCTAAATGGACACTGACCCTGTTTACATCTGGTATTAACATTCATTTTGACACTGTGATCAAATCACTCAAACCACTTGCAAAAGATGCTCTGGGATGCAATTCATCACATATATTTAGTAGATGCTGATGCGTCCATGAAAAGAACTACATCATCAGTGCAGGTTGTTTTTCACATTTCATATGGAGTTGAAAGACGTGTTGCGTGTGACCTTCCATCATCTTGCCCTATAGATGTGTCGAATTCTGCTGACAGCGACATCTCCACCTGCACAACCGCAAACATGACCAGTGAGCATGCTACAGGGCATCAGTAACAAAATCTGACGACATGGTCAGCTGGAGGGGCGTGATAGGTGCAGGTGTGAACAGGACTGTGTCTTAGCTCTTCACTTGTGTTCTCATCACTGAAACACATTTTAATACCAGGTGTAAACAGGCTCACTGATAATCGCTGGGTGTTTCATGTCTGCTCAGATGTTTTGACATGCAAACTTGTCTTTTTCATCTTTTAGGGAAGCAGTTCGCTACATTAATGAAAATCTCACCATCGGGACAGATGACCTGGGCAGAGAGTGTTTAATCAATGCAGCCAAGACCTCCATGTCCTCCAAAATCATCGGAGTGTATCCTTTTTGCCGCACGATACATAAATGTTAAATTTGGATCCAACCCACAAAATAACTGAAGTTTGCAAGCAGCGAGTAACTTTTTATCAGCCTTAACTCCGAGTCCTCAGTGATGCAGACTTCTTTGCTAACATGGTGGTGGATGCTGCCATTGCTGTGAAGTTTGTTGACAGCAAAGGGGTGGCCAAATATCCCATCAACTCAGTCAATGTGCTGAAAGCCCACGGCCGCAGCCAGAAGGAGAGCTTCTTGGTAAACGGCTACGCGCTGAACTGCACAGTTGGATCACAAGGTTTGTTCAGTGTTTCTCACAGGTCTGAAATGTACCTGTGGTGGTAGCTGGCACAAAAGGTGGTATTACCTGCAGGCACAAAACCAAAAACGGGCCTATGTATGTGTAATGATAATATTTTGGGTTATTGAATATGTCTGTTAATTTCCCTTAGCATTACATTGCTGTTCTAGTTGCAGGTAGAGCTAATCTTACCTGTCAGCCTTCTAGTGTGTCTACTCGTCTCTCTTACTCTGTTTAGACAGCAGATAAAATGTGGAAAAAGATTGTCATTGAAAAACAATCACAAACAGCAATGATATTAGGCTTGTTCTAATAAACATAGCAGATGGGCAGATTTGAAACTTCATCACCAGGTGGGTGTATTTCTGGAGAATTTTATCCTGGAGAAAAGCAGGGAGAGAAGAAGGAAGATATTTTGTACAGCTTGCGTAGAAATAAACCAGACACCCAAACTAATGCTGCAAATCACACGCTGGTGCTGTGTCGGAGACTTTTTCCCATTCATTATGTTTTTTATCCCACATCTGAACCCACCACAGAGGGCAGGCAATAGGAAACATCATCTTAATAGGAGGGGACGGTATCCAACAGCAAAAGATTTCAACTAGTTATTCGATGGTGGATGGCGTTCTCTATGATGGATTAAAAAATAAAAAAATGCTAAATTATGTCACCATATATTCTTTGTCGCCTGTTAATGTACCTGCGCAGCCTGCCTGGGTAAAGTCCGTGTGTCGACACACTGACGTTGGTGAATTCCTTGCTTAAAATTCCTAAATTCCAAATGTTTTTAATAGCATTGTGTAATATATCACAATACCAACTCCCATTTAATTTGCTGCTATGTCTCACCTGGTGACGTAAGCAGTGATACGCGTGGGAGACAGTACACTGGCTTAGAAAGGAATGTAGACGCAGTAGTTTGTAAACTGCGTCACAACTTTTCCAGCCAAACAACAGAATTACAGCCCTAAATAAAATGTGGTTCTCAATGTTATTTTGTCCTCATACTTTCGAGCTGTAAGGTAAGGCCAGTTTTAACGGTTATTTGTGTAAAACCCACAGGCATGATAAAGCGTGTCCTCAACGCCAAGATTGCTTGCCTGGACTTCAGTCTGCAGAAGACCAAGATGAAGATGGGCGTCCAAGTCGTTATCAGCGACCCAGAGAAGCTTGATCAGATCAGACAAAGGTACCGCCTGTTTTCCTCCTCCTTCCACTGTCACAAACACGTCCTGAAGAGTGATCCCATTTAAATTTGCTGTGATGCTGAATCAGTAGTTTACACAGTGATACGCGTGGGAGAAAATATAAGCAGCCCCAACATAAAGCAGCAGTTTCTATCTGAGCTGTTGCAGCAGTATTGAGGGCTGGACAACTTTTTATTGTGGTTATGTTGTATCTAAATAAAACTGGTGAAACTGAATTAATATCGGTTTCTGTTGCTTCAGGGAATCCGATATCACCAAGGAAAGGATCCAAAAGATTTTGGCATCAGGTGCCAACGTTATCCTGACCACTGGTGGCATTGATGACATGTGTCTTAAGTACTTTGTGGACGTAGGAGCCATGGCAGTGAGAAGGGTCCTCAAGAGGGACCTCAAACGCATTGCCAAGGCAACAGGAGGTATGTTGAAGTTTGTGCTGAGTATCTGTGTTTTGATGTCTTGGTCAAGCGGTTATATTCAGTGTTCTAAACTAAAACCTTTTGGTTATTTGTTTGTCCATTCTCAGCCACCGTCTGCCCTTCTCTGACCAACCTGGAGGGAGAGGAGACGTTTGAGGCCACCATGCTCGGCCAGGCTGAGGAGGTTGTGCAAGAACGCATCTGTGACGACGAGCTCATCCTCGTCAAGAAGTAAGAATTGCAGTTAGATATAGCAACGTTTTATCAGGGTGCTTGCGGATCCTTGAAAAGTCTTAAAAGGCATTCAATTAATTAATCTTCAAATAAGGCTTTAATTGGCATCAAATTGTCTTAAATCAATCTTTTAAAAGTCATTAAGATGCTAAGATATAGGAAGTGGGATATTATGACTCATTGCTTTTCAGACTTTGCATTGTAAAATCTAAATAAAAAAATTGGGAGCATTTAATTTTAAATAATTTGCTAAATGCATCTTGCTTTAACATCATGCAGATTTGGATGAAAGAAAAATAATCTATTTTTTCCTTTTGAAGTAGATAACTGACTTTTTAAGTTGCCCAAAAAGGTCATATTTTATGCTCCATAAAACATTTAGGTAAAATGTTGACTATGGCCGTTCAAGTTTTTTTTCCCCCTCAGTTTTGTTTTTTGTAATATTGCTGTTAAATTTAATCCTGAATGGCATTTAAATCTACCTTACCTTGAGCTGTAGGAACCCTGTTCATACTTCATACATGAGTACTTCTAACACAGTGCTGATGCAGTTATATAAGCACCGCTGTACTGTCAGAATTTCTCTGCATTTTATTGTTCAACAGCAGCTCTGGCAGGAAAAGTTGTGAGAATGAAAAGGCTTTGTATGATAAGTACCTCATATCTGTCTGCCTATACATTTCTGCAGTTTACCGTTAAGTTAACCATACTGCTTCTGTTGTTAACCCCCTCAGTACCAAAGCACGCACATCAGCATCCATCATTTTGCGCGGGGCCAACGACTTCATGTGTGACGAGATGGAGCGCTCGCTGCATGACGCTCTCTGTGTGGTCAAGAGGGTGCTGGAGTCAAAGTCTGTTGTTCCAGGAGGCGGCGCCGTGGAGGCAGCTCTGTCTATCTACCTGGAGAATTACGCTACCAGCATGGTGAGACAAATCCTCTGAAAAATGATTGTTTTTTTATTATTTTTTTTTTCATATACAGCTGATGGGTATCTGGGCTCGACTTCTTGTTTTTTTTAAGAGATGATTAGATAATGTTTGTTGTAATCGAAGTTTCTGCAGTGCTGAGATGTCGCTCATCATTTATGTTTCTTTAGGGTTCCCGAGAGCAGCTGGCCATTGCTGAGTTTGCTCGGTCTTTGCTCATCATCCCCAAGACGCTGGCTGTGAACGCAGCTCAGGACTCGACTGATCTGGTGGCCAAGCTTCGGGCCTTCCACAATGAGGCTCAGGTTAATCCTGAACGCAAGAATCTCAAGTGGTGAGTGTTTCTTTACTGCCGTCATGAAATTATTGACTATTATATCTGTTTACATTCAGTGAAGCTGCATTTTTGCTGTGGAACATTTTGCATACTGAGATAAGACTCAGTACATCATTAGCATCTTTTAAATCCCTTCTTAAGATTCTCTTATATAGGAAAGCATTAATGAATATTTAATATGTGGCTGTTGCTAGGTTTTATCATCCCTTCACAGCCGATGTACCCCACTCTTTGTACTTTTTTCCAGTATTAATATATGATCGCTGTATAATTTGCATTTTATTTTATTGTTTTATTGATTCCTTGTTTTTAATCTGTTGCTTGTCTAAAAAGCACTTTGTTGCCTCGTTAAGGAAAGCGATATATAAAGTTTATTAGTTATTATTATTCTTTTAATTATGCTTGTTCAAGGCAGAAATGTTCTGCTTTCTATACTGTGTGAAAGATACGAACATTAAATGGGGGAACAGAGTTTAACTGCCTTTATGTTGGCAGCGGTGGTAGTAACGGTGGGAAACGACACGTGTAAAAAGTGTGAGCTGGCTGATGGGTCACGTGTGACGTTTTGACGACCTGTTATGGGCGGGGCCCAACACGGGAAGATTTAAAAAGCAGCTGCCAGCTAACTCAAAACACAGCAGACATCAAAAATGTCTGCAAATTGGGGAGACAATGAGGACCTGGAGCCCCTTAGCCTAAAAGCAGAGGGCAAGATCAACAGCCATATAACGGAGAGACAGGATTTGACATTTTTTGTTTTGGTTTGTTTTGTAGGATTGGTTTGGACTTGGTCAACGGCAAGCCTAGAGACAACCGCCAGGCTGGCGTGTACGAGCCCACCATGGTGAAGACAAAGAGCCTCAAGTTTGCCACTGAGGCCGCTATCACCATCCTTCGTATCGACGACCTCATCAAACTGTTCCCGGAGCAGAAGGAGGGCGGAATGTCGTACCAGGATGCCGTGCAGTCGGGAGCTCTAGAGGGTTAAAAGGCTGCGTTTGGTCCCGACAGGTCCATCATCTGTATTTATACGCAAGGAGCTCTTCATGGCTGTTGCTCTAGTGTAGGCCGTGCACTTTGCCTGTTTACTGTTCTCCCACTCCCTCTCCCTCGGGGCGCTCGCTTCCAGAGGAACTGTAAGTGATTTGTTTTTCTTGGACACTTAATAAAGCTCCAATGGTTGTAAATGACCGTTGATTTGTTAATTCAGATTGGCTAGCTTTGGTTATTGCGATAAATGAGTCTCAAAGAAGGTTCACTCTATGGTTTTTAATTCTTTATTGATATGTAGTACAGCTAGATTACAGGAATCACAAACATCATGCTACGTACAGGAAGCACGAGGTTAGAGAAGGCTGGTATACTTAACGTTATGGCACTTAGCTGTGTTTCCAGGCTGCTGTGTTCATTGATAGAGAAACTGGAATGTTGATCAGAATCAGTGTTTAGAGCGATCTAAATCCATCGATAGCTGGACACTATTATTTAATAAAATTACACCACAAGTTAAAAATGAGCTACATAGAAAGTAGCACATCTTCCAAAGCCTGTCCATACTGGGCACTAAATACATGTCCATACTGGGCACTAAAGCCTGTCCATACTGGGCACTAAAGCCTGTCCATACTGGGCACTAAATACATGTCCATACTGGGCACTAAAGCCTGTCCATACTGGGCACTAAAAGCCTTGCATTTGCAGTTTAAACGTTCCACTTTTTTCAGTTGTACTGAAAGCAGGTCATCCTAAAAAGGACAGTTCACCCCTTAAACATTATTGTCCTCTTACCTGTAGTGCTATTTCTCAGTCAAGATTGTTTTGGCGCCAGTTGCTTAGTGTTGGAAATAGGGCTCGACAATATAAAGATATATCGTATTGATATGAGATTATATATCGTCTTAGATATCGGATATTTTTACATCATGATATGGAATAAATGGTGCTTAAATTCTGATTTTAAAGGTTGCATTACAGTAAAGTGGTGTACTTTTCTCCACTTATCAGACAGTCCTATCGAGATATATATCCTGTATCAAGATACAGTCTAAAAATATTGCAATATAATTTTCAGCCCCTATCACCCAGCCTCAGTTGGAAATATTGTCAGTAGAGATGTCTGCCTTCTTTCAAATATAATGCAACCACATGGCACTCACCTTGTGGTGGTTAAAGTGCCAAAAATACATTTGGAAAAACTCAACATCAATGTCTCTTTGCAGAAATCATGACCCAGTTATTAAAGATAATTCACAGAGCTTGTTGTAAGCAGTTTCAAGTAGGAACTATTTTCTTTCTACCAAACTACACCCGCAAACTGGACCACTGTGCAGAAGGAACAGTGCATCTGCTCATGTTTCGAGAGGCTTGTGACAGCATGAAATTTGACATAAATGACATCAACTTCTGCTGACCCGTCATGTTTGCTAGCTCGTGCTAGGTAAGCTAGCTGTAGCTGCATGCATCCCTCTGAGACATTTATGTTGAGGGTTTTTTTTCCATTCTTTTGGGGGTGTATTGAGCACTACAAGCCGAGGGCCATCTTTTTTCATTAGATTTAAATTTTTAGGTGAACTGTCCCTTTTAAATGGGTAAACAATTAGTCCTCATTGATTGCTTGCTAAAAACTACCAGCTGTAGCATGGTGCTTACATAGCACATTATTACTGGAACATGTTTAAGTTGTCATTAAACACTAGATTTTACATTATTTTGACATCTAAAATCCCCTAACAAAGTCACACGCTACACAGCTACAACCTGAGGAAGGCTGAATTTAAGTTCACAGTGAGAATGGCGAGCTATAGTTGGATAACATCCAAAAATTCTCATCACTTCCATCTTAAGTACAGTGTTTAGAAAAATCCAGGTAAACCGTCAGCATTTCATATCATGGCCCACAGTGTAAACGATGAGTTTAAGTATCCCTTATCCATTAAAAAGATCAAGTGCAATCTGTGCGGCGACATCAGATTTTTCTCCTCAAACCGTCTCCACACACATGGCGATGCCCATCCCTCCTCCTATGCAGAGAGATGCCACGCCCTTTCGGCCTCCAGTCCTTTGAAGTGCGTGCAACAAGGTCACCAGCACTCTGCAGCCAGACATGCCGATGGGATGGCCCAAAGCGATGGCACCACCGCTCACGTTCACCTGGAGAGAAGGTGTGTTACAATACGGTTGGATTCTGGAGTGATATTTCCACACACTGAAACACGACTTCAAATTTCAAATCTCAAACAAGATCCCCTGTCACAAGAGTCACCTTGTCTGCATTCAGGCCGAGCTCTTTAACCACAGCAACAGACTGGGCAGAAAACGCTTCATTGATCTCAAATAAGTTGACTTGGTCCAGCTGCCAGCCTGCTTTCTCAACCTGTCAGAGAACAAGACGGAAATGATGTAAAAATAAAGACAAAGGAGCATTTTCTTAACCGTTGTGAGCTTTTGTGATTTCTCACCGCTTTCCTGATGGCTGGTATCGGTCCGGTTCCCATGACAGACGGGTCAAGGCCAGCTTGAGCCCACGATACGATTCTGGCCATGGGTTTTACGCCACGCTTCGCAGCCTCTGATTGGCTCATTAGGACAGTAGCTGCTGCTCCATCATTGATGCCTGCAGTAAAAAAAAAAGAGAAAAGATCCAGGCAGACAACCTCAGTAACATTTCCAAATTTTAAAAAATAATAATAATGCAACACCAACTGTCGAACCTGAGGAGTTCCCAGCCGTGACGGTGCCACTGCCGTCTTTAATGAAGCAGGGTCTCAGCTTAGACATGCTCTCCATGTTGCTGCCGTGGCGAGGAAACTCGTCCACCTTCACCTCCACTGGACCTGAAGATGACAAATGTTATCGTTCGTGCACTAAACAGACAAAAGATTTGATCAGTTGACAGTCAATAATTGAACAACTCCTCGCCTTTTCTGGACGGCACCATGACTGGGACAATCTCTTGATCAAAGTGTCCTGCTTTCTGTGCAGCCTCTGCTTTGTTCTGGGACTTGACAGCAAATTGGTCCTGCTCCTCGCGACTGACTCCCCACTGCTTCGCCACGTTCTCAGCTGATAAAACGTAATAAAATTTAACACAACAATGACAATTCATCGAGATGTATCACTGTCAGGGGTTTTGTCTAATCTCAGCCGTGCACACCTGTGATGCCCATGTGGTAGCTGTGGAAGGCGTCTGTGAGGCCGTCAGCCACCATGGAGTCCTGCAGGGAGGCGTCGCCCATCCTCACACCTGTTCTCATCTGCAGCGTGTGAGGAGCCTTTGGTGGAACCAGGAAACAAACAGTTAAGACTTCTCACGCTGGAGATATGCTGTGATAAGCTATACTTATGTCTCAATACACAGTGTGTCAGACGCAGTATGCCAAAAATACCAGGATGTTCTACTACATCTGGTCAGATTTTGCAGTATGCAAGCCAGCATGCTTTTCTGGCTATTCTTACCCACAATCCTCTGCGTAGCGTCAGATTCATCGCAGCAGTTCAGCGGCAAACAGATGACAAGCCGCAGTGACGAATGACATTAAAGTTACTGATGACCAATGAAATAATAATCTAATTCTTATATATATTTAAGTGAACGAAATAATCACAGTGATTACCAAAGGAAAAAAATGAACAAAATGATAGAGAAAGGCATATGTAGGCTTATATTAGTAACATAAAATGTCTGAATCCATAATGTATGCGGTTGTTACTTAAAGATTTAATTAGATAATTTGCAAAGTAACAACAGCAGATGGTAACAGATATATAAAAAAGAGGTGTTATGGAGAAGTTGTACGTCACAGTTGTGTGCATACTGCATGCAACAGTCCATACTTTGCCAGTTGCAGTACTTAGTAAAAGTAAAAATAACTGGTATGTGATTTCAAACACACCCATGCTTGCTCTTTCAACACGTGTTTGCATGGTGTTTATGCTGTGACCGGAACTGTTCACGTACTTGCCAATGCACTTTGTAAGATACTAGATCAGCGTCTCCTAAACCTCTCCTCAAACACCACTTGTGCTGAATGTTTAACATCTCACCCTGCTGCAACACAGCTGAATTAAACAACGGGCTCGTTATCAAGCAGCTTCAGGAGTTCACAACGAGTCGATCATTTGAATCAGCCGTGTTGGAGCAGCGAGAGATCTCTTCCTTTAGAAGGCACACCAGATAACTCAGACCATGTAAAACTTTGGGATTTTCGTGATGTAAATGATAAACATGGAGACATTTGAGCAGGTTAACACTGAAGATCGGCAGGAAAAGTGACTGCAGCTCCATCATGGGTATGTATCAAGCATGTATTTGATAAACACAATGTTGCCAAACAGCGACCCATTTTACAGCTATATTACGCTGTCAGCTACAGGACGTAAATTTGGTGTTATGCTACATTATGCGGAAGGTTATCCACAGAAGATTACTATTTCATAACACACAACAAATTTCAATGACATTTCTAAAGCTTTTTATGATTTTTTTTTTAGAAATTCCATGACATGGAAAATGGAACTTAAAATTCACTTTTCCAGGTTTTCCAGGACTGTGGGAGCCCTGTAATTAGCACAATCAACATCCCGTATTTTGCCATACAAGGCTACTTGTTCCACTCTATCACTAGAAATCAGTATATTGGCTGATTCCAATATTTAATATTAAAGCTAATATCTGCTGATACTGATGACGTGCTGATAATATTGCACATCTCTAGTTTAGACCACTCGTGATTTTGTTCCTTAAGAGAAAACTGAATACCTTAAATCACTCATAGGTACTACTAATGAGCAAATCTGTTCAGAGGAGTTCTTGCATGAGCATTGAGCTATTTTGTTGGGTTGTTTGCACTCATATTAGGACTGCCACATGTACATCTAGGGTTGGATACCTTTTCGAAATGTTCAGTTTTAGTGCCATTTAAATACCCAAATGTAGTTTGAGAGTCTAAAAAAGGCAAAAATAATGTATATAATCGGGTATCAGCTGATCAGCTGATGAGCAAACAAAATTATGAAAATACAAAAACAGAGTCTGCACACGAGATGATGCTCTCATGAACTTTTATTACCCCAATGTGTGACGTTTCGGGCCGTGTCTGAAGAAGGGCTCGGGCCCGAAACATCACATGTGGAGGTAATAAATGTTCATGTGCACGCTAATAGACTTTTAAATCTGAGATTTTAACACCTTGAAGCTTCCAGTAACTATCGTTACTCAGTGCTATGGAAACATTTCAGGCAGTACCCAAAAAAGTACGGAAGTTATACACCAAGCTCGATTTATTGCAGGCTACCCAAACACTATGGCCCTTGTTCTCCATACCATGTTTTTTATTATCTAACATTTTAATATTTTATATTTGTCATTGTTTTTTTGTTACTATTCTATTGCTCTTTCGCTGCTTATACTGTACCTCATAGCTGCTGTAACACTGTGAATTTTCCCACTGTGGGACAAATAAAGGGTTATCCTATCTTCTCTTATTTTGTCTTATCATCCATCTGATATGATTGCAATTTCATATTCCCCTCTGATGCATCTCGTGTCCTAACCTACCCTGCTCATACTCTCCATGCCTCCTGCCACCACCACAGCGGACTCTCCGGTCTGGATGGACTGAGCTCCCAAACACACAGCCTTCAGCCCAGAGCCACACACCATCTGGCAACTCCAGGCCGGGACCGGGTACGGGATACCTGCCCCAACACTGGCCTGACGTGCCGGGTTCTGCCCCTGACCTTCAGTACAGCAAGAGGGAAAAAAAACAACAGATGAGACAAAGTGAGTTAAATAGTTGAGTTGAAATATTATGAAAGAAAGAAAAGCCACCTGTTGCCCAACACCTGTTTACACAACACATATTATTTGGCATATATAGAACATGGGAGCTCTTGTTGTCTCAGTGACCTCCTGAGCTTTCACCTGCTGTTAGGACATGTCCCATGATAACCTCAGAGACCTCTTCTGGTTTCACCGCAGCTCGCTTCAGAACGTCCTTGATCACCACCGAGCACAGGTCAGGCAGCGGCACCGTGGACAGAGCACCGTTCAAGGACCCTGAGTAAAAGTGGAGCGAAGGTATTGTTGCATGAGCACATAATGAGGCACTAAGTTTCAAAGGCTCAACCCCCTGAAACACTGTTACCACACCGTTTTACATGGAGAGGAGATGTGTAACTGCCTTTTTGAGGCTGATACAACCCAAATGACTGTATCAAATAGAAAATGTTTGTTCTGCTTTGGCTGGTTTTAGTGCAGCAATAATTATTCAATTAACCATTTGAAACCTGAAAAACATGAGAAGTAATTAGCAGCAACAGAAGAAATGACCAAAACGCTAGCAAGAAATTATTAAAAAGTACTAGAAAATTACCTGAAAATAAGTAAAATAATAATAAAATAAAATAAAGAAATAATTACAAAAATGATCTGGGAAAAAGTGCTGAAAAAAATTATAATAATTTTGTAACATAATTTTTATGGATGTATTTATGATATTTCTTGCTATAGTTTTTCAACACTTTTTTCTTATTCCCCTCGGTATTTTTCCCTAGCTTTATAAAAAGAATAATTTTCTAGATCCTCTAATCTCTTGCAGTTTGTGAAACATTTATTACCAGGTTGCTCATTGCTTTTTCCCCTCATGTTTCTTCAAAGAAATCGCACCAATTTGCTCACGCTTCAAAGACTCAAATAGGTTATTTGTGAAAGGCATCTGAACGGTTTCAAAGGTTAACCCATAAGCTGATTAAAAAAAATTACCGCCAGTATTGACATCATGATCTACATGACTTATTATTTTAGAAACTACCCGACATCATGGTGCATATTTGTCTTTCTGCAGGGCACAGATGAGGTCTGTGACTGGTTGTCCTTCAATTAAATAGTTTATTTTGTATTTATTTTTAATACCTCCAGAACCCCAAAACCTACATGGATTTGAAACGCATTTTTTCTCTAAAAATTCCCAAAATTATACAATTAAGCACATCTGTGAAATACCCCCCCCCCAAATCTGATGACTGAAGTTTGTCCTTAAAACGGGAATGCTCTCAGCTTAGTTGAGTATCAATGACCTAAAGCAATACATTTTAAGTATATGGGGTACTCTGCTCTGGAGTACTGTATATTCTGCAGTCACAAGTTAAAATGTAAACTCTCTGGGCAGAGGGGGCCACACTTAAGTACGAGATATAAAGTTATATAAGGCTCCTATTAGTCCGAGTCATTTAAGGTTGCTGTGCCATCAAATAGTTTACATTACTGAATACACGCCTTGCATTCAGGTGAATTGTTTCTCATCCTGGAGAGGAAACACGTCTAACCTGCTCTGTCACGCTGTACCATGGATGTATTATAGGGAAGTATGTACATGTTTTGATAACCAATGGTAGGACGCTCGCGCTCCGTGGCACTATGACCAACTGGCCAATCACAGGTCACAGAACACTGCGGACACACGAGCGGACCAATCAGAGCGCAGCAGGCAAGACTCGGCTTATTTAATTGAGTGACATCAAACCACTTTGCCAAATTAAACGACACATTTGATAATAAAAAATATCTTATGCTATTGTAACTATTTATAAAGAAACACGGTCTCTACATTTCCAATAGAGTTAATTTGACAAATGCATGAAGGAGCCACAATGTAGCAACAGTAAATGTTGGCAAACTGTCTTAAATGAACACGTATGGCGTTAAAGGTACATTAAAACAAACCTATAGGTGTCCGCGCAGCAGAGACGATGACAACAGGCTCGGTGTTCATTCTGAGAGATAGCTGGATGAAGTTGGAGAGCTTGTCTGAGAGTGTCGCTCCTGTCTGTCCACACTGCACGACCCGACTGCACCCGACTGCACCGAGCTCTGTTGACACTCTGCAGATCTGCCCCGCTGCCGTAACTGCTGTTGGGAAAATGCACCACAGCGCCACTGTGTGTTTTGGAGTGGTATTGTTTATTTACTATAAAGCCACATTGTGTTGAGCGCCATTAAATTTAAAGTTTCGAAGCCACGCATTTAATCAAGACTTCTACTATTTATTCATACTATATTTACATTACTGTGCTTTGCAAATTATATTTATTTAGGGGAAACTGTCTGACTAAGTTACATATTTTATGGATATTTCATATAGCAGCACAGAACTGATAAACTGTACAATTAACCCAAATAGTGAAGGCAATAACTGCAGAAAATATGTGTAAAACAAGCGATTTGAATAAAAGAAAAATTTAACCATTTATATTGAAAATAAGGTAGACGTAAGACAACAAATACGTTTTGTTATAGGACATATATACAGTTCTCAACCCATTTCCAGACCGTTCTAATTCCAGTGCATCCCCAAATTAATAGTAATAATAGAAAAAAACCAACAAAAACACAAGTAGTAAAACATGAAGAATACGTTTTCAGAGATTAACATGGGCTGTGTGTAATTGCATGTCGTTACTTATATAATGTTTGAGTGAATGAATGAAATAAATATATTCAGTATACACACACACACACACACACACATATATATATATATATATATATATATATATGTATATACACATACAATACAGACAGAAAAATATTTGATGCAATATTCAAAGGGAATAATCTGCTCAATCTTATGTTTATTCTTAACAATCATACACACAATTGGCACAGTGGGCTTCTTTTTTGGACAAATTTGTTGTTTTTCTTCCCTCATGCTCAGGCAGGACAAGACAGGTCTCCACCATATGTGTACATATATATATATATATATATATATATATATATATATATATATATATATATATATATATAAACAGAGAGAGAACGAGCCATCCTGCATTAGAAAAATACAACAAAAAAGTGAAAATTTTAATTAAAATTTTAAAAAGCTTGTTAAGTGTTCATGACTGTTAGAATTTTCAAATATATATATATATATATATATTAAATACATATATTTCCAAAAAATATACATAAAATAGACATAAAAATCTGTGATGCAATATTCAAAGGAAATAATCTGCTCAAAATTTATCCAAATCCTTATTTTTACACAAACCTCATGCAGTTATTGTATTCACTGTTTGTGTTTAATTGTACATTTTATCTATTGCTCTGTACTGTAATTGTTATGCATTGAATATGATATGCAATATCCATTAAATATCACTTAGTCAGGGGTCATCAGTTAACTCAATGATGAAGAAGCGGCCCCTTAAGAGCCACTGACTTTAATTACACTAATCTCACATTAATATAAAACCATAAAAAGACTAAGTCACAACACAAGCAAAACCCCTGTAGTTGTATAAATGTTCATCCTCTCATTATAGTTTACCTTGAAATAAGGCAAACGTTTAATACTTTTATTTTGTTAAGTCACTCAAGGAGCAGCCTTTTAGACTCAGTGGGATAGATTTATATGGTGAGGAAATTTAAATATTTATGCTAAAGCTGAGCCAATGTTATATAAGCAATGAGTTTCCATATGTATGTACTAATGGGTAGTAATAATGGGTTTCACTGTGTAGTATTAAAAGTCTTTATTGGTATTTGGTCAGTACATGAAAAGGACTGAAGTCAGAATAATATGAACATCGCATATAAACTACTCACAATTCAACAGAGTCTTTTGAACAGAATTTTTTGTCAATGAAAAATTAAAATTGCATTAAAAAAAATACAGGCCAACATCTAAAAATGACCTTGAATATTGCGAAGCTAGTGTAATTCAGTGATTTTACTGACTTTTGACGATGAGTTACAACACCAGATGCCTGATTTCAGTGTCAAGAGCTCAAACGAGAACAGCATCGACATGCTCAAAGAAACAGCAGAATGAAACGCTCTAGTTTTAAATCATACATCCACTCAATTCAAATCTAACATTAACCAATACCTGTTATATCCCTGTTTAGCAACACAAATGTGACAGAGGCATCACGATAGGCGAGGGGAGGGGGGTGAAAACAAAACGTCTCGGACAGCAGCGCTGTGTTACAGACTACGCATTTGTTGCCTTGTTTGAATTGTATAAAAAAAAAAAAAAAAAAAAAGACAGTACATGTCAAAGTACATTACAAAACCGCACTGTCGCCCGTGCTGGAGTCCAGGCCGTTCTGAGCATGCCGTGACCCTGCAGTCCTGGTGCCCTTGGTCACCAGGGCAGCCTTGTCCTCATGGGGGTCGGTGGTGGAGTCCGTGTCATTCGAATGCTGAGTCAATGATGTCTCGCTGCCTGTTGGAGAGTCCACGCTCTCGTACCCCGCGCTCAGCTGGCTCCCGAAACCCACGGCTCCTCCGACTCTCCCAGCAGCAGTCTGACTCCCTGACGCCTCCTCAGAGTGGTTGGATAGTTTGGTCTCTGCTTCACCGGGGCTGGAAACCATGGGGGACATGGGAAAGTCTTCCTCGGTGCTGCTGACCTCGCGGTACAGGCTGGGCGTGGTGGTCTCGCTCCTCTGGGATGAGTTGCCGTTGCTTGGTCCATT
Organism: Plectropomus leopardus; assembly: GCF_026936395.1. Classification (NCBI taxonomy): domain Eukaryota; kingdom Metazoa; phylum Chordata; class Actinopteri; order Perciformes; family Serranidae; genus Plectropomus; species Plectropomus leopardus. Next base: position 15,670,871 of record NC_142191.1, on the reverse strand, counting down.
GGAGACCCTTCCGTAGTCCTTGCCCAGTGGTTCGGAGGGGGCGTTGGCCTGCTCGGGCTGGGTGGACGGTTCAGCGGACGAGCAGGAAGCAGCGGGTGAAGTCCTGCTGGGTCCTGCTCCAGCCAGTGCCCCCTGATTCTGAGACAGCTGCTGACGGGACTCCTTCAGCTGCTGCTGCAGGACGAGGATGGTGCTCTGCATCCCCTCCACCTCCTCGTCCAGCTGGATGATAAAGTCGTTCAGCTCTGGAGGAGACAGAGATCAGGAGCAAGGGACAAAATCATAAATCAAATCGACGGTAGCTCGTTAAAAACAGTCGCACTAAGTGAACGTAGTCAGCTGAGATATAATGTTCTTACCGTCTTGGCTGGTCTTGAGCTCCTCGCTGTACTTCTTCTGAAGGGCCAACTCTGCCTCCAGCTGGGCGATGCGTCCCTGGGACATCTGCCTTCCCAGCTCCTGGTTTTCTTGAATCAGCATTCGACACTTGGCCATCAGTTTCTTCCCCGTTTGGCTGCAAGGGAGACAAGTCTCACATCACGAAGTGAACCAGGAGACAAACACCACAGGCAAAGATCTGTCCCAACTGTCTGATCCACAACTCTCCACCCTGACCCTCCCTAAATGACTCTAATCACAACAGGATTTTCATTGTCGGCATTAGATTCCAATGCAACATAAAACTGGCACAAGCCTGTTCTGTACAAATACTGGAAAGTATTTTCCTGTTTAAGTTCCACAAAGTAAACATTTTTTTCTCAAGCTAAAAAGCTTAATTCTGAGTATGTTTTAAATATAAGGCCCTCACTGTGGCTGAAACCCAAAACAAACTACCTTGACCACATTTCTATGGAACCAGCGCATCCATTCTTACACTTAATTCACCATTTTGCATATTGAAGAAAAATGAGCTCTTAGAAACAGAAGCAATTCTGTCACTACCAAATTTAAATGCTACATCACTGAGTGTGAGGAAGAAGCAGAATAAAAAATGTAACAGAGTAACATCAGAATGACAAGCTACAAAACCCCCTGCAATTTAAATAACAACCCCTGACTGTGAGTTGCAACAAAAGGAAATATTGAGGGCAGAACCAGGCACTGGTTTTGTTTAGTCATCACTTAAAACACACAAGAGCAAGAAGTGTTTCAACACAAAATTCTAACACCTTAAGGCGCTGCTTTCTCAACTTCACAACAGATTAAGGCATCCTCCAAAAGTCCTGCACACATTTTACTTTTGCATTAGCAGTTTTTGTAGCTGTGCTTTAAAAAAACTCTAATCAAGAAGCCAAATTTGCAATAAAATGACATGGCATATACAAAATTAAAAAGCATAACTAAGTGCCATCTGTTTAGTCTATGCCTGTGGAAGTCATCTGGCCAGAGGAAAAGCAATATTAACATTATTGGCTCAGTAACTGTACCCTAAAATACAGTCATTTAAGTGGTAACAGCTCAGAAACTGATGGCAAACAATGTTTGTTATAAATGCACTGAATATCATTGCATTTACTAAATTTCTTCTCAGTTCATAGTAATCATAACCATTAATTTCTCCAGAGGACTGGGAAGACGTCTACTTTTAGCTCTTAAATGACGACGTATAAAACGCCAGCTCTCACTTAAGTTTGAGAGACCTGGGTGTAAATTAGTTTTGAGACAGAAAAAAAACCAGAACAGATTCCACGTGTTTGATTCTGAAAACCGTGGCTACAGATCTGCGCCACACAGGTGAGAAATAACGTCTAAGTTAGCGTCAACAGCTGAGGGAGAGATTAGGAGGTCAATGACAAAAATACACAGAAATACAATAAATACATTCTCATCAACTCATAACATGACTTGTTAAAGACATTTGCATCCACAACTTGAAAACAGGACTCTGTGCACCTACAGCAGTGTGTTTCGTTCGTATCTGAGGAATTAAGCTCGGCTTAATTCATCAAAGTGCAAATATTTATACAAGTGTAAACAAAGCCAATCATGCATTCACATTCTCTCTCACACACACACACACACACGCACACGCACGCACGCACGCACGCACGCACACACACACACACACACACACACACACACACTGCAGTAAGTGTTTGTTTCAGAGAAACAAGATCAAATGAAATGCCAATAAAAAAGAAACAAGTCACAAAATAAAACATGTAAATACACTCTACCGTGAGTGGGCCCATGTTCAAAGACACGGGCGACTGGACCCTCATCCCTGAACCATTAGTCCTCTGTGGACCGAGGCTCTGGCTCCGCTCACAGTCTTAACATCATTTCTAGTGGCTCCTCCCCCCACAGTCTTACTTTAAACTGTCCTCATGTTACTGCAATGTATCTAGACTGTCCAAAAAGTCTTTACGTTTCTCAGGCAGACTAGCGCGTATGTGTGTGGTGTAAATCCAGTTAAATGTCTTTACAAACCAAATACGGGAATTGTCTGTAAAATGTTCAATTGTTTTAGGCTCGGGATGCTCCCTGCCTGACTCAACCTCCACCATAACCCCCCTATTTAAAATGTGAGCTGTCTGGTTTGTAGCTGAGGGGGCGGGGAGGGCATATCCGTGTCGGGGAGTGAGTGACCACCTCTTCAGGAACAGTCCGGACTCCTTCAGGCCCTTGGACGGTGAGGGGAGGGAGCTGAAACACAAGTGTCACCTGACCATACTGTCTTTTTTTCACTTTAGGTTATGTGATATGTAGCTGGCACAGTGCAAGAGTACAAAAACAGTTTGCAGTGACTGGCTTTCTGTAAAGTCTGAGTCTCGTGGTGAGTACAGCATTTGTCAGCCTTCCCCCCCACCATTGTTCCTGCATGCCTGCAGTGAGAGTGAGGGTGGGGGGCATGAGGAAGTCTTGACTGTTTTTTTGGGAGGGGGGTTATTTTGATTGTCTTTACCTATCAGGTGTAAATTTCCAGGCACTCAGTTCATTTTGGGCCTGCTCCAGTTTGTCTTTAGTCTGTTCTAGTTCAGCCTTCATTTTGAGGAAAAACAAGTTGATGGCCGGGTCCACCATGGATGACCGCAGTTGGGCCACACTCGGCTGCTGGACTTGCTTGAGATACTGGATCTGGGTCTGCAGGATAAAACAAACAGGCGTTACTGACAGGTAAAGTGTAATATATCACAACTAATGAAGAAGTTCTGATTGTTACAAGTACCAGTCCTTCAGCTTCAGCTCCCATTTATGGGGCCACATAAGTAATTTCTACTAAAATATTCTGTCTCAACAATTCAAATGTCTTTCAATATTAATCAGATGACTTTCAATCCTGAGCCTCAGCTGAATAAACTGGGCCACTAACAGGTATAATATGTGAGATTGTCGATTACCATCTGTAAACAGGCTCACTAGTAAAAGTGAAAGACAACTCCAGAATCACGCTCGTTTTATTGTGCTATATTTGCCTTTTAGTTTAATGCGCTGAGTCTCTTGGATGCCTGCTTCATGCATAATATGACTTAAAGATAAGAACTTTCTCATTTTCTGCATGTTGTCTTTTCAAATGGTATGATCCATCACTGCTGAAGAGCCTCTAGCCTCGATTTAGATAACTGCAAAATGCTTGCTTGGATGAATTGATACAGCTTTACGGCTTTATCTTACATTACATCAAAAGCCACGCTCATCAACAGCTATTGTAAGATACAAGTTTCTTTCCTGATCACATCCAGCAAATACTTTTCATTTGAGGAAGACCGGACCCTTTCCAAACAAACAAAAACTCACCTGCTCACCTGTGACAAAATGTCCACAGAGCTTATTTGTTTATATATTTGCATGAGAGGCGAAGGGTGCAACTAATAGGAGTCAAAGCTAACATTTTAGCCATTTCAGTTGAATTATGTATCTTTTAGAGATCAGTGTTTAAAAGGAAGGTTGAAAAGTTTGAACCCCGTCTAACCTCTACCAGTGTGTGTTGTTTACTTCAGCTGCACTGTAAGAATAGCAAGCGTGGCTGTAAAGCCACTGGGTGATCCACTGAGCTGTCAATCTGATAAGAGCTAACAAATGCCCTCTTTGACACACTTTACCTTTGACCTACATGCCATGATAATTAATGAATACAAGGTGCAGCGTGGTGCGGAAATGATGTCAACTGATAGATTATTGAAAGAAAAACAGGAAATTTCAGGATTAAGAAATTATTTAGTTTTTCTACACAAAAAATGCAAAACATCTGCAGATTAAAACTTTGCAAAATCCTTCTTACATTTTGTATCTCATGACATTAAATACAGTGCACTTTGCTGGGTTTTTTGCTACTATTTTGAGTAATGAAGAGTTTACGCCATGGCAACTTGTGGTGAACATCTGATGTTAAACTCATGATCAATTTCCTTCAAAAAGTCCAATAATTAATCATTAATGAAAGCAAGAGTTAGCTGCAGCCACAGAATAGCCAGATATTGTGATAAATTACAGTCATAGGGAACATCTGTAAACAGGGTTCCTACGTCTAAAGGCAACGTCTACTTTTTAAAATGTTTTAAATGCCACTCAGAATTAAACTTTTGATCAATTTTATAAAAAACAAAATTAAAGGAAAAACATGACTGATATCAATTACTTTGATTGGAGACAATTTTGAGGTGGAACATGTGGAAAACAATGAACATATTATAACAGTATCCATTTGGTTTCCCTTGAAAAACTCTTGTTAAATTGTCATTAAATCAGATGCAGTTGTTGGTGTGGAGTGTTGTAGGGCATTTGATAAATTATTTTTAAAAAGTAGATATTTAAGTTATTTTGAGATTTTACAATGCACCAGAGAAAAAAAAACAAATCATATCTGATCACCCATTTTAGTTTTTAAATTTTTTTAAAGATTGATTTGATTCATTTTAATACCAAATAAGGCTGTATTTTTGATGAATGTATTCCTTTGACGGACCCTGTGTAGAGCATCAGAGGCTGTCAGAGGCAGTCAACATCAGTTTAAGAAGTGCAATAATACTCTCCTTTGAGACAAATGAAAAGCAAGTTCCCCAGGAAATCAAAAGCATTAAGAAAAGTGAATGAATAGATACATACTGTGCACTCTTGCATTTCCTGCTCCTTGGTGGCAAGTCGCATGACCAAGATGTTCTCCCTGCGTGCAGACTCCTGCTGCTGCTGCTTGAGCTTTTCCTCCGACTCCTTCAGCCCCGGCACGTCATTGGCTGAGACAGAGAAGAGAAGATGAAAAGAAAATGCATCAGGAGACTTTCACAAGCAGCCAAATACAATGTGCAAAATGCAGCAATTATTAATGCTGTGACAACACATGTTGCATTGGATTCAATTATAGTAACAGCAGATGTACTTACAACATAGCTCTGTATATTTGGCCTCCAGGACCTGGACATATGCTTCATGCTGTTTCCACCTGAGAGGAGCAGAACATGTGTATAAACATTAACAACTCAACCTAAATACCACATCAATCTCATATTGCAGAGCTGTTATCTACCTTGCACACAGCTCCTCTCTGGTGAGGGTCTTCATGTCAGATTCACTGAGGCGAACCTGTAGAGAAGAAAATCAATAAGTGGTTAGAAAAACTCATTAATTAATAAAGCTCATATTTAGATACGAAGGGGCTCGTGAGATATGGTAAAATAAACTGAAAATGACTCACCTTCTTGGGCAGAGGCTCCTCGTTGGTCATTGTGAACTCTAGGAGTAAACAAAAAAGAAAAAAAAGAAAAATGTTATTCACAGCTCGGTGTCGTGTTTTAAAGCGGCGGCATCATGTTTAGCTGATGGCTGTCCACGCGCAGTGAAATATGACATGTATGCTCATTAGCTTACAAACGTTAGCGGCTAATAAATAAAGCTAGTGGTAAGTGGCGGTGAAGATAAAACCACATAGCCGAGGAAATAAAAGTTAACATTACCGGTCGATACGAGCTGTGGAGCCTACTGTTAGCTGGTGTGGCAACGATGGATAGCAACGAACAGAAAGAGGCTAGCCAAGGTTAACTCCCGGCTGCTAATAATATTTAGCATCCGCTAGCGAAATAAATATAAGTCGTGAAAATAGCGAGTGAAGATACGGTATTTTCTTTATGTTCAGCCTGGCAGCATGCAATTCTTGGCTTCGGTTTCGGCTCCTTGTTATCACAAAATGGCGGTGAAGGAAATGACTCCCTCCCTTGCGCTCCTTTTCCTGAAACTAGCGGGCTCTTGGCTGCAGATTTCGGGCCTTCAGTCATCCGTACACTTACCAGACCCGTTTCTCTCGATGTTTCTGAATCCTTCCCGGCTTCGCGGATTCTTTACAAGACGCTAAATTGAAACTATGCAAAAAAAAAAAATGAGTCGTGGATTTAAGTGTAGTTGGCTCGCTTCGGCGTAATCACCATCATCTTCGTCACTGACGGCAGGACAGAATGGCTCTGGCGGAGCTGCTGCACTGCTGCAGAGCTGCACGGCCAGAGAGGAGACAAAGAGACAGACCTCTCACTCCGACAACATTTCCGGAATCTAAAACGTGGCTGACGCGAACATTACATACTGGGAAAAATGCTCCTACTCCAGTAGTAATTTTAGCTCAACTGTGAGGTAATAATAAAGCGTGTTCGGGAGTAACTAGTTTATAGTAATTTAATTCAAAAATAAATGTAATTGTAAGTTACTGTAAAAAAATATATGTAATTAAATTACAGCAAGGCACAAGTGGGATGTAATTATGTACTACTTAAGTGCTTAAGTATGAATTTGAGGCACTTGTACTTTACTTGAGTGTTTTATTTTCATGCTATTTTATACTTTTACTCTACTATATTTCAGAAGGAAATGTATTTTTCACTTTCACCCATGCAACTGTGAACATTCTTTATTTAACTGTTGAGTTTCTCCGCGTTGTAAATACTGTATATATTGTTTGTTTATGTTATCCTCTGTGCTTATTTCCTTCATCTTCATCCTGCACGTTTTTGTACTTATTTATTAATATAGTTTATTTTGCACAGTTATCTTGCTATTTTGCTATCCCTTTGCTGCTGCAATGTTGGAAATTTCCCCACTGTGGGACTAATAAAGGATTATCTTATCTTATCTTATTTTTAACTTCATTACATTTACCTGACAACTTCAGTTGCTTCTATAAATTATGTTTTTTTTGCATATAAACATAAGAAGGGTTTATGAATATGATATTTATAATTCAATCAGATGATTTGCAGAAAATTAATAACAACTATTTTGATAAACATTTTCTTTTCCATTAAAAAAAATAGAGTTGGGGGGTACTTTCAATTTTGTTTCTAATTTATATGTTTATTTTTTGTATGTTTTCCTTCTTCCTTTCTTTAAGTTTGTGATGTTTTTCTCTACTTTTTATAATTTTGATATTTTGAATGTTTTGTTTTTCATTTTTAGACAATTTTTAAAAAGTTGGAGGGTTTTGTTTTATTTTAGTATAATTTTTGGGGGGGGGGGGGTATAATTTGAGGATTGGGGTGTGTTTTTTTCTTTCTTTTTTCACAATTTTAATTTTTTAGGAAGATTTTTCTGAATTGGGTGCTTCAAATTTTCATACTTTAATTATATATTCCTCATTATATTTACCTTTATTTAAGTACCATTTTCAGTGCAGGGCTTTTACTTGTAACAGAGTATTTTCACAGGGTGGTACTGGTACTTTTACTTAAATAAAGGATCTGGATACTTTTTTGGCCACTTTTTTGGCCACTGCAGTTAGGCCTGATCAAAATGTTGGTGATTACAAAGGGGTTGCATATTTTAAAAAATCAATAAAATGTATATATGTTGAATAAAATATTAATTCTGTTACTTTATATATTTTAGCTATGTAGGAATGCCCTCTACACGCGGGTCAGCAAAGCCATTGAGAAACATTTGAGTAGCCTTTTGGTTTAGAAAACCCCATTTCTCTCTTAATTTTCAATACAACAACACCTTTTTTGTTCTTTTTGTGTTCTGATTATGTTGTAGCATCAGTTCAACCATTGTTGCTAAAAACATTCTCATGTATATATGTCTTTGTACATCGGTTACCTGACTTGTTCTGTATCTCTTTTTCTCGTTTTAATTGTTTTTAAGAAAGGAAAATAAGCCTTATTTGTTTCTGAGTGACTCGTTTACCTTAAGTAGACGATCTCTGGCATTGCGTCCAATGTGGAAGAAGAGGCGTTCACGTGATTCTTTACTTTCTGTTAGTTTTCATAATTATGATAAATGCTGCAGCCAACTGGTACAAATTATTTCTAATTATTATCAGTTTATGCTATTTTCTTGAGGAATATTTGGGATGGTATCACATCGTATTTCTAAACGGAAATACAATATAATATATTTACATGTAGCAGATTATTTCTACAACATATTTTGTAACATCACTTCAGCTGCACTCACATGCACTTTTAGGGTGAGTTGAAAAAAATGTAATAGAAGAGGGAGGGATAAAAAAGATAATGTGTTATGTTGCAATATGTTTCGATATATACCACTTTAATTAGATATGTCTTTATATATAACCGGTCAAGATCCTTGGAAAGAGGAAAGGCTTTTATTAAACACACATTTTGCGGTTGAGGTTTATCTTTAATGCCTGCCCCCTGTCGTGAACACCCCCGCGAGATGATAATGGTACGGTCGGCTGCTCTGTCAAGTTGAAATTGCACATTTCAAGGGCAGATAGCAGCGTGAGGTTTACTCTGTACTGTCTTCCACGCTAGCATTAATATGAACATGCTGTGCAGAGCTGGCCAAATACGCAGGTAAAACTGATATCAACATAACGTTTAGTGGTATTATGCTGTTAGAAGAGCACAGGAGAAGTAGGACAGCCAACCTAACCAGTGGCGTGTTGCTCATGAACGCGAGGCAGTTGTTTGTTTTGAGCTAACAGTTAGCTAACGTGAGCTAACTTAGTTTAGCAGTACAGATTAGCTTGTGGCGCACCAAATAAATAATTTTGTTAAATTGTCGCAAAGTACAGCACTTATTTGTGATTTGCCTTACTATCAACTGAATTTTTAACTTATTGTTATTATATCCGGTCACACTTGTTCTTACCTAACTAACCTAAACTAGCCTCTAGTACACCCAGCTAATATCGAAACACCTAATTCATTGTATTTAGACAACCAATACTAGAAATGTGGGTCACTATAAGCCAGCTGCTCAAAGCTTATCAAACTTCTAACTTGTGCCAGGCTATCTTGGACTAATATTGTGCAATTTAAACACACACGCACCACTGTTAGGTCAGTGTCTCTATATATTTAGAAAAAAAATTCTCAGCCATATGCCAAGTTTCCCTTTCATGTTGACTACTTTAAAAAAAACAACACCCCCCGTATATTTTAAATTTGAAGTTTATGTAATTATGCAATGCTTTATTTGGTGTTATGACTTTGTCATTGAAAGATATTGTATGCTTTTTGTAATAGCATGCTCTTATTGATGACTGTTTTTATTTGATCGCGCCTTTGTTTTCTTTAATCTCTTTGTGAATCACTGTTGTGGTTTTTATTTTTAGATTTGCTCAATAACTAAAACTGACTTGACCTAGCCACCCTTTGACCTAGCCACCCTATATTTTGATTTTGTATTGATACAACAAGGTGGTACAAGAGCAAATAGAGATCAGTCATTTTCTTAAAAAAAAAGATTAACTTGTAAACCTTTCTCAATTCCACCCTGTCCCATCATCCCTTGCAGTACAAATTTACAATAAGAATAGCTAAATAAGGAAAAATAATAAAATTAAATAATCACCGAAAGAACATTAATAAAGGTAATAAAAATATAAATATAAAAATAAAAATAAACTTAAATAATGTGTAAAAAAGCAAAGTAAGTAGTCACTGATATCCTGGCCATTAAGTCTGACTATTGAAGACCTCTGGGGGTAAAACTAGTAGTCATAGCCTGTACATAGATGTGAATTGGCTACTCTAAACTTGACTTAAAGCTGAATTTTATCACCAATTGCATGGCTGGAAAGTTTAACCTCTGCTTTATTCCAGGTGTGCAGCCAGCCTCAGCCAAACTATAAACCAGGTAGCTGCATCGAGGCAGAAGCACACGCTCCCTGACCTGACCTACGACTATGGCGCCCTGGAGCCCCACATCAACGCAGAGATAATGCAGCTGCACCACAGCAAGCACCATGCCACATATGTGAACAACCTCAACGTCACAGAGGAAAAATATAAGGAGGCACTAGCAAAGGGTACAATCTCACATGAAAGAAAGAAATGTATCAAGTTCTGATCTAAGTTTTGTCTTTCAGGGTAAAATTTTATGTCAGGAAATCATTTGTATGTTTCCTTACATCCATAAATTTATTCTTAACTTTTCTTTATATTCACTTGCTTGTATTTTAGGAGATGTGACGGCACAGGTTGCCCTCCAGCCTGCTCTGAAGTTTAATGGAGGAGGCCACATTAACCACACTATCTTCTGGACAAACCTTTCTCCAAATGGTGGAGGCGAGCCACAGGGTGAGGCAGAAACTCATCCAGTACTCTCCTAATTTTCCTAGACTGCTTTGTTTTGTAGTTAACTTAAACCTGCATTAAGGGACACATGTCTTTGTGATAGGGTTGCTAGTAGCACTGATCTTGAGTGAACAGCCAACTCTGCACATCCTTGTTTAAGGGTTATTAGACCTCACAATGACTCTATTTTTTAGTTTCAACAACTGCCAGTATAAAATAGCCACTCCCAGTGTACAAGCTTGGACAGGCTGAAAATATATATTACCATCCCAACACAAAACAGCAGAGAATAAAGTCGATGAGTGGCTTGTGAAGCACCAACTGAATTACAGCACAAGTTCAGTATGAAACGAATATTGATCATATATTCATCAGGTGGGCAGAAATATGACGCCAGTGTCTCAACAACCTGTAAAGCTGGCGGTATGTCAGCGCTGTGCATTATATTCTTTTGTCATTCTGCCCTCTAGTGGTCAAAAATGCATCCTCAACAGATTATATGGAGACATCGTTTAGCAAAAATCAAGTCATGCAGCTTGCTTAAAAATACATTTTTCTTTATTTGTTTATGCAAATAGGAGAAATGAATTCCAGTCAGTATGTGACTGACAGGGCATCTCTCTTCAGTTAATTGTGTACATATGAAATATGTACACAATTAAGTTTACCTTAAGTGCTCTCTGATTTTGCATTTAAGCTTTTAAAGGAGAACAGTGCCCATTTTCAAAATTCATACATGTTATTCGTATGGTCTAAGACAGTCCAAAAATATAAGTAAACATGAACAACTCTCCCAAATCCACAAACTAGAGTGCTAAAACTCAAATTTGTGACGTCAAAGGTATGAAGTCTATAAAACAATCACGCATGACTTTGTCCAGCACAACATAAAATAGGGAAGTTACAAGTTTGAGACTTACTTCTGTGGTTTCTGGTGTTGAGAGATAATAGCTCACATCCATAAATATTGACTGAATTTTCCTACATCAGGGAAATAACGTACTGGAATTCTTAATTCTGGTGGTGTTCCCCTTTATTGTCCAGTATTGTCCTGAAGTAGCATCGGGTCTGTGTCTTTTCTTGTAGGGGAGCTGATGGAGGCCATCAAGCGAGACTTTGGCTCCTTCCAGAAGATGAAGGAGAAGATGTCGGCGGCTACGGTGGCGGTGCAGGGCTCGGGATGGGGCTGGCTGGGCTACGACAAGGAGAGTGGAAGATTGCGTATCGCTGCTTGTGCTAACCAGGATCCCCTGCAAGGAACTACAGGTCAGTTGAAAACAGCTTTGAAATGGAGACTTCTTTCTACAATATGTTTTTATATTTGAAGTTCCCCTCAACTCAAAAATGTTGTTGTCATGTTTATGCCCTCTAAAATGTCTGACCCTGACGATACTGACTTGTATCAGTGCAAAGTTTGTCAGTGGAGAAGTGTTTTTACGTTCCTCTACTGTCTGTTTATTTGCCTAAAATCTGAGGTTCAAATGTAACCTGGGCAGCAAGATTAGATATGTCACTCATATGAAAGACAGTCGCTGTCTTATATGGAAAACACATATCGACGACAAAAACACTGCCGTGCGTGAGCAGTGCTGCTCAGGTGGAGCGGCTTAGCATTAGCATAGTGAAAGTTTTAGAGCACACATGATAGAGTGTGCAGTTTTTGGACTTATTGCCTATTTTGGTGCACAACGCTCACTTGAGTCGAGGTCCGAATGAGGCTCAAACATTTTAGACTGAAGCTTTCTAATGCTTTCTCTAAACTTATTTGCACTGCTCTATTATCAGTCAACTAAGTGCGATCAGTGCTGGAGAAAGCGAAAAGCAAATTTATCAACCAGGTAGAAAGAGTAGATCTGCCTTCAGCACCCATTTTAAACAAAATGTTAGTATTAGTGCACATACTATAAAAGGTGTCGGTAGAGGGAGCTTAAATTGAACCATTAGGGTAATTGTCTCCTTCTCTGACCCTCAGGTCTCATACCCCTCCTTGGTATTGATGTATGGGAGCACGCCTACTACCTTCAGTACAAAAATGTGCGGCCGGACTATGTTAAGGCGATCTGGAGTGTCATCAACTGGGAGAATGTGAGCGAGCGTCTCCAGACTGCCAAAAAGTAGAATCCAGTCCTCAAATATCCCTGATAACTCCTCTCGTCCTGACCTGGACTTGAGTCAAACAGCAGTTGCAAATAATGTTCACTTTAAAGTTGCATGGAGTATCTGAGTGGTGATGTTTTTGTTTTCAGAATAACATCAGTTTGAATTACAAATGTTGCATCAGAGTTGATTAAATTAACTTTAAATATTTCCTAACTCAGTACAGATTAAATTGTCTTAATGACAAACATATTACCCTGCACACACACATTGAAGCAAATCATTATTTGCAAGTGCTTTTTACCTCAGGTCTTATCCCGACCTCCATACTTTTATCAAGCGCACAAATTGGCCACCTTTCACAACAAGGCTGGCTGTTGCTAATCACACCCAAATATTGGCTTGCATTCATGTGAAGTTGGTGTCGGATAACCAGAACACATATTCAGTGAGCTTTGTGTTTGCCAGAGCAAGTAGCACTTAAATCAGACAATTTGCAGTTCATGTTTTTGATGTATTATAATAAAATTATAGGATTTCAATTGTACAAGCTGGATGGTTGTTGCGTCATTCTTCTGTCTCTGCATGCTGGGATAGATAATCCAGCGAGATGCTTTTGCATTGAAAGCTATTGGGGAGTTATTTAAGTTAGAGAGGGGCGACAGAGAAAGGATGAAATCATGGTTGCTGTAGTCACAGCATTGACCAGCTCAGAGGCTTCAGCATACCAATAAAACTGTTAAAAACAGACCATTCATTTTCTAAATAAAACAAAAACACGCTTCACACAGTCATGGAAAACCTGAAAGTCACAGTATTTCACAACTTAATTTTCCAAGTCTGCAACAGTCATAAAATTAGTTAAAACTTCTTGAAAGTTTTGGAAAAGTCATAGAAATTTGTTGTGTGCAATGTGGTGCTGCCAAGCCAGAAAAAAAGCAGATCAGTATCACGTAATAACATGAAAAGTTTCTTGTTATAATGATGTTTTTCACATTTTAGTAAGATATTTTCACAATATGATGTCATACAGACTGTGATTATGTTATAATATTATCACTTATAAGTTTAAACATAAAATGTTACAAAATAAATAATATCTTGTTATAATAAGAAAAGTTTGTTGTTATTTTGTGATGACTTTATGTGATGTAATAACATGACAGTATCTTTATTAAAGCATGAAAACATTTTGCAACAAACTCATGTTATTACCTAAAACTGATCAGTTTATGTTGTGTTTTTTCTGGCGTGGCAGCAAGGCACTTCAGTAATGATTAACATTTGGACTTAAGTTTACTGTGCAATTCTGATCGTGTTATATGCTGTGAATGGCCATTAAATTAAGTCAAATTGCAAAATCATAGACGAGTTTGGAAACTTTGTCAATGAAAATCTTTGGAAAAACAACAGTCTTTGGAAGCAAGCGTAAGTGGTTTTCACCACATTTTCTGAGTAGTAAGGCATTAAGATTTAAAATTACCGGTCTATATAGGTATACTTGGACTTACCTATTGACAAAATGTAAATTAACCTACCTATGCTAATAACCATATTCCTGTAAACCTTCCTCTGTACGGGACCACATATATTTACCTTTATGCTTACCAGCAGTACTTGAAAAAGGTACTTTGATTTGTCCAATAATCACATATATATTAAGTTAATAATCATCTTGAAAGATCTTAAAAAGCATTCAATTTAAGTGTCTAATACCTGTGGTCACCCTGGTGGACAGTATACTTTGTGATTGTTGCTGTGCTTCTTTGCAGTTTTACCAAAAGAGGGCAGTGTTTCCAAAGGTATTCTGCTGTGCTGTTCTGAAAAGTCTTTTGGGTTGTATGCACACTTTTCTTTGCAAAAAAAACTTTATTATCAAGTGAATTTCAAATGATGAACGTTTTGGAGTTGTACATTCAGGGCACTGGCTCAGACAGACTTTCAAAAGATCATCACCTCCTTGTCCATACAACCACAGTCGATTTTAAAAGGCTGTAGCAGCACACGTGAGTTTCAAGTTCAAAAAGCAGGTTTCCTTCAAAGAAATATCAAGGACTTAACTTTCACTCGACAAATAGTTTCCAGCTGGTTCATCTCCCGTCATCCAAGTGTCTCTGCTCTTCCTGTCAGTGATTAAGACTGACCAGTTTGCCAGTGGGAATTTCACATTCCAGAGATCTCTCCCTTTTCCTGGAGATGGTGTCATAATGTAGAGGTGAACTGGTTTTCAGTGGACGCTGTGAGTTCAAGCACATGTTGACCAGTTGTGAGACTGGAATCAGCATCCTTTATTAAGTTATACATAATTTTGGTTGGGATTAGATAACTGAATTATGTAACTAAACAAATCAATAAAACACAAAGCATGTCGTTTAAACAGTTTTGATTTACACTTTGCAAAATCATCTGCAAATTATTATATATTGGCATATTTTGACTCTATTGTTACATGGATATTGACTATTAAATCTGACCTACAGGCCTTTTGGGACTTGCATATCAAAAAACTACTGATGTGGCAGAAAGCAGCTGCAGCAGAGAGCGTGTGGGAGCATAGACAGACAGACTAATGACAGCTGACTTCAGACCACTTTTGGAAAGGACGACAGACAATTTCTCCAAATTTATCAGAGCTGTAAATACAAGCAGACAAACTTGACTAGTTTCATTTGAGAGACATTGCCAGCCTTTAAAAAAACAGAAGTCTCTCCATTTATAAGATGGTGGTTTGTGTAAATGTTGCCTACTTTTGCTCTGTAAAAGTTCGGGTGTGCCAAAAATTATTTCCCTCTTCCACAACTCGTAAAAAAAGATGGAACTGACTCAGGATAAAGTTTCTTTAACCTCTGGAAGGGAAGAAAGGAAAATATTGGGACTCAGTAAAACTCTTCTCTGAGGTCTTTCTTCTTTCTCCCCTCTCCCTGTTACTTTTTCTTTACTAAAATCCTATTTTCATGCAAAAATCCGAAAGTGAAATGCATTCAACTCTGGCTTATCCCATTGTCAGTCTCCATCATCCAAAAGAAATACACGTTGATCAGTGTGAGAAAGAACCTTCAATTTCAACAAAGAAGGCTGTTCTGTTTAGTTTTCCGCACACACACACACACACACACACACACAAACTCACACACACACACAAACTCCAAGAAACACGAGCTCAACTGTTGGTGTGGTTTTCTCAGTGGGTGCACACAAGCATGCAATGAGGCTCGCATGTGGCTTTGTTTCACATCCTTTTTTTCATTGTTGGTGTATAAGCGGTGGAAGTGCGTGCCCATCACATACTGTATTTTTTACTGATTCAAATTGTGGTCAGCATCACCACACACAGAGGCATTTATTTTTCTTCTTGCATAACAATGTTGATGATGGAAACCTTCAAAAACTATATTCAGATTCTTCAGACTTGTTAGCTTCTACTTGTGTAAAAGTACTGATAGATGGATGTATCCTGGTTGGATGGATGCCAGCATGGGATACTTGAACCCCAGGAGGTACAGTATCTCTGCAGTTTCCAGGCAGAACATTATTGTAGAATAGCTTGACTGATTACAAAAAACAAAACGATTTCATTGAAATAAAGAAAAGAAACCACATATTGTGTCCTGTAACACTTCACTACTTTCAATTATGATTTGAAAAATATTTTGCAGTTAGCACCAATGACTATATAAACTTTAGAGAAATATATACAGTTAGTTAAAAGTAATGGATAAATGGTTCAAATAGATAGTTTAAAGTGATCCATAAACAGCAGTTAATCCCATTATCTAAAACTAATGGATATAACATTACAGTTGAAGTAATTAACAAAGTTATCAATACAGTTGAACAAAAAATAATGTTAACTGATAGTCATAATAGTTAGCTAAAACTAATGGATAAACAGTTGCACTGGTCAGCTGAAAAAAGTGATAAACAAAAAATAATGGATAGCATAAATGCAATTCACCTAGTTAGTTAAAATTGCAATTGAACTAGTAAGCTAAAACTAATGGATATACAATTGAACAACTGAACTAGTCAGCAAAACGTAAAGTGTGTGTATGTGTTTTATATATATATATATATATATATATATATATATATATATATATATAGATGTAGATATATAGATCTAGAGATAGGTAGATAGATATAGGCATCTATATTGGATACAGTTGGACCTAGTTAGCTAAAAGTAATGAATATACAGTTTAACTAGTTAACTTCAACTAAATTATTTGCAGTTTAACTAATAAGCTAAAAGCAATGGATAGCATAGCACAGAGTTTAAATAGTTAGCTAAAACAAATATATAATGTAGCCTATGTTGTACATAGAAGCATAAAGTAACAGTTGTAATAGGTTGCTAAAAGTTGTGCTTAAATGATATGAAATAAAATCCAGTTTTCATCCAGTGAGGGCAATGAGGGTACTGAGTTCATCTGACAGGGCTGTGTGGTGCGTCAGATAAAAAAAAAGGCAGGAAACCATGTGCTCGACAGCGTTCACACCTGCATAGAAAGATTAATACCTGTCATTAGCCTCCAAGCAAATCTGATACCCAAGCTCTGCATACTTGTCATATGACTCTTTCTTGAATGGAGGTCTTCAGTCTCTGCCTTGCAGCTTTGTCATCACATTTTTAGGCTCCAGACTATCCCCCGCCTTGCAAAGCCGTCCCACATTGTTCCCTGATGTGAATTGCTTGTGCTGTTTGCTCTACACAAGCTGTCATTGTCCCATTTGGACTGGAAAGCCATTACAAAAAGTGAAGTGTCAACATTAAGGAGGTAAAACTTTCCAGCATTCGCCGTCCGTTGTTCCTGGCAGGGAGGATGACAGAGCTAAATTCGGGGCACCCGTTTGGGTCTGAGCCCGAGTCTGAGTGCTTTGGAGAGGGAGCTCTCTACCAGGCACTGAGAGCCAGGAACCAGACGTTTCGGTGGGTCCGTGGCAGCAGAGTTTTGTGGGAAGCTTTTGATACCTCAGCCTGACAGAGTGATTGATTCATCATGGCTGCTGACGAGACCAGGCAGACAGAAAAGCATCCTCAAGAGCTTGAATAAAGTGTAGGTGCATACAGTATATTTCAGCAGCTCTCTATGACTTGGACTCTTCTGCCTCTTTTAGCTTTTCATCTGAGCATTAACATTTCTACACCTGAAAATCTCTCTGAGAAAAACTTTTCTTTCAAGAAAAGAGAGGAAAAGATTGTTTTAGCATGAGGGTGTGACTGTGTCTGGTTAATTCTTCCCAGTTATGTAACAGTCACTTGCACCAGTGAGTCTAAAGGCTTGTGGACATCGTTCAGGCAGCAGAGTGTGATAAATCACTGCAGGCCTGGGGTCATTTAGGTTTATGTGGGATTGATCCAAGCTTGACAAATCCACACGGAGATCATCGACTTTTCTTTTAAAAAGTGAAATGCTCTTCTCACTGCCAAGTGTAGCTCATACAAGGACAAAAACTGTGGACATAAGATCTTTGTATCCATGAAAACAACAATAACTGCACATATTTGCACTCGTAAAGCCTCACCTCTGTTTTGGTTTAGAGATCATTTTACAGGCTGAAATCAGTAAAACTGCACTCTAAAATCTGACAAGTTGATTTTACTTAAAAAATGTAGGAGACCCATTGCCTTGAAAACTGTAAGTACATATAACTATTAATCTTGATTGTGAAATTTATTTAAAATTTAGTAATATTTACCATGTTTAATTAAATCAGTCTTTCTAAGTTTTAGCAACTTCAGTAAATCTAGTTTACTGTGTTTTTATTCTGCCGATTGCAAACTAGTCAGTCATATTTGTATTTTATTAAACATGTTATCAAAACAGAACTTGCAGATCTACAAACTTCATCATTGCCAAAATTTTCTTTGTCATGATCGAGTTACGTCAGACCAACTTGGTTTACTGAAGTTGCTAACACTTAAGATAACAAGGTCATTTAACTCGTCATTTTTCGGTTGCAACAACTTCACAAAGTTAAGTTAATATAGCTAAATTTCAAATAAGCATAATACTTAGATATAAAGTTAACATAAATTAAGGTTTATATACATATGTACTTTAATTTTTCAAGGTAATCAGTTTCCAAGATTATTTTAAATCAACTTGTCAGTGTGGGGCTTTGAAGCATTAAAGTGAAAATCTTTACAACACCGACACCTTGTTTTTAAGTTGTGTGGAGATTACTTTCTTTGCCTGTATTTTCTTTTTCCACATCCATAATTTCTCAAGCTGCCGTCTCCATTTCTGCATTATTCATCTTGGCAATTAAGCATGTTGGATTTTGATTCAATAATCCCATTGGATTCAATCAAGACAGCGAATAAGTTTTTCTGTCAGGATTTGGCCGTCTTCGCTCATCCTTTGCTGAGAGTCAGCACACAGCAGATCCTCTTTGGCTGGGCACTCAGGATGTCAAAGGGGGAAGAGACTGAAAAGAGCTGAAGACTATTTGGAGGATACCCAAAGACTAGAAGAGTATTATAATGCAATAAGGTGCATTCAAGTGCAGCAGACTGGACCTCCTGTCTGGGATGGCGAGGACATCCATACTTAAAATCATATCAGTCTCTCCAGGTGGCCTGTTGCATCAAAAAACGTCCATAAACACAGAAAAACATACTTCCTCCTTTGTTTCCAGGTATCCACAAAAGTGGCAGAAGGTGAAACAGTAGCAAGAGAGGCAGCTTCTGTGGTTTCTCTTTCAGGAAAGCCAGGAATTACCCAAAACTACCCTTAATGACCATGTGCCCTGAGGATTTACTGCTGATTTCTGAAATATAAACAGGCATTAAAGGTGCAGCGTATGACATTCAGAACACTAATACAGCAACAAAGAACTATTTGAATGTAGTGGAGTTACGGCATCCTGAGCAAGTAATGAAATCTAGCTACCTCTGTGTGTGTTGTTATCCGAGCTTCTCTGTTTCTTGTTGTGGTAGATGGTCCAGCCGAGCATAAATATGGCCAATTTTACACTGCCTGTTCAAGGTGGGCATATCACATCATAATGCCACCTTGCCGTTCTGTATATAAGGTACAGTCTCGGAGTGAGGGGACAGAGTTGTCTTAGCTGGCATTAGAAGTAGGTAGTAACAGTGCCAATTGATGTCTGTGTAAAAGTGACGGGTGTGACGTTTTGATGACGTGTTATGAGTGCGAGCCGTTGCCAAAGATTCAAAAGGCAGCTATCGGCATTTAGCAGCTGAGTCAAAGAAGAAAAATGGTCAAAAATGTCTGCTAACTGGCAAAACAATAAGGTGCGGGAGCTCCCTATTCTCTGAGCTGAGGACGAGTTCAGCTGCCATAAAACAAAAAAGGTAAATGATTATTTTTGTCATGTTAACACAATTGTTCTTGTTTAGAGAGTGCTTCTGACACATATGTTAAATGTTACAGCAAAAGCAGACTGTGTTGGTTAAATACCTGTCATGCCTCTTTTGCTGCTGCGATGCCAGCATGCTGTCTAGCATCTCCAATTGGAACGGCATGATGCTACCATCGATTGGTTCTGTCTAAAAATGCAAAGGCGGCGTAAAGACGGGACTTTGTAGCGGCTCTATAGCGTGATCTCTGTGTACATAAGCCTCCTGTGAGTGTAACTTTTCAAGCAGTTAGCACCATTAGCTGCTAGCCACAGGCTCAGCCACCTCCATATTGAGAGCAGACAATCTCGGCTCAAACTCTGGATCATAGGTATGCTCCGAATGTTGCACACAGATTCCTTTATATACTTAATTACCATAATCATGAACACAGGTGATTCTTCATTAAATTATGTTATAACAGCAACTTTTTCCCATTATTTTAAAGGAATTTTAACATGTAAACTAAGTGGGAGGTATGTGCTACTCCCACCAGCTGTGTGACAATACACAAAGGGAGACGTGTTTGGAAAGATAAAATCTAGTGTCCATCTTTATTAACAGACCTGGTTAGCTACAGAATAGAGTGTATTTAGAGACAGAAGAGTTTATTTTCTCATATACCTTATTACTGGCTGTGCGCAGTGTGTTTACAGCACATCTGTTTCTGTGACACAATGTATAATTCAATCCTGACATAGTTTTGGCTCCAATCATAAAGATATTACTTAGATACACATGTTGACCTTTAAAAATTATGTGATGTATATGAACTTTTTGGTACCAGTTCAACAAAGAGTGAAACATGAATGAAATAAAGCTGCAACATCAAAGAACCAAAGACCTTATCTAATCAGTAACACGGCCTTTAAAGGGTGATTGAGTAAAAGATTTGACAATGTGAGGACAAGACAGGATTCTGGATCAAAAGAGTGACTTGATCGAACGTGAGCATGAATGTGTGGGAGAGGTGAGACATTACTTTTAACTTACAAATGCTGGTCTAAATTCACACACCGAATGAAATTAATAACTCAGTGGAGGTCAGTGCTACAGTGATCAGATCTTATATCACAAAGGACCTCTCCAACATGTGAGGAGGGCTTGTACTTTCAATGTGCAACATGACTCCTAATTCACACAAAGAGTACCTATAAAAGTAAGCAAGTTTTATTTAAATGGACTGAAGCCTGCACACTAGTTCTTGGAAAGCACTTGATTTGCACTGATGCACTCACACAACATCCTGTGCTGGCTGCAATATATATCCAGCTGTCTTTTCCTAAGATTATATAGTTAAGATGTCAATGCAGTTACTTTCTTTTAAGGGGGGACGTTTATTTTTGTCACTCTTAAATCTCTGCTCTGCTGCTATGCTTGGCCAATGTCAGCAGGAGGTGACAAGGTGGAAGTCTATAAGCCAAGAATAAGTTATTTCCCTACTTATACTGTATTCAGATATAACCTGGGCTGAGACTTATGACATGGATACCAATAATAATATCAATATTTGAATGTTTTAAAAATCAAATTAGAATGTATAGTACCAGGCATACAGTACATTTTTTAATTTATAAATGCTAAATGCAAATATGATGCATATTTGATAAGGATCTTTACATTTGCGTTAAGCAAACTATGATCACTGTGACTGGAAAGTGAAAAAAATAGAGCTTTAAAGCTCTGGCAAATGTAGTAAAAACATTGTCTAAACTACCTTAAAAAAATGTTTTCGGCCTCTCTGTATGGTAACTCTTTATCACCTATCAGCATATGTGCCGGTATCATTATATCTGCAATAATGTAATAGCAGTCAACATATCCTCCCAGTTGAATTATCAGTCTATCTCTAATTCATAAATAGTATTAATAGTATGAACAAATTAAATATAAAGGGTTTTTTTTACATTCAGTGTAGATCCTAAGGCAATTTATTTTTAATCTTTATTTTAATAATTTTACATCTTTTTTTGTGGATCACCAATTACGTATTTTTTCTTGAATTAAATTTGCTTGTTCAATGTAAATAAGTTCTGACTGGTAGCCAAGTAAACATGTCCACTTTAATAGAAAACAAATTTTGTAGCATTAAATAGTGTGGTTACAGTCAGACTGAGAATGCTGAAATGCTGAGTAATCAGAGTACATCCCAGGTTGTTTATTTTTTTTATTGTATGTATTAATTTGTATTATGTATCATATTTATTTTTTATAAACGTGATTTCTGTGGACTGAAAAATAAGGGTATTTCTCACTTATTAATCTTAATCTCAAAATATATTTGGATTGATGTTGCCATCTTTCTGAAAAAGAAAAGTCAGAAAAATGTTGAAATAAATGTATTTGATGTGCTATACTTTTAGCAAGATAAAATTTAAAATAACTAGCTGTATGTCGTACAACTATTTATTATTTTAGGCAAATTCAGTATTCATGCACTTCATGAATGATTTCAGCAATATAGCACCATAGTTGCTAATCTTAAGAACAAAAAGGATTTTAAAATATTGAAGTTATTGTATGATTATAATATGATGCATGTAACACAAACCCTAGCATTATGAAGTGTGAATGTAATTTTTTTTGTTTGTTTCCTTTTATATAAAAAATGTATCTGTGTCTGTATATATTTCTGTAAACTAACTTGTGAACAATAAAGAAAGTGACAAAAGAGTTGCTTAAAACCGTAATTTTCTCATGACATTTTTTTTCCTGTAATGTGATTGGCTGGTGGGCGGGAGCTAGACAGTAACGTGTGGTTGAGCGGAGAAGTCAGCTAGCGGCAACGGCGGCGGCTGCGGAGCGCAAAGAAAAGCAAGTGAGAAAAGGAGTTAAATGTAATAAAGTCGGTGAAAACTGTGTTTGCCAGTTATGGTACTGCAGAAACTAAAGCATAATAAGACTGTTGCCCAGTGAAGAGCCGGGAGTGTGTGCTGTGAGTAGCTCTGTAACTAGTAAGGCATTAGCCGTATCCGTTAGCCTCTTTAGCTAACCTGCGTAACTATGCAACGAAGGACGTTGTGAGCTAACCAGACAGAGCTCCAGGTGACGGGATAAAGCCTGCTAGCTCCTCTGGCAACGAGGGAGAAAGAAGATTTTTCCTGCCATGGTCAGTTATTAGCCCACCACGCTTAGGAGTGCACTCTTCAAGACTGCTATTGTGAGTACTTAACTTTTAGTTGGTTTGAGCAAAGTTGTTTCACAGTTTTTGGCCACCACATTCACCGGTGTCAACCAGGCGTGCACTGGTCGCTGGTGTTTATGTGTTTACATCATTGAGAACAATGTTGATTCACTTGGCTTTTCTTAATCGTCCATGTATGTATTGTATTTAGTTAGTCAGTCTTTGCAGGTATGACGTTTGCTGTTATTATCTGCCCACTGTTTACATGATGGTATTTAGCACTTTTGCACTTTGTGTTTGTATGACACTTCTCTCCTTTTACCATCCATTTTGTTGGTTTTTAGCGGCTCCGTTGTTATTGTTGTTGTAGTTGTTGCTGTTGTTGTGTTTGTTGTTGCAGTGGAGCTATGTGCTTCTGTTGGTGATCTAATGATTCCGTCTGTGTTTTTGTTTACATGGTGCATTAGTTGTTTTTGTTATGGTGGTAGACCTGTCTCCCCCTTGGGGATTAATAAAGTGAATCCTATTCTAAAAAAAGTTAAAACTCAAGAAGGTTAGAGGGTCCTATGTAAGATCATTTGTGTATGCTGATAAGCTTGTGTGTGTGTGTGTGTATATGTATATAAATTGCTAAAGATAGACAAAAAGGTACATTAAAAAGTAAATACATGGCAACTAGGGGTGTAAAAGTTTCACAAAATTCACAGTTTGGTTGGATTGAATACAGTGGGGTCACGGTTTGGTACTTTTTCAGTACAAAAAAAAGTAGAAATGCTAGATATTTCCTTGTTTTTAATGTTATTTTAATTCATTTATTTATTCAAATTATCATCATAAACTTTAAATAGGATTTTTCTTTTACTTTGAACAGTGTTGAAGCTTTACCTGAGTGAGCCATCTTGGTGTCAATTTAGCAGAATATAACACAAAAACAGCTCCTTACAAAATATATAATATAGTATTGTAGTTATGAACAAATACAAACAACAGAAACAATTTTGTTTACATTTCTAAGTGTATTGAAAGTAACATAATTTGGGCTGTTGTGTTTTTGTACAAAACAGGAATTACAGTCTGGCTGAAATGGCCTCTAAGATGAAGTCTGGGGAGAGCAAATCAGTGATTTCTTTCTTTTTTTGTTCGAAAAGAGTTGTCACTCACTGTTTTGGGTGTGTAATTTGTGCTAATGTTAGCTGCTGAGCGACAGCTGCTTTACAGTGGCTCTTGTTCCCTGGTTCAGGTTGTGTGTGCTGTGCAGTCATTGACTGTGTGTGACACCAGAGTCTGTGGCTGAGGGGAACCAAAGGATGGGTGTGTATGCTTTTGCGACGACACTTTGAGCCGGGATGGTATTATCAGTGGTAATGGCCATATGAGCACAGTGCATAGTGGTGGTGATTAGCTACTAAAAATGCATGCACGGTCGAAGCATCCACTACAACAAAGAACAGAAACGCTCGGATTACAACACAAAGAGAGACTTAAGTCCGCTCTTAGGACACCATTAATCCACTAAAACTTTAGATAGTAGTTAGTTATCTGCTGCCACATTAATGTTATAATGTTGCTGATGGTATCTGAGATTAAACAATGTAATGTGTAATCTTTGAACCTTAGTTGCATGTTCATGGGTGCATATGAATCTGAACAAGACATAAATTCTATTAGTAGTTCCTCATATGCCAACACATTGAGCTGTGTCTGCAAATTTTCCCTCTTAACCTTTACCAATACACCGTGGAAAGCTGGCTGTGTTACTAACAGCAGCGGTGTTTTTTTTCCCCCTGGGGAGGTGGAATGAAGGAGAATCTCCTTATAACACACTGGCTGAAAAACAGGCCCTTTGACAGATGTGCATGCTGGAGAAATAAGACTATAAAATCGGTTGAGGCTTACAGTAAATAGTCATGTCTGTTAACTGAAAATGGAATCACACAGTCCTTTGTCCTTATGATGCATGGGTGATTGTTTATTATATTAATTAAACTTTCCTGTCAAGTGCTTAATACACCTTTCCTGCTTTGGAATTGACCATTTTTAACTCTCTGAGCTGATAATAATGACCACTTCATGCAGAGATTGGCCAGGTGTGCAGAGGTGAGAAGCTGGGCAACTTTTTTTATGTACAACTGAGTGCATTTATCTTAACAACATGAATGCCTCCACAAAGAGACTCTCTAACATCGTGCGTAGTTATCCCTATTTGTATGATTCATCAAGTCTTGTGCCTCCTTTTGATTGTAGGCTTTTGTCTCTTGATGTGTACGGACACAGACACATCATAGAAACCAATTTATTGTAAGTGCTTTAAGGTCAGTGGCGCTTGGTCTGATGCTCTAGGTACCCCTTCAGCTACTGGTTTGGACCATACACTATATATAAAGATTAACAACGTGTTACCCAACCCACCATGATACAATAAGATGGCTTTATATATATATATATATATATATACATGCATATATTGTTATTATTATAATTAATCATGACATTTAACCCACCTTTTTATAACATCAAATAACTAATTCAAGCCAAACGTATGAAAGAAATTAACACTTGATAAGAACTGCTTTATGAAAGAAACCATCTTCGGGAAAAAAATATTTGGCATGTACTTAGAGTTTTTAGTTTGGTCCATGTCCCACTTACTCACATGGAGGGGAAGGGATTTATGACTGTACTGCAGCCAGCCACCAGGGGGCATTCAGGATGTTTTAGCTTCACTATTGGGGAGCTGCCATGTTAGCACTGCCTAAAATGACAAATCATCTCTTGGAAAAATGTATTTGATGTGTTCTTTAAGTTTTTAGTTCCACCATTGTCCCATTCACTAACATGGAGGGAGCAATTAAGATGTTTTGACTTCACTTTTGGGGAGCTGTCAGGTCTTCCATCTCTAAAGACAGTCTATGGTTTGGACGTTCAGGGACGGCATGTCAATTTAGGATCATTACATGTATTGCGTCTTTTAGAAGTGAACTTCTCACATAAAATGTACAGTTTCCGCTTGTTAAATGCATACAGTCTCAAAATAAAGAACATTGGTAAAAAAAATATTGTTTTTAGGTTTTCTTCCTTAGGTTTAGGCACCAAAAGTACATGGCTAGGTTTAGAAAAAAACATGTATGTAACTTCAAGTGACATACTCTACTAGTGCAGTGTGCTGCACATACTAGCGCATTTTGTTATTAAAACAACACAATTGGCTTTTACATGGGATACAGTGGTTTCTCAGGTTTAAAGTCTGGAGTTTTTGACAAATTACCATCCCTTGTTGACCAATCCTATGCAGACTTTTTTCGGTCTTTATACTGCTGCAGTTGCTCCAAGCATCAAAAATGCCACCACCCGGTGCATCTCAAGTTGCAATTTGAGATGCACCAAAATTTCTAAAGGGTTCCTCATTTTATCTGTATCTGATTCTGAGGGCCACTTACCAAATGTTGGTATCTGACAAGTTGGGAGTGAGACTGGGTTGGTTGTAAAGTTGCTGGTAAGGGAACTTAAAATGGCACTGCAAGCTGCTAAAAAAAGTCACCACCGGATAAGTGGTGAGTGGTGGACTAAGATCAGACAGGACGCCCAGTTGCCTTTAAAATCCAATGTCCTGGATGACTGAATATCTTTATAGAAAACAGTTGAGCACCAACTCATTGATGTATAGTGGGGTTCAATAATCACAGCAAGCTATCTAAATCTGAAAACTGCTCTCAGCTGACTTCATATGTCATACATAATGAAATCATGCTGGACAGAAGAGACAGTTGTCTGTATTTTCACTAGAATCCATCAGAATCCATTCATCATTCTGGTCTGTTATATTTCATTGTCTGTCTAAACACATCTCCACATGGAAAACTATGAGCAGAAACCAGAATGGAAAAGATGACTGGGTCACAACAGAAGGTATTTTGAAAAGAAAAGAAGAAAAAAAGAGAATGGAGGTCAAAAGCTACTTCAAATGTTGCAATGGCATATTTTTCACCTCCTGTCCACAGTTTGAAAAGAAAAAAAATAGAAAAAGTTTCCCATGAAGACATCTAAAGGAGTTTTCGGTCTAAAGGGAGACTTTTTGGGGGCTTTTTAAAACTAATTTCCTCTTCTTGTCTGATTTCACCTGCCATAGGCCTTCACGGGTCTGAGTCCTGTTTGAAACGGTGACTAAAAAACAAGGAAAGCTGCCCAAATTAGAGGGAAAGTCTAGACTGCCGCTCTGTAACAAGAACCAGCCTTTGATTGTTGATCAATTTAAAACCCTTGAATGTGGCATGAAGCGTTGTCATTCTTGGGGCAGGAAAGGCATTTGAGGCTAGAAAGGATGTGGCAGGAGACGAGGTCTGGATAAAATCAAGTGACATGAAGGGGGAAGCCTCCGGGTGATGGGGGCAAAGGTCAAAGTTAGAGTCAGCGATATAGGAGATAAAACTGTAGATATGGTAAAGTTGCAGGTTTAATGTCCGTGTTGTTGTTGTGTGTGCATCTGTGAGTGTGTGCGTGTGATGGAGATTTCCCTGCCAGGGGATTTTCCATAGTCACTGCTGTATTCAGAAACAGATGCAATATTGGCAGTCAGACCAGTATTCGGGTAGAAAGTCTTAGAAAAATAAGCCCTCAAAGCATTCTTCCTGCTGTCCCAGCTAATTTCACACTCACCCACTTTCTCGCTGCCATTCCTTCTTTTCATACAGCTTCCTTGACTACACTGACTCTTGTTCATTTTACTCCCACCGCACTATTTTACTCTCAAGTCTCTGCCTGTTTTTCTTCTCATTCTTTCCCCTTTTTTTTTAAGGATTCTGGAATAAGCCGCCTCTTCTAAACAGCCACTTGTTTCAAACTAAACACTGATTCATGTCAGTATTTAAGAAACAAATTTATTGCACATCATTAATTTCCTGCATGAGGAAATCTTCCGCTTTGATGACAATCTTTTATTAATGCAGGACAGATTTAACTAACAAGTAATTCATTCTCACGCCTTTCCTGTGTGCTGTCTGTTTCTTTCACTATTCCCCTCTTTCCCTCCCTCTCTCCCTCTGCTGCTCTCTGTCCATGTGATATGATTCAGCATCAGTGGAAGTCTTTAAAGCAGCACGTGAGTGACCTCATCCTCACACATCTGCCGCAGTGTGTAACCAACCAGGGCACCATAAACGGCCTCAGCACTCTGCAGGGGTTATTATCAACACATGCAAACACATAGCCCTGATGGACAAATTATCACTGTGTACACATGTTCATCTAATCAGATACAAGAGTACTGCACATTTGAACATGCATTTCACATACAGATGAGCATGGAGTCTGCATGCAGTACAGACCCACACACAAGCAATAACTCTATTATTTAAGGTGGATTTTCCTTACAAACACCTTAACAATAGAAACACTCCGACTGTGGAGGGAGTGCTTGTTGTCAATGCCTCATTAGCAGCATAACTTTTAAGAGTCAAACAATGTGTGTTTGTGTGTGTATGTGTGTTGGGGTGAGGTAATGATTAAATAATTACTCTGTCAGCTCTGGTGTGACGTACCAATTGACAACAGAAGATTTTAGAGGTAGGTTCTTAATTTAAATGTTATAAATAAGTCTAAGGGCCTTAACGCAACAAGCTGACAATCCGCTTCTGGTCAATGTTGGGCTGTTGGTTAGCTTCTGTCTCCTGAGTTTCTGTGGTGTTCTGCATCGTCGGTACAAGTTGGCCTTTGTCGGCCCTTGTTAGCTTTTTCTGCTGATTCAGCATATGTTGAATTGGTGTAAGAGATGGAAGTGCCTGTTGGTGAGAGAGAGCACTCTGATTGGCAGGACAGCTTCGTGCACAAGAAGAGAAAGCCTTAGTGGGGACGCAAACAAACGACTAAAGTCAAGGGGGAGTGAGATTGACGTAAGAGAGAGAGAGAGAGAGAGATTGGATTGTGTTGTTAATGTGCTAACTGGTTAACTAGCGTCTTGAATCCGTTCTGTCAGTTTTTTGTTTTCCCCTTTAAATGACAATTACAAACTACTATCCCTAGCTGGTATGGAAAGTAATTTCCTCTCATGCAGGCACATTAGTTGTAGTCTTTGCCGTATGTTCAAGTGTAACTTTTTGGCAAGACTCAGGCGATGTGTGGCATGCAGCAGTCGGCCTGTGTTGCCACTATTTCTTTGATGTCAGTTTGGTGTGTCCGGACCTTAAGAGCTAAACTAGCGTCTCTGTGATGCTGTAATGTTCTTTTTTAGGGCTGCTGGAAGTATTAACCAAAGCTGCCAAAATGCTTTGGACAAAAGCGCCAGGTGATGACGCTCAATGAAAAATCTGGGTATTTGCAGTGATGATGAATGTCTGCACCAAACTGCATAGTAATTGATCCAAAAGCTATCTGATCCACATCCTGCAAGTGGTACAGGAGGAAAAATCTGAACACCGAAGTCATTTGGATTCTTCCTCTGGGAAACATGAATGTCTGTGAAAGGTTTCATCTAGTAGCTGTTGAGATATTTTGGTGTGCACTAAAGTGGTGGGCAGAGTAAGAGAAAGGTCTGCTGCATTTGGAGACAAGGTTAAAAGTGGTTAGAGAGAATCAAAACAGTAAAATTGTGGGCCGTAAAATATAGACAATGAGCTGAAAGATATTTAAACACTGCACACGGGAATTGCAGAGTCGGGAGATAATTCACTGTTGGTTTATCACCACAAACAACCCCTTTCATACTACACATAGTAATTTGAGCCATTGTTACTATAAAAATATTGATTTGTGCAGCTTTAAATTAATCAGTCACATTATAAAAATTGCCTTCTGCAATTTTAAAGGGATAGTTAGCTGATTTTCAACCAGCTTTGTATCAGAACAATGTGGGTTGTATGTGTAAATGAACTGTGGTAAACTTCCCTCCATCTAACTAGTGATCCACTTATCAAATATGAAACAACATTCTGTTACTTATCTGTGTTTTAGCTTGCCATTCAGCTGTAATATGAGATTTTTTCCTCCTGGCTGGCCGGCCACTATTATTTCACTTGTACAAGTTAGCATTATGTCACCCACCAGCAGGAGCAATCTATTGGTCATTTGCAGTGCATTCTGGTCATTGTAGGTTTTTTACCTCTTAAGCAAACGTGCTTTTTCTTTGGTCACGTCACCAGTGTCTTTCTACTGCATAAAAATCCTAGTTTTATTTAAGAGCCATCTTTTCAGCAGGGACATTCTTCTTAAATGCATACATACATACAGCATGAGCCCCCTGTCACTGTAAAGACCTACAACCTCCATAAACATCCTCTGTTGTGCTCCTTTTGTCCCTCCCATGAGCTTCCGTTTGTTGGCCGTCGTCTTGCCTAAGTCAGCCAGCCGGCCCAGGCAGCTCCTGTTGTGATGTGACTTTTCCATCCAGAGCTGTAGGCCTCGGCCAATCAGCCAGAGAAGAGTGGGGCCTGTTCTTTCACAACATCTCCTGGCTCCACCGTCAAGGATGTTTTTTAATGCAGAGTGATTAATAATACACCAAGTAAAATATTGCCCTGGAAGCCTCTTTGGGAAACTGCATTCTAAATTTTCCATGTATGACTTCCCTTCTGTGTGAGATGGCTTTTCAAGATGTGATGTTTTTCTTTTTTTAATTTAGTGGTGCAATGCATGAGGCAAGAGGGTAGCAGAGGACTGTGTATCTTAGAGCCCAAGTTTCAGATTTATAAGACACTGGATGATGTTTGGATCAAGCATCACTTCCGTTCATTAAGTGTCATTGTGTTTGTATGTGCTGTTGCATGTTTTGGTGTCAATACTGTTGCATCTGTTTGCAGCCTGCACACACGAAAGTACTTGTGTTTCTGTTTACTTCACATCTGTTAGTGTCCCTCTGTGCATAAATAAATCTTGTCCGTGAAGTGCTTTCCAATGGCAGTTAAACGATAAGTAACGATGTCGATCATGAGCACAAGGACCAGACTGGTTACGTCTTTGCACAAAAGCTACCGCCTGTAAAACCAGATTGTTGCTATGTGTTGCTGTGATCTCTGTCTGTTTCCCCAGCTGCTGGCAGAAGGGTGTAACATTTACAACTTCAGAAAGTCAGACAGGGTGGGTGTGAGTATCAAAGACTCATGGAAATGGAGGCGAGTTTTAGAGAAAGAGGAAAGCAAAATGTAAAAGTAGCCGAGCCCAAAACAAGAGGCGGTCAAACAGCACTTGCAAACAATTCTTCTCATTTGTTGTAACTTGAGTTAAGCACAAGATGAGTCAGTTTAGCATGCCTATGGGCAGCTGACCTCCCCAACACCATCTGAGCGACCTGGTCTACCTGTGTGGTTCTCTACCAGGTTTAAACAAATGCTAATAATTATTTGCAACAACTGTTTAACCCCCTCCAACGTTGGGCCAAGGCTGATTGACTTTGAGGGATCACAGCAGCTGAGATTCAATAGCCCAGAGACATATGGGGAGAAATTCCAACAGAGTAACGCACATATTCCACCTTCATCTAACACGTGGAGAAGAGGAATAAGTCAACTTGTCAGATTTTCTCAGTTCAATAAATGAGCTGAGAGAGACATAATAAACCAAAACACTTTCCATACCATGCTCACATGCAGAGACATGCCTGCTTTAGGTTAGCACGACTGCCAGCCATGCCTTCTTTTATTGTGTGTTTACAATATGACTTTACACTGGTTTACTGTATGCACGGCATTTGATGTAACATCCCGTCAAATTACATAATGTGATAAAAGTTTAAGCACAAATTTAACAGTGTGTCACAGTCTTTGGCTCAGACATGAGTCATTACTGCTTCATCAAAACAAGGCGACCTCTTCATTCATTTCAATGAGGCCACTGTGTCGATCTCCAGGCAAGGGAGAAAACGATTACTGCCTTGATAACTTTCCAGAGCAAAAAGATCCTGCTTTAAAGGAGTAAAGACCGCTGTGCAGTGTCTTGGCATCTGATAAGCCTTCAAACAGAATTTCCTGCTTCATATTTTATCCTCTCATTGGTACCTGTGCAAACAGCCTCTTGCGTCTTTTGATGGATTGCTGAAGTGAATGCTTCTACAGAGACGGTAGAGGTTTCTGGATAACGGTAACAGTGGAGAAAGGGAAAGCTCTTTGTGATAATCTCCATTGTCTGAGGTGAAACAAGGACGCCAAATAGTGACCTTGTTTACACCATTGGCCTCTGAATTAATTCATATTATGGGGGATTGCATTAAGACAGATAAGCATTTGGTTCAGGCCAGTGGTTAACAGACCAGACCAGTGTCAGCAAAATAAATACCTGCTGAATGCTTTTGACGCTTGGGGCCAAAACTTTTATATTTTGGGAAATAGGCTTGTTCTCTTTTTACCAAGAATTAGACTACAAAATCGATAACCACTCTCATGTCTGTGCTTGAAGTATGGAGCCGGAGCTTGGAGGCAATTAATTTACTTCAGTTTAGTTTAGCAGAAACAAACGCGTAATATCTCATTTATTTAATTGGTATAAAAACTGAGGTGTAAAAGCATAACAGAGGCCTTAGGTTGACACAGCTATAGCTGTTTCTTCCAGACTTTATGTAAAGCTAAGCAAGCATAATATCTAACATAATAGTATATACTGTATATATTGATATATCTCCAGCAGCACTGTCCCTGGGATATTATGCTTTTATACAACTAAATTGAAACCTCAAATATGTTTTTAGGGAAACATGCGAACAGATTTTACAGATTTGATTTATTTGGGTCTTCTGTCGGCTGTGACTGGTATTTTTTCAAGGATCTGTCTAACAGATGGGGAGTCGATGGAGGAGATAGGCAGCATTTCCTCCACCACATCCATTAAGTCTTTGTCTCTTGTCACCTGCAGCTGTCCACAATAAAAATCCAGTGTTGATTGTTTAGCAAGTGTAACGGCTCCAGCCAACCTCCAGGGCCGCAGAGGGCTCATCTTTGGTGGGGTGTATTTCCACTGGCTAAGAGGCTTAGTGCCACTTACTGAAACAAAAATGTTCTTGTCATCTTACCCCCTGATAAAATCAAAGTGTTTCCATCTTCCATGCTAGCTTGCTGCTAAATTGTGATGCGCTTGCACAGTAAAACAATTTCAAAAATGAGCCCCAGGGATGTGATTGTTGGATTTCAAATCAGTGGTCTTGACCATAAAAGTAAGGTTATAATGACTTATTTGTTTTTAGGATAACTTTAATATTTTTAATGAAATTGTGTTAGTAATTAGTTACACTACTAATTACTGGTAAAAGTCATTTAATTACTGTAACACCTTACTAGTAACACTGTGTTACTGCCCAACGCTGGTTTCTTTTTACGTTATGTGAAAATGTTGCTAATTAGCCTTAAATACCAAGCAAATTGCAAAAAAATGTTTACTAATACTAGTATGTATTTAATTTGTTTTCACATAAATAGGCAGTCTTTCAATACAATATCTATTCAAATTGACTATTATTTTTATCATTTCTGTTTTTAATTAAAATTTAATCAAAATCACAGCCCTCCCCAAATTCTTACCAAAGTGCATTTGTTGCTCAAATCTAACCACAAACAGGAGTCTGGATGCAAACCTGTGCTCCTGGCCCTGCACTTTATATGTCTTCAACCTTGACCACCTCCTTGTGACTCCATCTCAGTACATAAACGTAGTGTTTCATAAACTCAAAGAAACATTGTCCATAAACGTATTCCAGGCAGCAATTACATTGTCACCACAAGGTAATTAAGAGTGCAATCTATCAATATACAAACATAATTTCTTGGAGACAGAGTTGATCTCTAAACATGTATTTAGTATCTTTTAGCGAGTGACAGCTGAGCTAGCATCAGAATATACCCACGTATCTGATACTGAGCTCATCTGACACTGTGTTCCAGACCTTGGGCACATTTACAAACCTCTGGATTAAGGCTCATTAAATCACCTCCTCTGCTCTTGTCAAATGCCAAGTTGCTCAAATTTTCTATTACTTCATTATTATCCTCCACCTCTGCAGTAGATACAAATACGTCATTGGAAAAGTTGGTGCCAGTGGAGGCCAAGGCCAGCAGCGGCTTTTCTTGATAATCAAAACACAACGTTGGCAGCCGTGTCTGCCTTTGACAAGTTTATTGTTATGGACGTCATTTTTCTCCATGATAACTTTCCAACACGATGGTCCCCTATTGTTGAGTTCAAAGATATGATTTCATCACAATCATTAAGGGTAGTTTAATATTTACACTGCTCTAATATGACTTTTATCACTCCAAAACAAGCATCCTTTTATGATTGTGTGCAGATAGTGCCATAGAAACAAGTGCAGTGAAAACCGGGTATTGCTGAATTTAACTTGTTCCTTATTTGTTCTCAACTCATTGGCAGTGGTTCACATTTACACACTGACGCTAGGAACATGTTCAGCATTAAAGAAATAGTTCAGCATTTTTGAAAATATGCTCATTCACTTTCTTCACAAGCATTAAATGAGAAGATCAGTATTTTCCAAAATTTTAAGGCTATTATTTTTCTTAAATCTAAACAAATTACAAACTCAAAAAAGTATTTTCCAGCTTGTTATCCGTAAAACAACAGAACTCATGATGCAGCCAGTTAACTGTGAGATGATTCTGCCTAAAGACAAATTCATGTTTATTACAATGTGGGTCTTATTTTCATAGTTTAAGTCATTATTTTTACTGATTACACTGTAACTGCTGAGATATGGGAATACTGAAAGTAAACACACCCAAACGGAAAATGGATAACATGCACTTATGGCAAACTAAAAAGTAAGAATTTGTACAAAACTATGGAAAGTATGTGCCAGGAAAGAGGTCTGTAAACTTTGGTTTATGTTTACAACAGACAGTTTGGAAAAGAATTTCACTATTTGAACTTTGTTTTTTCTTCCACAAAAGTTTGGCTAACATGGGGTTTTGTTACGAACTGTCTGATCTTCTGGCTGCTCAGTTTTCCTGCCGCATCAGACATCTTATGATAGATCTCATGCAAAGAGTCCATGGAAAAGATGAACATGAGAAAGCTAGAAAAGCTAATATAAGTTTTATGAATCTGAAATTTGTCTAATCTGCCTTTAATTAATTTTTGTTGAGAGAGAGCTGTCGGGACTGTCAACCAATCAACAAAAAACTTAAACTTCAGGGTAAAAGAAACTTCCCTTAGTTACAGCTTCAGTTCTGTTCCCCTTCTTTTACTCCTCCTCAGTCCTGAAGGCCATACAAAGTTTCCCTTTTAGTGCAGTCGGTCTTGACAGCCACCTCGATCCTCTGATTTGTTGACCTTAAAGGGATAGTTTGGATTTTTTTTGAGTGGGGTTGTGTGTTATCTATAGTAGATGGTGGTCTTTTTGACCCCAGTTTGGAGAGGCAGACAGAAATACCATTACAGAAGAAAAGCTATTTACAGTGGATGGGGGCTGCAGCATAGCATACAGTATTTTAGCCACCTTATCGGTTTAAGTGTGCGCTATATTTGAACTATTTTTTTTCAGCTTTACCTTGATGTCAGACAGCCCTTTCCGAAATGGAAACTGAACTGAAAGTGAAACATATCTATGCTCTCTTCAATTCAGCCGGACTCCATTGACAAAAACATACATTTTTACCTTTTAGATACTGGTCTACCGCTGCCTCAGTCACTGTGTGTCACTGTGTGACTTTGGTGCTTTAAAGGGTTAGTTCATATTCACAAAGTCACAAAATAACACAAACAAAAACTAACTGATCCAGGCAGAGGTAGATCAGCAGCTCCATCTTCAGCAAGGTAAAATGACATGTTTTTGTCAAGAGAGCCTTTGAACAGAGTGATAAATCAGCTCCAGTTTCCCATCAGAAATTGCTGATGGCAAGGAAAAGGGGAGAAAACTTTCTACATATAGCCTTTACGTAAACTGATATTGGTTTTTTAAATCATTTCAATTGTTTTTATTGATTTTTCAAGTCTTTCAAGTCAGTGCAGTACCATCAGTACGAAACAAAACAAAGCATACCCAAGACTTCATTCCCACACACCCTACCCTCACCCAGCTCAGGTCATGAAGCACATGATAAAAATAATAGTAATAATAATACCAACAACAGGAAAAGATTAAATAGAATCAGACCTCTGGCCAGTAAGGTTGTGATAATATTTATATTTTTTTTTAGGTGGGCCTTTTTTAAGATGGCTTTAATACATTTTGAGGCTGTTCCTGTTCACAGCATTACATTTCTTTGCTTCATAGCTAGGGACATCCCGACTGCCATCTACTGTATGAAATTCACTGGCCATGGATATATACTTCATACAACACCACTAAAAGAACTCTCATCATCAGCTCACAGAGAAAAAAGTCCTGAAAATAAAATGCATTAGTCTTCTGCAGCTGAGATAGAGCTGGATTTTCAAAGAGTTTATGACGGAAAAAAGCTACAGCATCTCAAGTGCCTCTGTGACCTGGCAGTCAGGATGTTCAGGGCCTCATTAATCGATCATATTGTCCATAATTGACTTCATTAAGGGTTTAACAGGAACCGTAAAGACACCACAACTCAGTTAAGCTCTTTCACTGCCTCTTTATCAGATCTTCAGTATTTAAGCCGCCCATATAAGATAGGATGACATAGTGGTTTAGTTAGCCAACAAACCAAAGCCATGGGAGCAATTACCCATAATCCTAAACCCTATCTTTGTGGTTTATGGGCCAATAAAAGAAAATATTATCTAGAAGCTGCTGGATGAAGAAGCATTTGTCCACATGACTGTTATGAATGTGTGCATGTGTGCTTTATATTTACACAAGTGTCGTTGTTTATGAGCAGCACGCATATCTGTAGTTGCATATAATGACTCGTGGGACATGTTAAATGCACATCAGACCTCACACACAGTCACAAAGGAAGGTCAGTAGCAATCAATGTCAGTGTTTAAGTGTAAGTAAATACCCTGCTCTCCACAAGTTAATGATGTCTAAAATCCTCCATGTTTTTCCAGATTTTTTTCCATCACGTGAAGTCATTTTAGGCTAAGCTGTTGACAGAATTGGGATATGCTGCATCACTTTTTCTCAGCATGACCTGATTACCTGGATATTAGTTTGCCTGACTAATTTTATCCTTATTTGACTGCCTTAGATTGTGGTGTGCCTGAAACATAAAACAGCTCTTTCATAACAGGGTGTGTTTCCTTTTTAAAGTTGAATAAATGATGGCAGCATTTCCTGGGCAACAGGAGCGGAGTTTAATGATTTCCACAGTATTTCATGACATGAATAGAACAGTATGGCTCTAATTTCTAAGCTCCCTGTCTCTGTATTATGTCTGCTGTTCTCTCCTCCTGCATCTCTCACAAAAGAAAATGAGACACCCAGTGTTATATTTCAGACTTTTACTTCTGTGAAATCTTTAAAGGTTCAGTGTGTAGCATTTAGGGGGGTATGTTGGCTAAAATGGAATAAAATGTAGTATGTTTTCTTTTGTGTATAATCACCTGAAAATAATAATAATAATAATAACAGGTGTGTTTGTTACCTTACAATGAGTTGTATCTTCATAGGAGGGGGGTGCTCGTCCACGGAGTCCACCATGTTGCACTGCCATGTTTCTACAGAAGCCCAGAACAGACAAATCAAGCACTGGCTCTAGATAGGGCCATCTGCATTTTGGCATCTGCCACCATAGATAGCAGCCCCTTCGCGAAAGGAGCGTCAAAAAAATTTCCTTTACATTAAACTGCTTTATTTAGTTTTTATACCAGTTTAATCACCGGATCAGTTTGTTTTTGAGAGGAATCAACCTCTGCTGATAATTCAGCTCTCAGTTAAAACTTTCTGAACAATAAACACTGAAGGAATTCTTACTGGGAGAAGTTTTCAGCCCATTCTCACTCGCAAGTCATTAAATACCACCGCTCTGTCAGTGATCTCTGCATTAGAGACCAACACACAGAGACGCCTTTCGCATCATTATGTTACGCACCGGTTGGGATTATTTTGAAAAAACACACTAGCAACGGGCAGAAACTGTACATTTCCTGTGAAAACAGAAGTGTATTTGAAAAGACAGAATGCATAATTAACACGCCGTCCCTGAACGTCCAAAACAGATGCAGGCAAGTAGTGAGCGTGTTATATTTACACATGTAGGTCGACTCTCAAAGCTGTGGTATGTGATGAGTTGGGGTGGAAACGTGTTAAAGGCACAGCTAGTTGCAATCTGCAGCCCTCACCACTAGATGCCAATAGACCCCCCCTAAATCTTTCTCACTGCTCATTTAACAGGTAACAGAAGTCAAACCACTGATAATCTGAAAAGATAACAATGATTTTTGACTCTTCAACGCTCACCTCTAAATTCTCCCCTATGGAGTCTCTTAGGTTCATGCGTGACTTATCCTCATGCCAAAACAATGATATAATCAAAATCTCAGCAGGCTGAGTTCATAACTGACTTTAACAATGAGCTCAGAGCAACAAAAAAGAACCCCGACTTTCATCCAAACCCCATTAAAAAAACAGTGAGCCGAGAGCAAAACAACCGAGTCTCTGTCACTGCAGCCTGCCTGTTATGTAATCTTGGAGTTTAGTAAATATTATGTCTCTGAGCAAATGAGAATTCCCAGATCTTTAATTTTCATTTGACCTTTTTTTTTCTTCATGAAAAGCTTGTTCAGAGGGACAGGCCATTTTCACGTCTCTCTGTTGTTTATGGCTCCCGTCATTCCAGCTGATACTGCCGAGGATACTCGATATTCCCCCAGATCCTCTGCAGATCCTCTCCGCTGCCAGTTCTGTTTCTCTTCTAATACATGTAACATTTTTTATAAATCCTTACAGAAATGAAACCTTAGAACTGCATTTTGTAAGGGTCTTATAACCTCCTTGTCTATCACGAGTAGTTTTTTGGTTAAACCAAAACACCAACAGAAAGTGACCGATTCAGGCTTATAATAAACAGCTCAAGTTCCGATTGCTATGCTTTTTCTACAGAAAACATAGGCAAACATGAAAAAAGAAGGCTTTTGCATACATGCCATGTGGCTTTACTCTCAGTACATTTGAAATAGATTCAACAATATTAAAGCTTGGGTAGGCAGAAAACTGGTAAAGGCAAAAAAACAAGGCTGAAATTGAAAATACACCCTTGTCCTGAAGCGCCTCACCTCTGACCTAAGCCCCTCCCACCATATGACCAAGCGCATATGCACACACTTCACACAGTAACTAGTGTTTCCGATAAGAGTAATTCATCTTATTTCATTGTAGAGTTGCGTACATCTCATTTTATCGGTCTTGCCTCGCCATGTTCTCTTACTCTGACAACAAGAATAATTAGCCAGCTAACATTAGCCGCCCCACCATCCGCTCGCCTCGCTCTCCACTGCCAGTGTCGCCAACGTGCCAACTCTCACGCTATGTTTAGCCACTTTTCAGATCCTCTTAGAGACTTTATTCCTAAAGCTTACTAGCAACAAATTTACTTTAAGCTTGTTTGCTTTGCTTGTACCAAACAATACCAGATGCTTTTTTTTTCTAAAAGCCCACAGCAACATATTGCACATACTTTGACAGCATTGCATAGCCTGTTGATTGATTGATTAAATTTTACATGTTTAATTAAATTCTTCACAACCAATTAATTGGTCGTAAGTTAATAGTTACATCCCTAGCTGACGCTGTCATTTTCTTGATTTAAAAGCACAAGGAAGTGTTGCAGTATAGTGTAAGCGTCATAGCTCTCATGTCATTAAAATGATTCATTGAGGATTTTTCATTAAATCAACTATAGCAAAGTTTCAATGCTTCCATTAATGTGCAAAGATGTCACTAATATGCAAATAGACAGATGATGTCATCCAGCAACTTAGAGCAAGTGCTAGTTGGCGAGAAGCAGGGTACGCCTTGGTCACCAGACTACTGCAGGGCTTGGTTGATACTGACACATTTTATTTCATTTATTTTGAGACTTTTAGATTTAGATTTAGATAGATAGTATGTCTTCCTTTTTTGGATTGCTTTGTAGTGCAAGCAGTTGTTGTCAGTGCTAGAATAGTAACTTTCTGTGCAGGATTCTCCACCATTAAATCAGCCAATAGGAGCGTCCTCTCTCTGACAGACAGGTACGCTATCCTGTCATTTTTTTTGTCCTGAATGAAATGATTGGATGAGGTTATTGGACGCCCCTGATACCAGATTTTCTTTTTTTTTTCCTGGAGCATTTCATTGGTTGATTGCTATTGGCATATGAAAAGATTTTCAGCAAACTGAACAGCAAAAATCTTCTAAAATAAGTTGTCTACTCCAGCTTTTAGTATCATAGTCTTAATATTTCTGCACACCGATAACATAATCAACATGTTATAGCTTGTAAAATTCTTAATTTTGAGTGTCTTTTTCTCACCCTTTCCCCCCTCTATTCTGCTTTTCTTTCCACAGCCTTCAAATGATTCTTCTTGCAATGATTTCAGCTTGCTAGAATGAAGTCTAACTTTTTCCAGTCCAAACAGCATGTGACCCACTTCTGTCAAAAAGACGCAAAAAAGCAGCATGTGGAAAACAAGTTAGAAGACTTGCATTCTTTCACAACTACACTTTTGTTTGTATGAGATTTTCATGTTCCTATAATTAAGCAATTTTGTGGTGTATTCAAATGTATTGAAATGAGCTTTTTCTAAATTAATACAAAAATTCCAGAGGTAGTTTACTGGCAATGAGCAGCCAGAGTCTGAAAAGTAGCTGAATTCATAATGTAAGATCCACGTGTGGAAAGTCAGCTGGGCCTGGACTCAATCAAGCTAGCGTGGCCTTTTGCCCTTTTTTTATATAAAGGATCTGCAGTTTGCTCTGTGCACGGACGTTGACTGAAAACTATTACAGAGCATCTGACTAGAAAATAGCTGACACATGATGTTTTAGTGCCGTGTCATTATAGATGGATGTCACAGTGTTAGCTTGGCTGGGAAGAAGCGAAATTTCAAAATCTTTGGATGAGTTTAAAAGGCAGCAATCGTATGTGTGTGTTTTTGTTTATGTGTACACGGGTGAATGTTGACGGCGGTCACCATTTCATCCTTCTGTCTACTGATGTCAGCCTTTGGCTTCTTGATCAAAGCAAATGCAACAAATCGCAATCCAATTCTTAATTCAAAGTTTGGTGCTTAAGAAAGACGAAGTAAATTCTTAATGAGAAGAGAAAATGACAACAACAACAGTAATCCCACATTTGATTAGCCAAACTCTTGTCCATTCAATGCTGTGTGTGTGTGTGTGTGTGTGTGTGTGTGTGTGTGTGTGTGTGTGTGTGTGTGTGTGTGTGTGTGTGTGTGTGTTTGGAGCACATATTTTCCCTGAGGACCACCATGCCTAGATGAACCAAGCCCTCAGGAACAGCAGAAATTATAAATATTTGGTCCATTTTTTGGGGGGGGCTGAGAGTCACAACTCCCACGAAATGACTGGATCAACATTCCATCAATTTGCTTCGGTCCCTCCAACAAGTAAAAACTAGAAATGTGTAAAAAGCGAGTCCTGTCTGTTTGAAAATGACTCCGATAAGTCATTGTAGAGGCAATGGTAAGCAGCAGAGCAACTTTGTTTGTGTTTTAATATTTCATATTAAAATAAATCAATCTAATCAGTGCATCATATTATTTTAATGATCCAGTTGATTAATTCAGTACTGGTTGATACAGTCTATACACTTTTAACCTCAGTGTAACCAACTGCGTTATCAGTTGGCATAACTCGAGAGTAGGTGGATCAGTCCAATCAGCTTTCTTAAGCGCTGGCTTCTCAGTTACCCATGACACCCTTTTCAAGACATTAGCGTGTAACTTCCATGAATGAGAATAAGAATAGTCTTTATGTATGTAGCACTTTTCAAGCTTAAGCACAAAGTGCTTCCCAGATAAAAAAGTTTACAGAATAAAATACGATGGCAGAAACAAATGTTGCCCCTCCCCTGCCTCCTTATGTAATAACCAAAATTAAGAACGTTAAAGCGCAAATAATAAAATAGGACTGTGTACAAGGCCATATGAGGGTGCAAGTTCAAAAACACAATTTCATAAATAAGTAAATTGTGGATAGGAGAATTAAGCTCATATAAGAAAATAAAAATTTAGAGTAAAATACATAACCATATGTATAAGCAGATCAGATGCCAGTAAAGGAGATTACCTCATATAAAACTGAGGAGTGGGCGATATGGCCATAAAAAAAAACTATTATTATACTTCAGGGTATTTTTGAAAAAACTATATTCTTGACAATATAACAAAAATACTGAGAATAATTTATTATTAATTTCAAAAACATTCAATTGCAACGGAACAAGTGCTATAGTTGTTTATGTAATGTGTTTAACGTAAATGTAGTTCACGCTCAAATATTCAGTAAAAACTAAACAAAGAATATCTTTTAGGTTTTTAGTTTGTAAACAACAACAGTAACTTAGAGTGAGATCCAGAGCCTATATAAGTATAAATATTACAACAAAATAAGACTGATCAAAACTTACACATCTAAACAGCTGCCAGGTAGAAAAAACATTCTTTGATCTATAAATAATACATATATACTGTATATAGATTACTGACTTGTTTTCTGTTTTATTTATGATATAGCGCACCTCTAGCTTGAGGCCAAAAAATTTAGATTTCCCAGGTATGAAATCACCTGGATCAT
Source organism: Plectropomus leopardus (assembly GCF_026936395.1). Lineage (NCBI taxonomy): Eukaryota > Metazoa > Chordata > Actinopteri > Perciformes > Serranidae > Plectropomus > Plectropomus leopardus. Next base: position 15,628,179 of record NC_142191.1, on the reverse strand, counting down.
CTGCATGGTGGAGCCCATAGAGCAAGCACACCAGAAATTTTTGCAGGCCAAGTGGCTAACTTTTGGTTTAGCCCTCAGCTATCTTGAATGGGGATAAAATTATTCAGCAGTGTGTCTCCTCTAGAATTTTAAATGTTACTGGACCAAAAGGATAAAATATTAAACTGTAAAAAATAACTTTGAGGAAACTATGATGCCCAAAAAATGTATCTACTGATGTCCTCTTCACAATATAAATGCCCAATGGCATCACGTGACAGACCTGCATGTTGTCATTCTGTTGTTTAGCCACTATTTAAAATTGGCTTCAAAGCCTGGAGCTGGTCCTGGGATCTTCACTGTGTTTCTACTGGCTGTCAGCATTCAGCTGACATGCTGATATACTGAATTCATTGACAGGTGTCACTTAACATTGGCAGATGCCATTTTAAATGTTATTCTGCTGGCAGATACAGATTCTTATAGGCAGCTGTGGCATGGGCTGACTGTTCAAGTGTCTGCTGTTCATTAGTAATAGACTGTTTTTACAGCAGACGTTTTGACTTTTAATAGCAGGAAAAGCACAGGTGTTATTAATAACAACAATTGATGATGACTGCATGTAATTTAGATGTTCCAGTTTCAGAGTTTCAGAGCTTTCTCATTTGCATGACTTATCTTGTGCATATTGCAAAGGCAATGGGCCCTTATTTGTCTCTTTTGATGGTGTTTGTGTGGTTTTACCTCAGAGAATATTAGTTGCCAATCCCTACCAGTCTACCAGCTGCCCTCAGCCTTTTTCTGTCTATATGCTAACCTGTTCCCACTTCTCCCATCAGACCGGCAATTGCTCTTTTCTGTTTTTCTTCATCAGTCACCCACTACTTATACTGGTCCATTTCCTTTTGTCCTTTGTCAGTTCATCATCATCATTGCTGTGTGATGTTTTGTTGCCTGTTTGCCTGTCACCTGTAAACTTCAACTCTGTTAATCTCTGAAATAAGCAAGCTGTCTCGTTGACTCTTCATTTTTACCTTTTCTAGTGTTCACTGCCTCCTGACAGACTACTCAGGCTGTTCTAATACACTGTTTGTACATTTACCTACAAAATGTAGTGCATCCAAATTCATGTGTAATCTAGTCATGACTCAGTAATTAGTGTACAACCCACGTAATAGGGAAGGCTAAGATCTCATAAGTAAAAGGGAGTAGAGACAGAAGTGGTATAAAGATATGTTGTCACCATATTTCTGTTCCTCATCCTAACCAAAGTAAGCTTAATTACATAACCTACATAACTTTACATGCCTAACCATTTTTCTTGTCCTAAATCCTAAGCTGTGGAACTTAACTTGCCTAAACTCAATCTATGTAACACTACGACGCCCAACCATGCTTCTTTTCTTCAACCTAACCTAGGTAACTTTACTTTTCTAAACCTAAAATAGGTGCGCAGTATGTAACCTTATGTTAAATTAGGATGGGCGATATATCGAATATACTCGATGTTGCCGCGGTGTCTGTTTAACTGTCTGCTAATGCTAAACAGCCAGCTTTTGACCTGAGACTTCAAGCCCACAGCAAAAACATGGACACTTCCGGACTGAGACAAACCAAGTCATTCAAAATAAAAGCAACAAATTTTATTTCCTTATTTTAGTAGTAAACATTAGTTTCAAGGGCATATAAAAATCTCATGATATATTGTGTATTGCGATATTGCTTTAAAATATTGCAATATTATTTTTAAGCCATATCGCCCAGCCCTATCTTAAATACGTAACTTTACATTAAGTATGTAACTTTGTCACACATGTAACTTTACATTAAGAACATAACATTATGTTAAGCACGTAACTTTATGTTGACTACTTAACTTTACGTTAAGGACATAATACAATTATGCAATAGATTTGGCACTAAATCATTAGATATTGAAACATCTGATATGAGGATATGTTGGGCTACATCACAAAATGTTTGAATTTACTGACAGAAGAAGCTAGCTGTGAAGAAATCTAGCTAGCCAAAGAGGCTTTTGTTTTCAGGAATTACTGGACTGGAGATACTAGTATGACGCCCAACATAATGCCAATGATTCTTGTGTAGCTTAAATGTTAGCTGCGAAAAAAATAGATTTTTTTGTAGTTTTTTTTCTTCTACTTTATATGTCATTTTTTAAAAGAAAGAAAACAGCTCTTATATCAAGTAACATGGAAACCTTTAAGTCTGTCAATTAATTACATTTTTATGGTCTCTCCAAAAAATCTACACTCTGCGAAGGTAGTGTTCTGTTTTACCAGAATTCAATGTTACATCAAAACTCATTATTTTTGAGGGCTGGTTTTAGTTTCACAAGGTCAAGACTCTTGTTTGAATCATTGTGTTTTGCTTTATTATGATGAAAAGGCTTTTAAACTACCTCAATTAGGACTTTTTAGCATATCATGCTCTAAACACTCTGTTTCAGGTCTTTCCAAGAACCAATGCCCTTGGGGGGAAGCAGTGGTGCAGAGTTTAAATCTTGGACCACACTCCTGTTTTCCTGCTTGTAGCTCTGCGTCGTCCCGTTGTATTGGTTATGGTTTATCTATTTTCTTATTCCCCCTGACAGCAGCCATCATTTCTGACCAGGACACACACACACATGCACACATACTGTGCCTAAGTATGACTTTATCCTCTCTAACATCTGTAGCAGATGTGGTAGCCTTCATGTACACGTGTTTATGAAGCGTGTTTGTCCTCCTGTCTCTTTTTTTCCCCCTATTCTTTTTTCTCCATTTTCTCGTTTTCCTCCTTGGTCTTTTTCTCTCTGCAAAAAGCACTTTGTATATTCTTGTTTCAGTGTCCATCAGAGCAGGATGGGGTTCCCCATCATGCTTTGTACTAAAAAGCATTATTCTCTCAGGTCAAATGGCACCGCAGTCTGCAGCCAATGAAAATATTTGGGGGCAAAGGATTGCTCATTGCTCACAGAAAACACATGGTAGCAGAGGCATTTATCCACACACAGCATACCTGGAAAATATGTTTGAATTCTGACAACCATCTACCAAAGTGTTGACAAATTGGTCAGTAATCACTCCAAAAACAACCATTATCTATTCATCACTGCCCAGGGGAAATATTTTATGCCCTCTCAGAACTCTGTCTGCATTTAATGTCTTTTAAATCTGACTGCCATTGCACATCGGAGCCAACATCAACAGACTATCGCCTGTGCTCTTCTGATAAGGGATTGCAGCTTCGACCTTTGATACTGTGCAGAGTTTAAGGCCCAATTCCAAAACACCCTTTTCCCATCACTTAGGGCTTACCCCTCCATTTTGCACCTTCACCTCTCGGGGAAAGGCAAAGTATTGGGGCTACATGGCCCTCCAAATGGAGGTTTTTCAGAAGCGCACTTTAAACAGACTGTTATAAGACATCAATGGCAAGATGGTTGCACAAGCAACAAAAGAAACCCGCAAATACATTTTGTGAAATTATCACAGCAGAAGATGGCATATTCATAATGTCCAGCAATACTTGTTGTGTCTGTTTACATAAACGCCAGCACTGATGACTACCATAGGGGAAGATTCTAACCAATAGCCCTTGTAACTTTGTTCAGGGGGGAAGGTGGCACTCAGAAATTAGGGAAAGGGCTCAAAATTAGAAATGGGACTGGGCCTAAGTAGCTAAGAGAAGTAAGAGCTGCATTGGCTCTGCTTACATGGAATATTAGTAATATTCTTGGAGAAATTCTGCACTTATACGGCTATATTTCTTGCACAAAATTCCATTCTTGGCTTATACCAACGGAGTAAGTTAGGTGTCATATGACATATAGCATAATGATAAAGTCTTATGCTTCTTGTGGGTTATAAAAAATCTTATTCCATTCCTGGAGGAATTTGGGGGATTAATAAGAGTGATACATGAGGTTTTGCTATGAGGCAGAGTTGTGCATTATGTGTTGAAAACGAGTAGCCTGGCTGCTGCTGGATGTCATCAATTTTTTCTCACTGAGTCAAAACTGACAGTTGTAATCAGTTTTAGGCAAGCACTAAAAAGGGCAGCACCGGTTGTGCTGTTGGGCTTTATGGAAAGAGCTATCAATCTTGAAAATGAATGTCAAAATCTCATAACTGGAGTAATGATTAATTGGCATCAAATGCAAAATAGACCTCCATTCATTAAGCTTCATCTGTGAAATATTTTCCACCTGGTGTATGGTGCTGCTGACCCACTTATGATCATACCTTTTCCTTTTTTTATTAGTTATTTTACACAGATGGACTATAATTCTTGTTTAAACAACACATTAAAATCTGAGCGCCATAGGTGTGTTTGAGTATTAAAATGAAAGTCTATTCCTTGTGAAAGATTTTATCTGAAGTTGGCAACACATGAAGAAAATTCTAACTCGTCTGTCAGGTAATTGGATTAATACTCAGTTTGATCCAGAATATGCAGATGATAATTGGTTCTGCAAATATGTATGGTAGGCCTCTCCAAATCTAACACAGCAGAAATGAGTACTATTTCAAACAGTGGTAGAGAAAATATTCAGAACCTTTACTTGGATAAGAGTACCAATTTCATAAAAAAGTTAACAAAATGATCCAAAGAGATAATGCTGTGGGTCGAACTGTAGTAGGAATAACACCCCTAGTCACGACAATGCAGTAAATTAAATGTGTTCATCAGTAACTGATCACCACAATCAGAACATGCTAGAGCATTGATGGTATAGTAAAGTGAAATGTACGACCAAAGCATTAGAGTAGCCAGTAGCACAGTACAAAAGATGAAATTTGCAAATACCGTATGACCAATTTGCTTGATTTGGCACTGCTTAGATTACAGTAGCCACAGGGAGAGTAATCTATAGTATGAGCATTCTTAGCAAAATGTACTCTGAAATCTCCAAAGTAAAGTGGTGGAGTATGACTTAGCAGATTTGCTCAAGTAACTCAAGCACTGTATCCAAGTACAAGTTTGAGGTATAACTTGTTTTTGAGAATATATTTATTTTATGCAACTTTACACTTGTACTTTTGACTCCACTACATTTACATTAAAGGAGCTGTATGCAACTTTCAGGGCATTTCTATGATTCAGAGTCTGAGCCGAGATTGTCTGCACTTGGCCCTCAAGTGCACCCTGCACCAGAATGGTGTTCGAATAAACAACAGAGAAGCTCAGATTACAACATACACAGAGGTAGCATGACTTCATTATCTGTTCACGACGCCATTACTCCACTATATGTTTACATAGCAAATAGTAGTTTGCCGCTATATTGATGCTTTGATTGTCATATACAGCAGATTTAATAAGTACTATTGCAAGATTAAGATTTGTAAACACAAAACATATAGTTACAGATTACACTACCTTATAATCAAACTATTAAACAACCTCCACCATGAACAACTAAAACAGCAAAATGATTTTCACATTCATTCATCAATAATGTAATCATAAACCAATAAAATAATATTTCACTACACTTCAATAACACTCACTGGACCCAGTTTTCTTCATTAGGAGTACTCTGGGTACTTAAAGCACATTAGTGGTAGTGGTAGAAGTGTAGTATTGTTACTTATACTTAAGTAAGGGTTCTGAATACATCCACCGCTGAGTAAAAGTACTACTTCTGCAGAAAATGGTTCCTTTGAGTCACATATTGTGAAGAACTAGTAAAGAAACTACTGTTGCCAGGTAAATGTAATGGAGTAGAAAATACAGTATTAAAGTATGAGTAATTAGTAGCATAAAATGGAAATACTCAAGTGCTTGAATATGTGCTTTGCTTTAAATACTTAGTATTGAAATTAATTACTTTTTTAACCTTAGAAAAGGACTTGAGTAATGTACTTAGTTACTTTCCAGCACTGATTTCAAGCCAAATCTTATAACTAAAGGTATGTATTACAAAACTAATTTTTATGGGGCAGTGCGTTAATACTCTACACATGCCTGATGGTTCCCCACGTTAACTCACATGCTTAAAGCCAATGAACTGGTATTTCCTTCTCTTCGCTCACCTGCTTCTGTCCACAATATGTTGTTTTAGACATTTCGTCTGATTTTTAACAGTTGCTGTTCCAGCTGGCTCGACCAAACTCTCTCTGTTACTCAAATCTTCCATTAGGTTGATTAAGTAGATCTGGATTACGTGTGGAAGCTTTTGCTAGAAAAGAATGTGGCAGCGGGAGAATATGATATGATTCATGTTTTTGGATTGCTGTGGTTTCCATAACACCTTTATTCAATCTCTCACAATTCCTGAGCAAATATTTGGTCTTTTATTCTTTGTCCGTATACATACAAAACTTACACAGTAACTAAGTGAATTCTGGTGAATACCAAAAAGGTGTACAAACAAAAACAAAAACAGTATGATGGTTTAAGAACACAAATAAACAAACAAAAAGTAGCTCTCCGAAGCTGTTACATTATGAAATACAAATCTCACGATTGAAAATTAACAGACCTATACACATCTTAAGTGCCCATTCTTACAGTTTGCTTTGCAGCTTGTGCTTTGGTCCAATGTCACTGGTTTGACCGTGTGTGTGCATATTTGATGAGATAAATAACACTGGGTGACGACCTGTCTCTGGAATAGTTGGGAATAGGACACTTCAAGACAAGAGTTAAACTAAGCAAGAGCACACATGCTTCTTTTTTTCCCCTCATATACAGACTGCTTTATATAAAAAGTGCATTGTAATGATATACATTGAGTTGTTTAAAAAGTACTATATTCTCTTTCTGTGAAGCTGTGATAAATTCGTAGTGGTGTCGTTTCATTGTGGCAGGCAAAAGTCTGTTTTTAAGGGCAGGACCAGTGAAGGTCAGAGCCTGCAGCAGGATGCAGACGGGTTTCCCTCAGTAACAATGTCTCCTCCTGTGTTACCATTTCCCAGGGATGGGCACCCCGCATTCATACCAGCCCACGAATGGATGGGCTGTGCGTCGGCCAATGACTCCAAATGAAACTGGCTCCTGTCTGTAGGCACGATAAAATCCTGCAAAACAAATAAATGATAATGCTGTTTATAGTTGTTTGCAGAGGATTTGAATGCAATAATAAATAAGCTTGTCTGGATACAATCACCATTTAGCACTTGTTAGCAGTTACTTAGTTAGTCTGGACCACTTAGGCCAAAGAAAACTTTATTTCTTTATGCAATATCATAATTGGCGGTATGCTCTGTTCTGGGTCTTCTCTGGTTTAACCTGAGCCCTGGTCCAATTGGGTAGAAGTCCTGTGTTTGACCCATCCACCACCCTGGCCAGCCTCTCTACATGGACTTTCTTTCTCTTTTTACTTAAGTTAGGCCAGCTATCTTCCTCCATCACTACATAACAATTATAGCGCACAGATTTTTCACTAAATCACTGAGCTTTGTTAAAATGTGAAACAGTGTACTGTATTTGTGACCCCTTCAATGGGCTTGGCACTGACACCCCATTTCCACCAAATTAGATCTGGTTCTTTAATCGGTTCTGTTCAGGATTCCGGGAACATTGATGCTATGTAGTAAACCAGCCCGCATTTCCATCAGTTTTGAGCAGAACCATTGTAATCAAGGATTTGTCCTCAACGCAGGGTGCTGCACAATGCACAGCAGAAGTAGAAAAATTGCTTATTATGTTGTTTACCTGTGAGCTTTTGCTCTGTTATTACAGATATTTGTTTTTACCCCTTAAAAAAGAGCATGAACCAACTACTAATGAGACCACTGCGTGCTCTTTGCTTTTTGACAATTTCTCACTTAACTTCTTGTTTTCTCTCTGTCCAACCTGCAGAATATGACGCACCCACTGATGTTGTCACAGTTCACACTTCAGGTAAGAAAACCCTGCTATTTTTTGGTTACAGTTGGAAAAAAAACTTTTCAGATTTTGAACCAATTTATTTTTGGTGGAAATGCTCTGAATGGTTCAAAATTAGGTGTGGGAACCAGAACGGAAGCTGTTCCATGTTGGTGGGAAAGGGTTGTGAGGGCTACAAACAGGACAGTAAAGTCAGGACAAACAAGTTGATAAATTGTTCGTTTCAGGCTAGGTTTGTACCTGCAGACGTGTCCCTGGCACAAAGTTTGTGCACCAGAAAAAACAAGTGCAAAAAGCCCAGAAGTTTTTGCAACACTTGGGATTGCACCTCTAAATTTTTTAAACTAGGCGCCCCCCTAGCTTGTTAACTTTTTAAATTGACATGGAAGACTGGCTGAGCAGATATGCATTTAAATACATCTCTATAGCACCCACAGGGACAGTAAATTGCATTTTACAAGTTAAGGAAAATGACATTGTGAATTTTATCTGTTTCTGTGTTTGTGAACTTCTCTTGCATTAAAAAAGTGTGTGTTTAACAGTTTTCATAACACCTCCTACCTTCAACCAAATAAGCTCATTAGGATAAAAAATTAGTCAACTAGCAATGAATGATGCTATCATTGTTGGATTAGTTATCCCACCAAGTTTCAGGCCATTTCATTATGTCCTGATATGACCCGAAACCAGTAACTGCTTGGAAGCTATGGCATCAATCTAAGACTTAATGGTATAATTAGGAAAATGGTCTGCAGTAATGAAAAGCATGTGAGATTTGGGCCAAAAAATGCAAAACCCTTGCAGGTCCTTTAACAAGTATTCATTTAAACACTACGTCTGTATTCTGCGCAGATAAGATCAATGAAGCTAAGATCAATGCAACTAAGAAGCCAGAGAGCATGGAAAAAATGATAATAGGTTAGGTCTAAATATCAGGGCCACAAATGTGCAACTTGTTTACCTTGCGCTGAGGGCAGATGATTTGAAAGGTAGGCTGGACCTGTCCTCCCATCCCTGTAGGAGTCCACAAACTGGCAGTGGTCCTCTCCCTGGCCAAATGTATCTCCTATACTGTAAAATGGCTCTGTGGGGGGAAAAGGCAATGTATCATAATTAGGATTTTTTTTTTCTTCAAATGATTGTGCTGGTTTAAAATAGAGGTGAAGTCATATGCTACCTCTGAGACCGTCTCCCATGAAGATCTTGTATCGCAGAGAGTTACACAAAACGACTCCCACAAACTTCCTGTACCATGTCCGCTTGACATACTGGCTGCCCTTACAGCTGCTGTGGGCTGAGTTATACTTGAAGGAAAAGGGGATCCAGATTGGTTCTCCACCTGAGGATCAGGGGAGGAGATTCATCATGTTGTGGAAGTAAAATGTGCACCCAATGAATAAACATAATTCATACATAGAGGAAGGAAAGAGGATGAAGAGATTACAGTATATTTTGTTGTAAGGATGAAAAATAAAAATAATACTGATGTTGTATCAAACTTTATCAAAAACAGGTGTTACCCTTATGATTATATATTAAATAGTCAGGTCTTAAGGTTGCCAGAGTGCAGCTGAATTCAGTTTATATCTCGAAACCTAGAGAATAATTTATACTTGTGTTGGTTTATAATATATAACTGAATGGTTTGGGGCCAAAAAATGTTTTATCTGCCAATCCTTACTGAACCAAATCATTCCAGACCTTTCAGATTGTCTGGCACAGGTCTGCTCAGTGTCTCAAAACTAAACATGAAAAAACAGTGTTCAGTTTTTATGCTCCATATATCTGACCCCCCTTTTCTCTTTGCCAGTATCTGATTTAGGGTTATTGATTTATTCTTACAGTTATTCATGCAATGTGCGCCACTGAAATTTGTATTGACCTCTTTAATCTGTTGTACTCAATTTAGCTTCTCCTCTATTGTAGTTGACTCTTTTAAAAAGACAGTTCACCCCAAATCAAAAATACATATTTTTGTTCTTACCTGTAGTAAGAGTAAGAGTCAGTCTAGATTGTTTGGGTGTGAGTTGCTAAGGGTCGGAGATGTCTGCCACAGAGATATCTGCCTTCTTTCGAATATAACGAAACAAGATGGCTCTCAGTTTGTGGTGCTCAGAGCGCCAAAAAATATTTAAAAAAAAAATTTAAAAAGCAATGTCCCTTTACAGAAATCATGACCCTGTCTCTCAAGATAATCCACAAACCTTGTTGTGAGCAGTTTTATTTAGGGACTATTTTCTTTCTACTTGACTACACCCACCAACCATATCCTTCTAAAAGTGATTTGGTTGGCAAGTGTAGTTCAGCAGGAAGAAAATAGATCCTGCACAAAACTGCTCACAACATGTTCTGTGGATTATCTTGAGTTGCTGGCTCATGATTTCTGGACAGAGACATTGCTGTTGAATTTTTCTTTCTTTTTCTTTTTTTTTTTTTTTGGTGCGTTTAGTACCGCAAGCGGAGTGCCATTTAGTTCCATTATATTAGAGAGAAGGCAGACACCTCTATGGCAGCTATCTCCAACACTCGGCAACTCGCACCAAAACAATCTAGATCAATAAACAGCGTTACAGGTAAGAGGAAAATATATAATATTGAATTGGGGGTGAACTGTCTCTTTCAATTCTATTCATGCATTTTCTTCTGTATTTCATCATAATTAAAGCCCTCTGAAAGAAAGGGAGAGAAAGTATATTGGCTTTTGTATTGTCCTGGCTCATTCAGAATGACTTGTGCCTGTACACAGTAGCAGTCAAAGGAGGGATACTGATGATTGAGGTGGAAATCCATACAGAATTGTTACTGGTTTGTCCTGTCACATTGTTTAACAGAATGGCTGCTTTCTCTTTAAAACCTGAGTGCAGCCTCAGTAGCTTGTTGACCTTAAATTAGAGACGTGCAGTCAGTGTATGAACTTACCAGGTGGTCTTTCGATGAGAAGAGGATCGTCTGAAAGAAAGAATGCGATCATTTCACAAGGGAGGAAATACACACAGTCAGCACCGCGGGTTTAATGCATTCACCTGATTCTGAGAATGAAAGACCCATAGTGCACATAATGCAGAGTCCATGTGTTAGTTGGCTTCTACTGTAAGAATGGTTTTATATTTAAATATCTTGCATTGCAATACAATGAACGTCACCATGACATTTTTGTTGCATACTGCAGAAGGTCTAAAACTACTCTGACAGAAGGTTGAACTATCATCAATGGGGCGACTCAAAGTTTATCTATGCAGGCGTTGACAGGATACACACCTGATTCTGTGACATAGGTGAGCGTATCGCTGATGGGTCCCAAACCAAACACATTCTTGGCCTGCACTTTGAAGTAGTACCTGATGAAAACAAACCACATAAGAAGGATTTAATGAGCTATTTAGTAGTTAAAGTGTCATTCTGCCAGCGTTGTTGTGACTGGGTGAAGGTGAGGACAGTGTTAATGACCATAGCAGATGACTGGGCATGCTTCAGTTGGGCTGATTTATGAGTAGTCTGTTTTATATTCGTATGAATCCAAAGTGAGCGCAGCACAATAAAATGGCTATTTGGCTCGTGTTGAAGGGAGAAGAGGGAGGGGCTGTGAGGGGAAAAAGAGACATCTAGACAAGGGGAGATTAACAGATAGGAGGATAGAGCATAAGAGTGAAAGACAGACAGAAGAAGGGATGTGGAAAAAGTAAAGCACAGGGATAGATATGCCAATATAGAAAAGATAAAAAGGATGAGGTTAAAAGACAGAAAGACTCCTCGAAAGAGAAATTTCTCACATAGAGCTTTACAATGGCAGTGAGCTCACTTTGTCTCCGGGTGGTGGAGGAATTATAAAATCCCATCAGATTAAAAATCAACACCACCAGTGACAACTTTGACAAACTTTTCCACAGCAGATGTGTTTGTGCAAGTGTTCATTTCTGCAGTATTGTATGCATATGTGCTCCTTTTCACTCTGCAAGGTCACATACAGTGAGTTCACGGTCTGTCAATTCCAAGCCAAAAACTTTCACCACATACAGCCACGAGGCCTGGATCCAATCACTGCAGCCACGTGACAACAGTGACCAAAATATATATCACCAGCAGAAAGAGAAAGAAAGAGAGAGAGAGAAGCAAGGCAGCTGCAGTGCGATGATGTAATGAAAGAAGAAATTGGAGAAGATATTGGAGAACGTAGAAAAAAAACTCAATGTGAGTCAGAATATAAAAATGGAGAATAGACCACATAATCCTGCATTGAGCCAATTTAGCCATTTGAAACTCTCAATACAGAGATATGTCAGCTTCATTTTAGGGCGTCTCTCTACTTGTCCTCTCTTCAGATTAAAGTGCCAACTGCACATAAACTGTGGGCTAAATTCATTCTGGCCATTTTTATATCATAGCTCATAACAAATATGTTCAAACTACTACATACTATTTAAAAGGCCTTTAATGACACTTAAATACAGTATGTTTGAGAAGAAGTGGAAAATCAAGCATGGGGCATGAAGTTCAAGAGAGACCTAATTGCTGCAGAGGAAATAGGTGCAATGATGACTGTGGCGGCAACTAACAATTAATGTTTTTTTTAATATCAGTTTTCACAACTTTTTTAAAAAAACATTTTTGTCTATAAAACAACAAAGAACAGCAGAAATGCCCGTCACTATTTCCTGGAGCCCAAGGTGGCATCATTATTCTGATTCTCACAAATGATTTCAATTTGTAAGCAATTTTAAAAAATAGTTGTGGATTGAAGGGGTACTTCATCCCCAATACAAAACCATTTGTATATCAGTAACATGCCCTGTGTTACACTGAGCTCGGGAAGGAAACTTAGTTTCTCCTGCATGCCTCTGGTGGATGAAGTATCCAAAAACTGAGAAAATTCTTTATGAGTTGACAGCAAAATTGTTTGAAAACTGTAATAAAACAAAAGTTTACAAACTTTCACATACTTTTTGCAGTAAAATTCAGGTCTCATTTATGCAGTCGTATGCTCAGTAACAGACAGCCCTTCCCAAGGGAGAACTAAAGTGAAGGTGAAACTTAAATGTACTCTTCTTTATAGCCAGACTACATTGACAAAAACAGTGATTTTACCTCGCTGAACACAGGAGCTGCTGGTCTACCACTGCCTCGATTAGTTAGTTTGTTCGCGTTATTGTAGGTCTTTTGTCTGGCTTTTAAAAGAGCATAGATAAGTTTCACTTCTAGTGCAGTTTTAAGCAGTTTAGTGAAAATGCATGTGTTGGAAAGTAATGATCATACAACTGCATAAATGAGACTTGGATTACACTGCATGATTTGTGTGAGTTTTTTAAACATATTTTTGTTAAATGTAGTCGCCTATGACTTCATTTATTACAAATTTGATCTGTTTTTGGATTTTTTGTTCACGGCATGCAAGAAAAAAAAAATCTAAACAAATTCAACATAACATGAGGTGAGGAATTCATATACAAATGGTAATTTGGGGGGAGGTTTAAAATTTCCTTTAAATAATGACAGGCATCTCTTTGATTCAAATTTTAAAATCATCCAATGGGATGAGATTTTCAAGTTTCAAGTCCTGCAAATCACTCCATGTTTATATGGGTGGAAAAACGTGTGGATTCAAGGAAATTCATCCACAAGTGAGTGTATGTAAATATGTGTGTTTTTAGTTCTATATTAGCTCTGTAGTTCTGGCAACCAGAAAGAGCCTGCAGCATGGGAAATACCAACAGTGTCACATAAACCATCCCAGGATCAAGCGTAACCATGGGAGGCACATACAACGTGGTTGCCAGGGAGGGAATCCCTCTTTGCAGACTGTTGGAAAACTTTACCCAATGCACGCAGCTCTGTAAGTGTTCAGCAGCAGGTGTTTGAGACACCTATCATAACACCTCAAGCTGATTCGTGCCTCTACTGTGCAAGAGGATACTTCTAATCCTCGATGAACTCACACATCTGAAAGTGTTTTTCCATCAGATTGTCATGTGACGTATAGCTTGATAGCAGTTTCACCTGTCTGTCATTTATACAGCTGTCGTCTGGTGCATGCATGTGCTTCATCGGGATACTTTTAGTGAATGGAAAAGGACAATTTGTTATCTACCTTGCATCATACGTATATCGACTAAATGATAAACAGATATTTGCCTATTCTAAACCTTAAAGGGAATTATCTAAGTTGGGATGTATGGGGTACTTATACATAGACAGTGTATCCATACAGCAGATATCTGTTGGCATGCTCCCAGTTTGGAGAAGCAGACTCGAATCTGACATGGAAGCTAAGCAATGTACTGCTGTGGAGGGGTCAACAACAAAACATATTTTCACTACCCAAAAACTCAATAACAGTTTAAGTGTATGCTATCTTTGGAGTATTTTCACCGCTTTACTTTAGTGTCAGACAATCAGTGTCAGAAAATTACGCTGTTATATCGCTCTCTTTAAAGCCAGGCTTTATTGAGAAGAACGGTGATTCAGCATTGCTGAACACAGAAGCTGCTGGTTTACCACTGCCTTGAACATTGAGTTTGTTTGTCTTATTGTGTGACTATGGTGTTTCATTTCATTTATTTTAATACACATTAATTAACATTTCTGTAAATGTGCCAGAGTTAGCCATCAGGCTAATTGTCAACTGTAGTCCTTTGACAAGATGTTTTAAAACCTGTAAAATGCTAAAATTCACATAACAATGGCAGCAGGACACCATTAAGAAAACAACAGCTACAACAAACAGGAACTCCCAAGACGGAACACAAGCCATGCGAAGCAACAAGTAACAATAGAACAGTACAAAACAATAGCACAGAAACATCATGTAACATTTTAGCACGACATAGCCATGCACCCAACATAAGGCAACAACATATAGCTTTTTTATCACAAATAGCCATGCATGCAGCATGAAGCAACGGCACACAGCTAAGCATGACAAGCAGACATGCAGAGCAGTAATAGCAACAAGAACCAGCAATTGACAGAAGCAGAGATCAAATATGAGTCATAACGTAGACCTTACTAAAATGTTAAAAGATGCAGTTACGGGTCAACAATATGTTTGAAGGGGCTAGTTCAGATTCACCAAAGTCGCACAAAAATACAAGCCAACTAACTGATCAAAGCAGCGGCAGACCTGCAGCTCCAGTGTTGAGAAAGCCAAAATAACTGTTTTTGTCAGTGGAGTCTGGTGGCTTTGATGAGAGCAGAAATGGGGAACTGAAGCCGTTTAAGTTTTCCCTGTTGAAACAGGCTGTCTGACAGAAAGGTAAAGCAGTGAAAATACTCTCAATATAGTGTACACTTAAACTGACATTGGTTTCTTTGGGTGGGATTGTTTTGGGTGGCTAAAAGACGTTTTGTTGCTGACCCCTCCAAAGCAATGCATTGCTTAGTTTTAATGTCGCTCTCCAGCCTGATTCTCCAAACTGGGGCATGCCTACTGACATCAACTGTATGTAATACACCGACTATGGATAAGTGCCCCATACCCTCCCATTTCAGAAAATCCGAACTTTCCCTTTAAGTCCTGCATGCAATCGATCAAACAGTTAATCTGCTGAGAGGCTAGAGCAGAAACTTTTACTGCATAATTTAAACTTTCAAGCAAGAAATGCTTCATGCACAGTGGTAAACTGAGCAAGAAATACGTTTTTGGGCAGGAACTCTCCTTCCTCTCTTGGGTCCACACATTAAGAGCTGTTTCCATGCATTTATTTTGAAAACCGTAACCCGTGTCTTGTAAGACAGGGTTTTGGAAAAACGCTCTAACTGAAACAGACCGACTGTATCCGTGTGGAAGTGTCAGATCATGTGTGCTGTTTTTACGTTCCACTGAATTTTCCAAGATCTCGGCAGAGTTTTATGGCATGTCACATGTTGGTGCAGATTCAAATGTGTTTCCTAACATGCCTCCATTTAGCCAAACTGATTTGCTTCACTCTCTGAGGGTTTTTGGATCTCTTATACAAACATTACAGTATCAGTATCCAGCTCACGCTCTGCTCTGATTAGTGTCAGCCTGGTCTGGTATCACAATTGGAAACATATCACCACATAAACATGGAATAATATCAACAGACACATAAATGCACACAAACATCCAGACAAGATGCATGTTCTGTGTATTATGTGATGACAACATAATAATATAAACAGTCAGCCACAGCCAAGCACCTGCAGCAACCTACCATAAACATTACATGCAGGTCAGGAATCTTTGTTTGTAAAGTCGGGTTCTCTTTTTCTATGACTCCCATGTGTGAGATGATACTGTGAATCACTGTGTGTGCACTGTATGCATGCATACACAATGATATAAACACAAAGCAGGTGGTGACATGTTACCTAGAGTTGGGTTTGAGATTCTCCACAGGCAGGTGTGTCCCGCTTGAGGCTCTAGAGGACCATCTGTTGTTGAGGACATCGTCATAAGAAGCACTGTAGACCATGTAGCCTGCAGAGAGCAATATGGAATAAAAAGGCATTAATTGTCGGACAAAAGATAAAATTAAAATCACTGTAGTAGCTAGAGACGGAGACATTTTCTATGTTTATATCAATTTTTAGTGAAACTAGTAAGGCTCTGTATGTAACTTCTTTACAGCATTAATGTTTTTTTATTGGGGTTTGCACTGGCTGAATTTGAGTTACTACAGCGCCTAAAATCCAAGCTGTGTGTAAAAATTCATGGGTAGTATAAAGGCCCAATGATGTAGAGCAGTGCCAATTATCCAGGTGATTTTGATACCGTGAAAATAAATCTTTTTGGGCTTCATCTGCACTGAGCAGCTTTTACAGGAATGAACAGGGCCCCGCTGCAAATGCTGTATCCAGGTCTCCTAATACATCCATGGAGGTAACAGCTAGCCTGGCTCTGTCCAAATGTAACAAATCTCCCTGCTTTCTTTTGTGTTTTATTATCCTTGGACTTGCATCACCTATTATGATTATGCAGTATCAACATTTATTTTATGCTTTCAATTACTTTGTGAGAGTTGGTGGTCTCCTATATATGTACGTTTAACTCTGAAGAAAAACTGCCGCCCTGGCATTTCTTCTGCTGACTGTCCTCCAACCTGCGTGTCTGTTTTCTTCCACTTCTCAGTCACGCAGACTAATCCTTAGAATCCGGTAAGCAACCTCAGGTCACGTGGCTCTCGATCACTCACTTTAAAACTATGGAGACCAGCTCTGTCGCACATCAAACTACCAACTGTTTCTATTGGACTTTTGAGTCTGAGTTGCTATTTGTACTGGAGCCGCACCAGCACAGCTGGCTGCTGACAGGAGAGAAGGGAAATACTAGCAACTTCGTTTTTCTTCTTTTGGTTTTTCAATCCTTCTTCATTCTACATTGTTAAGCTGAGGTTTGATAGAGTGGTATGTAGACTTTTGCCTACTTTGTCTTTTCCTGTTTTAGGTATTAATGTTTTCAATGTTACACAAGGAGTTTGCCCTGTGAGCCAAATGCAACACTTAAAACGCTCAGTGAATAATGTACTTTTTTGGCCCTGAAACCTTCAAGCAAAAGTTCCTCAGTGCATCAGAGTAAACCAAACAAGAAGTTGGGTTCAGTTAAAAACTTTTGCCAGTGTCCCTCATCTCTCGAGTCCACTTGCTAACAGCTGTTTCCATCCACTTGTTTTGAAAGCCGTGACCCATAACTCGTAAGTTGTGCTTGTGCAAACACACCCTATAATAACTGAAACAGCACCTTGTGAGTGTATCTGCATGTGTGAACCATGGACACAATGGGCCCCTGGGCACAGACATTTATGGCCCCACCACCTCCACATAGGACTGGAGAACATACATGCAGACTTGGTGATAATATCGCCTCTTTTTTTAGGCGTTGTAATAATTTTGTTGTTGTAGTGATTTTGTGTCTTTTTGGTCATTTTTGTTCTGTTCGTAATAATTTGTGTCTTTTTTAGGTCGTTTTACCCCTTTTTGTAGTTACTTTGTGACTGCTTGTAGTCATTTGGTGTCTTTTGGTCAGTTTTGTGTCTCTTTGTAGTCATTTTGTGTCACTGGTATAATGTTGTGTTTTTCTTGTAGGTAGTTTTGTGTCTTTT
Organism: Plectropomus leopardus; assembly: GCF_026936395.1. Lineage (NCBI taxonomy): Eukaryota > Metazoa > Chordata > Actinopteri > Perciformes > Serranidae > Plectropomus > Plectropomus leopardus. The sequence continues at coordinate 15,610,306 of NC_142191.1, read as the reverse complement.
GGTCATTTTGCTAATTTGAGATTGAGTTGAGTTATGCTGGGGTTTTTAGATAATTTTGTGTCTATTTTGGTCATTTGTTGTCTCTTTGTAGTCATTTTGTGTCTCTTTGTGATTGCCGTGCCCCTTTAGAAGTTATTTTGTGTGTCTTTGCAATTTCTATGTATCTCTATGTGGTCTTTTTCTGTTGCTGACACTTTGGGACACTTTGTTCAGTAATCTGTCCATCGTGTGAACTGTACCCACATGTGTGTGTATCAGATAATGTCTGCTGTATTGCTGTATATCTTGGCAATACTGAAATAGTTTATAAGGTAGTTCACCTTAAAAAAGTTAATACAAAGTTTAAAAGTTCTTTGAATTTTGGCCAATGTATCTTTCATATCAAACATACCGTCACAGAACACCAGCATTGCAGCACTTAAAAGAAATTAGTTCCTAGAATTCAGCATGATATGTGTGATAAAACAAATTCACAGTTAAGTGTTTGAAATAGGAGAAAGTAGTAATTGGGTGCAAAAATGTCCAGTCCAGTCGGTATGTGAGCAAAGAGGAAACACCAAGGAGGGCAGATGGAAAGAAACAGGGGAAGAAAACACCAGAAACAGTAAAGACCAAATATCTGTTTTACACATCAGTGGATGGACCAGCCCACAGCATGACCAGGAGCTTGTATTTTTCTGCCAAAGAAAATGCACTGCCTCTCAAAGCTGGCCAGACTGCTACCTCTGATAGTCCACCATGTCTCATACAGTTTGCTGTTATCTTCAATCTCTTCTCTGTCCCCTTTTACCCCATGTGTCCCTTTATAGGTCAAAAGAATTGTGGTTTTTCTTGGGAAACTCTGCAAGAGCTGAGAAGCTCACTTCCATGTGTACGACACAGTCTTTTTTATGATTTATTCACAATAAACTGATGGAACAAGTTCCTAAAGTCTGAGTCAGGAGGGATTTTGGTAACATGTTAAACTTAAACCACAACAGATGAAAGGCTGATGAAACAGAGACAGAAAAATCAGATATATGTGGACTGTAACGTTCTTCCGATTTATACATGAAACAAACATAAATGTCAAACATTACATTCTTTATAATCTGAAGCATCTTTTTCTGCAGTGGTTTATGGTACGCCACTTGAGAATTAGCCTCACCAACTATCAGTCTCCATGAATCACCTCCTAATATTTGAGTAAAAGTAGTGAATAGAAACACAGCAATTTGCATTTTATTTAGCTGTTTTCCTGTACATTTCATTTAGATGTGTGCTAGATCTTGACTATTGAGAGTTTAAAGCAAGAATTCACACCTCTTGGAGAGCACTAATGTCGGGGGGTATTGTCACAGCAGAGAAATAAAACTTAATCATACAGTTTTGAACAAATAAATACACGATAAATTAAACACTGAGGGTGTGATTTTATTTTAACAAGCAGTTGCATCTCAATAGTCTGGCATAGCTAGACCTATCTCCATAGTGCTGTGTCAGCACTTGAGAACAACCCTGAATAACAGTAAGCTATTACTATTCTGATAAAGTGAAAAAAAAACAACAAAAAAACCAACAACCCAACTCTGGCTTGTTTTTGTTTCTCTAAACCAGTCACAATCATACTAGGCAGCGCAAAGCACAAGATGCAATTATGGTGCCCTTTCAAAATAGTGCCGGGGTGGACACAACACAGTGACAGGGCTAACTGTAGGCATCATATGGCTAACGTTACCTAGCGATTATTAACAGGTTTACGATAGAGTCAAGCTGTTTTGGTATTGTGTCAGTTTGTTTGGAACATTTTACGGCTCAGTGTCGGGTCTTAGTGCTCATGGTAAGTTAGCTCTTGCCAACCAGACACAAGCGCAAGTGAGGGAGAATGACAACCAAGAAAGCTGATCAGTGGCAGGATTACAGCCACAGTGTGTACCCAGAGAGTGAGACTGGTATATCAATGCCTCAACCCATGTTGCTTTGAATTTGTGAAGAAAACTTTGTTTTTCTTGCATGCCTCCAGTGAACAAAGAACTGATGAATTGAAATCATAGGCAACTGTATTTAACAATAGCAGAGTGTCACGCACAGGCGGGTACTGTACCTAGGGAAGCGTATGCGTTTGAACTCTGCTCAATGGAAAGCACCAACAGAGTTCAAATGCATGCATTTGCCCATATGCTACTTATATGTATAAGTGTTTTTATTTGTAATGTTATTGTTAAAATGCATGTGTTTGGGACATACTGAAGCATACAACTGGATAACTGTGACTGATTATACTGCACAATTTGTTTTTGTAAACAAATGCTGTTGATGAATGCAGTTGCCTTTTACTCAAACACATCAAACATTTCTGTCTTTGGATATTTTTTTTAATGTGGAGGCATGTGAGAAAAATAGTTTTCTTTAAAAATTCACTGTAACTCAGGGTTAATAACGGATGTACAAATGATCATTTTGTATGTGAAGTATTTCTTCAAGGTCTAGAAAAACATTTCTTACCTGACACCATATCATCCTTTAGCGGGCGGCCCCAGTCCAGAATAATAAACGAATGGCAGCCCTCCATGGCGACTACAGTGAGGTTATGAGGCTTGTTTTTGGGAGGCTGTCTCTGATTGACTGCCAGACTGTCCTTCTCCAACAAGTTTTCGAGGACATCGACCTGAAGATACTCCAGAGCCTCCGTCAAGGAGCAAGGAGCAGCGGGGTCCTTCTGGATGTAGTTCACATAGGGAGCTGAAGACAGTAGAAAATGATTGAAAGGAGAAGTTACTTCAATTACAATTAAAGGACAATTTATAATGAACACAAATATGTAGTGTAAATTGATTCTAATTGCACAAACTTTGGTATGTAACACGGAATTTGAAACCTCTTCCAGGTTATTTAATTTCATTTTTGTTAGACTTTTTCAGTCATTTTTAAATAATTTGTGATGTGTTCATAGTTATTTTAAGATGGAAACAGAGGCGTGGTGGCTCACATGAATGTGCCCCTGTTGTTTCTTTGTTTCCTCTTCCCCCCTTTTTGTCTCTTTTTGGTTGTTTTTAACAAGTTTTTAGAAATGCCAGCTGGACCTACAGCTGTGAATACTTCAGATATCCCACAATTCCTAGTCTGACTGGGATCTGGAGGGAACCACTGGAGCCTGGAGTTGCTCCCACCTCCCCAGATGATTGGCCGACTGCGCAGGCCAAGAGTCTAACACGTGTCAGAATCTACACAATAAATACACAGTCTGCAAGGCTGTATGGCTTAGGCTGTCACAACCTCCTACTGTTTGTGTATATGCAGTCATATGGCTTACGTATTACGCACTCAAACACAGAGATACATGATCTGTCGTCAAGGTGAGCAGATTTATGTGTCTGTCTATACACAGGGTGCTTGTAAGGCTGCGTTTCTGTATCCACATGTCCAGGATCAGTGCAGGCTCATGAACACATAGAGGATCCAGATGTTTTGCTCTGTTCATGTGTTCTTCTGTCTGTCTTCTTCTGCTTGTTGAAAAGCCAAATCCAAAAACACTGACGAAAACTGCCGTGTGTGAGCCAGACGTGGATCAGATGACACTGGGAAACAGTATCAGGACAGTTCACATAATGTCGACTCTAGTATCAGTCTAGTAAGGCATAAATTAGCATTTGAATCATCCAAATATCCTGGTAGTCATTTTTTTAGACCAATGTGGCAAACTCCATCCATCTGGATCTTACTGTCAGGCAGATTCACGCTACTGCTAAGAATTATTAGTTAATACTCTCTGTCCCACGTCTTTCCTCGGGCTAGATTCATTTAACTAGGCCTGGACAGATGAAGAGACCAAGGGGAAGTCTCTGTCAGGCAGTTCATGCAAAGCATGTCAGTGGACTGGCAGGCTGCTGAAGTGGACCTAGAATATATTAAACTAATAAATGGGAGAGAGGAAGTCTCTTTGCTGCAGTCAGCATCCCAAACTTTTATGATTTCCACTGCTCTTCTGCTCCTGCCTGTTTTTATCTCAGGGGGAGAAATAGCTTTCAGATGGCTGCACATGTATTTGAGGTGTGTGATCACAAGACAGTCATTGTTTACAAAGATAGATGGTGTCCAGAGTTAGACACGTTAATGTCCCGCTGTTGCTTCTGGAGCAGACACTGATAGTGCTGACACTGCACTGATAAAGACTCAGCCATTAATCTTTACTTTTAAAGAGTCTCTCACAACGACCAATATGACAGTAACAATGACAGGTTGCATTTAATCTGTCAATGACTGATAGTGAAACCATTACTCATGGACTTTTTTCATATCATTAAACGAGGAACAGGCTCGCAGTGAAAGTTATGGCATTCTGGGCTCTTTCACACCAAATGTTGGCACTGAATTCTTCTGCAAACCACAGATATGTTACATCTGCATGTTTCATACATATTGTAGTGATGTTTCTAAAGAAGTTCTGATAATATGTTTATGAGCTGAGTTTTTTATGGGATTGTGGAGGGTATGTGAATGGTGTGAAGACTAGGTGAGACAGCTGCCAGTCTGCAGAATACTGTTTATGTGAGCAAGTGGCATTTGCAGCCATGATTGTGGCACCTAAAGCAGGCATTTTTTAGCATGACATCAGCTGCATTTCCAGCTGAGATTTATTTTAAATTTTGTAAAATGAGTGTTTTAAGCCAAAGCATGATCTTTTCTAACCAAAAACAAGTAGTTTCTGTAACAACAGCAATGTTGAAATGTAAAGAAACATTCATTGTTTGCAGAAATGCTCAGTGCCTGCCTTTATTTTGACATTTATTTGCTTGATTTTGTGTAATTTGCCATAGTATAGTATTATATTTTGACAACCAAACTACTCTTAATAGATTATCTCTTACTTTCCTCTTAGAGCATAGAATGACTTGTTCCAACTATTTTAACTAAAAGTACTTCCTTGTATTTATCTATAAATGGTTGTACTATTAAAGTCTTGCTGTAACGTTGCAATAGATATTTTAGCAGCTGAAACATGACCAAAATTACAGTCATTAAACATAGCATTATTGAAAAGACTTCTGACATGATGTCGTTTTAGAAGGTTGAAGTCAAGTAGATGCTGTTTTTATTCCTGTCAAGAGAATATTGCGGTCTGTTTGTGCAACCCGATGAGGTGATATGGTATGAGAGGCCAAAGTCAGCACATAGGAACAATAAAAAGAAAGCAGGGGGGCGAGACCCCGAATAGCGTGTCCTCAATGAACTCTGCTATTATGATCCAATTACAGATGAATGGAACCAGTTTGAATTAACCATTAGAGATACACATATTTCCACAAATTGGCAGTTTAATGCTTTACTGTAGCTGAAATAAGCTACATTATGATATAAATGAGGATATAATAAGTCACACAGTAATGAAAATTAATCTTTCCTATTTTTGGCTGATGGTTACTGTAAGTCTGAGATGGTCATATATTTATGAGGTATTGCTGAGAAAGCCCAGATAGAGGCCCAAATTTATAACTCCCTGACAAAACAAAACAGAACTCCCTTCAGCCTATCGTTATTTACAGCACAGCTAGTCATCATTCACACACTCACGAACCGGGACAAAAAACATGTAACACACAGACCCCAAACATGAACGGACAGTCATGTTTTTTGACTAAGCAGGAGACTTATGCTATTTATTGTGCTGTCAGGTAAAAATAATATGTGTCTTTCTCTGACATTTACAGTCAACTAAACTCAATGAAACAAATATGTAAATATACAATATTCTCCTGCTTCCTGTAAGAGGATCTTTTTATATTCAGTTCAAAGTGTAACTTATTGTCTATCTGAGGGGATAACTTCCTTTTAAAAAGCAATCCATCATGACTAATGAGAATGTGCGATTAAACTTAAAATCTGAGTTTAAAGATGTACAGCAAACTCAAAGCTTTATTTTGGAAGAGGCACAAACAGAAAAATCTAATCTGTCTGAGGGGGTTAAAGTTTCTTTTGAAAAGAGATCATGCATAATAGGAATGTGATATTAAACCTGAAATCTCAGTTCAGAGCTGCAGAATAACCCTAAGGCAACTCTGGAAAAGATTATGTTAAAGGGTGAGCCCAGTATTTTTAACCTGGACCATATTTTTTATGTTTTGTGTCCAAGTGAATAATGGGAACAACAATTTTTGAAATTGGTCCAGTATTACATGAGAGCAAGAAACAGGCTGCAATGTAACTACTCGGAACAAGTTCACACCATCATTTCACTTCTGCTAAAAGTGATCGTTTTTTGCTTTTCTGACAAGCTCAGAATATTATTCTATGTGTCTGACAACATTATGGAAAGGATCCCGACAGAGATTCTTTTTGTTAAAGAATAAGAAGCTTTTTGTTCAACCAGGATTCGCCATCACCAAACCCAGACTCCGTTTAAATAAACAGTAAGTTTAGTTTGTATAGAGCCGTCATATTTTCACATCTAGCTTGGTGAATAAAGGGTTTATTTCAACCAGATAAGATTTGGTAAATGTTGGAACAGTGAAAAGACTAACCAAGACAATTTTGGTGAGTTTTATTGGCCTAAATATAGCCTATAGATGGCACAAGAGGGCAGAGTTGAAAGTTTCACGCAACCAACGAGGTGGCGGTGGAGGAGGTTGTAGTAATGTTTCTTGTAACAGAGGCAGTACTGTAGATGGTGGAGGTCTGTGCAGAGAATTCTTTTCACTAATTTCACGATATATTACTATATGATACTGATATGTTATGTTCTGCCATATATTAATTTCCTCGTCGTCTCCTGCAGTCAGACTTGCTTGAATTACGCTACACTGCCACCACAATCTCTATTGGCATTGCCCTGTTTTGTCCATATATGTAAGGTCTTAGAAAACATGTACAGATATGGATGATATATACGAGTACAGACAGGAGGCCCTCTGTAATGTTGATCATAAATGAGCCCCCAGAATAATAATCTGAGCCTGCAGTGGCAAAAACAAGCAGTTTTAGTGGACATAAACTGATGGTCTGAACATGCCCTGTATGGTCACATTGCAGCCTGTTTCTCCTTCAATACTTGACCATTGTCAAAAACTGTTGACTCAGTTAGTCACATAGACGCAAAAACATCTAAAAAAAAAAAAAAAAAAAAAAAAGGTTCCAGGTTGAAAAATATCTAAAATAACGTTTAAGTTGTGCACCAAACAGATGAAAAGAGGAAAGCATTTCTGCAATATTAAATATCCATGAGCATGCATTTATGCATAAACACACACTTATTTCTTTACCTGTGAATCTCTTCTTCCCACTGAGGTCAAACTCAGACAACGGGCTGTGGTGGAAGGGTCTAGACTCTGGCTCCGGAGTCGGGATCTCTGTGGTGGTTGTGGTTGTGGTTGTGGTGGATGTGGGTGGCCGAGTGGTCTGGACAAAAAAGTCATCTGGCAACAACACATATGTCAGTGAGCTTTTGATTTACACAGATTTATATTATTTACATCCTAACTCAATAACATGCTCCTGTGTTTCATTAATCCTCTGTAATTGGTACCGCAATCTTTGGAATACGTGTCAAATCGATTTAATTAATTGTGGGCAGATGTGTGAGCTCACTTCCAAATAACCCCATTTTCCCCGAACACCCAAAGCTGTATTCTTATGTAATGTTTTGCTACACATATTTTCCGTCTGTGTATGTGTGTGTGGGGGGGTTGAAGACAACGACCATTTCACAAGTCTCCATGGCTGACAAATGTCAGGGGATTCAGTGGGTGAAATCCAATTAGTTCCCTCTGCTTTCATTGCTGTGTTTTTTCCCTGTGCTGCATCAGTGAGCCTTGGCATTACATCATGGTCCACACACATGCAACCAGCTTTGAGCCATGGCAGAGAAAGGCTAAGAAAACTGTAATGCTCCATGTGTCCTTTGTAGCAAAACCCCTAAAAGAAAGAAAATGCTGCTCACGTGCAACCTTGAGAGACTAAACACCTGTAGTGAAATTAGTACAAAGGCTCACGTCAACCAAACTCTTCAGTTTTCCATTCGGTTAGTCTTTGGCTGAAGCCGAGCTTCATCTATTACATTACAAAGCAACATCAAGAACAGCAAATATCATAAGCCAGGGCATTCTCTTGAGCTTAGTAATGCAGTTCACATGGTCTGTTTTTTTGGAATAAAAGTGATTAAAAACAGCCTGTAATGGAAAATATCCAAAACCCATGCCGTGAACCAAGACCAAGCCAAACAAACGTACAAGAAGAGAAACAAAGTGAAGACCACAGGCAAGGAGAAGAGGAAGAGACAGGAAGAGCTTGCAAACAGATCCACTGACAGATAAACAGACAATAACAAACAGTCAACACACAATGAGCATACAGTGCAGATTAGTCCGTCCCAGCCCAGTGGCGGTTGGTCGGCCCCGAAAGCCAAACTCAGCCGATACCTTTCTTAAGAGCTAAAGCATCAGGCACCATGTTCCCTGTAATCATGAGGTCCATTTCCATTCCTGAGGACTCCTCTGTCAGAGAAGCAGAACAAGCTGTAGCATCAATCCCACATCACCATGTTCACATGTCTGAGCTGGCACACACACTAACACACACAGACATGAACACCCACATATAGACAAACCCGCTTGAATATATATTTGACACTAATATAACCCTTGCTAGTCTCAGTCAGCTAGAAGGGACTGTTCACCCTAAAATCAAAAGTACATAATTTTCCTCTTCCCTCTAGTGCTACTCATCAATCTAGATTTTTTTGGTGTGAGTTGCAGTGTTTTGCAGATATCGGCCATAGAGATGTCTGCCTTCTCTCCAATATAATGGGGCACCACAAGCTGAGTGCCATTTAGTTCAATTATATTTGAAAGAAGGCAGACATATCTACGGCAGATATCTCCGACACTCTGACAGCTAACACCAAAACAATCCAGACTGGTAAATAACACTACAGGTAAGAGGACAAATATGTATTTTTGATTGAGGGGGAACTGTCCCTTTAAGTGTGTGACGACAAAGTGTAAAAGTGTCATAAAATTCCTTCTGGCCCCACTTTTTCTATTTTAGACTTTACAAGGAAACATCTTTCCAGCTGTCTCAGTTTGCTGGGTGTGTTTGAGATTATATGTGCTCCTGAAGCAAAATAATGCGCACTGTATGGTACAGAACTGCCACAGTGGGGGAAAAAAATCATTGACATAATAGCCTATTTTGTTATAGTGGGAAAGTTTACTTTTGAATACAGTATGTCATCATAACAAGACAGTTTGGCCATTTAAATGATATTTTTTTGCGGTACATTGAGCTTTTTGTGGGGCTTCATCTGTTGTCATATGGAGAACAATATCTCAGAAACTACACTGATAGCTCATGGTTTGTTTAAACCATTCTTACTTTGGCCACAACCAGACCCCAGATGTGGGGACATCCATGTGGTTCTTGTGGTCACTCATAAACACACACATCTACACACATACTGACTAACCGGATCACACAATTAAGACACACACAGTTGAACAGTTAAAGGACTCTGTGGATATAGACAGGAAACACTCATGGCCTTGGCCTAGATGGATATGACAAACAATATGGCTGAGAGCTATAGTGAAGTCATACTCATAAATGTTCACTATTCTGGCTCGAAATGCTTTACTTGACTTCAGTTGTATGGAAAAGCTATTATTTACAAAGCAATGTTGCAAGTTGGGGTACTGCAGTATTTTGTTTTATTCCTATAGCATAAATCTCTATTTATATCAGTCTTTAAAAACACTCTCTGCAGTGCAAGTCTCACCTTCTGGATAACAGTCCAGTATTCCCTCTGGATCCAGCAACGGATACCCAAATTCATCCGTTTTGGAGTAGGTTCCAGGTGGGCAGGTTGGGAACGGTGGTTCAGTGGTAGACTCCTCTATGAACCACTCAGTGGTTGTGAGTTCAGGTGTGGTGGTAGGAGCTGTGGTGGTGGTGGTAGTGGTGGTGGTGGTGGTGGTGGTGGTGGTCCTGTGGTGAGGAAGGTCCAGGCCACGTAGAGGTTTCCCTCCAACCATGAGGACCTTGTCTTTGGGGTTGACCACAGGCCGGCTGTCTCGGCCATGTCCAAACAAAGCCATGCCCTCGTGGTTTACAAGAGGGCTGCCCATGTGGTCTGGTGGTCGGTGGGGTGGAGCAACAAGGAGGGGAAACAGAATAGTTAGGACTTTGTCTTGAACAATAAGCTAGTAATGAGAATTTAAAAAAGCATTGTTTCATATATGTGATCAAGCTTAAATGTCCCGCAAAATTGACTGAAGCATGTCACCAAAAATTGTGCGTCCATCCTCTCCAAGCACCACCCTCTTGGGTTTACCCTGGGAGTCCTGGAGAATTTGTCCCTCCTGGTTCATAAGAACTCCCTGCTCCAAGTCTACCACCTGGAGAGATAAAAAGATTCACGAAATCTTCACAGCTATCTATATAGATTAAATTTGAACTGCTGCCTCATCGTACTCGCATTCAGCACTATTTCTTACAGTAAGTCAACAGTTAGAATGGGAACAATTTAGCAGTGGCTCTTCAAAGTCATTAATTCAACATTTGGGTATGTTGTGGGTTAGATAAGAAGACTGATACAACCTCTGTTCCGCAAATATGTATGTAAAGACAGCAGCCTGTTAGCCTAGTTTAGCACCACGACTGGAAATTGGCAAACAGCTAGCATGCCTCCATCCAAAGCTAACAAACACCATCTACCAGCACCTCCAAGGCTCACAATGGTATCTTGTTTGTCTTATCCGTGTAAACAAGCAAAGCGTTAAAACAATACGTTGTGGGTGTCATTTGGAGTTATGGACTATTTCTTGGACAGACACAGTTAATTCCTAGGGTCTTGTCTTCAACATGAGGTTACCAATCTACCAGCAGAAACTACCTGTGGGCAAAGCCAGACTGTTTCTGCAATTCCTGTCTTTATGCTAAGCTAAGATTACCATATCATATCTGTAACTTCATATATACCACACAGATGTGACAGTGGTCTGTGTTTTCTCCTCCAACCATCAGCAATAAAATGAAAAAGTGTATTTCCACAAATATAGAACTATAAATTAAGCATGATACATCACAGTAGCCTCAGAAGCTTATGTTTTATTTGCTCTGGCAAATGTGTCTGATCCCCCTCCTGTTCAGACATATATCCAGCCAACCTGTCTGACTTCGGCCTTGCTTATTTTATATGGGATTTGGTATGACGACTGACAGAGGAGCTCTGTTGAGACAGGCTGGGGCTGATGTGAAACATTCTGTTTAATCTGCTAATGCCATAGTATTAAACTGGAAGGTCTATTTTATTTATCTAGCTGCACTTAAAGGGAAACTTTGGCCATTTTTAACCAGCTCTTGTAGTTGCACCAAGGGCAGTGCATGCAAATAATATTCATCACAATGTAAGATTACAACAATGGTTACAATTAATTTATTACACATAGTTACCCATTTGGTCCCATCAGGTCCAGTGATAAACCTCTGACCAACGGCCTTGCTGATTCCATGAGAGGGGGAGGACTCTTTATCACTTGTTGCTGTCAGGTTGGGTCGTCCATTTTTACCTAATGATTAAGCAATTCAAGCAGAACCATTTTACTTCAGTGAATTGTAGTAGCCTACATAGTATGTATTGCTTATCTTTTAGCTCAAACAATTCCTTGCACCTTTTGAATAATTCAATTCGTGGCAGTGGCAGCAACGTTTAATCTCATGCACTTTACCCATGGACTTTACCATTTCCATTTCCTGGTTTTAATTGTCCTCCATTGGTTGGTTTCCCTCTGACGATGGGATAGCGAGATCGACCTCCCTGGCCCCTTAAGTTGTCTCTTGATGCTGAGGATGATGATGTGGACTGGGAGCTGCCTTCAATCAATCCCCCTGTCTTTGTCACAGTAGTGCCACTGCCAATGTCACGATCTGAGGTCAAAACTGGCTGGGGCAGATTGGAGGAAGAAGAAGAGTCAGTTGATGTTGAGGAGGCATCAGACGTTGAAGAACCCAGCCTTGAGTTCTGTGCTGGCTGCGGTCTAATGGGAAGCCTAGATCCACCAAACTGCCTGTTAGCCAGCAGAGGTGAGCGTACCCTCCCGTTTGAACCCACACCTGGACGACGATAAGGTGGACTGCCTCCGGATGGTGAGACAGGTCTTGCCCTGGAATAAGTTACCCCTGTATCCAAACTTTCATTGTCCTCTACGTTTCTGTGAGGCTCAGCTGAAGTAGGATTCTTTTGGGCTGCTGTGGGGTCTTCATCTTTATCATGTTTTCCACTTATTTCTCTATTCCTTTCACTGAGATAATCCTTATTACGATCGTTACTATTGTCATTAGAGCTTCCTCTATGGACAGTTTCACTTGAGTCTCTGTGTCCACCTGAGGGATGATGGGAATCAGAGTTTGAAGAGGAGGAAGATGATGAGGTAGTTGGGTTTCTAGTGTCACTGGATGCTGTATTGTCTTTGGTCAAAGGCTTAACTGAACCTGTGCCTACCACATTCTTTAGTGAGTCAGGAGTCCCCAGATCCTCACTGGTCTCCTGTATTGTGGAAACTCCTGCAGCTCCCGTGGCCCCTGAGACCCTGGTGGGAGTCCGACTCAAGACGGGTCTGCCAGCCCCAATGGAGGACGATGTCCTGGTCAGGGGGGTCCTACCATCCTGCCTGGAAGATGAAGTTCTTGTCCCTGATCCGAACCTGCCTGGGTAACGGTTAGCTAGCCACGGGAACCTTTCAGCAAATGAGGGGCTAAGTCTGGTACGAGGAGCCGTACGTTTTTCATTTTCGCTCTCCTCCCTTCCTTCTCTCTCTTCTGTGGGTTGAGGTTTGGAACTTAAAGTAGGCTCTTCAACTTTGGTTACTTCTGCGCCTGTGTTTCTGTAATTATTGTCATTATTTCCCTCTCTGTGTGTTGTGTCTTGTTCAGGTGATGTGTGTGAACTCTGTGTGTTGTGTGAAGTTGGAGAGCCTTCAGACCTAGACTGTGATTTATCAAAATTATTTGCATCTGATCCTGCCTGGCTGTGAGTTCCACTTCCTAAAGGGGACCTGGACGTTTCTGAATTTAAGGTATGCGATGTTCCCTGGGTTTGAGTCCTTTCTGGTAAAGTGGACTGTGATGTTGCTGAACTATGTGTGTTTGAAGTAGCTTGGTTCGGAGTTCTGCTCGGTAAATTCGACTGTGAGGTGATGGCAGGTTTGTAACCATTCAGCATTCGAGTTGAGTTCCCTCTAAACAAAATTCCAGGATGTCTGCGACTGTAACCATATCTAGAGCCCAACCCAGAACCATTGGTGCGACCCGCTGTAGACGAGCCTCTACCAGTAGATGTAGCATCTGTCTGCTGGGAGTTGGTCTCTTTTACGATTGTAGGGGAGGTTTTTGTATGTGTCACGACGGGCTTATTGTAGGTTTCCTTGTTCTCTGGGTATGTCGAGGCAGCATAGTCCTTTCTACTGGCTGCTGACTCTTGGATAGGTGAAGAGGAGGATAATGAGGTGGTAGAAGGTGAAGATGATGAGGATGAAGAAGAAGAAGATGATGATGAGGAGGAATCAGAAGAAGAGGAGGATGAAGCAGAAGATGACGAAGAGGTGGATAAAGATGAATCAGCCTTGGATGGTTTTTGGTGAACCCTGATCTTAATGGGCCTTCTGGGCATTTGATTTGGACGAGGTTTAGTTGGGGAGGGCGTCAACACTTTGAGGCTGGGGGTGGTAGTAGTCAGAAGCTCTTGAATGTATTCAACTTCATCCTCAAATTCAGGGGAAACGTCATTGTCTGGTTCTTTTGTCTCCATCACAACCTCCATGGTTGTTGTCTCTTCTACTGGAGGTGGCGTTGTGGGTATTTTCTCTTCCACCTCCTCTTCTTCTCTATCTTGAGCTCTTCCTCTGGACGACCCTCTGTTCGCTGTGTTCCTGACTGAGCCCCTTACAGAGGAGAAGATGCTGTGATAGGAGCGTGACTGGGAAAGTGGGCGCACACGCCTGTTCGCAGGTACAGCAGGGCGTGGCGGTGTGGTTGGTTCTTCTGTCACCTCTGTTGACTGGAGGTCAGATTCTTCATGGTCGGTATCTTGTTTGGAAGGAGTGTGGATAGTCCTGCGGCTGTCTGTGGTTTTTGAAATCGACGAGGCAGCACTGCTGGCTGGCAGTAGAGAAAAAAATGTCATGAATTTAGGATTCATCAAAACATGAAGCATACATGCACACACATACTGTTAACAGTCAAATGTGCTTACATCCTGGCATGACAACACTGAAGGCCTTGCTCTGTGGTCCCTGTCCCCTCCTGTTGGTCGCTCTAATCTTAAAGATGTACCGATCTCCAGGTGTGAGGCCATCTACAGTAGCTGAAGTTTGGCTGCTACGGTATGTCACACTTTTCATTCCGAATGGCTTCATAGCAGGAGCATAAGACAGGATGTACTCTGTGAGGAGGTAGAGCATGGACAACTGTTGCTGTTTAAGCAAAATTCATCATCATCAAAAGATCATGACTTCAAAAGTACATGCAAGAAATCTTTTACCTTGTTCTACAGTTATGGCTGGGACTATATGCACAATTTAGATTCAATACTATCACAATACCAGTCTTTCTGACTTTTATTGTGGTAGCATTGTATTCTGCATAATACAGAGGTTAATTAACTAATTGCTGTTTTTATGGTCTTAGTCCTCACAACAAGGAGACTAGTTGCCAAGAGGAGGGTGGGCAAAGCTCCAGATGGACCTTTAGTAGCGGCTGTAGTAGCTGCAATACAGCTGGTGCAAAATTCAGCACCAGAGGTCAGAATGGGCTGGATCTTATCTGTGTAAGGGAAGCAACAGAAAGTTTGCTGTTCTAGCAGGGAAGTATACGGTGGGTTGGCTGGATTTGAATTGCTTGACCAGCAGCTAAAGGTTTGTCTGCCATTTTAGTGCTTTCTCACTTTGGCTTTGTGTTTCTTGAGGCAGATATGCCTTCACATTCCTCTCTGATTAACCCCAAAGGGGGAAAATAATGGAACTGAAAACATGATTAAAAAATGGGGTTAATTGCAATTAACTATTGAAATACGGCAATTAATCTTGATTTTAAAAATGGATTGTGTGACAGCCCCAATAAATATACAGATTTCTTAGCAAAAGTGAATTATTTTATTCCTTCTGGCCTGACCTCTTATCCTCCCATTGGGTTCCTCAGGTGGATCCCATGTTGCAATGACAGCGGTTCCCTTCCCTCGTAGTGGCTTGACCTCGAAGTTGTCTGGTGGCCCAGATGGTGCTAGCAGGTGAGGAGACAACAAGTGAGTGGAAAGACAGCAGTGAGAGGTGAGAGGAAGAGCAGCAGGACAGAAACCAGAAGCAGCGTAGAGGGAACAGGGTGAGGAAATTGCTGCTTAAAGAATGAAAAAACAGAGATTTTGTGCCAGGAGGCTTCAACTCAGCGAAGTACTGCTGCCATACATTTTTAGGAACCTCCCATTGAGATCATGTATGGAACTGCAGATGGATATCAGAGCTGTGAGCCAGGCAGTAAATGCTGACTTTTCAATGAACCGCAGCTCAGGAGCTGCTATGGCATTGTATAAAAGCTGCAATCATGACAGAGCGTCAGCCAAAGCTGGAATCCAATATCAAATAATAGGCAGTGGATGTGATGAAGTGTGGTATGAGGAAATCGGTAGAAATGAGCTAACTGACAGAGTTATACAAGGCTGGATTCTTTTCTGTAAGCATGATTTCTTTTTTCATATCTAAGAAAATATTATGTGTTGGCTCTCTATAGTTTTTTCTCTTGACTCGCTTGTCATCACTTTTCCAAAGCTGCATTGCGACCTACATAATGATATTCTGTCAGCAGGCAGTGGCTGTATGTGCATACCTGATTCAGGGGTCCTCTGAAAGACGGAGACGCTCCACTTCCCATGATTTTCTCCCTGAGAGATTCTGACAGAGAACTCATACATGCCATCAGCAGACAGGGTATCTATCATCATCCTCCTCTGGGTGCTGTCCTTGTACTCCCAGCGCGCTGACTCACCCTTCTCCCTGTACCTGACTGTGTATGATCTGAGTCAAGAGAAAATAAGGATGTTTTATTCCAGTGGAAAGGGTCAGAGATCTCTTTTACCCAATATTCTTTCTCAATATTTGTTTGAAGTCCACTTTATTTCACACATACTCTTTAATGGATCCCACCTGATTTCCCTGGGGTCGACCTTCCCCATCTCAACAAGAGGGTCAACCCAGGAGATGAGGACTGATTGAGGAGACATGACCCTGACACTGATGTCCTTGGCCTCGTACTCTGGTGGCTCTAGACAATACACATGAACACACACAAGGCATAGAGACAAACATGTCGAGCTCCGAACCAATATTAACCCTTTGAAACCTGAGAATCCAAAACATTTTTCTTGAATTAAAGTAAACAGAGTTTGCGTTTAACAACACACAAACTATATTGAAGTATCTGTTTACGAACTCTCACACAACTTCTGCAGTAAAAATCCAAGTCTCCTTAATCCAGTTGGCTGCTGGACTTTCCAAACAAATGCATTTTCACTCAAACATTAGAATTTAAAATAAATATGTCAATACAAAAAATCTCATGCAATGCCGATTAACGTGCCTGGGCAGCTTATACGCACATGCATGCACAGACACGCGACTCGGCGCGCTGCTCCTTGGCTGAAGTGTTTTATATTGTAATGTTTCAGTGAAAATGCATGTATAACGTCTTTGGATTAGTTGACCATAAAGGCATGCAACAAATCACTAATTTCACTAATTCAAGGCAACCCGCAGTGAGTACTTGATATCCTGGATGAAGTGGTCTTTTTGAAATAGCCTTTAAGATAATTAAATTCAGATAAAGGTCTGTCACTGAATTCTTATATACTGGCTAACATGAAAACCAAATATTAAAAATTCTGACTTAAATGGATATTGAAAAGCTATTTTTAACATATTTACAAAGCAAAAAAGTTTCTCTTTAATCCTGCAGGTACCTGTTGTGGTTGTTTTGGTTGCGACGGCTCTGTTGGCGGGTGCGCTCCGGCCCAGGGCTTTCTGTGCCTGCAGTGACACCACATGAACGGACTCAGATGCTATGAATAGAAAAGGATACCAGGCACGGCCAGGGTTTACACTATGGACACTAAAGATAGTACAATCAAAATTTATACATTAAAAGAAAAAAAAACATGATTCGCAAAATGTAACTTGGAGGTTGCCAGTTTTTTCAGGATCATGTTTTACTTAAAGTGAAATTTGGCAGTGAAAGGAGCAGTTCGTAGGGTATAGTGGCATGTAGCAGTAAGGAAAGCAAATTGGAATCAGATGAAATGTCTCCTGGTTAAAATTCCCAGTGTTCATTGTTCAGAGGATTTTTCCAAGAGCTGAGTTATCTGCAGAGGTCTCTTGCTTTTCAAAATTTTATAAATTTTATATATATTCCATTTCTGCCTATTTTTCCCCCTGAATCCTACACATTGAGCTTTTAAGAGTGTAAAATGTGAGTCCCCTTACTTAGTTTGGGTGTGTTTCGGTTTCTCTGGTCCGATTGAGGCTTGGTGTGATGCCTTCTCCTTTCCAGCGGGGGAGTTCCCACTGATGCTCTCTCAGGCTGCCTGGGACCTGAGGAGGACTGGGGGGCCCTCCTGTGTGTCCTGGTATTAGACACGCCCAGTGGGCGAGCTGTTCTGTCCACTCTGGTGGCCCTCCGTACTGAGGGCTGAATTCTGGCAGCTGTTGGTGGGGACCTGGCTGGACCTGTTGGTAGATGATACCAGAGGGGAAAGT
The DNA here is from genome assembly GCF_026936395.1 of Plectropomus leopardus. NCBI lineage: Eukaryota > Metazoa > Chordata > Actinopteri > Perciformes > Serranidae > Plectropomus > Plectropomus leopardus. Next base: position 15,592,541 of record NC_142191.1, on the reverse strand, counting down.
CAGAGTTCATGTTACCTTTATGACCCCATAGTTCATAACCTGTGCTTCGAGCTGGATTTACCTTTAGGGCTTTGTTGAAACTAACCATCCGCTTAGTGATAAGCACATAATTACATGTCACTTTCATCCCCACTGTGTCAGTTATCGTGCCCATTTCTCACAAAAGGGAGATGGCGCGGAACCAAATCATGTCCCCCATCATCTGCTCCAACTTCTGGGGCCAGATGCATAAAAATCTGTGTAGCCTCATGACTAAAACTGCATGTGGGGGCAGAAACGTGTGCATTCTGTTCATCAGATATTTAAAGCTGATTCTGTTTTATAAATCTTTGCACGAGCCTCATTTACACACCCACAGTTCACCATAAAAATATGTAGAAACGCCTAAAACATTGTTTGCATATTGTATCTCAGCTTTTATTTTGTCTTCTTGTCATATTATTCTCACTTGTCTCAGCTAAAACTGTGTTGGTCTCCTGCTCTGAAGAATGCGTGGGGTTCCTCCTTTATAAATAGTTTTATAAAAAGTTTATGTGCGGGTAAAGGCACATGCTATTTTTGTACGTACACATTGTTTATGAATCTAGCCCCTGGTGTTCTGCTTCAGTCCCACCCTGGTAGTGACACTATCTTGGATAACGACTCAGACATTGACTCAGACAGCCAGACAACCCCCGTCATCTGGCTGCAGTGCTGAGCGATAGCATTGGCAATATAACAAAAAACTCTTCTTCTGTCCTCTCCTCCCTCTATCCCTCCCTCCATCCCTCCTTCATCCGTTTCTCATAATCACTGTCAGATGAAAAGGATCTGCCCTGTTTCCCATCGGGACGGCTGCATGCACAGCTGGGTGAGTACTGACAAGTTAGCTGATGTAAGAAAGTGGATTTGACGAATTCAAAGTAGTTTTAAGGACAAAAAGATACTGTGGTGTAGGGTTTCCACTGTCAACGAACAGGTAGAGCGAGCCAAATTAGAATAGTTTCCCAAGAGAGGCCACCACACCCAAAAGTTTTCTTTAGCTATGGATTAAAAAGAGAGTTTTAGTGCTTGACGGCTTCCTCCATGACACAGTATATGTGGTGGAAACAAACATGAGACAAAAAGGATGTGAAGGGGAGTATGAAAGCACAGTAGAAAGGCTCCCAGGTAGAAAGAGGAGGTTTGTTGGAGCTCTTAGTGTCTTCAGGTCTCTCTGTCTTTATCTTTCCCTCTGTCCTGCCAGCGCAGCTGAGTCGATTTCTCAATTGAGACAACTGGCTGCTCCAATAATGCAACAACTCTTTCTGATGTTGCTTTTCCTGTTTTCAAATCTCTCTAGGATTCTCCTGCACCTGTATGAGTCTCTTAGATAATCTGTTCTGTATGTTCCACGTGTCTGTCTTCCAACATTATATCAAACTGCCGATAATACTGGTGTAATTAGGAAACATTGGATTTTCCCTTAATTACTCCAATAGGGAAAAGGGAAAATGAACTTCGACAGGATTCAGTTAAACTTGAACTTAAAGACCTCCCTTCTGTGAAAGTCAAATGTTTAACCTTGTTAACATGCCGATGTTGTTTTTTTAATGTGCAAAAAAAAAAAAAAACATTTCATGAGCAAAATAAGCAGTAAAACACCAGGCCTGAGCCTTCCTGTCCTGCAACTGCTGTGTACCAAAGACAGTCTCAAAACCATTGATTGTGACTCTCAGGGTTTGTTATGTCACAAACCTAAGGAACCAGTTTGTGGGATGGGGCTTTCCATATCATTGGTAAAACGCTACAGTGAAACACGGAGTATCAGAGAAGCCTGATGTAGCAACAAGTTTCAGTTTCAATTCAACTTGTCAGAGCTGCTAATCAGGAACAAGGTTTATTTAATATTAGTAACACACAATTAGCTGTTTGATTTATTAGGTAGTTAAGCCAAAGGCTCACGCTACCTCATCTCAACTCAACTGTATTTATATAGCAGCTTTTATCCAAACATGCAGACCAAAGAGCTTCATATTAAATATATAATAAAGAAATAATAATAAAATAAACACCAGGGATGTAAAAGTTATATGATTAAAAATAAAAATTAAAGCGGTAACATAACTCCAAATTGAAAGCCAAATTTTTTTCTTTTTCTTTCTCTCCACATACACTCCTTCGACGTCCACGAGTAGTATAACTTTGACGTTATCCATCAAAGACCGCATTGTGTATTGTTCAGACTGTGAATGACTCACTTGAACGTTTTTTTTTTTTTAAATTCCCCTTTGCAATGCTAAAATTGGGGGCCGCCTGTATCGCCTATGGTAAGCACCACCACTGGCTGAGAAAGAGCAGTGTGTGGAATCTTCTTTTTACTCAAATGATACAGTCCAACGCACCTGCATGTGAGATAATTGCATGTGCAGTATCTCTCTTTAAACAAACACAGAACCTTAACTTTGGCTCTCAGACATTAAGATTAATGTCTGTTGATTAAGGATCACTCAAGTGTCTGTTTTCTCATTTACTGCATATCACAAACTTACTTTCGACAGTTGCTTTTGTTGGCTTGCGTCTGAGTCTTAGTTTCTTAAAATAAGAATATATTTACCAGAGTGTCATTTATTTCTACTCATTTAAGGAGTTCAGGATTCAGCAAGTTGAAACTAGCAAATATTGTGTTTATTTGATATTCTGTTATAGTTATAGTTATAGTTATAGTATGTTAAAATTGTGTTGAATGTATTTGAAAACACAAATTAATTTTAAACTCTGCACTGAATTATCACCCATTAACAACACCGATGGTGAATATGATATGTCTTACCCCTACTTTTTATGTATTTCAGACATTTTTCGACTGCTTCTGAGGTAACAGTATAACAGTAGTTCGGGCCAGTCCCCTCATTCCAAATGTACCTGTGTGAGCGTCTCTCCCCGTACTTGCTGACTTTAAAAAGAAAGCATTTGGTTTTAATCAGCCTAAATCTCCTATTCCTTATTTTCTTCCTCTTCCTCTCTGTCTGGAAAGCTGTCACAGTGCATACTTTGGCCCAGGTCACTACGCTGCGGACCACTAAACCATTGACTCCACAGTGCTCTCACTTGCCAAATCCTTTCTGTCTTTTCCTGGAAGCCTGATAGTCCGAGGTGCTGTGAGGCTGGCCCTCAGACAGACAGACATACATAAGGACAGACAGACAGAGAGACAGACCCACCTCAGTGTGTTCAGCCTGATGCTGAAGAATGTTGCTGTTGTGTGCCTACTCCCTCCTCAAAAATTAGCTGAAGAAAGCAAAGGCGACTTTGACATTTCACCAGCTTCAAAGCAAATCTAAACTTTGCAAACACAGGTTGGAAGGTTTGATTACATTGCTCAGTTTAGCCAAAGTTTAATTTATCCAAACATTTTGCAGTGGTGGAGCTTTTCCTGAAGGAAGAAAAAATCACCATAGCTTCAACTGAAAAAGACAGAGTTAACTAACTAACTGAAAAACACAAATTGCAAGAAAAACTCAGCAAAATATTAACAGGCTATTCAACACTAATGCCCAATAGCTTCATTTATCATTTGTCTTCATTCATTAGTTCTCTTAAAAGGCTGTCTGCTAATATATTTTTGATACTTATTTCATTAACTGGGCTAATTTGCTAACCTATAAGATAGCCGAATGTTGAATGACACTTCTCATTTGTCATTGAGTTTGCTAGTTTTATTAAAGTTTAACTTGTCAGTGTTGTATGTTTTCGTGTGTTGCACATGCAAGTGGGTCGTGCTTGAAGGTTGAGGCCACACCCACTCAGTGTCAGGCTGTCTGTGGTGCAATTGGTCAGTGCATTTGGATGTTGACTGAAAAATTGGTAGTTCAAGCCTACCCAATAAAGGTTGCTCTTAAGTAACCAGGTCACATTATGTAAAGGAAACACCTGATTTTCATGTCAAGGGGTAAAGGTTGAGAAACCTAACCTACTAAGTTACTTACATGTGTGAAAATAAATATTCCACTAATACCCTTGTTTACATGCAGCCCTGCATACTTAGAGATTAGAGATTAACCTGCCCTAAAATGTCATTTATTATGTCAAAATTTAGAACAGTTCAAAGTTTCCTACCAGTGGCGATCTTGGACCCTGCAAATACAGCCTCCCTCTTTCATTCGTTCAGCCACCCTCTAGGATGGCATGTGATTCATGTGAAGCTCCTATCTCTCCGATCACAGCGTAGGAATCTTCAGGCGTTGATAAACATGGCAGCTGAAAACAACCGCCGTTTAAATATCTTGCCCCATTATATTTTCCACTGAGAGGGCTCGCCCCTAGACTTACAACACGGAGAGGCATAATACAGCCAAGAAAAGAAACTTCTTCGAGCTAGAAATGGACCACTGCCAACACAGGTCCAATCTAACCAGTTGGTTCTATTTGGCAAAGTGGCATCAAAGGAAATCGGAAAAACGCAGCATGTAAAGAAATTAAAAGTGGATGCAGGTGGGAGGCACTTACATATTGAGGCCACACCCACTCAAAAACTGGCAGAGACTTGTCTCTGTGGCAGAATGAAGAGGACACATCATCAATAGCGATATTGCCTTGCATCTGTAATAATTTATTTCAAAATCTGAGTAGAATTTAAATTTGCACTTCAAACATACACACCATTAGTGTCTGCATAAGTCAGCTTCCACTTTTTCCTAGTTAAAGGGAAATAAACTGTGAAAAATGTGAATACGGAACACTAATGCAGGTGTATTCAATTGTGTTTTGCCATTATTCATCAGCATTAGGCAATCACTTTGTGTAAGGACTTGGAATATTAAGTGGGATAATTAATATTAGCTTGTAGTTAGCTAGCTAGATAACTTTACCTAAAGTAAAACTAATGTAAGTGTGCCAGGAACGCCTCAAAACAAGCTACACGTCTTCTTTTGTTGGCCGTTATCCTGGCACTACTTTGCCAGAATCACAGTGAGTCTTAGGCTCTATTGGCTGAGGTTAAACTCAACAAATATGATTAGCTGTGTCTCCAGAGCGGCTCTGCCTCAAACAAACTCAACTGAAACTCCAGAGCCGCGTGGTGGTTCAGTGGTTAGCACTGTCGTCTCACAGCAAGAAGGTCCTTGTTTCAGCTGCTGGTCCTGATCCTTTCAGTCTGGAATTTGAATGGGTTTTCTCCATGTTTCCCGACTGTGGCACAAAGACATGCCAAGTCAAGTGGTTTGGAGAGACTAAATTGCCCATGTGGAACGGTATGAACACGAGTGTCTATTTGTGTTCGTCCTGTGACCGACTGTTTACATGACATATGTTTAAACATCCAGATGCCCCATGTCACCGCACAGAAAAAATGAATGAATAAAGGTTCCTTTAGTGGTGTTGACTTCAGTAAACAGTGCATTTAATTTTCTCTAAAGAGCTGAAATGGGACCTGTAATGCTCCTTTCAGATTTAAACTATTTTTGGTTTCTAATAGAACATGTTTTCATGCTTTAGTGTATATAAAAAAACAGCACTATTTTCTGCATACTGTCTGTGCTGGAACACCTGTCTGAGACGCTGCATTTAGTGCCTGTCCCTTTCAATCCCCATCCCCTAAAAGCCGAGTCTGTTCTGATTGGTCAGCGTTTGTAAGCTATCTTAGCACGTCTGTATAATCACTGCAGCTGGGGGAATGATTGAAACAAAGTAACAAAGTATCTCCAGTCGAGTGCTCCAGGGATGGCGTTTTACTGTAGGCCAACCCGGACGCTGTCATGCTGGTTCCCCCGTCAAAAAGGTTATGGGATTTTTCCATAGGATTTTGTTTAATTGCAGAAAATAAGCTCTGTGGCAAACAAATAGTTATGATACTTACACGTTTTGTTCAGAGAGATAATCTTAGCAAAGGAACACCACTTTGAGGACTTTGGAAGCCTAAGTATAATCGCCAGGAGTAAAAAGGTTTTGTTCGGCTAAATGGAACTACACTATTGCATCACCACTGCTGCAAGGCTGTAAAGCCGTGTTCGACATGATGACTTGTGATCGTCTTTTTTAAGACACATTAAAGCTTCAGAGTTTGTGAGTGGTGTATTTATTGACGTATTTTATGTTGTGGAACAAAACATGAAAGTCTCTTAAGTTAGTTTAACCACATAACTTATTTAAAGCTCCTAACCAAAAACACAATCAAAAGCCCATTTACTTTGAGACAAGGGAACTGGATGCCTGAAATACGGATTTTGGGGATTTAGTATTCATTACTGGGTTTCTCTATAAAAGCTTGGGAATCAAAATCTTCACTAATAGACATGTTCCAGCAGTAATGTGATCCAAAAATTAATTATTTGTTATATTTTTCTATTATTCAAAGAGCCATTTAGTCTATAAATATTCCAAAATCCCTACAAAAATGTCCATCATGAATACTTGTTGTCCAACCAACAGGTCAAATATTAATCAATCAAAATGGTTGCCAGTTAATTTACTTTCATGTAACCTATTCAGTCAGTTGAAACAGGGTGGAGTTTCTGGCACAACTTTCCCTTCTCCCGAGGTGGTTGAAAGTCTAAAGGACTCGAAACTCCAACAGCGCTTGAAGTGTGGAACAACTTTATTTAAAGACCAACGCATTCCAGCCTGTGGCCTTCATCAGTGTCCAGATGAAGCTGCCACAAGCTGAAACACGTTGGTCTTGCAATAAAGCTGTTCAATATACTACAAGTGTCGCTAATTTCCTCTCATTTTACAGTCTGTTGAAAGCAGTGGCAGGTAGTTAGGTGATAATTGATGTGCTGTACACCACTAGAGGGAACAAAACTCTTAAATAGATGTTAAATTTGGATCACCTGCAAGAAAAACACACCTGGCTGAATAGATGGGAATCTATGAGTCAGAGACAAGAGAGTGTTTTTCCCCGCTGATTCCAGAACAAGTGAGCCCAAAGACACAGCACTGTGAATCATCATCACATTAGGCTCTGCGGTTCCTTTTTATGCACAATGACAGCAGATAATTTCAGCAAGCAGCTTCTAATGGATCTCTCCACATAGTTTGACTTGTGCTTTGCTGCTAGCTGAGACACACCACTCCCTTGTGCTGTTGGTAAAGATGCCTGGAGATCACGTTTACCTGCTGATGAGTTGCTGACAGGTGCACCGCCCAACACAGCAAAGCCATCCAGGTTAACCCATTCAGGGTCTAAAAAATAAAACAAAAACAAAGCGGTTATATGATGTTACCGAAACCTGGTGAGCAAGTGAAAATATTATGTTCCTTTGTTGTGGTCAACTTTTAAAGGAGCAGTGTTTCGGATTTAGAGGAATTGCATCAAACTATAAATTCTTGGAGTTAGAATTCCTTCTGTACGCATTCTTCAGGAGGTTTTTAATGGGAGGTAAATGAGCCTCAGAGGTCTCTTCCTCCCCAAATCAGAAAGCAACAGGTGGATTGAACTGGTTAAAAAACTGAATAAAGCAGTTTCACGTAAAAAAGGTTTGTTTTATTTTCCATAGCTGCTCGTCACGGATGGGCTGCTAACTACGATAGCAGATGCAAAAATGCAAATATCCCTATCTAGAGTCGGTAGCTCTTTTTGCTCTGAGATCGCACTATAGGGGCACTACTAATTCCCTTATTTGCACCACTTTTACATTCATACAGAGAACTAAACAAGGGCAGCATCATGCTGTTACAGTGTGTGATTTTAGACAGCATGCTGGCATTGCTGAAACAAAAGAGGCTTGACGTTTAACACAACAGCGGCAGCCTCTAGTATGACATATAACATATGCAACAGAAGTGCTTTCTAAACTGCAGTGGCATAACATGGCATTAACAACCATTTTACATCTATGTTATATGGCGGCTGATCTTGTCCTCTGCTCATAGGGTAAGGAGCTCCCGAATCTCATTGTTTTCCAAATTTGTGGACATTTATGACCACTGTTCTTTTTGTCTTAGCTGCTAGCTGCTTTTTAAATCTACCCCAGTTGACCACATCCATAACACATCATCAAAAACACCCCTCCTGTACATAGTTCTGTCCTACTGGTGGTCCTTTTTTATACAGACACCATTTCGGTGCTGTTAGTACCTCCCGTGCTGGCTCAAAGGTGAGACAGCTTTGTCCCTCCAATCACACTTTTCATACATGACGACAAGGCAGCATAACAGTATGATATTCCCAACTTGAACAGGCAATGTAAAAGAGGCTGGTGTTTAGTTTGTCCATGCTGGGCTATTGTAGAAACATGGCGGTGCAATATGGTGGACCCTGTTGAGGAGGACCCACCCCCTATGTGGATATAAACGGCTTATTCTGTGGTAACAAAAACACATTTCCTATTTTCAGGTGATTATACTCTGAGAAAGAAAAAAACATTTATTATATTCATTTTTCTTTTCTGCTGATATATCTCCTTAAATTCTACATACTGGACCATTAAATTTCAATGATTTACTTTTTTTCTTATCAGAGAGAAGTGGATATTATTTCTCAGTCTCCCTTATGCTTCTACTCTCAATCTTGCCCTCTGTTGTTCCAGATAAGTCACCTCTCCGTTTGTGCTGTTTTGACAGCGGCTGGCCAGACACATTAATGATGTGGAGGCAAACAGCATGGTGTTATTTAAGATGACTGATGCTGCTCTCATACTGCTGAGGGAACAACACACGATCTGCAAGGAATTTCTGGAAAGGCAACACCGAGACGCTGCTCTGCTGCCAGAGACTTATGGCAAACTGCACCGGAGCTGAAGAGACCACAAGGCTGCCACAGCACACACTGGGCGGCATACACACACACACACACACACACACACACACACACACACACACACACACACACACACACACAAGCACAAGCATGTAAAGATGCATACTTCTAAAACACTGGCACACTGAACAAGACAATGCATGATTCAACACTTGGCACCACCCTGTGCTCCACCACAATCACCACCAAACACACATGTTGCACACACACACACACGCACACACAACAAGTGACCACAACACAGGGGATTGGGTTATTGGAGCTGGGCTGGGTTTGGATGTGGAAAAGAAGGGTTGGCTGCAGACTCACAGCCGCTGATGAAGTATGGCTCTAAGATGCCAAGGACAGAGGAAAATGGAATAATGACAAAAGCAGGCTAGACAGCACTGCAAACTGTATGTGTATAGAAACATAAAGACCTGTCTTATGTTTTACAAGGCGGGATCAGGAATTAAGAAGCTGTTAAGACCTAAAAATACTGTCTTTCTAAAGCCTAAAATAACTGTTGTCGGCTGGGCTGGGACGATGATCGCTGGTCACACGCACCCTCACCCCCCCAGTTATTTTTCTCTCTGTTTGGCAAACTTGGATCGCAGCACGTCCAATGATGAACTAATCCTTGATAAAAATCGATCGTACATGCACTCGTGTTAACACTTCCCCTTCTGGCGTCTCTGCTTTGTACACAGCTTTGCTCATCCCCCTCCTCATTCTTGGCACTTGTCTTCTGAGAAAGTGCAGAACTCCTGGATCTGAAAGCTAACTCCGTAGTTTAAGCCATACTTCTTTTTCTTGCTCTCTGTCCATTTATATTCCTCTTAATGGCTTTTTTTTGTCTAGCAGTGCTAGACTTGGGTCGATTTCTGGTTTTGTCCATCTGATCGGGTGTATGAGCTTAAACCACTTTTAAATCCTACAAACACTGTCAGCCTCTCATTTCCTATTTTAAAACAATACAAACTGTCCCATTTGACCAGAGTGGGTCAGGTTGACATGGTTGATCTTGCGTATTACATTATAGGTGCAACATATATTTCTTGTGTAATTTTTTTTCTTTGTTATTATTTTCTTTGTTTTTTAAATCTATTTCTATAATGTATTTAATTCCTTTTTTAATTTTACATTATAGTTATGTGTGTTATTTTATCATACTATATATGCATGTATTTGCCTTTATGAGTGGGGGGGGGGTGCAGTGGTGGATATTTCTGCTTTGAAAGTAAAACACAAAATTTGGACAACTGTACTGTAGCGTAATTTTTTTTCGAATTTATGTAAACCAGCTGAATCTGCATATGTCATCATGACATGTTCTGGCAATCTAAAAGTAGCCTACATCAGTAACCTCTGCCAATGGCTGAAGCCAGTGTGTATTAGTAATAAGTACTATGACAAGGTGATTAGCATAATATGTTTATTATCAGACTTAGGGGCGGATCACACCAAGATGCGTCACGCCAGGTGCAACCGTTCCAAAAATGCCTTGAAAACACATTTGAATAAACAGTTGTAAATGCCTGTGAAGCAGGGCTGCCTGCACGTGACCAAAAGCGACATTGACGCGCAGCAGCAAGAGAAGATAAGGAAACAATGGTTTTGCTGGCGATGCTTTTTCGGTGACACCTGGAAAAATTTAGTATACTGGTCCAGTCTGGTGTTTGATTTAATATGAAACTGGTTTAAGATTTAACCTTAACCCTAAGCAGTGCTGCTATCACGCCTCGGGTCCCTCACAAACACTCTCATTAGCTCCCACTTGATTTGTTAACGTCAGTATATCCTCGTCTTGCTCTCACCCTCTCCTTTTAACCCCCTCTGTTTCTGCCTTACCTACATCCTCCAGTAGCTGAGAGCGACTGTCCTTTTCCGCTTTTGTGAAGCGATGAGACCTCGTGGGCTTGTTGGGGCTGATGACGAAGCGATCAACAGGTCTTCCATCCAGATGAATTGAAGGCTCCCAGCTCTCCCTCAGGTCCTTGTCCACAGAGGTCTGTTTTCCATTGGGTGACCGCAGGGGCTTCTCTGCTGCAAAACAAATGACGTCAGGATAAATTGTGTCTGTATGAAGTGGATTTCAATAGTCTTCTCTGTCTTTATCTCGTATGTAAAGATCTGTTGGCCCTACACATTGTGGCAGTATGAGCCTACTGTTCAAGCTCTGTGAGCTGTTAATAAACCTCCTCTTCCTTGCCACCAGTACAATTTCCTCTGGATTTATTAGACTTGGCATTTCAAGTAACTCTGATTCTGATGAAGCATAAACTTACGTGTAAGGCAGCCCTGAAAAATACAAACTAGTATGATGATTAAATAAATAAATGAGTATTTGCCTGGATGGCTACATGCTCAGGACAATAAGAAATCTTAAGTTTTCCTTTTGTCTACATTTCCTTAAAATCAAAACAAAGAAAACAATAACCACTGCTGTGTTTTGGAAATTTTGCCAATTTTGCCTCTTTGCTCCTCTGTCGGTTTGCGTGCAAATGCAACATAGGGGTGACAGCACCATTATCCAACAAGCCAACCCATGATAAAGTATAGCACTGAGCGTGACTTTAACACAATGTAAAATGAGTGATTTAGCTTGTATGAAAAGCTGCTAAAAGGCGTCAGAGGAGACACATCGGAAACAATAAACAACCACTTGAGATTCAGAATAACTGACCTCATGTGGCCTCGTGCCCGAGAACTTGCATGGATGCTGAAATCTCAGCTGACTGAACAGAAGTACGGGTAATTGTAAAAAGTCTGACGCACACTAAGAAAAGTGTTTATTTACAATCCTGAAACAATAAACTAAACATAAAACCCATAATCAGTGTGAATTTCATTGTTTTGCTCTCTTTAAATTCAAATCATTGACCATTTTTAGCAGATGGTTATACAGTTAGACACTCTGGTATGAGTATTCAGCTGTTTGAATAAAATGAATAATATTAATTTATTACAAACATGAACATTAAATCTTAGTTAAATCAACCACACCATAAATACCACGAGGAGGACAAAAGGGTGGTGCTGGGATCTACAGCAGTCAACAGTGTCGGCATAACAATAACCCAGTTTACCCTGCATTCATGTGGTGTCGGAATAATCTAAAAAATGAGTTTCAGACAGCAACTCTAAATGACCACCCCCTCAAAGAGCAAGAACTCAGTAAACTGGCAGAAAGTTTGGTGCACAAATTGCAGAGTTGACGTCATATATGCAGAAATATGGTAGATGAAAGTAAGGGTTAGGTTAATGGTAATACATCTTTTATTAATTCACATATTGCATGTCAATTTCTTTGCTCACATGTAATTTTAAATATGATATTGGGTTGTAACTCTTAGTTTCTGTCTTTGTAAAGTGACCTAGATCAGTTCTAAAAGTGATTTGTTAGCATTAGTCTGGTAAAGCAATATTTTAGTAGTTTTAGGAGACGTAGCAGCAAAAATCGCTTCCTTGTATAAAGTTTCAAACAGCTATCATCATGTTTTTTTTTAATTCTCTGAACAATAAGATACAACATATCTTTCTTGCAGAATCCATGTTGTTGCCACAATGAGACCTAGAGCTCAGGAAGACACCCAACATGGAGGACCAACCAAACCGGATAATGGAACCATCCAAGGACTGCGTGAATGCAGCATAAAAGGCAGGTATGTCGGTCCTGAATTCATCTGACTGGATATTACCATCACCACAGCTGTGAATGAGCCACTGATACTGAAGTATATGATGCTTATCAGAAATTACAAAAGAGATTTGACTGCTCTGCTTAAACAATTCATTTATAGTAAACATGCTAGAATTCAGTTGTCTATTAATATAGCAGAAAACTGTTTGCTCTTCAAAGATATAGTGGATAATGTTGTATACCAGAGCACACTTGCATTGTCTGTGGGAGGTTTTTGTAATGCAACAGTGTAGAAAACGGACGGCACTTTCCTGGGAACCGTCACAGTGGCTGAGCAGCGGGGCAAAGCTCAGCCCCTGCCTCTGTCAAACATGGAGCTCTCTGCCTCCCGCTGAGGTTTCGACTGCAGGTTGAAGACAGCAGAGAAGCCAGATCTGGGTCTATTTGCGGCAGTCTGTGCTACCATCTGTATTCTAAATGTAAAGGCATCAGTATTAAATTGAGATTGTTTAGTGATCAGTTAAAAAAATCTTGTAGTTTGACATCGACTTTTCAAGTTCACGGATGATCTTGCCATGTAGAGTACACACGGTTCACATTTATCGATGAACTGGACTTTAAGAGTCAAGTGTACTTTGATCAGGGCCTGGGTCCCCGATATGACATTTCCTGGATTTAAGCTCTGTTTTTGGTCTCTATATGGAGCCACATCAAGGAGTAAATTAACTGATGCTCAAGACAAAGTTACAATTAACAAGCCGTTTTAACCTCCTGCTAAAGGAAATATCTGGTTCTTCTGAAATCTTGCAGCAAGTGGCTAATTTGTGTACCCCTGAGCCCCTTTGCACTGAAAAAGTATCTTATAGTCGGTTTATCAAAGCTGTCTTTTGCTGAAAACAGCTGCCTGCTGCAGCTGGAAAAGGTGCTGATGAGAGTGAGGAGGGTGAACCAAAACAATAAAGTCGCAGGCTGTAAAACCAACAATAAACTAAAAGATGCTGCAAAGAGCTGAACTGCAGCATCTGGTGATAATTCTGTGTCCTTTAACCTGATCCAAAATATTGATTATAGCAGCTTTAAATATCCAGATCCAAAAAGTAAATAAGCACTGGTTGAATGGAGGAGGTCTATTTGAACAAAGTAGACCCGGGTTTATTAGCATGCCGGTCATTCATCGCTGTCACATATAAGTGTCAGTATTGTCTGTCCATATCATAAACAGCTGGTCTATACGACTGTCTCTGCTCCCCAAAGGTTTATAGCAGCCGTTTCAATTTAGCATCCTCACAAAATCACTTTATCGCTTTGAAATCTTGTTGTCTGCAGGTGTGCACTCAGCTGCATCTGCACTTTTATTTCTCACATTTAGAAGTAACTGCCACTCAGGCCTCGTGTGCTGCAGATTACAGATGGTCGCAGCTCTTCGGAGGCCTACAGTGTCGTCTCTTTGGGTTTTAGTGCGTGCTGAAACATTGTCACCTTGCTGTTTCTGCAAATTCTAGATAAACCCTTAGATACGGACACATTGTTTGTGCATGAAGGAGTGTGCGAGTGTTTTCCCAAAACAAACACAATCTCTCCTCATTATATCCTCATTAATGCAGGGTTAGAGTGGAGTCAATTTTATCAGCTGTTCGTGGCAGACTCCACTGACACAAGTCTGGACACACTTCAATCACTCCCCCCCTGTTTCCAATAAGGCTGGATATTTCGTATGAAGGGATCTGCTCCTCTGTCCAGACATCGTTCTGTGATTTGGCCTCTTTGGAAATTTATGATCCAAGGGCAAACCAGATATTTCTGATTAAATCAAGACTCCTTCGAGCTCAGCAGATGCATGATTGCCATCCAAGAATAAACAGTTTGGGAAGCAGTTAAGCAACTGAGTTGTTGTAACATCATAATGTTACGGAGAGAGGCTTGGTTTCATTGTGTTGCCATGGGACACCAGGGCAATAATATAACATTTAAAAGACAGACAGACAGAGTGTGATTGAGTTAGACAGTGGAAAGTATTAAGTATGTGAAGAATGAGGGCAAGGCCTGAGGGCCATTATGTCACTGTCTTCTCTCGATAAAAGTGTGTGTGTGTGTGTGTGTGTGTGTGTGTGTGTGTGTGTGTGTGTGAGAGAGAGAGAGAGAGAGAGAGAGAGAGAGAGAGAGAGAGAGAGATCCACAGACAGACACGTGTATGTGCATGTGTAGTCTGGCACAGGAGGCACATGCAGGTAAAGCCCCGAGGTCAAAGGACTCTTGTTAAACTGTTCTAGAAAATACTTGCACTCATGCACCTGCAATGTGCTCCACTTTTACAAGAGCACCTTCTCACCTCGCACACAAAACCACAGACGCTGACCCCCTGCTCAACCCTAATGAGTTTGCCATTAACCCCTAATAACTGTCTTCAAAACCCATCACTAACCAGGATCACCAGTGACGGGTGTGCGTGTGTGTGTGTGTGTGTGTGTGTACTTGTACTTGCTACAAAGTGGTGACTTGCACACATTTTTATACCAACTAAGGGATAGGGATAGAGGATATTTTTGGATAATGAGGACATCTTAGCTGGTATTCACTTTTTCAAAGGCCTGGAGTTTGAGGGTTGAGACTTGGTTTAATCTTTTGAAACCTAAATTGACATCTGTTTTCTTGTGTTGCATTCAGATGCCTTTCACAAGCTATTTAACCCTTTGAAACCTGAGCCAATTGGTCTGATTTCTTTTAAAAAAAGAAATGTCCCACAAACTGCAAGAAATTAGTAAAAGGTGACAATAATATGACCTGAAAATGGGTTATTTTGTCAGAAAATGATCAAAAAAAAAGGGGGAAAAATGTCCAGAAAAATATATTTATTATTAGTATAATTATATATTTAAAAAATATTTTACAGAAATAAAATGAAGGATATTAGTTTTCCAATTCTCAGGATTTTTTTCAGGTCATTTTCTTTCTTTTTTTTTTCTTTTAGTTTTGTTTTTTACTGTTATTCGTTCATCTTCTTTCAGGTAATTTTCTTGTAATATCTGGCTATTTTTTTGGCCAAGTTGCTCATCATCTTCTTTCCATGTTTTGAAGTTTTTAAGGATTGAAAGAGTCTGGTTAAGATAAGTTTTAGGTTAGGGTTAGGTTACAGCATCTAGTTTTGATGGTTAGGGTAGGGGCTAGGAAAAGCATAATGTTAGGGTGTGTGTGTGTGTGTGCGTGCATGCGTGTGTGTGTGTGTGTGCAGAGGGCGGGATGTATGCAGGGGTTAACAAGTTCAAAGACACTCGTCAGAGGTGAGGTGATGCGGTGCTCATATTGAAATTATATCCATCAGTAGGTGTGAAGATATTATTGATAATTTTCGCGTCATGGCAACAACAAAGGCATGCATACACTGACTGACGTGTCTCTTCTCTCCAATAACTGTCGGTGTTAGAGGCCAGTAACAAAGAAGTTTTTTTTTTCATTCAAAAACAAAGATTTTTTTTAAATCACTGCAACACGAGTATTTGACAGACATGAATCGTGCAATGTGTTTTTGCAGGGCCTTATTGTCTGTGGTTGGCATTACGAATATAGAATATATAGAGACATCATGAATTTCCTTCTGGGAATTATTTTATCTGTATATCTAATGACTTTTATTGTATTGTAAGTGGGTTGTAGTTGGAGAAAAAAAAAGAAACTAACTGAAATTTAAAACTGCAGTTGATGACTTTTACAAGAATGACTTTTTGTCATATTTGCTGGAACTGTCACTGTATCTTTGAAGAAGATCATGGTCCTCCTCTTCTTCTTATTGCTTCTTATGAAATTTGCAAGTATCCACCATGTGAAAAAAAAGTCAACAAATCAAAGCCGTTTACAGCTAAACACTAAAATGTGTCTCTGAAAACAATTTAACTGAGAAATAGGCAATGCAGCAACAAACTCTTGATTCATTTTTGATCAGCGCTGCCTAGTTTGACAGTTTGACCGCTGCTCTCGAGCAGTGACTGACAGCTGCATTTGAGACTCCTTGGCTCTTATTGGTTGTTTTCCAACAGCAGATTTTTAGCAAATGCCATTAGAAGCACCACGAGTGGAAAGAGGAACACGATTTTTTGAACAGATTTTCCCTTCTCTGTTTATCACTGTGTGGATGCAGTGACCATTTTAGCAAATTTGAAAAAAGTTACTTTCGTAAAAGTTGCCAACTGGAGCTTTAAGTCTAATTCTAAGTCAGACTGAGCCTTGAAAGCCACCAACCACCCATGAAATTGGTTTTAAGGGCTAGTTCACCCAAATTACCAAATAAATAAATAGATCCTTCTCACTGGTTGGTTGTGCAGACACTTTTGGTTTTATTTGCCCATGTTTTTGAAATAGGTCTCTGAAATTGAGTAGTATTTCATTTGTGGAACTTGCAGCTTTGAAAACATTCAACAGCAAAGTATCTCCTCCAAAAACCATGTCACTCTGGACATTTCACAGACCTCACTGTCAACATATTTTTCAGTGGAATTATTTTCTACTTAAGAAACATTCCCATGAAACCCGTTGACAGCATGTTCTGTGAATTATCGTGAGTCACTGTTTCTGAAAAGGGATGTTGCAACATATTTATTTATTTTCTTGACTTTTTGAGTAGAACAAACTAAATTTCATTCACCTTCATCATTTTGGAGTGGATTAATAAAAAATCACAGATATCTGAAAATCCAAGCAACTATCTGCATGTCTGCTAAGAAAATTCCCTTTAAGTAATAGTTTGACATTTTTGAAAAATATGCTTATTTGATTTCATATTCAGAGTTAAAGGAGAAGATCGACACCAACCTCACATCTGCCCATTATAAAAACTGCAAGGTTATAGACCCACGCAAGCGACAGTTAGCTAAGCGTAGCATAAAGACTGCAGACGATAGAACAGCGTTAGAGGTGCTTGTTGTCACATTTCTTTACCTCTACGAAGAGCAGGGCAGCTGTTTATCCAGTGCTTCCAATGATTATGCAAAGCAAAGCTAAGTATCTGCTGTATCTGTTTAATGTACAGATGCGACATAACTTCATACAAGAGTTTATTTGATAGCTTATGCATAAGCGCCTCTACCGGTTAGGAGAGGTTATAGGAAAAGGATCATGGTTGGATGATGTGATGATGCAATGTTACAAACATATGTGACTTTAGACCACTCAACGCTGACTTTTTGTGTCACACAAGGCCCCCAAGGATCAATGCCAGACTTTGAAGCCATGATGAATTAGTGGAATTTCAACTTCTGGGTCCATGACGTGATGTCATGGGGCCCCAACATACTTTTTCCATAGACTTACATTATAAAAGAGACGTCTGTATATCGGTGTATACCCTTTTTTTTAAGCGTCACAACCCCTGTAAAATGACTCGTTTCTCTGTCAGAATTGAATCCATTTGGTTTGGTAACAATTCAAAAGTCTAGAAGAGTTATATAATAAATTGTTTTATTCTCATTGAGCTTAGCGTGGCACTAAACTGGAAGTTGTTTGGCCGTCAAAGTATCTCGATTGTCTACCATATCAACACCACAATATGAGAGATCCAGGTATTTTTATACGTGGGAAGTCAAGCAAATAACATCCTTTATAATATTTGGGCTTGGGGAAAGTGTGTCAAGTATTTTCAAGTCAAAAGGCTCAAGTCCAAATAAAGTCACAAGTCAATGTAGTTTAAGTCCAAGTCGAGGTGCAAGTCGTTTTTGATTTTGTCAAATCTTAAGTCAGTATTGTGACCTGACTATGTCCTAATTCCAAGTCATGCCACTGAAGTTAACACCTCTGTGAAGTAGCATTGATTTTGTCACCTAACCGGTGGCAAGAAATATATGAAGCATATTTCCCAAACTGAACTATTCCTTTAAAAGACCAGCTTCTGTTTTGCTGTTCAGATCAAAGCAAACATATGGGACTTGAAAACATTCAAAAACAGATTTGAGCTGCAACTATAGATCCACCTGGGCGGGGGGCTCATGTCAAATCTTGCCAGGGGCGACAGAATTCTTCCAACTTTTAACTCCTCTGACCTCTGACCTTCAGTAAACTCTCCCCAGTAATCAACTTAAAGCCGACACACCGGCAGAGACTGAGACCATGTATGGCGTTTGCCCTCCTCACACTGCCACATCAATCACCCAACGCTTTCATTTTATAATAGGCAGTTAAGCCTGATTTAAAAGGGAAATGTGACTGAGAACATATTTTATTCAAAGCAGCAAGCTGAAGTGTTTAACTTGGGAGGGTTACATGCATACATGTATGATGTTTATGACATGTGGCATTTACCAGTAGGAGCTGACCAGTACATTTATAGTCTGAAAACATGTTTTGCATTTCAGTGTTGGTGGTCAAAAACCCTAACGTCCTGAACGATTCAAATGTCCCACCACTAATAAAGACTGACATCTAACACTGTTAGTTTATGCAACGCACTTAGTGTGCTGACATCCACGGTGCTATGACAGGTGTGCTCATGACCCAGGTGGTACTTGTTTAAACAACTGGAGATGACATCATGACATTAGATATGCCATCACTGGCAGGTTTGACAAGCAGCCAAGCTGCAGGTGGGTGGGGGTGCTGGGTCAAGCTATGTCAGGTGATCAAACATACCCAGTATTGTGGAAAATATTATATCTGTGCTGCCTCTGCCGCTGTGTGACTGTCATATTTTCCCACTCCAAAAAACAGTTCAAGTTATGAAATTCCTGATTCTGAAAGTTTTCGGTGAGATCTGTCGCTCCCGCAGAATTCCAGCATGTTAAGTGGAGCAGAGAAATTAAATTCCACCGGCCTGCAAAGACATGATTCCCTCTTTCCCCCTGACTCTCTGCCCCAATTACTCTCTACACTCCACACTTTCCAGGAGTTGATGGACTGTGGCTGCATGGAAGAACTTGACATTATTTATTATCCAAATACACTATGTTTCTGTTCTCTCTATATGTGCTGCTCCCGCCTAGGTGTCTAGAGATTCCCAGGAGCCCAATTTCATCTGCTGTTGTGAAGGATTTTAGACTGACAAGCTGATGACATGCGAGTGGAGAAAGTTAATGAGTAACACTCCCCTCTCCCTTAACAACTACTGTCAGAATGCCCGAGAGGAAGGCATTTAACTCCAAGTGGAGCTGCTCGGCAGCAGCAGCAGCAGCAGCGGTGAACTGTGGTTGAATTAAGTAGCTCCCAGGTGTGAATGTATATAAGTGGATGAATGTGGAGCAGGATGTCACAGAAAAAGTGCTCTTCCCAAAAGATGAATAAGGGAACGACTCAGAGGGAAAGACCACAACAAATAGCAGCCTATATTCAGCGAAAGAGATGACCTCATGCACTAAGTGCTAGCAGTTGAGAAAGAGGCATAAAGAAACTCTGCAGATCGACCGACAGTATAAATGGACTGCGCACGTTGGGGAAAAAAGGGGAGAAAAAAGAAACTGGCTGTAACGTGCATTTAAACTCAGCCATAAGGGTTCACTTACAGCCCTCCAAACCTCATCAGCCTTTATGGCACTTTTGATATTTTGACTGTCTCGAGGATGTGGGCTTCTTTCCCTGAAATTTGTTTTTACAAAACAGTACTTAAGTAACTTCTAAAACATGTGTGCTGTGGTCTCCGAGCCTGTCAAAAGAGTGTTTCATCCATTTGATATATCACGGTGTTGACACGGATTAAAAACTGAATAACTTTAGAAATAAAAACAAATTTTCTTGTGGGTAAAAAGCATTTTGAAACATTTTTACTAATTTTTCTGAAGTGTATTTAACCCTTTGAAACCTGGAGCAACATCAAAAACATCAGTCAAAAACATGGAAAAAAGGCAATGAGCAATTCTACAAATTGAAAGAAATTAGTAGATCTAAAAAATTATCCTTAAAAAAAAGCTAGGGAAAATGTCTAGTAAAAAAATAAACAATAACTAATTTGATTACTTTGATGTGATTTGTACTTATCACATCTAAAAATATGTTTTAGAATTTTTCCCATTATTTAAGCTTATTTTTTCATTGTTTTGCTTTTAACTTTTTTAAATGTATTAATTTAATTTTTAATTGTACTTATTTTCAGGAAATGTTCTTGTGCTTTTTTCCTTATTTCTTGCAACTTTTTCTTTTTAGTTGCTCCCAACCTTCTTCCCATGCTTTTGAAAGAAATATAGCCAAGTTGCTCAGGGTCTAAAGGGTTAACCTATTCCAGTCTAATAGTTAATATGATATTCAAAGCATGCAGCAAAGCAAAAGCCACCACTTCTATTCTCCTGAGCATCACAGGCCATCATTTATCACCACTATCAGCCAGATTAGTCACCAGTTTGGCACAAAGCACAATGATGCAGCCTGATATATATCAACTTCTAATCCTTGATCACAGCTCCTCCAGCATGTGCCTACTGTGTGAGGTAAGGACTTGTTCCATGACTGCTGCAAGGAGACCAGCATCATATTTTCCCCCATAAAGTAACAACTGTGAAAACACTGTCAAAGTCTGTCTTTGCTCTAATTGCTCACTTGAAATAACCCCATCAAACTGCAAATGATAAAGCGAACTCTATACTGCAAATTAAATATTCTAATGCACTTTAAATGGCTACAATCAATCTAATGCATGAAAAATGACTTCTGCAGCAACTGGAGGAATGTGTAATGCTCGCGCGCACTGGCATGGATGTGCACGTGCGCACATAGACATGCAAGTCTTTCAAAATAACAGCATCAAAACTTATATTGCACTGAAATGCACGAAATGTCGAAATAAACTGGTCAAAATCAAGCATGGTAACATTATTGATCAAATTTGATCAGTTAAATCACAATAGGAGAAAGCAACAGTGCCCCAGCAGTTATCAAACTGCATCATGTATTAGTGCTAAACGCACCTGCTCATGGAAAAAATAGTAAACAATTTTTTTTCTTTTTACCTGTCCATCCGCATCCTGGTGCGCAAAACGTAACGAATAGCGCCAAAAGCGTCCTGCTTGCGGCTAAAGCCATAGTGAGTGTGGCGCGTTACTGCTGCGGAGCGACGCACCAGCTGGATGGATGCAGAGGGCTGGGACACACCGACCCTCCCCTCCCCTCCTCCGATGGGACTGCTGCTTTCACCGTCAACTCTCCGCTGCTTTGTCAGCATTAAAAACTTTCAAAAATCAACAATTAATATTCAATCCATTCGATTCTGATATGACAGAAGTGATTACAAACAAGAATTGGACTTTAAAAACGATTAAAACTGTGAAACAGACTGCTGTCTATCTCTGTGAAGACTTATGGGTCCTCAGAATTTTAATTTACTCAATTTACTTTTCTCCTCATTAATATAGTCTATACCTCTCAAATCTATAAACGTGCCTACAGGCTGCTGCAGGGTCTTTGATTTTTTGATACAATAAAGTAAAATTGACAAAATGTCTCCCTCTTCAGGGAACACCAACGATTTCATCCCAGATTGAAGCTCTGGTAGCAGGTGGAGGGAGAAAAAAATTAAGACTGCAGGGTGTAAACCACTGATTAATGCCAGAATAATTCAAATCTGAGGTTTTTAACACGCTGCCCAGAGCTGAATTCATTTCTGTGGGGCAAACCACACCTACTCTTCCTGAATTACAATTTAGATAGTTTGTTTTTCTTTTTAAAATTCTTACAGTTGGATGTTTCACACATCTAACTCCATGAGTTATTTTTAAGTTAGTTAAAGTTGTTTATCTAGTAGAACCTTTTTCAAGCAGTTGTGGTCCACCTGTCCGGTACCAGTCTTTTTCTTGCAGACCTGAAACCTCTTTAAGATCAAACATTTCCATGACACCATCACTTCAGCAGGTGTGAGAGCACAGGACTGTGGGCCAAGACTCCAATAAATGATCTAATCTGTGTTCACTATTACATTCATTTTCCAAAGACGTCACTTAACCACTAGATGGAGCAACAAGCCACGTTGTTATACTGTATATAGTAAAGCCTGTGTGCAATAAAGTAATCAAATAATAAATTTGATTAGAGCTGATGCTTTCCAGTAGTAGCTGTAGAGGTGGAGTTCCATCTTAACACTCTCTGTGTGTAGTTAACTCTTTGAAACCTGAGCAAATTGGCTTGATTTTTTTAACTAAACGTGGGATGATGGCCAGCAACCTAAGAAGACACAACCAGTTCTTTTTTTGTAAAAATTACAAGAAATTATCAAAATAATTTATTTTTTAAAAAAAGACAAAGAAAAATACAACAACAACCGAACAAGGAAATAACCTTAAAAAGTGCTTAAAAAAATTTTAAAAAAGAAGAAGAAAAAGAATGTCAAGTATTTTAAAATATTTACTTAGGATAATTACAAATATATGCCTTTGGGACTTTTTTACCCTAGCTTTAAAAAAATAATGAAAAATAAGAAAAGAAAGCACACCTGATTCATTACTACCTTTGGACCAGTTCTCACATCTCACCTCCAAATCCCTTCTACCTTTTATCTCTTCCTTCTCTGTTTGACAGGAATGCAAGAACCACGGGGGAGCACTATCCGACTCTGAGGTAATAAAGAGAAGTCCTCCGCTCATAGTCTCAACTCCTCTGGTTCCCTCTCGTGTTCTTCCCTTTAACTGATTCTGTCCATCATGGTCCGCGTCCATCCATCTGTCTGTGACCGTGATTTCTCCCCTCATTCTTAGGATGCCCCAACCTTCATCCATTCATCCCTCCACCCTCATGCATTTATCCCCTAAAATTCCTTATCCATCTATCACTCACCTCTCATCCCTTCATCCATTCATCCTTCACCCTTCATTCCCTCACCGCTCATCCCCTCATCCCTTCCTCACATGACCTTCATCCATCCATCTTCATTCATCCATCCCTGACCCTCTATCCCCTCATCTATTCATCCTTTCACCCTCATCACCTCATGGTAGCTATCATATAATACACTATTCTAAATCTTTATCTTTATGGTCTAAATAGTGAATTTATCTTTATTATATACGTTGCGTAGATGATGGATACGACGTTAAAGACAAACATTTGTGACAGTTCATGCATTAATGCCCATTATAATTCTGTAAAGTGGTGTTGATTAAATGCTATAGAAATTTAAATTGAAATGTCTAGGAAACACTGTTGCTTCCTCCTCAGCCATAAGTTTCCTGTGGTTATCACACCAGAGTTGGAGAATTTGCCGCCTCATTGGTTGCCTTTGCAGAACTTTTTAAATGTGAGAGCTCATCTGGACTCTGCTGTAAAACTTTTTGACCTTTACTGTTCTAACAGCAAATGGCATACCAGAGCAGCAGCTATCTGAGAGATAATTACTGAATCTGATGGCCTATCAGAGAGTATCTTCACAGATCAGGGGTCAATGTATCAGTAATTCCTAATCATATTGAAATAACTGGAGTGAGTATGTTACTGCACGCAATCGTCTTTTCCTATGTAATGGTCTGTCTGTCTCTGAGTGCTAATCTATCAACATCAAGACACAAAAGATGGCTTTATTCACTTGTCTTTATGGTTTAACTCTAGACTAACATCTCCCTCTGTTGGCCAGAGCCTTTATTTACACCTCGAAAAGGATTTCAACCTTCACATACTCATGGATGAATTCATGATTGGCTCTAAAGCCCGAGTCTGAGCAGGTCAGATGGAAAATCAGGGCTTAAATATAGTAAACAGCTTTTAACCACACGGCAGCTGCTCTGTTACAAAGTGTGTGGACAACTCAGACTCCTTGGGCTGTTTTCTCCATTTGTCACTAAAAAAAAGGGGCCATAAATGGACAAAATCAATACATGTGTCAGCGGTCATCTTTGTGGCCTCCAGGGGCCAGTGAAGTAATTGTAGTTTGTCTTTTTTATGTTGCCTCTGCCCTCAAAACCAAAACATCATAAACTCATTACTGGTGCAGACTGAGTCTCTTATAACCTCTTTCTCACTTTCTCTCTCGCTCTCTTTCTCTCTCTCACACACACACACACACACACACACACACAGACACACAGACACTACTGCAGCATGTTGCAATAGTGCATGACTCAGCACAAAACAGAATAGTTTTTTTAAACTACATTTAAAAATAATCTTATCGAAGCAGATAATTGTCTCTTTCACTCACTCTCTGCAAGTTTGCAAATGCACACACACACACACACACACACACACACACACACAAACTTACACTCACACTCTTCAGCCACCACAATATACTATAAGTACAAGGTGTCGCATCTTGTTACTCGCATGCCTGAGGTTATTTATGTCAAATCCTGTCATAATTCCTCCGAGTGAGAGGTGACAGGAAGCTTGTGATGAAATAGCTCATCTCTGTTGATATACTGTATTAAGTGGGACTGTGTGTCCAGCTGAGCTTATGAATGGATTGTCCCAGTGATATCAGCAGTTTATTTTTTTGTTGATCTAATAATGTTTATATAAACATACATGCACACTCTCATACAGTGGTGGAATGTAACTAAGTATATTTACCCAAGTGCTGTACTTCAGTATGAATTCAAGGTACTTGTACTTTACTTGAGTATTTATTTTCATGCTACTTTTGCTATTTTCATATTCTTCTTTTTTAGGTACTTTTGGGGTGTTTTTGTATTTTTAAATATTTTATAAGTTTTTTGTGTTTTTTCTATGCAATATTTAATTGATTTTTTTTCTTTTATAAAAATATTTTTAGGTTTTGGGGGTGTTTTGTACCCCAGAAAATATTAGGGATGTTTATGTTTTTTCTGTTTGTTTATATATTTTTAAATACTTTCTGTTTTTTTTTTTAGTTGTGCCCTTTTTTTGGAAGATTGCTATGCATTGGGTGATTATAATATAATATATATTATATAAGTACCATTTTCAATACAGGGCTTTTACTTGTAATAGAGTATTTTCACAGGGTAGTGTTAGTACTTTTATTTAAGTAAAGGATCTGAATACTTCTTCCACCACTGCTACCATGTCTGCTGATGGTATTCCTTTGGGATATCTCATATACAGAGATGATGAATTACTGAACCAGCTCCCTCATTCCCCCTTTGTCTTTATGTTTCCGTTATATTCTGAGAGTCGAGGAAAAGAAAAAACAAACCCATCTAATTAGCTGTCTCAGAGACAGCAACTAAAAATAGGGTGGTTCAGTAAACAGAAACAACAAGCTCTGCGGGAAAACTGGTCCCAAACTCTTTTATATGTAAACTCAGCTGCCAGTTTAATAGGTACACCTAGCTAAAATGAACGTAGTCCACGTCTGTGCAGACCTTTAGAAGGGCAGGTGCTCAAAATTAAAATTGTCATAATACTCTACAACACCATAGACCAGTTAAATCCCAGTAAGATGACTCACATTTGAAACCTTGACTTCAGCAGCAGAACATAGTTAGAGTTTGGCGTCCAGACTCCGGGCTCATCACTCCCCACAGATATGAGATATTGGTGAGTGATGATTAAATATTTTCTCAACTAGCTGGAGCCTGTGGGTGGATGCTGGGGTGGAGGTGGGGCTGAGGGAGCGGGCAGCCGGGCAGCAGTGGCACTGACAAGGCAGAAGAAGAGATGGCAGATTTCTGCAACTTAAATAGATCGCCAGACTGGGAGGGTTTGTTTTGAAGATGACATATGGAGGGTGATGTATAAAGTGTGTGTATGAATCAGTGCAGCTTGAGTTGACTGCCTAAACTAGCTTGTAGGTGACACTTTGTTTACTACAAAACCTGCTGAGTTATCGCAACGCATGAAGAAATCGCATCATGCTATATCATCGACCCACACCCTATGATATTAGAAGGGACTACTTTTTTTTACTTCCCCTTTAAATTTTTTAAAAACTGTACTGTAAAATCACATTAAAATTGACATAGTCATTCTGAACAAGAATCCTTTAAAAATGTCACACAACCTTTCATTATTTATTATTTCAAATGATAGTTCGAATATGAGGAAATATGTCACAATGTAATTTAATCTGGCTTTCCTTTTAAGTGATTTCTAAAAAAAAAAAACAGTACAATAAAACTGTATGGACATTTGTATAGTAGTAGTCAGGGTCATTCAAAAAGGAAACCTTTGGATGTTTAAGCTAATGTGTAAAAGGTTTTCATGAGAGGTCAAATATAAATGTTTAACTTTGCAGAATTTTCAAATAAAGGAAAAAATAAAAGTAGAATAACTTAGAATAACTAATGTTATATCACTTAGTATATTGAATATTAGAAATTAGTGCTGAAATATGGGTCTTCCTCCATCTTTTTTGCCGCTTAAAGCCCCCGTGCTGTAACAGCAAGACAAGACGAGCATCGAATTTCAAGCAGCGGCTGGCTTGACAGTGTCATTTTATTCATAGCTAAATTTATCCTGAATTGTTCAATTTTCCCCCTGATAAGGACCACAGGCAGGCCTTCACAAAAAAAAAAAAAACGAAAAATAACATACGCCTTATCAAGAGGGCAGTTAATACATAAAGGGAGAAAGGGATTGGTGCTCGAGCACCCTCAGCCTGCCCTTGGGCACATGCAACTAATTTAACAGTCCTGCAAGAAATCGTTCAGTTTTTGAAACTATTTTAGAGAGGTGTTGATTCAACTCTGGGATCTTTTGGGGAATGTAATTTGTACTGTGGAACCGTATTGTAATACACACAGTTCTGTTATTTTCTGTAATTTTGTCCCTGAGGACGGGCAGAATAATAGAAACCACAGTGTCGCAGTATCTGAATACACTTGTCAAAGAGTCAGACTACAGTACATTGTCACACAGTATATGTATTTTGGATTGAGTCCTATCTTCCATATCTTGGCAGGACCAATAAGCTGTGCTGTTTGTCTGTGTCCCTGTGCCTGCTGGGAAACATCACAGTTCTGTCAGAGGGGTCCCTGCTGCCATCAGTGCAACGTGGTACTCCTAATGGAGGCTTTTCTGAATAAACTCCCAGCAGAGTTTAGTTTGTTCTTCTCAGATGTGATGATTCACACTGCAGGTCACAAAGCAGGTCTGCATGCTGCAGGCTCCAAATAAATAGTTTATTTCTTTTTTCTTTTAAGGTAACAATTCAATCTACAAGATATATCTCAGGGAAATTCAGTATCACTGCGCACATGGTTAGCTTGGCCAGATGTTCTCTAAATTTTTATGTTGAGTCCTCCCACACATGAAACCAAAAATGCCCATGCATTAGTGATCTGGAAGGGTCGTATTGTACCAACATCTGGTGAACCAGTGAGTTATTCTTCTTTTTCTCCTGGACCCTGGCACATACCTGGACTCTGTTTTGAAAACTCTTGGCACAGCTGCCGACCTGCTGGTCTTTTCCTGTAACAGATACATGGATGACAGCCAGCAGGTGAAACGCGGTTTTGGTTGAACAGAGAAGGACAACTGCCCAGGGTCAGACAGAGACCAACTGGCAAAGCTCATTTGACCCCTGACCTTAAGTCATCCATAGTAAGGGGGGGTTGCCTGGCAACTGTATTTTAGGCTACTCAGCACCTGCCCTTGAGAATAAGATTAATCCTACAATGCCATTAATTTCAGAAACCTCTCTTAAAGGTCCAGTGTGTAGGATTTAGGGGGATACATATATAGGCAGAAATGGAGTATAATAGTATGTTTTCTTTGGTGTTTAATCACTTGAAAATATGAATAGTTGTGTTTTTGTAACCTTTGTAGAAGCTTTGATATCTACATAGAGATTGGATTCTCATCTACTGAGACTGCCATGTGTCGCTACAAGTAGCCCAGAATGGTAAAACTAAACAGTGGCTCTGGAAACGGCCATTCACGGTTTTGCATTTTTGTGTCGGCCAAGGTAGTTAGCAGCCCCCAAAACACTAGAAAAACACAGATTCTTTAACATGAAACTATTTTATTCTGTGTTTACATAGGTTTTAATCCCCAGGTCCTTTTGTTTTGGAGAGGAGGAGACTTCTGCGGATACTTTGGCTCATGGAAAAAAACTGAACATCTGGATCAAAAATGAAGTGAGCATGCATGAAGTTATTATGGAAAATAGGTGAGCACACATTTCAAGTGCTAGGCTAATGGCCCGTCTGCAACATGCCATAGGAATGCACAATATTACATTTTTGCTGAATTTTCTGACTCATTTTGGCAAATGGTGATAAAGATATATTAAAATTTGATTTTCCACCTAATTGCAGAGAACATCATGTTTGTCCTGTAGTGAAATTAATATATTACACCTATTCTTATTTTGATAGCCCTCTCATGGCAGATGCAGATATAAAAGGCAATGCTTCTCGAAATTGACACACTCAGTGGGCAAAACAATAAAACTGCTTTATCTTAGGTTACAATTTTTAAACAAAACTAAAATTCCTCACTTTAATGGGCTTGGATGATGCTCTCCTTTAGGCAATCCTGATAAGTGCCAAAACCAGGGATTATCTGATCTCAGATACCGGTGATGTACTGTTATCACTGTGCATCCTCACTAAGCAGCTTTTCAAAAACACTAACATTTAATGTGAAACTGTTTTATCTATTATTTTTACCAGTTTAACCCACCTCCTCAGTTTATTTTGGAGAGCAAGAGACCTCTGCGGATAATTCAGCTCTCTGTAAAAACCTCCTGAACAATGAACACTGAAGGAATTCAAACCAGGAGAAGTTTCGGCTGGTTGAAATTTGAAATTGTCACCGCTGGATGCCACTAACTCCCCCTACATTTTACAGACTGCCCCTTTAATGTCATGGAGAAAAAAGTGTTAAATGAGATATACCGTGGGGTACATCATGCGTAAAAAGGTTATTCGAACTATATATGTAGTAAATACAACATTTAAAGCCATACTTTAGAGATAAATTAACAAACTGTGACTTGTTCGAATAGTCTATCCGTTATGAATACATGGAAAATTTCTTGATGTTTAGCTCTTCTTTTTGAATAAACAGGCAGTCCATAGTGAAGACAAGGAATGTAATAGCCTGTGTTAATATAGATACAGGGTATAAGATTATTAACTCCCAGGAAAAAAGGAAGCAGTGAATTTTCCTCAAATCCCAGAGCTGTGCTGATCTTTTACAATTAGAGCATCCACCATCCCCACGCTGAGGCTGAAACACCCCCCGCCCTTCCTGCACGAGCAGAGAGTAAAACCCAGAACCAGAGGAGATGCGCGACAGAGCCAGCAGCCGCGGAGCGAGGAGGAGGAGGAAATGTTAACTGGAGCTTATAATTAATTCACAATTTTTGTTCCTGTTACATAAAGCAAAACAAAAAATATTTTGCATGCTGCCCGTATGGAAAACGATTTTTGTGTCCAGACGCGAGGAGAGGCTCAACTAAAGACCAGATTGCACCAAACCAAGTTTCCCCAGTGTCGGAGTAACATTACTCCCCTGACCAGTGTGGACTAATGATGTCTCTAATGGTCCACCTGAAGACGGTCGCTCACCTCCGGGGGAGAGGTGACAGGATCGCCAAAGTTACATTCAGAGGTAGGACAACGTGTCTGTGTTGTAGCCTGTTAGTCGGGAATCACCCCGTGTGCGGTGCCCTGATTTGATTTACGTTAGACGACGTGATGGGTGATTATCGGCGGTCCCAGCTGCGGCAAAAGTTGGGGAACCCCTCCTGGATCTGTGGACACCGGAGACGCGCTCCTCTAATGCGCCTTTCATCCAAAGATGGAAACTGAACTAACATTCTTCACATAACAAAGAGAAAGACAGTAAAAACAGAACCATAGGGACTGTGCTTTATTTATCTGAGTAGGGGGTCGCTGGTGTGCTACTTGATGTTTTTTTAATGTCATGACCCTTCTCAGAGTAGAGTTGCAGCCATACCTGTTTAGAGGTATATCACTGGTATGAAAATGTATTTATTATCATACTATGAACATTTGCCTACACTTTACCATATTTCTTGTAAAATTACAGCAAACAACTGGCTGCTGTAGTTGGCAGCATCCTATTGTTATTTTTCAGTGTCACAACCATGAAATTAATTTAACAGTCCATTACTGTTTATTACAGTATTCTTTAGTCA
This sequence comes from Plectropomus leopardus, assembly GCF_026936395.1. NCBI lineage: Eukaryota > Metazoa > Chordata > Actinopteri > Perciformes > Serranidae > Plectropomus > Plectropomus leopardus. The sequence continues at coordinate 15,562,226 of NC_142191.1, read as the reverse complement.
AAAAGCATAAAAATGTACTGTTTTTTACTGTATTTTGTAAAAGTATACACTACTGTTAGAATCTGGCCACATTTTACGGTAATTTGTTACAGTGTATCATAGTTATTGAAATAAAAGGCAGCTGGATGGAGAATCTCCCCTTTATTTTAGTATTGTAAAGTTTAAACTTCCATTAAATAAAATTGTTTCAGGTTTCAACTGCAGGAATAATCAGTTTTTTTCAGCCCCCAAAACACCCTCTGTATTAATTCTTTTAATGATAAGAATAATAATATTTCTACTGTACTGTGATACTGAGGAACTGCATTAATTTATGAGATGGTTGTAGTACCATGGAAGTCCCATACTGTTGCAACCCCACCCTGGAGAAACAATTATTTTTCCTAGAGCCTCCCTGAGTGATTGAGGAAAATGCATGACCCTCCCTCTGTCATTAATAACCATATTTCACAGTTGTTGGTGTGACATTGGAGAGTTTTTTAAATAAAACATGATTGTCAAACCCACTTGCAGGTTCCAATGCCTTCCCATATTTTGGGGATTTGCTTCTGCAGTGGCGCAGAAGCAAATCTGCTATTAAATTGTTATATTCAGGGGTTTTTTTTGTTTGTTTTTTTTTGCAGCTGTCAGGAGAGAGACTTCTCTTAGCTTGAATATAAATAATTAGAATATTAATAATTCATAGCCACAAAATGAAAAACCAATATGTAACTGCCTGTATATCCCTGGGAATAGTGAGACTACAGTGATTTCTCATTACTGCTTTTATTTGATGGTAGGGCTGCACAATAGACAAAAATAAATAGAAAAAAATAGATACATAAAAAAAGAAACTGGCATATTTTAATTTCAATATTAGTCACAATTTTAGTAGGAATTTTAATTTTTGCACTTCCTTTTCACTTAAAAAATATATTTAAAAATGATGATGACATGACTTTTTCTGAAGTGTGTACCAAACAAGCATCTTCCCTCAGGTCTGGAATATGATTTGTAAACTGGGGCACTTCTGTAGAACCACAATGCTTCATTATAATGGCATGTTGTGACACATTTTACCTTTGCCAAAAAATTGCTGCTCCTGTGATTTGGATTTTGCACTTAGGCATATTGTGATATCACTAGCGTTTCGATTAACTGCGCACCCATACTTGATGGGTCACTTTACTCATAAAGCAATAAGAGGGCAGTAGGTTAGAAGCTGGTGGCATTGATTCCTAAAGATATTGATGGAAAGGCTCTTTTTTATCATACCTTTGGGATAATTGCCAATCCACTAGTCCTTGGGCGTTTTATAGCTCCTGCAGAGTCATTATCCTAACACCTGACATGCTGTGTCTCTCCTGGGGTTCAAAGAGGAATCACTCTAGGATTGGAGGGACCTTTGAAGGGAGTTTAGTGAATTCATTCATCCTCACCTTTTTTTTGCATGTGGGTTTGAGAGAGGAACAGAAAAAGGAGAAGTGTGTGTGTTTCAGCACCTTGGACAGCGATCAGTCCGCTTGCTGACAGATGTCAGGTGTTCACTCCCAGCTGATCTCTGATTAGACTCCTCCTGTCAGCATCAGTACTGTGTAGGATGATACACCCCTTCTTCCTCTCTCCACTGTTCTGTGAGTGTGTGTGTGTGTGTGTGTGTGCGCGCGCGCACTGGAGAGAGGATGGCTTTCAGTGTTGTGCTCTGTGCTGCAGTGAATTCACCAGGGTCTTGATTTTACATGAACCGTGTCATCCAAGTCAAGGATTAGATCGTCTGTTCTTCCACCCCAGGGGCCAACTGTCGGCACAGTAGCTGCAATTCATCTGTTTGCTAAGTTGTTGGGTTAAGCAGCAGTGTGTGTGTGTGTGTGTGTGTGTGTGTGTGTGTGTGTGTGTGTGTGTGTGCGCGCCTTTTTAATATCCCAATTTCTGCCCTACGGTGTCTTAATTATTCAGTGCTAATTCAAATCTTGCCCAGTTCAAGACATTCACCTATGTCAAATGTTGCATATGACACACACACACAAAAAAAAGAAAAGGGGCCCAGGTAATCTTATTTTAATTGCAGGACAGGTGAAACATGGCATCAATAAAAAAGAAAAGGTCTGCAACATTTGTAAACAGTAGTAACCATGAAAGGTTTGCAGATACTTGCCCACTTTAAACATCTTCTGACTTAACTTTTTGAAACCTGATTTAGGAAAAAAACAAGAAAACGGACATGGAAAAAATAAAATAAAAAATAATTATAAAAAAAATAAAATATATCTTTTTTACACATCCTTTCTGTTACATAATTTTTGAATGTATAATTATGATTTAATAATAACAATTATAACATTTTTCCCCTTTAAAAAAAATCTAATAATCCTCTTTCTCATTAAAAAAAAAAATAATAGAATATTTACCTTTTACAAATTTCTTGCATTTTGTGGGACTTTTCTTGTTAAACAGCTGCTTGTCTTTCCCCCCATGTTTTTGAAAGAAATAAAACAGTTAAGATCAACATAAGAATTTATTTCAGTACATGTTTGTGCCCCCCTGGTGAATGTAAGTCACAGCAATCTCTTTTCAGCTGTTTTTGGTCTTTAACTAACCAACTTTTTTTGGGAAGAATGTGCCTCTTTTGCTCCTTAATGCTCCATTATGTTCAGCAGCTAGCTGGCTAACGTTAGCTGCTAACTTTGGCTGTTTGTTTGTTTGTTTATTAGCATAACTAACTAAGTAGCTACATCCGGGTAACTGTGACTATGAACCGGCGGAAGTTCAAAAATTCACACGGTCGCTCGCTGCTCAGAGGGGATTTTAACAGTCACAGGAGATTCCTAAAATCACCCACAGATATTATACAAATATACAAGAAAAATGCAAATATCTCTGTATCATAAATGAGGATTTTTAGCCCAAGATAAGTTTCCCAATTTCCACACTTTCAGATGACATTTGCAAGCGGACCTCTGTTTGTTTTGATTAGGGAAACAGCGTCTCAGTTCGGAAACAGGTCAAAAACACGGAATATTTTTCATGGTCAGGCTTTGGCACTCTGGAAACAGCTTCAGGACAATGGTATGTGTTTTTCAAACGACGTTTTAATATTTCAAACATCGCCAATTTATTTTGAGACACTGATGATTAATGTTAGCCGAAGGTATGCTAGCTAAAACACACGAGAGCACAAACTGGGGCTAACACTCGGCAGGTGTTGTGCGGTAACTACAGTAACTTTAACGTCTTTTAGCCTCATTTCGTTGTGGTTTTGCTTCTCTTTGTAGTTTTTAAGCATCACTGTGGTTTTGTGTGTGTTTGTAGTCATTTTGTGTCTGTAGCAGCATCTCGTTGTAGTTTGAGTCGCTTTGTAGCTGCTCTTTCAGAGTCCCCGTGGATTCTGAAAAAGTCCTAAAATGCATTGAATTCATTCATCTAAAAATTAGGCCTTAACTGGTGTTAAAATTGCTTAAATCAGTCTTTCAAAAATCTACAAGATAGAGTCATTGGAGTCAAGTAGGATGTTATGAATTGCTTTTTTCTGACGTTGCATTGTAAAATCATAAAATATTTGGTAACGTTTATATTTTAAAATAACATACTGAATTCCTCTTCTTGAACTCGTCATGATGGGAATTAATGCGGTGGAATAATCCCATATACAGAGTGAGGCATACCAATTCAGTAATAAATCACTAATAAATGTGAGATTTTTCCCAGTTCTAACCGGATTTGACTTTTTCCCTTGACCAAAAACTTCAGTTTTCATGTTACAATTAATCTTTGGGCAAAAGTGTTTCTAACTTTTTTTTTAACTACCAAACTTTTTTTTTGTTTGTGTTTTTCAAATTAAGGTTTAGGTTACTGTAAAATCGGTCTTAAATTTCATCCAGAGAGGCAAAAAAAAAGTCTTAAATTGAATTTGCCTTAAGCTGCAATCATATTTGTATATCTTTTTTGTAGTCATTGCAATCATGTTGTGTCTCTTTACAATTAATTTAAGTTTGTTTGTGTCTCTGTAGCCATTTTCCATCTCTTTGTGGTAATTTTGTGTCTGTTATTTCTTTGTCGTCAATTTGTCTCTTTTTTCTTTTTCTTTTTTCTCTTTGTGTCTCTTTTAGTCATTAAATGTCTCTTTTTGGTAATAAAACTGACACTTAAGACCTTTGGGTCTGTAGTTGGTAGGCCCGTTCAGTAATCCATCCACGATTTCATCTCATATAACGTCACACATGCTCTTTGTTTCAAGTGGCATTTATCACGTTAAAGCATATTTCTAGTCATTTTGAAAAGTGTTTCGTTGTTTGGCATGATATTTAGTTGAGAGACATGAGATATAATTAAAAAAGGAAAGAGAAATCATTTCATCTGAGGGGTCAAATGCAAAGTTTGTCATTCATTTTGATATTTATGGGTCATTAGATAACAGAGTAGAGAGTCACAGGAAAGGTGGGCGAGGGAGAGTGGTGCAACAATAGATGCGAGTTGGGATCAAACCTATTGTACACTGACTGAATCACCATATTACAAATTTAATTAAAAAAAATACTGTTTTGGATTTATTGGAAGTATTTTGCTACTCACTAATAAAATCTATTATTTTCTAATTTAAGGGCCAATGGAGGCTTATGTCTTCCTTAGCAGTTACTTTGCCACAGATGAAAAGAATTTTAAATGGGATATTTTATTACCCTTTTCACACACTGAAAACAAACTGTTTAGCATTTCTTCTCCCTCTATCTGTCTTTCTCCTCGTCTCTCAATTGCATTTAAAGTAAGCTATTTATTGAAGATATAATAACCCATATTTTTATCACTACTGCCCAAATTCCAACTGATAGATATTATGTGATGATTCTTCTTCTACTCGCAGTATTTGTGTCAGTCTTGCTGCAGCCTCAGTCTCTTTGATTGTTGTGGGTTTTTGAGTCATGCTTTTCCTTAAAAACTGTCAGCAGCGCTTCCTGAGTGCTTTCAGCTCAAACAACTTCCCGTCTTGAGAGGAAGAGGTTTGTCAGGAAGCCCCAGCCCCTCCTGAACATATCAAACTATATATGACCCTTCGAGCCGCTAGTTGGGATGATGGTATGTCTGATGGGGAAAGAGACCAAAAACACAAAATCCAGAATCAAACATCTAAAATATTTTGAGAAAATAAAAGCCATAAATCAGCGCATTCGATAGTATTCAGGATGTATCATCTAAAAAATAAAGCAATAAAGAAGACTGTAGAGTTCCCTGTCCAGTCAGACTCAGACTGGTTCATTATTATCTACCATGGGCGATGAAGTCTTCTTCAAAGGGGAGGCATCAAAACTTAATTGATTTTGTGACACGTCTTTGATGAATCCCTGCTGTTATCTGTAGCTCATGGCTTTATCAAAGACTGACACTACAGCTCTTGTTGCTTATAGGCTGGGCCTCTGCTTAGTAGCCTGCAGTATTGCACGCTGTAGAGTAGCGTTAACTTATGATTTAAAGCATTATTTTCACTTCAAAGACTTATTTCACACTACAGCTTGCTTGTTTCAGCCCATCTCCCTTCTTCTGTCTGTCGCTTACCACACTGTAAGTCTGATTTTACTTTCAAAAAATCTAGGAAACTAGAAGGAAAATTTAAGTAAATATAACAATTAATCTTAATGTATGTTTACTTTATATCTAATTGGAAAGTGTACTTAAAATGTAGTCATGTTTACTTAATATTGTGTAGCTGATGCAAGTTAAGGACAAGTTTAATTAAATCAGTCTTTCAAAGTTTTAGTGACTTCATTAAACCAGGATGCTTTGCTATATATCTTTATTCTAGTGGCTGCAAACTAGTCATATTTGTATTTTCCTAAACATGTTGACAAAACAGAACAGGCAGATCTCTATATTTCATTATTGCCAAAATAATCTTTATCAAGTTAAGTCAGACTAACTTGGTTTACTGAAGTTGCTAACACTTAGAAAGAATAAGGTAATTTCAATTGTCATTTTTAAGTTGCAACAACTTCACAAAATTAAGTAAATATAGCTAAATTTTAAGTAAACTTAACAATTAGTTATAAAATGAACATAAATTGTGATCAATAGTTATATTTACTTTTAAATGCAATCGGTTTCCAAGATTATTTTAAGTAAGACCAACTTGTCAGGTTTTACAGTGCGCTTGTCAAACAACTTCACATCCATGCTGCTGCTTGAGGACTTTGTTTGTGGTCTTTCTAACTCTAAGTCTTCAATATTTTCTAGCAGAAACAGAACTTTGTTTAATTTAATGTTTCCTACACATCATTTGTATTCCTCTCTGTCCCCGCAGCACACTAAAACTCGTTTCTTTATATCTTTTGCTGGAGCCGAAATTTACTGTGTGTTTAATGTGAATTGTGATGCCTATTTAGGACATACATCTTCTCCTGCTCAGCTCAAAAACTGGTCATGGAAGAAGACAAAATAAAATCCCAGTATGGAACAACAAAGATGAGCTGCTCTGAGGCATACAGGGAGCCTCTGATTACATCCCAAACATTAAGGCAGATGAACAAAATGCTTTCCACTTTTCTATTCTGCTCTCAATGTTTCTGTTTTGTTTCGCCCTGTAGAGCCGGGTGAAACTGAGGAAAAGCTGAAATCTTTCATAGTGTTCTCCGCCCTTCCCTTTTACTCTTTTCATCTCCATCTGTCTGCTTGAAAATAATAATCTCCATTCCTTTTCTGTTTTTCACCAAAGGTCGGTTCTTTCAGTGCCTCTCTGTTTCTCTTTGTTTCCAACAAGGCCAAAAGGCAACCTGATTAGCAGCATGTTGTTTTAGTTTGGTGCTGAGCACCTTACATAAGCCTCGCATGATCTACTTTTCTAAACCCACGTCTCCGTTAGATGAAAACACTGGTGTGACAGCGATGCCTCTGTTTTGAATAATGTAGGAGGAGTATTGTTTTGTTCCCTCTCTGACATTAGATTGGTGTTTATTAAAAAAAAGATTTTAAAGGATGTGGGCTTTGTAGGGTTATTAAGAGTTGAGCTGTAGGAATTTATTGATTAGTTGTCAACTGTTAAATTAATCGCCAACTAATCTGATAATTGGGTAACCAGTTTGGGTAATTTTTAAGAAAACTAAAAAATTCCAGCTTCATAAATGTGAATATTTTCTGTTTTTCTTTATGCCAGTTAACTGAATATTTCCAAAACAAGATATTTGAGGACATCATTTTGGTCTTTGGGAAACACTGATTAACATTTTTCCCAATTTTCTGACCTCTTATATACCAAAAAATCAGAAATCAACAAAATCAGTTGATTGAGAGAGTTCAACAGATTAATCAACAATGAAACTTCGTGTTAGTTGCAGCCTCAGAATGAGTAGTGACGGAAATGAGAGATGGTTTCACTACAGTCAAAATTGGCAAGTTGTCATGGTAAAATTGTGTAGATGTGGTTTGAAGAATCATAATATATTTTCAGTTTTGTTTTTGCATGTTCATGTGTCTTTTTCTAAAGGTAGTTTGCTTGGTGAATATGTGAAAAGAAACTTTCAGCACAAATTATAATAACGCATCACAGCCAGGCAGAAACTATTTATTTCTATTCAAATTTTTAATTACTGCCAAAAAAAAACTGCAATTTGAAGGTCCCTGTTCATGTGTGTATACTTACAGTACATATATACATATGAATATGTGTCTGTACACGTCAGCTGTCCACATGCACCCGAACAAACATCAACGCCTGCACAAAGCCGCAGATACACAAAGCAAACGACTGGCACAAAGCAGAATACACCCAGCAGTCCAGCACCATTCACGAGCAACACAAAGCAGCCAGGTGATTACAGGCGGTAGCACACACGAGTGAGTCGGGTTACTGCAAAGTGAATGGCTCTCTGCACTGTGTATAACCTTGAATACACACTGCACCAAGACAATATTGTTTTCACGAAAACTTAATCATGTGGAAAGCCTAAAATCTTGGCAAAAATCTCACTTCTTTTATGTTTCTGTTCAGCTGAAGTGTTTTCTCACTGTTTATTTTTCTTCCGTCGCATAATGAGTCATATTGTAGCCATGCATTTCCTTTCTGTCTCCTGTGGCTCCACACAGCCTGTCTCATTTGTGTATTTATCAGGTACTTAAGGCATTCGTTTGTCTTTTGTCTTTTCACTGGTCTTTAATGTGACAGATGTAAACAGGTTTGAGACAGCAATGTTGACAATGTCTCATGGCAAATTGATCCTTTACTTTAGTATAAGAAGCAAAACTACACTTCAAAAGTACTCTATTTCATGTAGTAATCCTGCATTAAAAAAATACTACTTTTTCTATTTTAAACATAAGCCATGAACCAAAGAAAACAAGTGATTGTCCTACATGCAAAACAGATACAATAGAGACAAGACAAATAAAGAACAGAAAAAAAGAGACAAATCTTAAGTAAAAAATCAGAGTGTATCACATGTAGTAAAGTAAAAGTATAAAATATCATCAAGTGGAAATACTTTAATACAGTTTAAAAGAAGCTGATCCAATTTCTACTACAGCTTTCAGACACATTTCAGTTTTTACCATGGGTGGATTTATGAAACAATGAGCCCGAGGGCACAGACATGCAGAAGGCCCCACCACCTCTCCTACATGAAAGCAAAACAGAGACTTTCTAATTGTTTACATGCTTTTTGATGTTGTTTTCCGACTCTTTGTAGTTGTAATGCCTCTGTGATTTTCTGTCTGTTAGTGATTGTATTGAATGTCTTTCTATTTGTGTAATGTCTCTTAGTGGTTGTTCTGAGTCTCTTTGTAGTTGCTTTGTGGGTCTTTGTAAGCCTTTTGTGTCTCTTTGCAGTTGTTTTGACCCTTTTTGTAGTAATTGTGAGTCTCTTTGCATCTCTATGTATTTTTTGTGTCTCTTTGTGGTCATTTTAAGTCTCTCCCTCCTGGAGGGGTATTTTGCAGGTGAAGGCCCGGTGGGGCATGTTGACTTTTTGAAGTCGTTTATATGTCTCTTTGTCAGTTTGCGTCTCTTTGTAGTTGTTTTGTGTCTTAGCGGCCAATTTGAGTCACTTTGTAGTTGGTTTGCATCCCTTTATAGAAATTATATGTCTCTTTTTTGTCTATTTGAAGTTATTTTGAGTCTCTTTGCAGTTGCTTTGTGTATTTCTATGGCCATTTAGTGTCTCCGTAGTTGCCTTGCATCTCTATGTAGTCATGAATGTCTCTATGGTCATTTTGTGTATCTTTGCAGTTATTTTGAGTCTCTTTGTAGTTGTTTTGCCCCTTTTAGTAGTCATTGAGGTCCTTTTTGCATCTCCTTGTAGTTGTGTCGCTTTGAAGTTATTTTGAGTCTCTTTGCAGTTTGTGTTTCTTTGTTGTCATTTTCTCTCTGTGCTTTTTATTGGGTTTTTTTTTACCCTTTTTGTAGTAATTTTGTAGTTAGATTGAGTCTCTTTTTAGCCTGCCCCAGGACCTGTTCCAGTTTGGCCCGTTCAGTGTTTACAGTAGTCTTTGTTTTTTTTACTGGTTTTGAATGCTGCCATTTTTTTTAATATACTGTGACTGACAACCTACCTGCCCCTGCTACCTGCCATAATACAAGCAGATAAAAGTAAACACCAAGCAAGATATCTTTTGCTTGTGTTGTTAAATTGCCCATTCTGTGTGTGCTGTATCAAACTTAAGTGACATTTCGAACCATTTATCTGTTTCTAACCTCTAAATTCCTCCTCACCTTCCAGGTCTGCCCTTCTACAGCCGTGTGGCAGAGAACTGTGAGGAGGTGGCACACTTTAATGAGGTCAGTGTCTTCATTTCCACCGTCATTCACTAACTCACCTCGATAATGAGGATAAGCAATTATCTTTCAACTTAATAGAAACCACAACCTTCCCCGTCTCCCCTGCAAACAGTAATATGCTGATTTGAGAGGCCGCAGGTTTTCTTAATGAACCTGGTGTTCAATAATTAGAGGAGACATAATGGCGGTAATAGACTCAACTTTCATTTTTTAGTAGAGTAATACAACTCAAACTCAACAGTATGTATCATTAGGTATAATTGGGTACAGGAGCATCTCATAATTAATGTAACTGCTATAAAGGAAGCATCTCATAATATTATTGCTATTAACTAGTCAGTTAATAGCTTTTAGTTCTTGTTATTGGATACTTCAAATTTGCTTCTGTAGAAACACTTTACAGTTAAGGTGCTTAACATTGAGAATAAAGAACATTAGATGTGGATTATGTATCTAGTAGATTCAGTGCCTCTTGAGAGTAAAACAATCAAATTGCTAATATTATTTAAATCAGTTTGGTGCCTGTAATCTTCTAAGTTACCTTAGCTGGCATTGTGTCATTGAATCTGATAAAATATGATGTCGTAGCTTGATTTTAAAGAAGCTTCTGTCATTACTGCAGTTCCAATTTTTCACCCTCTTAACATCTGGTTAAAAAGGGCACGCTACATCCTGCACTGGCACTTAACATTGACTGTACATATGGCTAGTGAAGTATTGAATCATTTAACATGGATGTAATTCCCAGGATACTTGACGGCTCACAGACACATGGATAAACACAAGCCTCTTTCACACACAGTTCCCATCATATTATTGGGACAACCCCTCAGGCGCTGCGAGTGATTTTCTCTTTTCATACATTCAGGAACATTTCCATCTTGTGTCTTTTCACACATGCCATGACAATGCCGGAATAGATGGGGCCTTAATCCAACACGTATGGATGCAAACTGCTTTTAAATTCAACAGAAGTTGATGGGGCAAGGCTGGATGTACATGTACAAGGCGGAAGATGTTCTTTTTTTTATGAGCATGGTGGGCAAGGAGCTATTTCTCTCTGGTGCCATAAGAAGTTGTAATATTTGTTAGTTATCAAGTCAGTCAGTAAAGCATTGGTCATTGATTTGCTTGCTTCGTGTAGGGCATTTTTCGTCAGACAGATGCAACCCTTTACATGCTTATCCCTTCAATGTTACAGCTTTTCTTCACAACACAGCTGTACAGGCATTTTCCTTTAAATGTTCTTGGATAGACTACAGACTGTAAAAATAACTGAGGAAGCTGTGACATCACCTCTTGGTTTGTGGACTCCTGTTTTGAAAAGGTTTGGCATTTTGGCCGCTGTAATCTTGTTTTTTGGAGCCAGAAGTGACCATATTTGGGCGAAAGGCTGGTGCTATGATGGAGCGAGGGGTTGATCTGACTGAGAGGCGGAGGACACTGTCAGCATACAGCCTGTCACTCAAAGTAGCTAGCCCTTTAATATATGGAACCTAAAGCCCTAATGGTTTAGTTATATAAAATGGTTGAGTTATATAAAATGGTTGAGTTATATAAAAAAGTACCCCCGTACAGTTGTCATTAGTGTTTGCATTAGCCATAGAGGCCAAAACTGGCTGTAGACATGTTTATTTCTGCTGTAAAGTTGGGTATTTTAACATGGGGGTCTGTGGGAACTAACTGGTTTCAGGAGCTAGCCTTAAGCAGCTGTTCAATGAATTGCAGTTTTGGCACTTTTGTGTAGCCACCTGAATAGACTGCATTTGTGAAAGAGGGCTGTGCTGTACTTACCAATAACCCCCCTAAGAATCATAGAATTAATGATCTACCCAAAATCTCACTTATTCTCGCTGCAAATAGCCGATGTCCTGCCAAGTGTTTCCTAACTGCCCTCTCCTGTTCACTGATGGCCTATCAGGGTCTGAGAGGCGAGGCAGAGGTAGAGGCCTCCACCCATGCATGACACTGAACACTTGCTCCGTTGTAATTAAACCAGACACTCCACCGCTGTGGAGAGGAAGAGCTGATCCCCCAAATAGTTCTTCTGCCAGAACTGGAGGTCCTTTTGACTTGAAAAAGAAAGTTCAAAGGATGTGAACACAGACCTGTGAAAGTCTTTGAGGTCCTCATGGATTTCACTGCTGCCCCTCTGGTGCTGGTTAGTCCATATCTTTGGTGGCTGTTGTGAGATTCTGGGAGATGTTCCCAATAGGACTCCTGCACTCTTGTCACACTGATAACCCTTTTGCTCTTAATAAGCTCTGGATCTTAAACTCTCTCTTCAGGATTTATAAATCCTTGGCACAAGCTACCAAACCAGCCTGCTTTCCACCAGTTTTGAGCAGAACTATTGTAATCAAGGTTGTATTGTTGATGGAGAATGTTGCATAATAAACAACACAATAACAGAAGCAGCAAGACATCAGAATGCATTAACCTATACCTATTTTTTGTGTCATCATAGTTTTGTTGTTTTTAGTATCCTAAAAACAAGTATTGACCTACTATAAATGAGACAGCTGCTCTTTTTTTCTGTTGTTTTTCACTTGATGTCTCCATTGTAGCCATGCCTATCTTCTCTTCATGCAGAACAGTGGCTCTCAAACTTTTTTTCAACGCTGTAACCTCTTTGAAAAATATTTTTAACAAAGCACCAAGCATTTTTGATAGAGAAGAAAATGTCTTCATAAACGAGTATGATACAGAACTGTGCCATCATCATCTGATGTGCTGAGCGACAAGCGTGTAGCTAAAAAATACTGAAATAGTAAATTTCAAATGTTTAGATCCATCACTAAATTTGGTATCTCAGCTTTGGTGTCTGATTGTATTAGTAGCGAAAGAGATAAAGAGCTAGTGAAAGCAGTGTGTGAGCGTGTGTGAGCCCGTGATGGTGACAGTGAGGCTGTAGTGACCAGAGCAGAGAGTATGACATTAATAATAGCAATGCAGTGTGCAAACAGTTTACCTTTAGGCTCCAGACCCAAGACAAGTTTCTGTGTCTGGCCAAGCCTATTTTTTACTGGCAAAAATGAAAAGTTGCCTTTTTTGCTGCCACTGACAATGTAGGAGGCAGGTGACATCTTGGTTCAAACTACGGGACCTCCATGCGATGATTTCATTATCCTCATATGCATATTCGTGCAACCCATGCTAGCAGTGGACTGGTGGCAAGTGATGGTTTAGCAGATCAGTTGATGATGTACGGTTAACAGTGCTGCAAAAGTAGTTGCACTCTAGATGGTCAGGTTTCGCTGCACTCTGGGCGTACATGTATGTGACAGCACAGAATCAGCACAGGAGCAGGTTAGCAGCAGAGCAGTGCACTCCTACATTTTGGTGAAAACATTTACCCTCCGGTGTGGTGGATAGTCTTTGGAGATTTACTCTCCAAATGGAAAATCTACCTGCATTTGGCGCTTCTTGGGTATGAATTTCGGACCCTGATTGTAGTTGCCCTGAACTGCTTCTTTCACAAATGTAGTTATGCAATCATTTTAGGAATTATGCATTACTGATACCCCTCAGTACCCCCAGGGGTATACATACCCCCTTTTTTGAGAAATTCCGCTGTAGAATATGACAAGCCCACTCATGTTGTCATGGTTCGCACTGCAGGTCAAGGAAAAGTGGCTACTGTTCATGTTCAGTATCAATTTATTTTTGGTTAAACTGCTCTGACCGGGGCGTCCGGTGGCTCAGTCAGTAGAACGGCGGCCCATGTACAGAGGTTGTATTCTCGCTGCATCGGCCTTTGCTGCATGTCACCCTCTCTCTCTCTGTCCCACTTTCACGCTCACACTGTCCTGTCAAGTAAAGGCAATAAAAGCCAGAAAAACAATTACTCTGACCGTTTCAAAATTAGGTGCACGAACTCGAACAGAACCTGTTTCATGTTGGTTGAAAAGGCTATGAGAAACCAGCATTATGATGGATTTAAATGCAAAGAGTCATACAAGGGAGCAGAGGAGGGATATAAGAAAGAGACGAGGGCTGAGGGATCACGAACCAAGTGCTGGAGGAAATCCTTACAGAGTGAAAGCAAAAGAGACAGAACAAAGGTAGGGGATAAAGTTAGGGAATGAAATCAGAAAAAAAACAAAAGAAAGAGGGCCTCAAACACATATAGTGCCTTCCGTGGGGAGTTTTTTTCTCTCTCTCTCTCTCTCTGAGCTGCTTGCTTTTACAGAGAAAAGCATTTTTTCTTTGATGGGCTCACAGGCAGAGGGCTGCTTCCTTAGCTGATAACCAGGGCTTTTGTTTTCAGTCTAATCAGGAAAATGGCTTAATGACTGTACACTTTTGGTAACTTACATAGCAACACACACACATTCATAGTCCCTGCAGAGATTACAGACTTTTTTTTCTTTCTTTTTTTGTAGCATTATGGGTGAAATATAGGAAAGAAAAGTAGATAAAAGGGATAAATCTGTCAGAAATATACAGTATAATGGTACATTATATTATTCCTGAGGCCTGACTACAGTGGCTGGTACAGAACGGAGTTGCTGCCACTGATATGTGATCTCTTGTGGCAGCCTCACCCGATGCTCTCGTCGCGGCCCTGTAGTGCTGGCGAGGTCGTTAGCATCACTCAGCATCAATATAAACGTCCAGGCTTCCCTTGGGACGACTTGTGCTGCAAGTAGTTCCTGAGTCTGTGTGTGTATATGTATGTGCGGTTGTGTTACATGCTGCTGGTGCCTGAGAGTAGTACATGTAGTGTTTTCCTAGCCACCCCCACCCCACAAACTCTTGAGCGATTCCTCATCACATCATCTGACATCTTCATCCTCAGCACAGGAACATTTGCATGGCTCAGTAAGCTCAGTCCAGCCCCTGGAGTTGAGGGCCATTAGCATAGAGCTGTGTGTCTTGTTGCTTCATGCATGGACTAGCAGGATGCCTTTGAACTAGTATGCGGATAGACTGGATGGGGAATCTGTATTCATTATTCATTCCATGCTGGGGCTTGGCTTTTAGCTGCAGTACACCAGGGCTTCCCCCTCACTAGTTAGACATAACTAGAGCAAAGAACAGAAAGCCCTGTAAGTGCCTCATGTGACCACAGGGTTCATTCAGTTTGGGCCTGTGGATATAGCTACATTACATGTGTATGTGTTGTGTGTAAGAGAGAGGGCACATGAAAAATTTGAACTTGATTATGAATTTGGTTTTGTTTAGTTTACAAACATGTCAAGAGATTTGAACTGTGCAGACAAGGGAAGGAGAATTATTATGCAAACATAATGAGTGCAGTGCACTAGCCTCCAGCTGCTACATCTCTCGACAGTGTGCTAAGTGTACAGTCTGACTTTTTAATGAGAGTCTTGATTACGTAATGCTAAATTCTGAATCCCACGACTTTTGCACAGCTTTTTCAGGCCATTGTGTACTTACTGTTTTCAAGCCTGACTCTGACATGTTAGCATACTACTAATTAGTTTGCAGCTCAATGGAGTTATCCAGGAATGACTCCAGCAACCCAAAAATGAGTTAGCATTTAAACGATCCTGGTTTCCTTGTCACAAAGTCAGTGTTTTTTTGTTTTTTTAAAGATATTTTTCATGGCGTATTTGCCTTTAATTGATAGGACAGCACAAGTTTCAAAGGGGGAGAGGCTGTAATTGAACCCATGGCCACTGCAGTAAGGACACAGCCTCCATACATGGGGCGCCTGCTCGAACCCACTGATCCACCAGTCGCCCCGTCAGTGGGTTTTTTGAATGGGTTTTTGGTTAGATGCCTGAAATAAGGTCTGTGGTTAATACAAGACATTGTATTTTGAAGCCTGTATGTATTTTTTGTATTTATATATGTGTGTGTATACAATCATATATTTATGTGTGTGTGTGTGTGTGTGTGTGTGTGTGTGTGTGTGTGTGTGTGTGTGTATATCGCCCACCCCGACCACAACAGTAGTCTTGTGATAAAGGAGACTAGGAATTAAATTTATACACATTATAAGTGTTGCAAAATTGCAAGGATGAACTGTTGTGAATACAACATCCTGGAAGGACTTGTTAACATGCAAAACCATGATCTTTCCCTAAACCTAGACAAAATGCTTTTCATGCTTAAACCTAACCATACAATGGATATGAAACCTCAGCTATGGTGTTAAAATGCTGTTGTTTATACACCAACCACCCTGTACACAAATGACTTGTGAAAAAACATAGAATTTACTTAGCGACAAACATTGTCAATGTACTTACAAAACCTAATTTGCAAAAGAAACGAGTTGTTTATAAAAACAATTTGTAGGGGACAGGGTTGCTGTTTTACTTGTCGTCATGTCATCGTTAATGCTCTTGCTGTACTTTGCCACTGAAAGCCTCATTAGCCTGATAAGGATGCTGAACTCATGGGTCTGCTGCGGCTTA
This sequence comes from Plectropomus leopardus, assembly GCF_026936395.1. NCBI lineage: Eukaryota > Metazoa > Chordata > Actinopteri > Perciformes > Serranidae > Plectropomus > Plectropomus leopardus. Next base: position 15,546,104 of record NC_142191.1, on the reverse strand, counting down.
CCAAAGAGGGTAGGAAGAGTCCACAGTGAAGTCACTTCCGCAAACTTCCTGACTGGCTCTGTAATCAGGTTTGGGAAGTTAGTGGGCTTAAGGAAGGCGTATCCGTTATTTGAGAGCATACCACTATCAGGGTGAGGTTTTTAAACTGATATATATCATACCCAGTAGAACAGGATTCATATCCACTGAGTCATCTGAGAATAAAAGACTCTTAAAACATAACTTCATGCATTCGAGTGATCCACCTCTGAAGGTCATATTTCAGCTTATACAGCACTTCACTGATCCTTTGACCACAAATAAGAAGGTGAAGAGTAGGAGTTGCCTTTGGACTATAGACACAAGCTGCAATATTGCCGGCGCTAAAAATAGTTTATGAACTTCACCAGTTTTTAAGATTCAGGGCCGCTCCAGGGAGGTGCTTTCCCATCCCCGAGTATACTGAATAAATGATGATCTGAGCAGAATATTTTCTTTGCTCGCTTAGAGTTGGAGGGAAGCTGAAAGCTGGAATCTGAGCAGCCAAAATTAGCCGAGTAGAATCTAATGTTGACATAATTACTGTATAGGAACTACTTGAGTTTCTTTTTGTTTTTAGGGTGGTTTATGCATTAGTGCTGTGAACACAGATTTATAACAAAAACATTCTTTCTGTGAGGAATGCTGTATTTATACTTTGTTGCGTGAGCTTTTTACATGCTGCCATTTCTCTTTTGGTGTTTCTGTGTGTACCCATGTGCATCAGCTTGTAACTCCTCTGCTTTAATGAGTCTCTCTCAAGAGTGACACAGTGCCAAACACAAAAATCAAGTAGCCAAAGTGAAATAGGCCACATAAAAGAATTAACACAAACTCAAATGTTGATTAAAAGTTTTGTTTTTTTGTAAAATCAGTGTTTTATGGTTTGTACATCTGAAACGCAACCCAGTGAGTAACAGAACCATGACTCTTCAGCCATGTCAGAAGCTCTGTGAGACTCGAGTAAAAAAGAGCTATGAGCTTAATGCTAACATCAGCATGTTGACAATGTCAACAGTAACAAGCAGGAGTTTAGCAGCCATTATGTCTACCTTATTCCTCATATTGGCACAGTGTGTAGCTTGCTAACATCTGCTTATTCACACCAAAACTATTTAGTTGATACCTATGTCGTCATTAACCAAAGTATTGGACTGATTGAAATTTTGACTTGATAGTGGTACCAAAGTAAAAGTCAGGGAATTACCACAGTAATTCTTTATCCAGAATTTCATGGCAATCTATCTGATACTTGCTCCCATTTTGCTATCTTTACCAAAGTGGTGTATCTGCCTTAGATCAGCCTTGCCAATTGAGAGCCTTACCGTGACAGCCTTACTACGGCTGTCACGGTAATTGCAATATTGCAATACCATGCTAATGACATGCTAACTATAGGCAATGGCATATATATATATATATATATATACACAGTGTATCAGTTCTTTGGACAACGATATGATATTTGCTGATACCACGAAGTCTGCCACAATATGATTTCAGTTCAGTTAGGGCCTGTGATTGTTATCAGATGATCTCGTGCTGGGTTGCGAACACTGTTTAAATGCTCAGAGAGGAGGTTCACTGGAAATGGTGACACACAGGAGTATCTTTAACATAATGATATATTTTCAGTTTGCATGGATAATATTGGATTGTTTATCATTGACTATTGATCTAGATCTGTGGATCTTTACACCCTTGATGTACAGTAATAGCATAACCCAGTGAGGATACTAAGGAAACTGCTGTATTACTGGAAGCAGTTTGGAGGCATGTTTGTAAGAAGCTTTGTGATTTCCCCCCCCCCTCAGAAATGCATGCCTTTTAATTAATAAAAACAATGATTTCACTCCCAGCTATTGTTTGCCTATTGTAACCCAACATAGTTGGATAAATAGGCACCAGATGAACAGAAGGTAGAGCTTCTTTTGTTGAAAAAAATCATCTCAGCAGAAAAGTTTTTAAATGAGGGGTGAGCGCTATCTCCCAGCACACTACTGTCTATTTTCAAGAAGTTGTGAAGCAGCTTACTTGACAAATGTGTTGTTCTTTATCTCTGCACCATCTGGCCTTCCACAGCAGAAACTGGCAGGCTAATTGCAGTTTTATTAGAGTCCAGCCTGAAACGAAATTAGATTTCATTGAATTAACTCGATAAAAAGCCTTGTACCTGTCCCAACTGCCTCTCTATTTCAAGACATGATGAAGAGTTTAATTTCAAATTTGGATATCCACCTTTTGTCTCTTATATAAACATAAAACTCACTTTTTTATTGATTAAAGTTTATGTAGTAGTTTTGGATAAAACATTTCCAAACATTGTTAGTGATAACTGTTATTAATGCTTTGTCTTGCACGGGACATAGTGAAGATTAATAGCATAGAAAACAGCACCAACAACCAGGACTTCTAGGTGCAACAACTGTTAATAAATTATACATTGTGGGTGAGTGAAAGTTTGTGACTGGATTGATGCCAACATGTCTGCACCCGGGGCATTTTATTTGACACATATTGTAAATGAGACTGAGATGAATTCAGAAACACTGGAGCATGCAGATAAACTGACACCCGAGAAAGAGAGCGGAGATGGAAATGAAAACAGGGTCAGACAGTCCAATTGGAAAAAGAAAATTGAGAGTGGGCATGGCGGGGGTTGGGGGGAGGGGGGGGTGGGGGTGGGCAGGACGCGATATCAGTGAATTGGACAAGATCGAGTTTCTCAGCAGAACCAACTTATCAGAGATTCTGTTTCATCTAGACTGTCAGACACACATGCGCATCTAGTGTAAGTGTTGCAGTGGTGGAAGTATTTGGACCCTTCACACAAGCAACAGTGGCAATAACATCCAAACACTTGTTTGCTGTTTTGTCATTCTCAATCCAAAACAGTAATGTGTAAATAACAGTAAAATTAAAGAATCTTCGCACAAGTTTCTATGCAGTAAATATGCCAGCTGTACTTTCTACTGTGCCAGTTTTAGCTTTTCAGATTTTACTCAGCAACTCTAAGTGGGCAAAGAATATATTCATTCATCATTTATTCATTATACTCAGAGATGGGAAAGCACCTCCCTGGAGCGACCCTGGATCTTAAGAACTGGTGAAGTTCTTAAACTACTTTAAGCCCCAACAATATTGCAATTTATGTCTTGTCCATAGGTAACTGCTACTTCTCTTCTTCTTACTTGTGGTCAAGTGGTCAGTGAAGTACTATATCAGCTGAAATATGACCTTCAGAGGTGGCTCACCATAAAGCATGAAACGATGTTGAAAGAGTCTTTTATTTTCCGTCAACTCGTGCATATTAATCTTACAACGGGACAAAAAAGAATACAGACACAAAAACGACTACAAAGAGTGGCATTAAAATGCATGTGTCCTAATTTTTTTTTGTTCTGGGGGATCTTTGAAATGAGTGCAGGCGGAGCTTACCATGTTTTTTTTTTCCTATCAGCAGTTTGTGACTCACTGGGTGGATATTTGATATGTAGATCTGTTTAACTTTTTTTTTTCCGCTCTTTTTTTTGTGTGGTCACTGCAAGCGCTACGACTTGAAAATCTCTGAACTTCCCTCGAAAGGCCCAGGTGTTGTATTTCAGGCAGTCAAATATATGAAGAGGGACTCTTCTTCACGGTAACTAAGAAGACGGAGAAGAAGCTTGCTCTGACTGTGTCTATGCAAGCTATATGATATGTCCGATAAAACATCATAACAGAGTTTTAAAAAAGCCCAATTGTTAGAGCAGTTCAGCCCAACTGGTGAATGTTGTGCTTTTATCACGGTACTGATATAATGAATTCTTATACCAGCTTGTTAGCTACATTATCCATCCTCTGTTAATGTAATGTCACAAAAATAGATGCTGGAAGCACTTTTTTAAATGAAGGGCTCGGATTAAGTGCTCCCCTGCACCCTGCATGCCACCACTTTTTTGCCTGATAAAAACACTGTGTGAACACATGCCCTTAGTGCACATGCAAAAAGAGAGAAGGAACTGGAAAAAATATGTTTTTCCCTTTCATATCACACATTTCGAAATGCAGTTTTAAATCATTGAACTCGGGGTCATTAAATATGATGAAGTATGACTTTTCACAGGCTGAATATCACCAAAATGACTAACTCAAGGCTGTCACAAGTACAAGACTGGTGCGTAATTAAAAACAAACTTGCGTTGGACCAAAAAGAAAGAAAGAATATGAAAGAAGCAGAATAATCAAACTTAGTATGAAGTTACAGTATGTAGGCGAAGTGAAGTTACTTTTGCAGAGGAGGACTCTCAATTGTATTATACATTACAGCAACTCCAGGGAATTTAGAGAAGGTCTTTTCTCACCATCCTAAATATTATATAGCATATGGATCTGAAATGATAAAGCCTGCTTTAATGAGAAGATGGCTTATACTGCCTATTTCAGCAGTCTACCCTTATCTCTTTTATCCTTTAAGAATACATGTAAGCCTGCAGAATCCATGTGCCGAGGACTGCATCATCATAAGATCACAACAAGCCTGTAAACTCAACAGAATAAAACTAGATCCTGCACAAAGAATGCTCTCACTGTAACATCTAACATTTTTTCTGACCCTTGTTGCGAGTGAATATAAAAGATAGAACATATTGTTCATAATTAATCATAGAGGTGTTTTCATCCTCTGTGTCCATGGCAACAGCCATGAGATATTAAAGGATGGTGTGTGGGGGAAACTGAGGATGGCCCGGTCATGTATCTGCTTGCCACAATGCTCCAGCGTGGGATCACAGCAGTTATAGCGGCTCTTCAGTTGAGCATTTAGCCCCTCTGATTGGCCACTGTGGCCTCATGGCCTCCGGTTAGTGAGATCGTACCTGTCACTTTTAATGAGCGAACTCACTCCGTCAATTAGGCTGTGTACACTACAGAGGGTTGGAGGAGGGAGCTTGGGATAGTAATATATGTTCTTCAGGCAGGCTCAGAAACTAGAGAGAGGAATCTAAAATAAGACCAGTGTTCTTGTTTTTTATATCAGTGCAGTGATGATTGCTTTTCAGATTACTATTGCACCTGTCTTTATCCACATAATCTGTTATACGTTTGATAAAGCGAGTTGGACTGAATGTTAGAGTAGGCGCATTGCAGCAGTTTTACGTCAGTCAGTGTTCGAGGCACAGTGACTTCTTGACAGCTTCAAGTCTGATCTGTGCAGAGCTACACACTGAACAAAACTGAACAAAAACATAAATGTTTAAAGACCTGCACACCCTCACCTTTGTTTTAACTTCTGGTGGTTGATTAGACCTCTGCTGAGGTTGGGTGGAGCTTTTTTTTCTTTTTTACTAATGATACTCTTGATAATGATAAAAGCCTAATATTTCCACCCTCAAGCTGCTGCTCACACCAAAATTCGCCCAGTGAAATGGACTGGTGTGGTGTTGACAAAGGCAGGGGGGGACAAGATAATGTGAGGGTAGGAATGTAACTGTGTGGTTAGCAGACAACCAAAGGCAGCCCTTAAAACTGTCTAATGCAGTAGTATACAGCATTTTATCACTGATATTAGGGGTTGACAGATTATCGGCCTGGCAGATTATCAGGGCCTAAATTTCATATTTTGCTGATTATCTGTGCGTTTTATTCTAATGATCGTGGATAAAATTAATTAATTAAAAAGTATGCATATCACTCTCAGCTAACACCAGGAAGGACAGTCTACAGTACATGCGAAGAAAGTGTCAGCATGGAAAGAACTTTTACTTTGTAAAATGTAACATTATTTATTCATTTTTTATTTACATTTTGACTGAGCTTTATAAAAAAAAAAGTTGTTGGGAACTTGCTGTTTATAATTTTGAAAATTTCAGTTGTCATAAATGCATATTGGTTCCAAATATTGGTTAGCGGTCTCATTAACTATGAACAATCGGTATAGGTATCGGCCCTGAAAAACCAATATCGGTTGACCCCTAACTGATATATTTACGTTTTTGCACCAATGAGTTTGTGAATTGAAAGAAAGATTCAATTTGCGACTTTAAAAGTGTTAATCTGTAATACATTCTGTATGAATAAGTTCCAGTAGATCAATACACAAAATTGGGGCAAAGAGCCAAGAGAATATATGAATGATATTCTCACCCACAAAATGACAATTTCTCTATCAGTTACTCACCCTGTGTAACACTGAATTCATTAAGAAAAAAATTTGTTTCTCAGATGCCTCCATGGTTTATGAAGAATCAAAGAAAACTAAGAAATTTCTTGATGAAGCGTGCAGCAAAACTATATCGACCATATAGAGTTTGAGAGTTTGAACGGGGTTCAGCAGGGAGTTCAGGGTGACAACGATGTTCACAGAATATAGTAAACAAGCCAAGTTAGCCCTCCAAGTTAATGTATGTTAACTACTTTATCGACCTAATGACTACAGCATACTATGTTGACACTTGTTATCAAATAAAAGCAAGAGAGAGAGAACAGGATCTCCACAGACTTTGTTCTTTAAAGGTCCTGATACACCGAGTCGGTGGTGAGTGTCTGAGGCCCTATTCTTTGCAGTGTGTCCTGCACCATTGGAACTATTCTGCCCTTGTCGGCTTTTTTTTCAGCAGATTCAGCTTGTTGAATCTGCTTCAGCGATGGCAGAGCCTGTCGGTGAAATACCTCTGAGTGGCAGTTCAGCTCAGTGCACGAGAAGAGAAACAGAAGTGAGGAAAGGCGAACTAATGAATAGAGTCAAGAGGGCAAGAGAGCAAAACAAGCTGTTATATTAGGTAGGATTTATTTTAGCTTTTGAGCTCTTTGGCAGAAACAGCTCTGTCTGTTTCATTTGTACCGTGCATGTTAGCAGGAGCATTAATTCTGCTGCTGGACAGAATACAGAGGGCTGGTGGAGAAGGAGCAGTTACTGTTGATGTAACGTTTTAGTTAAGTGAAACATGAACATGAAACATGATCCCGAGTCTGTGAAAGCCCGCATGTGGAACGCTGCTGAGATGTTCGGAGGCGCGGTGGTGGAATCACAAGCATCGTCTAAAACGTTCATGATCAGCTCCGGAGGCCGTGCCGCGTCTGTAACATGCCGTTGATGGACCTGATGGAATTTAAGAGTCGGTGTGTCTGGGCCTTAATGCTCAATGCCAGAAACTATAGACTTTATCACTTTGAGACCATTTTAATATAACATGCTCCATCAGCTTTATACACTTTCATCTGTAGCCTAAAGGTCAAACACTCTTACACTCCACACTCTTAAAATGGCCTACCATCTCTGGGATCTTTAACGGCCTACCTAAAAAAAGGTTGTTATCATTTGTCACCAGCAGCCTTATAGCCTTGTTAGGATCTGTAACTTTGTCTTCTCACAATTGTCAGCTGACTGACAATATAGCTATCCCATAAAAGTTTTATTGGGGTAAACATGGCAATGCTGAATCAAACGTAATGACCGTCCATAAATTTCATCCAGTGTGTTTCATACAAGTTCATGGATCCATCCAGCAGGTTGATACAACATTGCAATGTTGCTCAGGGACAGCAGATGTTAAAATTAAACATTGGACTGAATCACGACATCATGTAATCATTTCATTTATTCATGTCTGTTGTAGTTGTTAAATAAATAAATAGAGCTAAGTAAAGAAACATTTTGGGTGAGTGTGTGTCTCTACCTGGGGAAAGTAGAGATGCAAAATTAGAGTATGAGCCTTTAAAATTTAAACTAGACTTTTAAGTCCCTCTTTTTCACAAAGTAAGAAAAATCAGTGTATCGGAGAACTGCTTAGCTTGACAAATGTGAATATTTTGCAGCTTAATGTTGCATAGCAGTGTCTGAAATTGCTTTCTTCTGAGAAAAACTGCACCTTTTTGAAAATGCAGGGGTCAATATTGCTAGACTATTGGGTTTTGATTTTTGTTACCCTATAGCCAAATTCCATTTGATTGTTACAAACCACGCTAAACGCTTACCACTTTCTCGTCTTTAATGGATTCTCTGCTTTCATTTTATTTGTCTGCACTATGTGGGTATTTAAACCACTGTAAGCACTTTTGTCTGTCATGCTGGCTGTGAAGGCGTTAGGCAACATAAACAGCTTACTCCTTCATGTTGTGGATTCCTGCATGTGTGTTAGTCTTGAGATAAGTAGTCTTGGACAGCAGAGAATGAAGACACACATAATGGCATTGACATGGCCATGAATGGAAGCTTACTTAGTACAGCTGTGTTTGTATGTGTAGAAAAGAGAAAAAATGAAATGTGTTCCTGCACCAACACACGTTTGTGTTTGTATTGTCTGTGCAGTCACGGATGAAAATGAGTGGTTTTCTTTGTCTGGAGAAATTAATGTGGCTGCCCAGAGCCCCCAGTGTTGGATGAAGAAAACATAATCAAGTTTGCAGTGGTGTGTGTGTTGCATCATTTTAGCTACAGTGTGCTCCGGTATGTGTACACTATCATTTCCTTCATTACCAGTGTGTGCTGTCATCCGTGCAGCATTAACACCATGCTGGGACTCCTTTCTCTTTCCTCTCTGTGCATACAAACTGGAGGAGATTTAGTTGTAAATGAGATGTGGCACGGTTGTGTTAGCCATAATGTCAGCCAGCGACCATCACTCTGAGAGTGTTTGCTGATTGTCGCCAGTAAAACGCAGCTAAGAAAGAGGCAGCAGTCCTGGTCATGCCTGGCTGAAGCCTCAGAAGAGAGCTGCAGACTGCAGGGCCTCAGGGCAGGACATGCAGTGATGGTTTCATGCACTGCACAAACAATTTGTAGGGTTGCCACTGCCCTCTAACCAACTGGTGCTTTATCTTACATGCATGTATAACAAAGAGGGGGTTGCTCTCAGGGTCTAAGTAATGCAGTGCACACTAGGGGTGGGTGATATGGCTGCAAAATAATATGATGATATTTCAGGGTATTTTTGCAATAATGATATTCCTGACAATATGAGAAAATACTGAGAATATTTGCTATTAATTGAAAGAACATACAATTGCAACACGATAAGTGTTATAGTTGTAAGTATCAACATAAATGTACTTCACCTTCAGATATAAGGTAAAAACTGAAAAAAAACTATCTCTCAGTTCTTTAGTTTGTAAACAACAGAGTGAGATTAAGATTCTGTATAAAATATTAATATTACAACAAAATAAAATCAATCAAAATTGAACATTTGCCAAATATATGAAACATTGTCTTCAGTCTATACATAGTTCATGTATATAAATGACTGAGTTGTTTTCTCCACCTGGACCTGTATGTGCTGCTATTTCTCCTCCACTCCTCTTGCTGTAGCGTGTGTCACTCAATGCTGACGATCAGACACACCCCCACACAGACAGACCTGCATTTATTTTGACAGGCTGTGATGTTACGACGACTATCAGCCTTCTTATATATAAAAAGTTTTTTGTCGTGCTGTGAGCGTCACATAGGTTGACAGGCTTATGATAAAATTATCTGTTGAAACTGATTCCTGTGTGCTCACAGCGAGAGAAGAGAGGCAGAGAGAGACGCTGTGCTGCAGAGCAGCTGACAGTTTGCTCTGAGCAGTTAGTTGCAAAAAGAGTCTGAAATGTCCAGGGCTGTTCATAAAACATTCAGGATGCCCAGACCACTGCTTCCATACTACTGAAGTTGCTCCTGGCTGGTAGCAATTTTGCTTTCAGCCATACTTGTTCTTACAGTGTGTAGCGGTATGAAGCCATAATGTGAAGTCAAAATAGTGCCATTACTATGATATGACTTTTTCTTGTCACATTAAAAATTATATTGGTGTTATCGTGGACAATATGACATGGCACACTCAAACACGCACACACATCCACAGATGCTTGATGGCAGGTCTACCAGTAGCAGGTGGGAACCCCAGGGTTCAGTAATGGGACAATCCTGATGGATCACTAGCCTGACAGCCTGCAGTGTTTTCCTGAATGAGAGGCCAACATCAGCAGGGGGTGAATGAGTTTTAAATCACCTGCGAGACCCCCCTGCCCTCATAAAGCCTAATTCCCAAGATATTATAGTACAGAAGACAGGGCTCAGACATGATTTACTGAATGTGAATCAGCGCATTCATTCATCATGTTTTTAACCTTCCTAACTAATGTTTTGTTCTTTAATTAATTTTGCTGCCTTGTCATAGTTAATCAAAACAGGAAAGCATCACAGTTTTTTGGCAGACCTTACTGCATTGCATGTTAATGCCTGTAATGGGACTTGTAAATAAAAATTGGTTAAATGCTTTTAGCACATGATGTACTTTTCTCATAGATATTACCCACTTGTGATTTATATATCTAAATCATATTCCAAATGCAGTTCTTTAAAAGTTTTCATATGAATAATGGATAATTTTCTGTCACTGAAAAGCCAGTAGGACCAAACCTGAGGGAAGGTCTGGATGTATTTCCCTGCTAATTTGAGCTTTAATGAGAAATTAACTAGCAAGGGCCTCACCATCAGCAAGATCAGTTAAACAGTTTTATTAAAGACAAGCATGACTGAAGTTGAGGCGATGACTGCTCGTAGGCTGCACACTTGGCCCAGTATGTTGTGGGAAAGCTTCAATAGGGAATCCACCGTAGCACCTGGGCATGATGAACCCCCCCAGGACACAGACATGGGAAAGAGGAAGAGAAGAACAGGGTGGGTCAGGCAGGTATTAATGCAGGAAGTAGCATCGCTGAGGTGTTCTGGTGCTGAAATTCTGCTAGATAGCTTCAATTAAAATCAGATTTTCATGCTTTTTTGTTTTCTTTTTTTTTCACTGAAAAGTGTGCAGAAAAATTTAAATTGGTTTTGGTCTATGAATAATTACACAAATGCTTTGAAATACCAACCCAACCCAAACAACAACAAATTTGTATCATTCCCAACAAAACAGTAGGAGAACAATGCCACAGAATTGCATATAATGCCCCTTCCATACTAATGTCAACATGTTATTCTAAATGTACATTTATATTTATATATACGTGTTAATTAAATTATTGTAACAAAATACAGAGTGCGCAACACACTTTAGTTAACTAAAACCGTGAGGAATTTTTGGATATTCTGGAAAGAGCTCAGTGGAAAGCTTTGGACCCAATAATTCCTATACAGATCTTGTTTAAATTATTTTCTTCAAGTAATAAAGAAGTCCATCAACAGTGTTCATTTTGGGTCTGTATTTTGAAACCATCTGAAAGTCAGTAAATAGCAAAGCTGTCCATACTATGTTCATGTAATAAATATCCAGTTGCCAATTAGATGGTTATTTGCCTGAGAAATAAGAGAGAAAAAAATTGTTGTCTGCATACTGATCAATTTGACCAGGAGACGTGAGAACTACAAGTGGCTTCTACTATATTTTATTTATTTATTTATTTTTCATACACATAAGCATACATGATTTGTGGTGTTTTAAAACCTGCTGTAAATTACTTATTTATTTATCCACTGATCATGCAGACTCATCACTACTATTATTATATGATACAATAACAAGGAGTGTTACAACAACTCTTCAGGTAAACTAGATTTCAAATTTATCTCAGTTCCTTAAACATCAATTTTAAGACTTGGGTGGGTTTGACAGGTACAGAGTTATTTCACAGACCATTTATTCCCACAGGATCCATTTTACTTTGGAAACAACCTATTGATGGCTTCAGCCTGTCTAAACCTGTCTCATCTAACATCTGTTTATGACTGTTATCTTGTTTTTACTGCTGCTCTTATTAGCTATAAGTAGAGTGTTTCATCTTTTGTAAAGTTCTTAAAAATTATTTGTTTTAATAACTCTGAAATGTGATAAAGACTATCATCAGTCGTTGAGGTTGTAGCTGTAGAAATAATGTCACAGACAAATCACTGTACTTAACTGTACTTGATTTAAGGGAAGTGATTACAGCTCATTTGCCTCTTTGTACTGCTGACAAACTAACTCTGCTGATAAAAGGGCTCAGGGTTCATGTAATTTATACGTTACAGTCCCTCAAGAAAGATGTACTTTGTGCTTACTGGTGTGAGAAAAACAATGAAAGTACCATAGTGAGTGTCTGATCAGCTTGACAAAGCCAATTAGTAGAGACATCACGGAGGAGATTTGCGGTGAAAAGGAGTTAAAACAAAATGTGGTTATTTTCTCCTTTTCCTGTCAAAGCTGCATGAAAGAGCAACCTAAAATGTCTTTAAACTGGAATTTCAGAGCTAATTAACACAGAAAAGAGTTATCCTTCAAAGCTTTATCACACATCTCCCACAGCCTCGGCTTTTTCTCAAGGATATCCAACACATTTCCAAAAATTCATTACCATATAGTTTTGCATATCTGCTCCTTTTTCTTGTTTTTACCTTATGGCAAATATCTAATCAATATTCTCAGTCAGTGCTGTAGAACCGGAAGATGTTTATGGTGTTAAATAAAACATCATGGTGTTTTTTTCCCTTCAGAATAGCATCTCTTTTGCAAGTAAGGATTTCAAGGACACTTCAGGGGAACATATGTATGCTGACGTTAGACCTTCTGTTCGTGGACTCTGATTGACTTGAAGCATTCTGAGGCCGTCTGACGCCCTCGTTTACTCATTCACTGCTTGCTATGTTTTCTTGCTATGTTTGTTTTTTATAACGGTCAGACACCTGAGGTCCACAGGGATTACCACACTTGTTTTGTCATTTGTTTTTTAACAGTTTTTTTCTGAAATATCTGGCCGATTGAAAATAGTCAGATGAAAGTGTACAGAGTTCCAGCGTACCACAATGATTGACTTTGAAGCTTTATGTAATACACTAAAACTCTCAACTCATCAAATATCAATATTTGGTTGGTGGCTCTACATGAAAAACTGACACTAGGAAAGTACCCCTCCAGCATCAGTTTTGGATGTTTGGGGACGGTGTGTCAATTTATGCTTGTTACATGCATTGTGTCTTTCTGCTTGTTAAATGCATACAAGCTCTTTTCAGACAGAGAGGTAAGACATTTTGTTGTTAGATCTTAGGTTGTACGTTCTTAGGTTTAGGCAACAAAAACACGTGGTTAGGTTTTGAAAAAATGGTTTACAGTTTAGTTCATTTGTAACTCACATAATGTTATGTCACCTTCAAATACGTCACGTGACATGCTTCATTAGCCCAATATGCTACACATACTAGCACACACATCAGGATTTCGCACACATTGATTTATTTGTGGTGGGCCGCTACAAATAAATCATCCGCTGCCACAAGTAGATTTTAGGAGCTGGACTGTTAATTTGAAACGCAATTGGAATATAAAAATCATTCGGTTATTTCAGTGCACTTTGGTAGAAACGGCACAGCAGAACATTAGGGGCATTAAAAGTGAAACTACTGAGTCTAAAACTTTGCTCTCACATACAAATACTGCAAACAGCTCCTGTTATCCATTGATGTGATCTGACCAGCTCTGAATGAATGATAGATCAATTATCCACATTCTGCTGCGGAGGAGAAAAAGAACTCATGAGATCTCTGCCTGCTGCTCTGCGTTCACAGAGCCACAAAACTAGCGGATATTAGAGTGAGGACACAGAACGATCCAAAGGGGCACATGGGCATTTAGAAGATACCGAACCATTGACACTGGCATTCTGTGGGAAACATGCATGTCTGTTTGAACACCTCATTAGCCTCCCCTTCCCACCCTCCCTATGCAGACTTTCTTGCGCTATATACCATGGCAGTTACTTGGAGCTTCAAAAAATGTTGTTGCCCAGCCCGTCTCATACCACCGTTAAAACCCTACAAATATACGCCTACTAATCATCCTCATTATAGAGGTAACATTGGACATGCATCTTTATAATTTTCTTTCATGTAATATATTAAACAATCTTTGAATGTAGACAAAAATGGGTAGATTGACGGAAAATAAATCTAACCTTATTTGCAGCCCAACTGTCTTCTAACCTCGGTCATAATTTGTCTTTTTCACAGATATTTCGATGGCCCATTGCCAGCAGGCTGGATGGAAACGAGATGCTGGAAATCCAAGTGTACAATTACAGCAAAGTCTTCTCCAACAGGTAAGGCTGCACCTCTGCTCCTAGCTTGTCCTTGAACCACTTTTACCACACCAAACTGCATTTCAAGAGTAAACTGATCGTGGTTTTGGTGCCCCTCCTGCCTTCCTGTCACAGCCTCTGACCAATTCAGACCGACACGCGGGGCATGTTTCTCAGATGAAGGAGAACAAGCTTGTGTTCCCCGAGAGCTTGTTCAAAATTGACTAAATTGTGTGTCTAACAGACTGCAAACCACAGAGCTGGCCATGAATGAGTATCACATCAGGAGGAGGGTGGAGGTAATGAAACAGTATTAGATCCTCAGTAATAGGCACATTTGTCACTTTACACTCACCAAACGAATCAGATCATGAAAAACACACAGGGTGCTTCAGTGGATCATGCAACTGGGATCACAAGTTGAATGCGTATTATGCCGTAAATATTTAAAGTGTGTGTGTTTAATACAACATTGGCTTGACAAGTTTATTGATGAATATTTAAAATATTCAGACACATTTTGACATCAAGATTTCTATGTTTTTTTAATAACAAATCCCAAGCTGCGGAGAATATTTTTCAATTATGAGCCATTTACAGCACTTACATTAAAGTGCTCTTAAATACTGTTTTAATACTCAAACCTGCTTTGAAGGATCTGCTGCACTCCAGTTTCTCTAAGCAAATCATTTGTGCTGAGGCTAATGGTAGAAACTGACTAATTAAGAAATTTCCCTCTTCATCCTCAACATCCTCTTTTTTCTTGTTTTTATTCTTCTTATTTATTAGCCCTCTCAGGATGGTGTATCCAGACCTGATTAGACGTAGGCTTGTTGTGCCAGGAAGCTTGTCCATCTCCCGTGTCCGTAACAAAATAAGTCAGATCATTACAGCCATTGCGTTGATCTGGTTGATGTGTCCAGACTGAGGACACATTTTGTCGCCCACACAGTCATTAAAACTTGGTACGGTTGTCTCTGTGTGCATGTGGGTGGTGACGCATGTGTGTATCGCTGTTTTTATATTTTTGGCTGCCACCAGCAGCTTTGTGGAAAAGCGAATCTCCTCCTCTTCCAGTGGACCACCAAGGGACTTTGTTTGGGGAAAAAAATATGTACAGTAATGAAGGGGGAGAGATTATTTTGCCATGAATTACACGTATGATGTTTGTCAATTTAAAAGGTAATTTTGCATATGAAGGATGACACAGTATGTTGTTAAACTGATGAAGTGTGAGACTGTGAACATCGGTCATTAGAACAACTAAACAGGTTACATAGGTGATGTCATAGCTGTGTCTCATCAAAGCTATGATGCCTGTGTGTGTTTTTGGATGTACTCACAGGAGCAGCTAGTCTTGCTTGCTCTTTCTTTTCCTGGCTGATAAAAACACCAGGAGTTTCTGGATAAAACTGAGGGAAGATAATGTTACAAATAACATTAAGATGAAGTTACAGATAATGTTACGTTAACATTCATTGAGCAGTTTCACACGAAACTTAGTAGTTCTACAAAAAATCTAGGACAAACTGCATCTTTTTTTACTTGAAAAATAGGACAAACATTGTATGTGTAATTCACGACTGAATTCAAATGGGATCAAAACATTATTTCTCCGTTCATGGTTTTTATCATTTGTGTTTACCACTGTACAATTCTTTCAGAAATTTGGTCTGATGGGGGACACCGGATGGGGAGGGGCTTTGCTTCTTTTTAGCCCGCTCTGTTGGTTGATTGATTGGGTGGTCCACAAAAAATTTCCCACCCTTTTTCAGCGATTGTTGTTGTCTTTTGACCTGCATGCCAAATGTCAGCCTCATGAGTGAGTGTGAGGGTGTGTGTTTGTGTTCATGCTAGTATTTAGCTAAAGTGGCATGGTAGTTGTAATTATAGTGATAGTGGCCTATTGCATGAGGGTATTTTTCAAGATTTTGTGGCGAGATGGAAAGCTTGGTCATGAGCCGAAGGGCAGCTGGTGAACTGCTCATGCCAACTGGCAGAAAAGAACAATGCCTGGATGCATCTGCAGACCCCGTCGCAGTTATTGCAAACACATTTGCTTCTGTGTGACCTTATTGCTCTGCTGTGTCTGAATGCATGTACTGGAGGTGGTGTTTCATATTGCAGCCACTCACAAAGACAACTCAGAGCTAAAAGACAATGACAGGTGTGCTGTCAGATGTTTTATCAGTTCCACATCAGGGCAGCTCTTAACTGTCATCATGATTCTTTCTGGTGCCATTGTGTGAAAGAGGAAAACAGAAACAGGTTAGCCACACATGACAGTGACACAGGTGCAGAGGTTCAGAAAGTGGAGGATAGCTCAAAGATTATGACCCAAGTAGCCTGACAATTAGACTGAATTACCGATTTTCTTAGGTTTTCAATCTTGCATTCGGTTCATGTCAGCCATTTTCTGTTGCAGTCTGTCTGTCAGTTGTTTCAGCACTTTGTTCAGACTGAAATGTCTCAACAACTATTGAATAAATTAGCACAGAATTCTGTACTGACGTCATTGTCTCCAGAGGATAACAGCCTATGAATTTGTCTGTCCTCTGATGTTTCTTGTAATGCTACCATGAGGTTGACATTTTTTTAGAGTATCTCAAAAACTACACAGTGCATTACCATGAAATTTGGTACAGAAAATCTCAGTGCCTAGGGGAGGCATCCTAATGAGTCTGGCAATCTCTTCCCTTTTCAACTGCATATCTCAACATCTACGATGGATTAGCACAAAATTTTCTACAATCATTCATGGTAACGAGAAGATGAATCCTGCTGCCACCACTGGTCTACACTGGTTCCTCGGCTGCTCTACAATGCACAACATTAGCTCACCATTTGGCAATCAGCTGCTAATCCAATC
Source organism: Plectropomus leopardus (assembly GCF_026936395.1). Classification (NCBI taxonomy): domain Eukaryota; kingdom Metazoa; phylum Chordata; class Actinopteri; order Perciformes; family Serranidae; genus Plectropomus; species Plectropomus leopardus. The sequence continues at coordinate 15,529,210 of NC_142191.1, read as the reverse complement.
CCATTGGTGACATATAACCAGTCAAAAATATTGTTGGTGGTTAACTTGTTAATGCTTAACCATAGACATCGCTAGTGCATGCATTCATGTCCAATTAAGGATGAATTTTAATAACTTTCATGATCACATAACTTTTTATCTTTCATAAACCAATACTTTGGTTTGTTTTGGTCAAAAAGCCACCAAAACAACAGGGCTTTTTGAATCACTGAAAAAGTTGTAACCTGCGCAGCAGTCTGGAACCAGCCTTTCAGCACTCTGCTGTGGCAAACCCAAACATCGAGTTAAACAGTTGAAGAATATGTAAAGTACTTTGCACTCTGGAGCAGAGAAATGGTGGATTCTAGTTTTTCATTAGAGAGAAAATAAGCAAGAGAAAGAAAAAGAAAAGAAAAGAAATCCAATGAAGACACTTTCCATCCACTTACTGCCTGATAACGCCACAACCTCAACTGTATATACACAAGCAAAATATGCACTAAAACAAACATGCTCATAGACAGGTACCCTTTCATGCAAAGACACTTAACTGCACACACACACAGCAACAACACAACCGTGCACTCATTGAAATGGATAAATAATTCACGATGAGTCATAGCCTGTGTTGTTCTCACACCTGCTCCATATGTCCACAAGCAGCATCATAACCAGGGTAACTGATCTACTTCATCGCTGTCTGCACCAACAAACTGTAAGGCCAATGTGTCACACGGCGTGACCACAATTGCGATCACATTACCACTACACAAAGAGAAAGCGATGATGCGGGATGGCCTGTGTGCTGTAGCATATACCCTGTGTTGTATAATCTGTTTTCCCCCGGTAGCTGAAAGATATGCTTTCATATTCTGAGCTCTGTGGACTACACTGTGTGTGAGTTACAGAGCACTGGAGCGCAGAGGAGGTAATATTATTGTATAGTCAGGGTCTTCAGCCTGAGGTCACTGGCTCCCAGGGGTTCCTTGTAGGGGTCAACCAATATTGTTCGTTTCAGGGCTGATACCGATTATTAGTAGTTAATGAGACCGATATCTCATGTATGGAACTGATATGCATTTACAATAATAATGAAAATATTTCTGTCAATATGAAGAATTTGCAATACAACAAACCCCAACACAAAACTTTGTTCAAATGCCTTTAGCAAATGTTTAATCAAAACTGAAACATTCACCATCATATACAGCAAGTTCCCAGCAACTTTTTTATAAAGTCAAGTGAAAGTTTAAATAAAGAATTAATGAATAAAAATAGCTCCCTGATTTTATTCAAATGTTTTGTTGCAAGCTCAGTGTATGATTGGCACTGCCTCTGACCTCCCAAATTACTGTTTACCTCACAATCGTCACAATGAAAGATAAGCTAGTAGCTGCTTTGACAACTTTCCAGAGTGGTAAAATCCTGTCTCACATTGTAAACCGCTGTGCAGGGTTACAATGTCTGATAAGCCCTCAAACTCACAGATCTATTACTTTAACTGGGCTGGATATTATTTCATGTCTCACTGGTACCTGAAACAGCACACCCCACCAACACATCTCCTTGAACTGTTTTCAGTCTGACCGCCTGCTACAGTAAGAGTCCTCTGACTGGGGATCTCAGGCTGCATGTGGCGCATATGAACATAAAAGCTCCGCAGTGCAGCTGGGTGCCAAATCAAAAAGTGACTTAAAACTTAACAGTGCAAAATATTTAAAATTATATAGGGATAAATTCCAGGCAGCTAACACACAGCCACTAGTGTAGATAAGCTAATGAATTGGCTATGTGTCTTTAAATTAAACTCCAAAGCCTAAATGGTTGCTGGCTTTAAATGACTCTTAAAACAAGAAACCCTTACAATAGTTTACACAGCTATTGTGACTCCATATATCTCAGAAGAATTCATAAATTAAAGGTTGAATCGGGTGCCTTAGTAGATAACTACAAGACTGACTTATCTGGATGAGGCATCAAAGCAACTCATCAGCAATTTCTATCAATAATTGCGTGATTTATTTGTATAATGTTGTGTAATTCCTATCAGTATGGCCTCCAAGAAACAGCCCATTGTGTTAAGACAAAGTCTTTGACTAACATGCACCCAGTTGTTTGTGCGATCGCAAAGTTTTATGCAGCTGTTTTTACATTTAACATAAGTGAAGGCAATATGAGACTGAAGATGATGTATGTTGGCAATAAGATGCGCTGACTGTTTGCAACACTCCCGCATACCCTAAGATTATTATCAAACAAGATGAGAATGATAGAAAGTCAGGCTGTCTGTCATCTGAACGTCAGCCTTGAATACTAAAAACTTTATTAGTTCTTTTCCTCCTCTCCAGGCTGAATCAATGACACAAACACAGGTCACTGAGAAAGAACAATATTTGTTTTAAAATTGTTGTGGTGTGCTCTGTGTTCTCCTATAAAACATGTAGTGCAGTTTCATTTCCAACTAAACTGGGGATGCCCGTTCATTCGGTGACACTTTTGAGATCACCAGAATGCTAGAAAAAACATTTAGGTAAGGGTTAAGGGCCTATGCAATGCATACAATGCAAATCTATCTTGCTACTGAAAGGTTGTTTCTGCCCAAAAATAACTTGATTTCATTCTTGGGGGTTGTATTTGACTGATTATAATCACTGCTACCTGTTTAAATTCATTTAAAAGACTAAAGCAATTAATAAAATGCAATTTCTTACTTGCTTTTCACAATTTCGGGAGCTTATCTGCTGTACCAATGTGAGACTCTGTAACACTTAACCACTTTCTTTGTTTTGGGAGCTAGTTTACAATTTCTGTTTTATCTTTAAATTGGCCTTGGATTTTACACCAACTAGTTCCCTCTGTAGTGAGATAAGACTGTTTGCACTTCACAAGGACTCTCTTTGCTGAAATGAATCTTCCTCTGCCTTTTTCTTCTTGTGATTTCAGCCATAACTCAAATCATGCTATTTACTTTATTCCCTTCTTAAGTTTCTGTTTATCTTCATGGTTTCATTCAGCCACAGGGCATAGAATTATAGCTCAGTAACAGGCCTGGCTTCAAAGGTGTATATAATCCCTCCATGCTGTACACATTGAAACTCAAAAATGTATTACTTGGTCTTAAAATGCAAGCTTACAAACATAAACCTGTGATTCTGTTGAATTTTCATCTTGGCTTTTTCATGCATGAAGCATTGCAACGATCACTGTGAATTTATACCTTATTTGATTTATTATTTCACCAGAAGTATGAACACATTTTTGGGAGGCTATTTAGATTCTGTGTTTTACTGACATTGACTTTAATATGCTGTAAATCAATGGGCAAAACTGCTTTATGACAATATTGGATTTATATCTAAATTTCTATGTGATGAAGCACATTTATCTTATTTTATCTGCATTTGCTAAAATATAAACATTTCCTTAATCATCATCAGGTTCATATACTGTAAATGCAGCAGTATATTGATGAGCATCTGCCATATGTCATCTGAAACAAGTCTGCCAATAACCCCAATATTTTCTCTTTCTTTGTCTCTCACTTTTCACACTGACATTTGAATAAACCAAATTTCTATATTTCAAAATTTCTTGTCCATGACCACGAGTTGCACCAGCAGCCACATTCAAGCGGAATGAAAACGAGCATTCGACCATTGTCATATCAGTGCTTTCTGTCCACAATAAATCCCTTAAATATACCCTTGTGTTGTGTCATGTAAAAAAACCATTCAGGCCTAAACTGAAGCTGTGCACTCAAATACTGGGAATGTACCCTCTAAAAAAATGGCTGTGGAGCATACTTGCAATCTTCCTACATTTGTAATGTTACTTTTTTTAATTAAAAACACAAAAATATTATGATATTTATTGGGAATGCATAGCTTTTTATCAGCAATGGTCATTTACCTGACTAGAAACTTTCAGCCCAGTGAAATAAGGAGGTGTTGGATAAATAATTCCTCATTTCAACGACACAAATCAGCCATGAAGACAGACAAAGGCGGGCTTGTTTTCTTCACAGATGAAATGGTGGTCAATCCCAAAACAACATATGAGTTGAAATGCAAAAAAAACATTCATTGCATCTTGGAGAAAACAAAATGACTCAGCTGAAAATGATGACTCATGTTTTAGGTGTAGCGTAGCTCCTTTGGGTAATAGCTCAGTGTGTAGGAGTGTGTGGTTGAGCTGCGGTGGATGCGCTCAGTGCAGACAGCTGTTGGCAGTCGAAGCAAGTCGTCAAGTGGTAGTCAATGTACAGTGTAGGTTTCAGTTTGTCCATGAGTAAAAACTTCAGTTACTTGAGGCCCACATAAACATGAATACACAGTATATATATACAACCACATGTACTCTGCAAGTTTGAGTCAAGAACTTAGTGCACTTTTTTATCAGTTTATTTATTGCAAGTAGTATTGTGATGTTCACAGTGTTATTGCTTATTTTTCTAATATTGTGCAGCCCTAGTTTACATACGATTTTTTTTGTCCTGCAACACAACTGTTATGAGGCTGGAACAAATCCCCCATCTGTATAGAAACAACAACAGGAGTAATATTACTGCTTCTAACCGCAAACCCCGACTGGTATGACATGCTGATGGAAATCGACAGTGAAAAACATGTCTTAATAGCTTTTTTTATTGTTTGTGGTTAGGATATTCTATTATTCTTGTCTTTGTGTCTGTGTAGAAATAGGAGAAACACTGGAGAATTGAACCACCATGTCAATCTATAGACGTTCACCTTTGATTACCAGAGAAAGACATGTTTGCTGAATCTCTTTATGTTTATATCAGTGTGTGTACACCGGTGGGGGGCAGTGCTCGGCAGGAGCTTCTCCTTGGCCAAATAAGACGCGCCTATCAGCTGTAACGCTTTCATTTCACCCTGTCCTCCAGCTCAGTTAACAGCAGCTGGAGTGGATTAGTGCAACCTTGAGAACTACTCTTTTTGACTTGGAAAAAAATATTTTACATTTCAAAGCTGTGCTCATATCTCCTCAAGTTCACCTGAGAGCGGGAGATTTCGTCATAGTCACGCCTCGGTTTGCAAAAGAAACTTGAGGCCCACAAAGAAAAATAATACAAATTGAAAGGGAAGGGAGCTCTGAATTTTAAAGCAGATGAAAGTAAATTGTTTGCAGAACGACAATCAATAATGAATGCCACCTTTTGAAGTGCTAAAAAGTGAACCAGAACATGATAGGCCTGCTCAGTTCAATTATTCAGCACTTGTACACATGTTACAATGGCTGAAAGGAAATGACAGACCATTTGCTAGTCATATTGATCACCACTGTCTGGGAAGGGAACAGTAGCTTAGCCAGAAATATTAATTCATCTGGGCCTGTGGGATATAATGTGTGCATGAACCAACAATTTATTACTCTTGTTTTAAGATCGCATTAAAACATTACTTATATTTATTTGCGTACCATAGACTGAATCACTATGACGCCACTCTAACTACAACTACAATCATTCATGGGTAGACAACTAGAAGCTGATTTGAATTGCAGGGATATATATCAGCAAACACCTTTATTTCTGTTTATTTTTGTTGTTTATTTCTGTTGTCATTTTTGACTGTAACTCTAACACTCAAAGATATATGGTTAAACACCGTGATCCAACGTATCTGCTGTTTCTACTGTGCTCATGTACTTTGTTGCTTTGCTATTATCTTTGATAAATCAAATCATATGTCACGTAAGCTAAGCAATGTGTATGTATGTATGTAAACATGTTTTGCCACCTAAAAACATCAATATTTGTGTAAGTGTACACTGTATTTGTATAATTGATGTGCTTTACCTTACACAATAACAAGGCTGTGGTAGACCAGCAAATGCAGTGTTCTGCAAAGTAAAATTACTATTTCTATTAATGGAGTCTGGCATCTTTGATATAACTGATTCAGTGCTCCATAAGAAAGGGCTGTCTGACAGCAATGTAAAGCAGTGACAATATTCTAAATATAGTGTACACTTAAACTGATATTGATATTTTTTGGTGGGCCTTTTTCAGATGTGCATGACGTGAGGGTTTTCTACCTGCAAGTTATCGTAAATGCTACAAACACAGCAGGGATATGCTGCCGTGTGCTGCTAACAATGCCCAGGTTCAGCTGAAAGTCTATCATGCACACTTGTTGACCGCAGTTCCTCCATCTGGCCAAATGAGTCTGAAGCCGTCAGACATCAGTAGGCTATTATATGTATTAGAGGGTGCAGCATTGTATAGAAGTGTGATCTTACACATGCATGGGTTTGGCAGACACACAGGAAGTCTATTTGTCCATTTGAGTAAATTATTTGCCAGTTTTTCAGTAGTGTAAAAAATAGTAATGTGTCCAATTGCAGCTAACTCATAAGGTTTTATGATTTACTGGGTGTGTCAGCTTGAGATTTAGATGGCACAGGCACATCTGGGAGCATCCGTGGCTATGCTGGTGGGAGGAAAGAGAGAATTATAGTGTTGTGAGTTGAAAATTTCCAGTGATATTGCTTAAAGGTGCATAAGTTTTTACTCATCTTCAAAGAAAAAGTTGACCGCACAAAACTATTACTATCCTTACAGACTCTCTTCTCGAGTCACGTCAAGGCTGTAAAGTTGAGCATGGAGTGATTCAGTGGGAAGCCTGGCAGACATGCACCTTCACAGAGAAAGCATCTGCCAGTGCCTGAAGGGAAGCACACATTTTTTTGGAGGGAACTGTGATTCAAAGTGAAGTCAAGTTCGGGAAGTCTAAATGTACCTCATTATTAAGTTTTGAAGCTCTGCTGACAAATGGAGCCTCACTTTCAACTGTACATTGACTTCCTCATCACCAACTTCAGAGGAAAGAAAAAGTGTAGGTGAGGACTGAGATGCAAAAATGAATTTACTGAAGAAAAATTTAAGAAATACCTGTGAGAACTGGCAAGATCTGAAAAACGCATATTGACACTGCAAAAGCTGCATTTACTGCAGGGAAACACAGGTGTTATTGCACACAGCCTAAGAATATCATGAACACAAGAGAATCTCTCCAATTTATATTTCCTCTGGCACTGCAACAACACAAACTCCAGGGTTTCCCACACATTCATATATCTGTGGTGCACAATATCAGCATATGCAACCACATTAAGATTTTTTTTAGAGCCCCTTCTCTCTCTCTCTCTCTCTCTCTCTCTCTCTCTCTCTCTCAATCTTTCTTTCTTTTCTCTCTCTCTGTCTTGTGGTAGAGTGTACTCTGGGTACAGACGGACAGGCAGGGCAGCAGAGAGCCAAGCACCGTTTGTCAATTCATGTAGTTTAATTGTTGTGTATTTGTTTTCCACCTACTTAAGATGGCTGCGGCTCACCTCTTCAGCAGCTGCTCCTCTTAATCCATCGATCTAATCAGATCTGATCAGATCAGATTAGATCTCTGATTGTAGAAATATAATATATATAGTAGGAAAACAGTGATTACCACCGAGCAAAATTGTATCTCCAAAAACAGAATAAAAGGACAAATGAATCCTGGTTGAGCATAATGATACATTTCCTAGTGGTTAATCCAGGGTGAGGTGTACTGAGGTGTAGATGTGCTTTTGTATGTGTGTTTGCGTGTTCTGTGTACTGTACTCGTTCACTCTTGTCTGAATGTCATTTTCTAGTTTCTATCAGTATTGGGAAGCTCACATCATTAGCTGCCATCCCTGTGGTTGTCTTGCGTGAGTGTGTGTGAGAGAGAGTGAGCATGCCATGTGGTAAAATATTGATTGTTCTTCCTTGTTTTACGATATTAACTCTCCCTGCGGACTGACTCATATCGAGCCAGGTGATTGTATGTCTTTCCCTCCTAATGACTGTCTTTATCGCTCCATTTCATTCAAGTATTTGATAATGTCTAATGATATTGGAATCAAGGACACAGCTGTGTTTTTCTCTCCACGTGGAACCACTCTGTGTGTGTGTGTGTGTGTGTGTGTGTGTGTGTGTGTGTGTGTGTGTGTGTGTGTGTGTGTGTGTGTGTGTGTGTGTGTGTGTGTGTGTGTGTGAGCTAGTGACCATTATAGCAGGAATGACATATGGCTATGGCTCAGTGTGGGCTATGCTGCATGTTCTTTGTGTGTGGCTGATTGCTCTGCGAACAACACACTGTTTTGGGGGAAACTCTTTAAATTATTCACCAGCTCTAATTGGCTCGCTGAATGGGGACTGTACTAGGTTTCTTCCCACTGTTATGTTCTATGAAGGATCCTCGGGCAGCGTAGAAATCAACCTTATGCCAATGATTTTTGTAACAACAGTAACCAAAGACTCCCATCCTGCTGTGCTTCTTAACATAGCAACGAATGTCCTTTTAACCTTAACTAAGTATTAGTAGTGACCAAAACCACAATGTTTTCCCATTGCAGAGTTGGTTATGTGAAGATGAAAAAAATACTGTATTAATAATGTAGTTCAATATCCAATAAAAGAATGACCTATCCTTAGTCATACATGTATGGTTTTGAGGCACTTATGTATTATTGGAGCTTTCAGAAAGAGTCATAATTATGACTTAGATGTTGATGAGAATGGTATTTACAAACTGTAAATTGGTAATTACAGAAGCACCTTTTACATTGCCTTACATGTGCGACACACCACTGGGAGATATAAGAAGCAGCTAAAGGCTAACTCAAAGAACAGCAACCCAAAATATGCGTGTATGTGTGTGTGTGTGTGTCCCTTTTTATCATTCTGTGTCTGCTCTCTAAATTCGGACATTTTTGCGGGTCTGTGAATGCACTGCGGGCAGAGCTCTCGATGGCTTTTTTTCCCATTAGCAGCAGTTTGCAGAGCTTAAGTTGCAGGGTGGATAATTGATCAGTTGATCTGATCAGATAGATGGATAAGAGGAGCAGCTGCTGCAGAGGCAAGGGAATGCAAATTGTTAGACCCAGCGCATTTAACTTTCACTGCACCTGACACTGCTGCTCCATCTGTGCCCAGAATATGCTCTGCGCTCTTGGACTTCGGTGCAGTGCATGCACTCAAGGGTCTATAAATTCCTGTAGCCACCTAATGAAGGGTCCACCTTCAAAAGTATAAAATTATTAGATGGCAGCTGAAGTTTTGATCATGGCAGGCTGCCACAAATAAACGGATGTGTGGGAAACACTAGATCCAGGAACCCATTACCTTCCTAGCAGAGGACGAGATCACTGGCCATATAACAAGGATAGCAAATGATTGTTATTGTCATGTTATGCCCTTGTTATTGTTTAGAAAGCGCTGCCTGATGTGCATTATATATTACACTACAGGTCAACGCTGTTGGTTACACGCCACACCTGCGACTCCTTTTTTGCTTCCAAACGCCAGCATGCAATCGAAAATCATACACTGGAGCGGCATTATGCCTGTGTTGTTTGGTTCTGTATAAAAAAGCAAAGTCAGTGAAATGAAGGATTTTTGTTGCGGCCCTGTTGGGGGATCTCTCTGTTTAAAGGGCTAGAAACTCAAATTTGACATGAATGCAGCATAACTATGCTGAAATAATGGTGATTGGTGACCAAACATGGTAATCTTTTCATTTTGCCCTGCCGGACTTACATTTTGTTAATTTAGTTATTTCAATTTCTAAAACTTTTCTGTTAATGAGGATATAGAAGAAACAAATTACAGTGAAATGAAAAATGTGCAGCACACGCTAAAGTTGGATCTAAGGTCTCTACAGCCTTGAGGTTTTCTTTTAAATTAAAATAGAGAAAACTTTTCTTTTTTCTAGCAATGACAGAAAACTTACTGGAAAATAAAAGCAAAGAAAAACATTTTCATTCAGTGTGCTGGCTGAATGAATGGTGCGTGAGTCTTCATCCATTTATCTTGTTGTCCTTGGGGGCACTGATAAGAGCTTAAGAGAAGTGGCAGAGAATTGCATTTAGTGCAGAAATAAATGTGTTGAAGGCTTTGGAGAATTAGCTTTCTAAAATGTTTGCAGACCTGAGTCATACAGCAAACCTTTTGGAATATAATGTTTAAGTTCTTAAGATAGTGAAATTGGTATTGTATCTAATTATATTATTAAGTGTTACACTATGGTTTTATAAAAAATAAATGTGTTTTAATGGTGCTTATTGTGGTATTCTATAAGATATGATTTCACACAGGCAGGTATTTTAACATCAAGCTGGGCCAGATTAATTAACAATGTGTACACATAAAAACCATATGTACGCCTTTTCCCAAATAAACTTGCATCAGTGGAGGCAGAATGTGCAGTGAGAATGAGCGTGCCTCACTCATTCTTCAGACCTGGCAAAGACATGGTTTTAGCTGCGATAGCTGCAGGTGATCCGATAAAGACGAGATTAAATATAAATTAAGGGACGTAGCCTTTAACATTGTTTTTAGGTTGTTTGCCAATTTCATTGATTTTGTTATTTTTATCAGGCTACTCAGCATTCTGTAAAACATGGGGATACCCCATACTGGATTTTTGCCAATAACCAATATGTCGAAATATAACAGTTCATTTGGCCAATGACTGATACCGATACTAATACACATTTTCCACGTCTAATTTTAGTGATCATCAAGTCTCTTCTGTATTGGAATTAACATCATATCATGCATACGCTCACCGTGATGATTCACCAGCAGGTGGAGACATAAAATAAAATACTCTTCAGTTTGTGTAATATTCATTCACTGTGCAAAATAAGAAAAACTCAGCGTAGAGTTGATGTTTTGTACATTTAAAAAACATATTGGTTTGTGATCAGCATGTTGGAGTATTCCAATATTTTCTTTCAGAGCCAATATCCGCTGATAAGGATGATGTGCTGATATTATCGTGCATCCCTAGTAAAACAACAAAGGTGCATTTATAAAGTGGATTTTTAATTATATACGAGTAATTCATTTTATTGTTTATATCTCTTTTCATCTCCTTGTTAGTGGTCATTTAATTTTTTTCCTCTGAAGCACTTTATAAAGTCCAGTTTCACCACAGTGAATCTCTCATCATCCCTGTTGATGTTTTATTGTAGTGAATATTGAGGATTTTACTGTGATGATGGTTTGCAGAAACATGATGAATTAGTGATACGTATGCTACTACTAGCCACAGCCATGTGTAATGACAGCGGCTCTAGCACCATTGGAAAACCTCCGAGATCCAACACAGTCGGTGAAATTGTTCTTTCTTTACCGTATTTCTCATAAAGAGTACAGCGTAGCTTTGTAAATCTGATGGAATGATTGTGTATGCACATTTCTGTTTTTGTCTGTACAGATAGTTTTAGTCATGAATATACACAGATTTTTTTGCATCTGCCCTCTGGCCTTAGCTTTCTTTCCTGAGCTTTTAGTGGGTTGGGCTACCCATGGTTTTATACAGGCAGGTCATTAAGTCCAGTATGGACCAGTAAAACCAAACCAATAAGCTGAAATCAGCAGAAACTGCGAAGTGGAAAGTAGATTCTCAGTGGGATCAACTGTATCAACAACTTTCACAGTGCAGGAAGTTTTAAATTAAGTATAAAAACATCCACTCAGTGTTTTTCAACCCCGAAGTACATTTGTGTACAAACCAAGAACAACAAAGAGGGGATGCTGGGTCAAAGGAGGACTGATTGACAGTTTTTTTGTGTGTGTGTTAGAGAGAGCTGCTATTCATTTCCTTTAAATTGCTTTGAGGAGTGACAGACTGTAGTGGGCTGGTGACAAAGGCATATGGCACTTTCTCAGTGTCTGTCACAGCACATATCCATCACCACCCACTACGCTGTTCACGACTTCATCACTTTCACACACTGTAAGACATAGTGGTGGAGACAGGATGCTTGTGGTGATTAAAAAATTACTACAGCATTTGAGAGTATTTGTTAGTGTAACTGTACAAGTTTATAAGTTAGTGATGTCACAGCGGTGTCTATAAGAAACATTAAATTTAGAGGAGAAACAAAGGACACCAAGTAATAATGGAATGCCGTGTATTGATCTCACTGATTTCTGTTTACGATGAGGGACTCTGTTTGTGTTTCCATGTAGACTGGTGGGGACTTTCTGTATGGTGCTTCAGAAGGTGGCTGAGGAGGGACACCTAGAGCTGACCGACACTCTCATCGACGATAACAACACGTCAATAAAGGTAAGCTAAACCCAATGCTCTCACATTGGAGTGTCAGCCAGAGGTGTTGCATCATGAGAAGGTTCAAATGTTTTAGAGAATCAGTTCATATCTCTTTACTATCTCTGTTAAATAAGTAATGCTCCAAAAATGGTATCTGCAAAGAAGTTTACAAAAAGCTTTGTTAAACTCACAGTTTTGTACCCGTCCAGCAAGAAATGGCTGACTTTTTGGTTTTAGCTTTTGAAAACAAAGCTGAAAGCAGAGTGAATGCAGGACAACACCAAATAAATGCTATAAGGATGGGCATCGAGAACAGGTTCCAGGTGAGAACCGTATACGAATTGTCCGATCCATAGAAAAATATACTTCCTTTTTCTTTTCTTTTTTTTTTTGAAATCCAGCATGTTTTTCTGACAGCATCGCAAAACACTGACGTCAAAGTCATATATCTACGCTGCTGGAAACAAGCAACAAGAGGGAATCTTTGCTCAGATGAAAAAACAGTCCAATGTGTGGCTTCATTTCACAAAGAAAAATGACAACAGTAATGCATTAATGTCTGTAAAATGATCCTTTCAGGTAAAGGTGGAAACACTAGCAATATGCTGAAAACATCTTTCTATGCAAGGTGGGCTTAAATACCAGGAATGTTGCACACAAGCACCACTGCTTTCCAACCAAGCAGTGTGTACATAACAGAGGGTAAATATCCTATGTATTAGTAACATTGATAAACAAATTAATACAAATATTCTTTTTTTTTTCAACCTTTGTAGGCTTACTTTTTTGCACAGATATAATTGATCATTTGTATCAGTAAAATCATTTAGTTTCCCATCCGTCAAAAGTAACTTATATACACATTTCAAGTTTAAATTGAAAACCACAATGAAAATTAGCAAAACTATGCACTTTTTGTGTGCATTAAAAAAAAACATAACATGGCCAAAACCGTAGGTACACATAAGAGAACCTTATCACATGTGCATTACCAATAAAAGATAACTTGTTTTTTAAATGCTTGACAAAGGACCAGTAGCATCACTTGGCTTGCCGGCTGCACGCCTACTCAGTAAACAATGGAATAGAGCCACAAACCCTCCTTACATGCTGCACTGTGTCTGTGAGACTGCTGTTAATTTGTGGTGATGCCAACAGTATTTACCACAAGTTTTTCAAAACACAATAATCAAACATGGTTTTAATGATAATTCAAATTTGAAACTAATACATTGTGAGGAATTTGACTGCAGTTTATCGTGAAACTACATATCTGCTTGGTGGCTAAATAGGCAACTGTTTGCTTTTATTTTCACCACAACTACTTTTTAGGACAGATATAGTATCATGCTTTATAGGTATGTTACCTGGACATCCAAAATAAAGACTAAGCATTAAGCATTAAGCCTCTTCAACCACACAGAACCCATCAGGACAAACTAAGGCTATATAGATAAAAGGTGGAGATTTCAAAGTTTCCAAAAAGTGAAAACATTTCAGGCTGAAATTTGGTGATATGTGTAGAAAATTATGCACAAAACATCTATTTTACATTAAACATCATAGAATATTTTAATGTTAAATACTTTAATATGGAGCAGCCATAAAAATATGTAGTTTGTGCTTTAAATATTTACTAAACCTAGCTTCAGCAAAGAACTGATACAGAATATATTTACTGTCATGCAAAGGAAAACTGAAGGTGAGAACCAGAATCTTAAAGCTGTTTACTAAAGCTTAAATTGAACATTTTATAGCTGTAAAATGATATGACCTTCCTTAGAGCAGTAAAATTAATATACAGTCCTATTTGTCAGCACATGCATTCACAAGCAAATAGGGGGAAATTAAATGAAGAAATCAATCCTCCAATGCACCTGCAGTAGTGGCAATAGGAGAAGTAACAGCCATAATCTGTCCTATAAAGACACCAGCGTTTAAAACTTGCACATCAACAAGGACCTAATAGAAATACAACAGTCTCTTAGCAACATAAGCACATTAAGAGCATCAGCACATTAAGATCCTTGCCTTTAACATTTATCTTTTTATAATTTATTGATTGGAAATCATGAGAGCTAAATAATAGGATGTGTGAGAGAGCATGTAACTGCTTAAGGTTGTAAAGCACCCCGGGGTGCAGAATTGTGTTATTGTAGCAAGGAGTGCTGATGTGATGTTTCTGAGATGATGACAAACAGCTTGGGATTGCTTTAGGGCTTACACACACTCATGCACACACATACACTCACATACACTGACATATGTGCGAGTTACTTCTCTTTAAAGCACATGTTAAAGCACACTTGCATGATTAAGAGAATTTCAGTACTGTACATCACTGTAGGAAGACACTAAATCCAACATAACCTGAGAGAGAACACTTTACCTACAACTGCACTGGTGTGGTTGCCATAGTGACAAATCTAACTCCTCATGGACTACAGCGCCTTGCGAGAATGTAAGAAAGAGAGAGCAACATGGAGGGAGAGAGCAGAATGAGAGCCCAGAATATATTTTGTTCTCATTCGTCTTTGTCAGTAGAATAAATTGGCCCCTCCGTAATAAAGATGAGGTCATTGTCAGGAGGATAATATTTGTCCAAACACGACTCCCCAGAAGACACCAAAGACAAACTACATTGTCACCAATACTTCTGGCCTGGATTAAACTAACACTCACTGTCAGTCTGAATTCCCTCTGCAAATGCTAGGTAGAACAGATGATTTATAGTCCTGTTAAAATTTGTTGTCTATACTGAGAGCTTTTTCTGAACACAGTTAAATGGATTGCTGAAGAAAAGCCAAGACTTGGCTCTAAGGCTTGACTCTTTCGAGACAGGTTTGGACTGATTGATAAATACCCTGTCACAGTGCCACATTGGTTAGGATTGGATGTTAAATGTGTGTTTTATTTAGAAAATAAAGCTCAAAGAGCAACAAAAACTCAGATAAAAAGATACAATTTCTACATAGAAAGTCTACATAAATCCACACAGTGTTCTGATGTGCCATATGCCTTTTGAGCCCATTAATAACAAAAAATAAAATTTAATTGTATAGCGCTTCTCAAAGTCACTGCTGCAACGTGCGTACCTAAAACAGATTTGTAAGGACCAGAATACAGGAATAGGACATTGCCATCCTTAGAGCCACGCTGCCAGCATGACTAAAAATCTAATAGACGATAAGAAAACATGCTAAGACTTGAAGATAGAAACACCAAATTTATTGATAGGCCAAATAATGAGACTGAGTAAAACTTAATTTTAAGAAATAAGTGAAAGGAAAATATTTTGATATGATTTGGCAAGCCTGCTGCTCAGGCTTTATTATTTGAAATGATCTTGACAGCTGAGTAGAAGTTAAGGCAGTCACAACAGCACTGACAAACAAATTACATTAGTGTCAGGGACAATAATTGTGCTTTCAATTTAGGCATCATAGGAGTTTGTCATAAAGTCCTTGGAAACATTTTTTTCAGAGATAATCAAAACACAAAGAGCAGCTGAGACGAAAAATAATGAGATCGGGTCAACAGGTGGATTTGAATAAATTGGCACATTTTATTACGATTAAAAATGTTTATGCTACAAAAAAGCTTTTCTCAAAATGCTTTGAAGTTTAATAACTGCACTATGACCTCTATGCAAGTAAAGGCTTATTAACTATTTGCTGTTAAATAAGCTTTCGTTCCCTTTTCAGACCAGCGTTACCATAGAGATCAGATACCAGTCGATGGATGGCACAGTGGGAGTCTGGAGCGACGGGGAGTTCCTGGATGTTCCTGACGACCGTGATGGGATGTTTGCCTTTGAAACAGACAGTTTGCTGTCAGGACAAAGCCACGGGTCGGGGACGTCTCCTGGACGATCCTTACAGGGATCCATACCGACTTTCAGAAAGTGAGTCAAACATACAAACATCTCTATAACTCCACTGCTGTAAATTACAGTGAGTCAAGCTGGGAAATGCTCTTAATTTGCCTCTGAATATTTACATGGTGCCTCTCCAAAACAGCAAACTAGAAATGTTGTTTTAATTATGGGCTCTAGTTTTTAAGACATCATTAACTGTAACAGTGCACAGGCACACATGGGTGAGAAAATAACTTGAGTGTACTTAGGTTGACAGATGGATCCAGCATTCACTAACTGATTAGGCGTCTTGCTGTCCAGCTGATGTAACATCTGTCACTGTTATAGAGGGGAATATGTAGGGGTCCTGTGCTTAATGACAATGGGCAGACCCGCCAAAGAATGTAGTGTCCAGACACTGATGCTTCAAAAACAACAGTTAAGAGGAGATCTTTGCTTTGAGTGTATTCTGGAAACATGTTAGTATCTGAAACAGATTTGGCCTTAGCAGTGTTTGTGAGAAGCCTGGCCTAAAAAAGCTGTGCATTTGGAACTGGAGTCATGAAAGGCGAACGGTTGATCTAAAAGTTGTCTGAGACATTGACGAGTTGCATTGTGATGGCCAGTAATGTTATTGTTTCCTACACACTAAACCTTCAAGTCACAAATCAATGTATCATGGCTGTAGTGATCCCATTGCAAGATGGTTTCAAGTTGATATTTGTGAAATACATGTTTTGAGTATGTTTTCATAATTATCTCGTAATTGAGGTACTCAAATTAAAGGGGAACTCCAACCAGTTTGCACATCAGAGTGTTTTTACTGGTGTTGAGTTCTGCTGTATGCAAAAACGTTATGTTGTGGCTCCTGAGGGAGCTATATGAGGTCTGATGAATTGCCTCATGGGATGTTACTTTATTTGGCAATGATGGGGGCCAAAGATGACAAGTTTGAAAATGAAAACAAATCTGTGCTACTAGCATAACACCTCTGAATTGCCAGCTGAGCTGTCAGTGAGTTACATTATTGGTAATGTAGGTGGCAGGTTTCGACAAGGGAGAAGAATGTGGAATATAAAAAAAAGATGTCTCTTCGGATAGTTCTGCTGCATCAGTTTCATGTTTTTTTTGTCCATTGTGAGCCTGACAGTGTTACAGGAGTGTAATGCTAAATCAGTTCAGAACTCTTTTAAGTGTACAGAAATAATATATTTTAATGGGGAAATGTTTTAGGACCTGAAACTGAACTCATGGGGTTAAAAATTAACACAGTGGTTTTTGGGTTTTTTTTTAAAGGATTTCATAGCACTGTGGGGATGTGAACCTTGCTTCTCATCTACAACATTCAAACTTAGATCGAGAAAGGAAAAACATTGTGGAATAGCTCCATTGTCTGTTTATACACTTTAGAATACATTGTATATATTAGTTCATAATAATACAAAAGTAATCCCAGGCTGTAGAAGGCTCTATAGATGTATTATGAGAAACTGTTGGACCTTGGGCCCCTGCGGCTGCTCTTTGTCTCTTTGCACTGTTACTGGCTCTTCCTCTGTGGTTTGCTTGTCGTGTTTTACTGAACAGTATGTGAAATACTCTGTGGGTGGTATCGATTTCCACTGAGACTATCTGCACAGTCAGACCCCTAAATCCATCATTATACTGCATGTTGAATGGGCGTGTGAAAATGAGTATATGTGAGGCTGAATGCTGTCGGCCGCATGGTTTTGTTTTTGTTTTGTTGATACTGAAAGCCGAAGATGCGCCTTCTTGCAGTATAAAATTAAAACTTCCCAGGGTCTGCCGATGTGAGAATCGATGCAGCCTAAGGAAAACAAGAAAATTTGACTAATCTGAGTTTTAGAGCATCCCATGGGTGTTATATAACAGATAACAGTATTGGGATTTGGTCGACTGAAAAAAAGAAAGTACTGCTGTGGAGAAATGCTGAAAAAAGGGTTCAATAAAAGTGGGATGAAAGTAGTCACCAAACTCATGAAGCTATATTCATATCAAATTTCATTACATTTCCACACCTTTCTTCAGGTGAGCTGGCTCTCTGTCCTTGCTGCTTGACGAGGGCACCTATCATCTAGTTGCTGTGGTTGCTGTAGCTGTCAGTCAGACTTCCTGCCTTAGGGCTTTTATAATAAAAAGTGAGAGTTGCTGAGAAAATACCAACTAACTTTCAGCCAAGCCAACAAATCCACCTCTAATCACCTCACACCGGTGTTGGCCAGACTGATGGGCTTGTAGAAAGATTTTAATAGCCTTGCCACTTCTCATCCAAACTCCGTTATGTCCTGAATTACCAGCTGCTCAGTTTATTTCTGGTTGAGAGGTTTTCAGAATTAAACTTTTTGAGATGTTTCATTGTGCCCTGAATTCTGATGCTCTGCAGCTGGTGTCAATTGTTCTCATTCTGGCAATGAAGTGTTAATGTGCAAGAGATGACAACCGGTGATGACTCTCTCATTCCTCTAGGGAAGAGGAGGAGGAGGAAAAAGAGGAGAGTGTCATAAAAGGTTTTGCCTCAAGCTATATTTCCTACATTGTTTCTGTGTGCCTGACTTTCCCACCTTTTGGTTTGTGGTTTTGTGAGTCTGATTCACCTCCTCTTTCATGCAGATGCAGTAATTCTCTGCACTGTCGCCTCATTAGTAATCTTTTTTCTTTAAGTGAGACACATCTAACAATGTCTTGAAAGTTATGTGTCCCTCCCAGCTATTATTCTAATCTCAAAACCTCTGTAATGTTATCAGCTGCCAGAAGTGTTTCTGATACTTAGAATTTAAAACTTCAAAGGTCCCATATTGTAAAAAGTCAGATTTCAAGGGCTGTACCTGACTAAGAAATATGTGCGTGGAATCAGATTTGGCTGTTTATTAAGAATTCAACAATTCATTTATTTTTCATATAAAGTTTTAAAGTTTGAATGGGCTCAGCAGGACATTGAGTGTGACAGTGCTATTCACTTACTATAGTAAACAAGCTTAATGCGCAAGTGAGAGGTAGAAAATGTGCAGCTACAGTTTTTTCCAACACTATATATGAAATATCAGTGACAGTATCATAGTAAGTCAATGTGAGCTGTAAATTCACCACTTCTTAGCAGAAGAGAAAAGGTTAACTTGGAGCCTTACAGTGCAAAGCCTGTATTCCTCTGTGCGTCGTGTCTGCAGCATGGATGTATAAAGAGATCTGCAGCAGTTAGTACCAAATAGTCGCATAAAAGTTAAGAGTAATCAGGGCGCCGAGTAGGTCAGTTGGTAAAGCAGGCGCCCCATATACAGAGGCTTAGTCCTTCACCGCAGCAGCCGTGGGTTCAATTCGTGCCCCGGCCCTTTGCTGCATGTCGCCCTCTCTCTCTCTCTCTCCTCCTTTCATGCTTAAGCTGTCCTGTCAATAAAGGCAAAAAAGCCCAGGAAAATAATCTTCAAAAAAAGAGCGATCACTCCACAGCAAAATCAGGGGACAAAAACATCTCCAAAAATACACTGACTAGCATGCATAAATAAATAAACAAACAAACAAACAAACAAACAAACAAACAAACAAAAAGATGACCGCTTGACTTGACACAATCTCAGAAGGCTAAGGGGTCTCCAAC
The DNA here is from genome assembly GCF_026936395.1 of Plectropomus leopardus. NCBI lineage: Eukaryota > Metazoa > Chordata > Actinopteri > Perciformes > Serranidae > Plectropomus > Plectropomus leopardus. Next base: position 15,509,664 of record NC_142191.1, on the reverse strand, counting down.
TGATGATTCTAATCTTTGACTTTTAAGAGGCAGCCCTACAGATTTCAATGTCTTATTTATTATAGAGCAGGTATAGATGCTATATAAATACTATGAAAGGGCTTTTTTGGCAGGGGGGCTTAAAGAGATGTAAAACAGAGGGTGAATACAGGTAAATGAAAGCAGACAATATGGGAAAAAAATATTTGTTTTTTGAGCATTAAGGCATTTAAACATGTTCCAGTAGAAAACCCAAATAAAAGAATGAACATGAAAATGAGCATAATACAGGACCTTTAAGAGAACAGGAACATTTGAGAGACATAGAAGTACAAACTCCTCAATTATGAATTATTCCCAGGTAGTATTATAACTGTTCTGAATATACTTATGAATTCAGAGTGGAAGAACAAACAAGACCTGTATCTAGATTGTACGCTGCACTCCACCCACTGCTGTCTATTTCTGTTAAATCACCTGCAGCCTAAAGGTCATGTATGCTGCTTCCAGGAGTTTTTGCTCATTGCAGTTTTCAGTGGGAATTGAATTTCATTACAACTGTACAATATTACTGCAAGAGAGTGTAGGCGGCTCCTCATCCCCTTAATTGAGTGAAATTGCACCCGAAGTTGACCATCCCTCTGCTACCACCTCTCCTTTCTGCAGCCTCTACATCATCTCTGGTCCTGCAGGATGATTTATGGTGGTGCCCATGAAACAGTTTGTGCTGTCTGTGATGCCACAATGAGCCGGCTTTGTAGGGGTCTTATTATTCCTTATAAATAAATCACCCTCTGTGTGGTTTGCTGCCGGTGAAGCAGATCTGCTGAATAGTGCATGCAGACGAGCGCATGTGCCAAACATGCAGAGAATGGATTTAAGGCTCCAATTGTCATTTGATCTCTGGACATCAAAAACACAAACAATGACCTGAAATGGGGTTCCACAGTGGAGTACAGTCATACTTTAACACTAGGGCAACAGGTTAACAGGACAGGTTTTTTTATTCTTGTGAAAACAATTCATGAATTATTTGGCTTTGCCCCACTGAAACATATTGCTGTAAATAGTCATTGTGTTTATTCAAACTGTTTTAATATGCATGATTCATTTGCATAACATCAATTCAGCACTCAAAAGAGGAGACAATTCAGCCCAAGCAAAGCTTCTGTTGAAAGGATCATTTGCTGTTCATTTATTTATTGTGATTTATTTATTTATTTCCTAAGTGTGTGATTCATTTGTCCATCGTAAACTACTGTGTCTTCAAAGACAGCTCTGGCGTCAAAGGTTGATAATGTGTCATCACACGGTGCTGTTGCGCAGGTGCTGTAAGGCCTTTTATCTTACTCATCTTCATCTCAGCGGGTTGGCCCACCGCAGCGCTGACTCCCTGTGGAAACATTCATGTCAACAGTTATGTCTGCTAATACAAAAACATGCCATTCTTATACAATGTAGGTAGATGTATTAATCTTAGACAAAGATTTAAATACAATACAATTGCTGCCCCTCTGGCAAAAGTAATTGGCAGCCTATATTACTGTCTTTAAAAGGCTGTGGCACATTAATTTTTAAACTTCTGAAACTAGACAGCCTTAGGCAGGCATGTCCAAAGTCTGGCTTGTGGGCAAACTGTGGCTTGTGGACCAATTTTAAAAACAATAACACGAGTGGAACAAATGTGTTATATACAGACAGTATTCAAGAAAATATATGGTTACCTATGGCAGACATTTCTTCTAGGTTGCAGACAAGATCACGGAAAAGGTATTAACCAAGCCTAAACACTACAATAATCATATAAAATAGCATAATCAAACTTCTGAAATTAATTTACTGCTTTTGGTTTTGGTGTCTCACCCCAAGATTTTCAAAGGCCCCAAGTGGCCACCCCTGTGAAAAATTTCTGGGGCCATGCAAGCTGTCAGCTTTCAAATTTACAGAACAGTATGCCCTTGTCAGCAAACAAAAAAATCTTCAGATCAGTGAGTTGAAACATTGCTGACACTCTGCAATCACAGATAAGCTTACAGAGTTCATTTCTGTTTGAGACGAAGCAATATGTGGCATAAAAAGAAAAAAAAAACATCAAAGTTATTTTTTTTTTAATCTATAGAATCAAATGTGATTTATCATCATCAGTCCTTCATGCTGCGTTTAAATTATCTGATGGACGTATTATTCAGCTATTCTGCTTTGTTTCTTTCTGCAGCGAAGGATGTTTGATTGAAGTGGTTGCATTGAATTTTTGACATTTCATGTTTCTTCTCGTGTTGCTGTGTTCACTCGAGGGACTGCTCTGTGTTTGTCAGCTCTGCTCTTGTGTTTTGCTGTGGTTTGCAGTGGTTCTCACTCTCATCTTGTTTGGTAGCACAGTGTGTAAATTTGAACACTGTGAGCGAGTGTCTAAGCTCCTGTCTTGTTACTTTTCTGTTGCAAGCCCTGATGTGGGAGCAGAGGATGATGACATGAAGACTTGCCTCTTGGGGTAAATCCCAGTTCCTACATCACCTGTGTGTTTGTCCCAGATAGGAGTTAGAATCTAGGAGCTCATCTTCTCATTAAAAAGGGTTTTATTTATAACGTTACATAAAAGATAAAAATGTCTTTGGAATTCGTTAGACGTCATCAGGGATGCTGAGAAAAAAGGAACATTTTGTCTCTGAAAGCTTTCAAAATACTCTGAATGCAGCTCAGTTGATGCAATAACAGAGTAAAAAATGCAAGAGGGATTTTTGGAGACAGTGTTTAAATTTTAAACAAGTGTAAAACGTTTTTGTATTCTTTCCTTCCTCTTAATTTTTCTCCACCCTCCTCTTCTTTTTTACTTGCTTCTTCAGTATGCATTATATAGATGATGTATCATCCACATAAACACATCGTAAAATTGTGGAGACCTATTTATTTCATAGATAAATGCACACACAATATCAAAATCAGCCCAAATCCATTTTTTGAATGTTTTGTTTGTTGAATGTTGGCCATGAAGGCTCTAAGAACTTTTTTTGAGGGCATTAAACTTGCATTAGCTTCAAACTTTATGACACTAATGAGGGTAAAGTTATGAGCAAACTTTTGCAAGATCACAGGCAAAGAATATCAATTACTGTGTCAATTAACTTTAATGTGGGCAAATGAAACAGCTACACAGCAGCATTTATCACAGGGATAATAATGTTAATGTTCCACTTTATCGGTTGTCATGTAAAAGTAAAGGTCTCACTGCAGTCATAAAGTTGGAAAAACATTAATTGATGCGCTGAGCAGCAAGGGAAGAAATCCGGCAAGGACAGCAAGTATTAAGAAAGCGAGAGGACTGCAGTGCACTCGATAAGGTTTCAGGACAGGGGGTTCTGGTTTAGTGAGAGTTTTCATTCCCGAACTTTTTATCAGGTAGAGACAATCTTTTTCTGGCTCCAGTCCAGCGGATTCTGGCAGCACCTGAATATGTGCATCCAACCTATGTGTGTCAGAGAAGGAGCAGGTGTGTGTAGGATATCTCGCTGAGCTCCATTCAGCAGAGCCCCCAGAGCAGAACGTACAGACAGTATATGTCAATGAATTATTGATCCCCTGCAGTTTAATTTTTATCTTCTCCACTTATGCACACATGCAAAAGGACAGAAAGCAAGCAAGTGAAGAAAGCATCTTCACTGCCTGACACTGCATACTGTGTCACATATATGTGTTTATAAATAAAACACAGGCAGCATTTCCAAACACATTCAACAGTTTGACAACAATGAGCATTTAATTCCAACTAACTCTTCTGTCCTCACTCTGTATGCAGGTGCACAGCTATGCAGTGAGCTAAAAACAGCTCCAATAAAACCTAAAGACAGGAGTTTGCCATTGAGGTTTTTAGTGAAAACAGTTGTTTAACAGCTAAACTAGCTTATACCATTAACACAAGTTAATCCAAAGTTAATTTGAAAGAAACAAGAAGACTGGATTCATAAATATTAACACTAATTGTCAAATTAGCTACACCGTCCCTTATTAACAATAAAGGAAGAATCACCAGTGAAAGATTAGCATAAATTCCCCGGAGGAAGCTCAACACATAAATTGATAAATATATATAATTATGTTTATGCTGCTTTTTACTTTTGTACAGTGTCTTTGGGTTCCTTTAAAAGCGTTTTATAAATAAAATGTATTATTATTATTATTACTGTAATGAGTAGATTTGCTAGTACTAAACCAACCTCAGACAATATATCTTTAATTAGATTTATACCTTAAGCAACAGTCACACAAAAAAGTTATAAGAAATAAATATTTACTTGGTTACAGCAGTGACAAAAAGTAAGGATGTACTCATGTCTGCTAAACAGCAGGCGTTGTTACTAAGCAACAGAATGTTCAACTGTAACCAACTGACAGTGGCAAAAGTGCATATCCACCACTTCTTTTTACACGCAGTCATGTCCATGTTTGACCATCTGCTTGCAGCAAGTTCAAAGCCAGGTCTCCAGAGTTAACTGCAATGTATACCCCCGCCCTCTGCTTCCTACCCCACTGCTTGACTTGCACATTAAAAATGAGTTCATAACTGTGAGCAAAATGTTTCATGCTCAGCTTGAAACTCCTGTTTTATGGAGGAGATGAAAATCAAGCTGCCAAGTACAGGAGAATAACCTGGGGAGCAATTCTGCTTCAGTCAGATGATTTATCTTTGCTGTAATTTACACAAGCACTGAGGCAATTAGTTCATGCTTTCATGTAGTATTGATTATTGCACATTCGTCCCCAGACATACTCGGAAGTGCAGTTCATTTTCATCTTTAAGCACACACGTGCATATCCTCTCTGCTTTTAAAATATGCAGCAGCTGGCTTTGCATACAATACTGAGCTTCTTATCTCCATATCTGCAGTACAAAGCTTGAACAAGCTTCATGTCTCATTCAGGGTGTTTGTTTATGAGGTTGATGTGCAGTGTTTAGATGAATGAATGAATGAAGATGTTACAGTTTACATGATAGTCACTGATGCATTCATGGTCTTTATTTCAAAACAAAGGAAAAGAAGTAAGAAGTAAAGAGAGAAAATAATAGTTGTCCTCTCTAATTTTGAGCCACTCAACAAGTTGTATTTTTTCTGTATTTTCTTTTAAAGTTAGACTTTTTGTGAGTTTTACCTGCAAACTTCTAAAGTAAAGTGCGGATTTGCATATTTCCATTAGTCTAATAGGAAGCTCCACTTGGGAACTTTCTTTGCTTTCTTACTGACATCTGTGAAGGTTAGGTTTTGTCATTAAATCTGTGTAGAGGGACTGCTTGTTAGGAAAAGTGGAAAATATGGCCTCCTGGAAAAAACATTTGTCTCTGATGTTTGTCCTTGTTTTTACTTTTAACTCGGCTCAGCAAAGGAAAGGAAAAGAGCATAAAGGGAGTGAAAGACAAGTAAGTAAAATCTTTGATAGCTCAGCTAGAATTTATGAGTCTCCTCTCTTTTCACTGTTCTTGTGCAAAAGATGCTCTACTTTGGGGCCAGTCATACTGAGACACGTATTATAAAAGTATCTCCAGCAAAACCATTGTTTCTGTATGACATACCGTGCCTGCTGGGCGCTCCTCTATTGCTGCTGCGCCACGTGTTTTTCTTGCAGTTTGTGGATGCGCATAAAAGTTAAAATATTTTCAACTTTTCCACTTAAGCTGTGAAGTTGCAGCGCTCGTCAGTGTAGCTTTTGGCCACACGCAATCAGCCCTGCTCCACAGATGCTCCCAGTTCTTTTTTCAGATGCGGTTCAAAGGTGCTTTTGGAGCGGTTGCGCTTGGCGTGAAGCATCTTGGTGTGATCATCCCTTTATTGTTGACAGAGCTTTAGCAGATCACTATCTTTAACTGCTATAACTTTATGGCCTTCTTCCTACAACATATTAGGTCGGAAAAGTTTGGTGTACAAAATGACTGACTTTAGCACAGGAGACTCCCTACACATGCAGCCCAAGTCAATATTGGTTTCCTTTAAACTAAAAAATGTACTTTAAGATCAGAAAACATCAATTAATCGTGAATTATTCCTCTAAAGATCATGTCGGTCGGTTTGGAAGAGACTGACAAACAGAATATTGTGGCTGATGATGTGAATTTCAGTTTACAAGTACAAATCAGAGCTTATAATAGTCTCTATTAAAAGAGAAAAGGGGTGTTTTCTGGTCAAGACAGAGCTGCAGAATTGGCTTTACATCTTGTGTGGTTCAGCCTTATGACAGGTCTTTGCTTGAATTCCCTAAATTAACTCAGATGTGGTGGAAAAAGAATTGTTGGAAAAATGTGAAAAGACTGAATATAAAGTACTGAATTGTGGTTTCAGACCATTTTTTGTGTCAAGGATTTTTTTGGCGTGCCTGACATCATTGCTGGATGACACTCTGGAGCCATCCTTATCATAAACCCTCCCCTACCCTAAATAAACACTAGAGCATCAGTGGTTTGCCTTTTTGCTCAAGCTATTTATTAGCTATTAATACTATACTAATATATTAAACTAATACATTAATACTTTACTAATATATTTATACTCACACCTGACCTGTGTGTCTGGGAGAAAGAGGGAGGAAGAGGCAGACAGAAAAAGGAGGAGAGAAGGTGGATGGTGGACTATTGCACGCAATGTTTCTGAAAGTTATTAATAACTTACTCTGAATGCTGTTCTGTCACACTGCTTCAGCATATTGCTCAGATATGTCACCGCTGTCCAGCGGACATGCCTTTAGCATTGCAGAGCCCATGATTATGAAACCTAATTTTAAATCCTCGATGATTTTTTTTTAATCATTCAAATTTGACTGTGTGGTTAATGACACATTTCTCCGTAATATAACAAGCACGTTTAGTGAGCACTTTTTGTTTTGCTTTGCCTGGATTTTAGGCATGAACCTTAGAATTAACAGCCCGTTTTAGGGCCTTGAAAAAAAGTGTAATGCTGTATTTATGTTAGGTAAGGTTAGTCTTAGGGATGTTGCTGTGATGTTACGTTTACGGTAACCCACCAAGAAATATTCAGAAATATTCAAGTACTGTTGTACAAAATCAAGTGTTTGTGTGGCTGCTGCAGAATAAAGCACCATCGCCACCGTGAACAATAGCTTTTACAATAACTATAAATATATTGATTTAACTCAACTGAATGGCGGAGTCCACACCACAGCTATAATGACAATGACAGTGGAAATGATATTGTTCCAATCATTTTTAGGGCAATTCGCTGAATGATAGAAACACAATCAAACGCAATCAAAATGCAATGGCATTTACAGGGCGACACAGCTGGAGTGTGTAGCGCCTGCTTAGCGCTACTGTTAACAGGACATTATGTTCATCAGCATCAATGTTCACATCAATACTGTTATAGTTGTTAGTGTGGACGGCCCTTAAGATATTAACATTTACCCTTTGGTTTTAACGATGCGTTTTTTTTCCCAGTTGGTCTGATTTAAAGGTCACTTTGTCAATTTTACTCCCTATATTTGCATATTCCCAAACACTTAGTGCCACCAAGATGTGAAATTTTGTTGTTAGTTGACCAAACATCCTCCGTGTTGCTCCTCTCAGTGTTAAAGTACAGTATTACATAATAATTATGTCAGTTTGTCATGAACTTAAGAGGCTCTCGGGCCACACAGCAACAATCTTCTTTGGTGATGTACAGAGCCCAACCCCCTCTTCCTCCTCCTCTCTGTACCTCCAACCATGCATCTCCACCTCTTTCTCCCTTCCTCCACTCCTCTCTCTTGCATCATCATTCATCTGATCCAACCGTTATCTTACCTGGCTGGTCTGGAGGATCTGCACCTGACAGGTGAAGAATATGGAAATATAGTTCAGAATAGAAGGAAGCTCTGGGAGGACTTTTGTTGGGGCAGAATTATGGTGATTTGACCTCTGTGTGGAGTTGAGTAGGATCAGTGATGTCTTTCATGTGGTATGTATGAAACACATTTTTTGTGTGTGCGTGTGTGTGTGTGTGTGTGTGTGTGTTGTTTTGGCAGCTTACTGTGGAATCAGATTGAATGAGACAAGGGGGGGACTGGATAACTGGGGCATCTGGTTTTGTGATTAACCAGGGCTGCAACTCACAATAATCAAGTTATCAATATATGGTTTTTCCAATTAGTTGATTTAATTGTCTTTTCTATAAAATGTCAAGGTTCAAAGTTACTTTTTAAATTGCTTTAGATTTTTTGTAGATTGTCTAGTGAATTGTCTAATTAGCATTTCAGCTACAATTAACCTTTGTTACATTTAAAGGTATTTAAAATTCCATTCACTAATCTTGTACATCAGATGAAAATGCACTGGTCAGACTGCTTTATAGACAGGCGGAGAATTGTTGGAACTCATTTTTAAGTGTGAATGGCCTTGATTTGATTAGACTCAAAGCTCTTTACCTTTATTTTTGATGTGTGATTGCTGTCTTTCTTGACTTGTATTCCCATTCACATGCCTCCAAGACTTTAAGTCACACTTGGCTGTCATCAAATGAGATGTAAAACCATCCAGTTTTCTATATTATATAACATGAGGTTGAAGGTTGCCCCTAGAATAACAGGGAAGAGACCAAAGCAGAAACTGAACTCTGATACATTCAACTCTGAATGCCTAAGGAAACAAAAGCAAAACCTTCCTATTCATTAATTTCCTGACATGTATCCATATCCGCAGAAAATTGGACGGTCACACTCATTTTTAATTATTAAGGCCCCTCATTTGTCGTTCCGCTGATGACATCACAAGCGCTTTGTTGTTGTGGTGACATGTGATCCAGATATTATCAATGTGGAGACACCGGATACTCTTGTTTTGTGATTGAGGGTCTGGAGAATTGGTGGTGGTGATGAGGGGGGGTAGGGAGGTTGAATCTCCTGGAATTAAATGTCTAGCTGAGTTACAAAGATGGCCATGATATACGTTATGGTGTTGGGTTGCATTTTGATTATGTCCATGAGTGGGCCATGGGGTTTTCTGCCCAAGACAAGTTCAGTACTTGATGTCAGTCAACTTCTCCTCTGGGTCTGAGTCTACACTCTAAGAATTAAATGGTTACAAAAGGGATTGTACTGAAGAACTCAGAACCATTTGCTTCTGAAGATCTCTCTCTCTCTTTTTTTTTTAAGAACAAAGTTTTCATTTTTTTCAAGAACCCTTTTTTCATCCAAAAAGCCTTTTCTGTTTGTAAAGATCCTCATCATTTAACATTCAAATATTTACCCATATTTTAAATGGTATTTCGTTTGTTGATGTATCTGGGATTCCCTTCATTCATTTATTTTACCTTCGTTCCGCTGTAGGCGATAGGCCATGGGCAGCTGTGGCTCAGGAGGTAGAGCGGGGCGTCCACTAATCAAAAGGTTGGCAGTTCCATCTCCAGTTCCTCCAGTCATATGTCAAAGTACCTTTTGACAAGATACTGAACTCTGAAAGTTTTTCAAAACTAAGTAGCAGGTGGCTCCTTGTACAGTTGTCTTGCCTGCCATTGTATGAATGTGTGTGAATGGGTAAATGTTACTCGTAGTGTGAAGTGCAGGTCCATTTTCCATTTACCAAAGTTAATATCTTTACCATCGTTTCATTCCCTTCAATAATTACTTGCATACCGTATTGAACAGGGACTATGTTAATTGGCTGAGGGGTTGATGTACAGTCCACATGACTCTGAGCATCCTGGTAAAGTTGAGATCCATTGCGCCATTAAAATAGTAAAAGCTGTCATGATTTTACAAAATCTCTGCCCCCTAAAAAAATTATTGTGAACCATGATTGTACTGGGTTGCGCAAGAACACATAAGCCGTTGCTCTTTAGGAGCATCATGGCTGCTGGACCTGGTTCTCTTGGCCCCAGGCTAACCCGATACACTGAAACCAGAATTATTGAATGATAAAAAGGTTCTCTGCAGAACCCCCAAGGTTTTTTCTTGTTATCACCCTAAGGAGATGAAGAGGTTCTGGATAGAACCTTCAGAAAGGTGTTCTGGATGTAACCATTACACCAGAGAAAAGTTCTCTGTAAAACTGTTCTCTGTAATAGCAGGATCTGGGTTGAGTCTTTCACAGATGGCTCTCATTTTAACCTTTTATGTTAGTTTTTTGGTAGAGCCCTTTGAAAGGGTTCCAGGTGAAACCTTTATGATAGGTTCTACGAAAGAGTAACCACAAAGGGTTCTCCTATAGAGAGTTCACTTTAATGACATAGTAAGTAAGAAAGTTCTCTCTCCTCTCCTTTGTTGTCTCTATTTCCTCCACCAGAGCAGGGAAGGGAGTTTTCTCAGCCATGAAGCTCGGCAAGATCAAGAGCTCCAGAGACGATCACAAGAGAGGCGGTAAAGACAACACACACAACAAGCCCTGTTTGACCAAAAATTAATGATTTAACTTTTCGTTAATTTGATGATTTTGTTAATTTCCAATTTGTATTCAGATTGTCTAAGTTAGCTGCAGGGAAAATACATCTTGAAGCCCATTTCTCAAGTTATTCCTCATCAACGAAGCAATGATAGAAATACTATCCTATTTTAATCAATCAGTGACCCAATGCAATGTATGAAACCTTTATTGCCTTAAGGGGAGTTTTCTTTGCACAATTGAACATTCAAAAAGTATTTCCAAAAACAAATCAACAACGGCACATAACACAAACATAAGCAACATAAAAACATCATAAAACGTCATATAGGATATAAAATTTAAGAAGTGCTTTGAGATCACAGCTTGACAAGTAGCTGAATGCTGCATGTGACATATAATGTGACATCTCTCTTAGTCCTCATCCTGGGCATGCTTTACCCTCAACTTTAAGACAAAATTGCATATTCAGACATAGAGTGTGCAGTTGATCTGCAATGATCTCATGAGCTAATTGAGTACTGATCTGTCCTTTAAGTAATATTGCACATTCCCAGTTATCCAGTATTAGGTTACTTGTAGTGAACCTGAAAAAAAAACAATATTAGGTTCCCCTTTAAATATGTAGAATATAAAAAGTACTGTAATCAGCCTATGCAAAATATCCACCAGTGTTTATAATTGTAGAATGTAAACTCCCCCCAATTCTCACAGAAAATAAAGAAGACATGACCTCAGTGTCCTCAGTAGTAGTTACTGCTGTAGTCCTACCAACAATACATATTTGGTTGGTTCTGGTGGTGTCACACCTCTGATACTTTTGCTCAGATGAGCCAGCGATCCTGGACATGGAGGAAATGGACAGGAAGTCGAGGCGGATTGCTGGGGTAATGGACCCAGACACCATCTCTCTGGCCTCTGTCACTGCTGTCACCACCAACGTCTCCAATAAGAGGTATCATTTTGTTCATCAGCTGACACATGCATGCACACGTGTTAGAGGAAAAGACTCAAATAAACACATCCTTAATGGCCTTAGTCAGTACGATGCATCTCAAACTGCTGATGCCACAGGATAATATGAAGCTGGTTGCAGAGCGTTGCCCTTTAATGGCATGTATTTCTAAGACATATTCAACCTTGGAAGTGTGAGCATTCAAACTTTAAGATGCAAACTTAGAATTGAGTTTGTAATCAAGAGTTTTCACGTTTGGAGCACAGGTTCTAGTTATTGATTGTTTTGTGTTTTTCAAGGTCAAAGCCAGATATCAAGATGGAGCCGAGCTCTGGGCGACCAGTGGATTATCAGGTGTGTGTATGTATGTATGTATGTCCAGGTATTTGCGAGCATGCATGAACACTTACACGCATTTCTACTAGGTATGGTGCGCAGAGGCATACAACCGCATGGCGGTTTCTGATATCATATATAATGTATGTGTGATATGATCAGCTGCCGGACACAATGATATGTGTGTGTGATTTTGTATAAGTGGCAGGATAGCTGGGAGGAGGATGACGCCAAAGTACAGCCTCCATGTTAATGCAAGATATGCTGTTAAAAAAAGCACTTCTTTGTGTTATTACCAAGAGCTGGATGAGAAGATTGATGCCACTCTAATATATATTTGTGTGCTATGTTAAAAAGATTAAAAAGAGATGCAGGGGACATCTTTGTTTTCTTTATGCTCATGGCTGTTTGTGTGCTGTGGCTACCACACTTAAGTCATTCAGCACAACGTCAGTGAAACAAAGTAGAAGAATAATTGTGGATACAGTGTAGCTCTCCTCCAGTGCAAGCCCATGGCCTGTTTTCATGGCCTGTTTTATTTAAGAACATGACTACATTATTTCACCAGACTGAAATCCTGATGTAATCTCTTCCTCTGTTTCTCCCTTTTTATGTTTGTCTCTCTGTTCCTCTTGATTCACCAAGACTAATTAAACCAGAGGGATATTTCTTGGATGTGGAAACTTTTCGCTCAGAACTATTTTGTCCATCCAGTTCTAAATTACTTTAGACAGGGGAGAAACACAGGGTAAAAACGTGTAATCTGGTGAAAGCCCTCACTGCCTGAATTAGAATCATTATTTGGTGAAAGATAAATTTGGGTTTTCTTTTTGCCTTTCAGTTGTCCTCGGGGTAATTACTGCGTAGTTGTATGATTTATGGTGATAGTGATGCTGCTGCTTAACTCACTTTTGGAGGAAAGTCAGCTTGTTTCAGCGCTCAGAATCTCATATCTGATGTGCTGATGTCTCCCATCAGATCAGCATCACAGTGATTGAGGCCCGGCAGCTGATAGGCCTCAACATGGACCCTGTGGTGTGTGTTGAGATTGGCGATGACAAGAAGTACACGTCTATGAAGGAGTCCACCAACTGCCCATACTACAACGAGGTGAGAGCTTTTATGCTTTAAAAGTTCACACTGCAAGAAATCAGTTATAAACTAAATATAAACTAGATAATCATATTTCCAAGGCTGAAACTATTTTTCTAACCTTTGTGGTATTCATTGTACTGTACATAAAGTGTCTATGTTAAGGAAAACTTGATCTAAATATTTGAGAGATGAACTCCGGGATGATTGGATTCTGTAAAATGATATGCCAACATTTCTTCTTTGCATTAACTAAAGACAGTTAAACGCTCGGAGCTGCATACTTTCAGTGGCATTTGTTCTTGTGTAAATTAAATAATGTATCTAATAAGAGCGTAAGCCAGATATTTGGTATGATACAGTGATTGTATCTTTTCACTGTGTTTGGAAACACTAATTTTAAAAGTAAATTGTTACATTACGACCATTAAAAAGTAACTTTTTACCTTCAACACCACCTACTGAGAAAGTAATTTAGCTTTGCACGACCATACACGAAGACTGAAAATATGCTGTATCTACATACTGTTTATCCCCGATGTCTCTCTCTGCCAGCTGAACAGTGGCTCTCACTTATAGTTTGGAGGCAGACCATTAAATTATCAAAATAAACTGACAAAAAACAAAATCATCCCGTAGCCGATTTATTCGTCTATTTGTCTTCGTCCCAAACCTAGTAACTAATAGGTGGCATCCGTGATCTGATCTGACAGCGAACTTTGCAGAGACGTGTATGCACAGCCTGCCCTAGCCTCCATGACAATAATAAAACAAGGACACATACAGCTTGTAGTTCATCATGTCTCAACATTGCATTTAATGGCAACAAAGTAAATAGGGAAATATGGTAACACTTAAGTAATAAGTAAAAAGTATTTTAAAAGTATAGCTTTTTTGAAAACCTAACTAAACAACCACCAACACTGCTCTTATATCTGTGGCATTGTTTCAGCAGGTGTCTTTCAATATGAAGACATGAGTGATTAGCTTTTTCCTGTTCAGCAATCAAACAGATTACTAGGAAAAAGCATCCCTGACATGCACAAAGATACATGCAGAGTAGAGGCTGTCAGTGCTCTTTTTGATGGTGTAATGTTGTAATAATTTACTGACATTAAAATAAATCACGTATCACTTTTAACTAGAGAGTTGTTAGCAGCTCTGAGTGCTCATAAGCAGCGGAGAATCTCTCTCAGTAGGACGTGCTGGTGGTGGTGAGGGTCATGCAGAGCTCAGCCTCCAGGTTGTGTCCTGCAGGGAAAGGAAGTGACAGTTTATCTGTGATCGATTCCCTCTGTTTGTCTGAGAATCCCGAGTGGACAGACAAACTGGAAACCAGAGTGATCAAGATAATAGCCCTTCATGCTTTCTCTGTTTGTATCCAGACCTTCCAGTTTCTTCAGTCTGTGCTGTTTGAGACTGACTAGCTGCAGTACAAAAAACAATCATCTCTGGTCTCATCAAGTTCACTGATTTTATTGTGTATCATTATGAGAAACATGTCACCCAATTTCATCATCCATTCCCTTGTCACTCTGCTTAGTTTTTTTTATTTAGTATTCCTCTTTCATCCTAAACTAACAGCACAAAGCCAGACTTGTGAATAATCTGCAAAATACCACAGAAAAGGATGGAAACAATTGTGAGTGATGCAGGGGCCCCATTGTCTGTTAATTCATCCATTGTTGAGATATCGCCTGCAGCAAAGTCGGTGATGCTTAGTCTGTAGAGTCTGGCTGTCCTTGCTGTGGGGGAATAAGTGCCCCGTGTTATTCTTTGTCTCCATTATCAGCAAACACTTACACATGAGAAAAGACAAACAAAGAGGAGCTACAAAGTGATCTCATGAGACAAATCTGAGTTCTTGTGGTGTCTTTGTACCCTGCCTCGCCTCTGCCTGCGGTGGAGTTGCACATATACTGCATCTGGGACACCTATAGAAAAGATATGATAAAACTTGCAGGACTTCAAATCAGACATTTCTTTTTAAGCCACTTGTCTTTGACTGTGAAGAACTGAAAGCTTGAGGGGCTGGAGCTGTGATTTGGCTACGATGTGAGCTGATATCCTGAGAGACTGACATGATGATGTTCTTGCTCATTCCTTCAGTTCATTAGTTGAACTCTGCACTGATATCTCTTCTGAACTTCAAAGTTACCTGGCACTTTTTACTTCCACAGAAAAAATGTGTTATTTACTATTGTAGGGGAATACTTTTTAATGGGCAAACCCTTTTTTCTCCACTCTCTGCAGTATTTCGTCTTTGACTTCCACGTCCCTCCTGACGTCATGTTTGACAAGATCATCAAACTCTCAGTAAGTAATTCGTACATGCTGTCGTGGCGCTAAAAAAAAACTTGTCACCATCCTTTTCTGTATTTGTGTTGTGAACATAACATTGTTGACATTGTATATTTGCACTTTAGGCTCAATTTTAGAAGACTTTGCTGCATAACTTTATGCTTTAATATGGAAACAACGATAGGCAAATTTACAAAAGGATCATACAGCTTTTGTGGTTGCTAAAACTGACAAAAAGACAAAAAGAAACCTTGTTATCCTCAAAGCACTCACAAAGGGGGAAATGAAACCCGAACTGAGCTGTCAAGCAAATCGTGTCTCAGCGCTCCTGTGCTATTTGCCACTTTTTTATTTTTTATTTTTCATTTAACCTTTATTAAACCAGATAAGTCTATTGAGAATCATTAACCCGTTAAGTAATTTTCAATGAAGAGCTGGCCAAGAGGCAACAAACTTCCTGTCAAATTTCCTTGCATTGAGTTTTGAGGAGCCCTACATTTTGTTGGTCAGGACCTGTAGTTGATGGTCTGAAACTTACAGTTTTCTTTTTCTGCCTTTGTTCTGCCTATGCTGTTCATGGTGCAAAGGCAACACTTGGACAACAAAGGCCACATGGAAAACTGCACTCAGCTGCAGAACTATATGGGCGTGTTTGTGCTGTAATATAATTAGTGCAAATTCTTTTGTGAATTGGACATTGAGCAGATAGCGGTTGCAGGTAATGTGCAATTCATGCTTTCAGCGTCTGTAATCCATTCACTGTGAATTCACCCTTTAATGTTTTTAAGGTAATATAACTCTGTAGTACTTAATGGTACAGAGAAGAATTGATAGTACCGCCCTTGGTATAAATCAATGTGAAGACATAAAAAGATATTGCTGGGTATTGCATTAATTTGGTTAATAAATGATCTCAGAGACTAACTGGTTATGTATAATGTAAAATGGTGAAGACATTATGCAGCCCCTTGTTAAACATAAAGTCCAGAACCATCTGTTTCACCCTAACACTCACTTCTGAATTATTTATTACTGTTTCCAGTACAACCCTAAATCTTTCAGAGTTTGCTCTTCCTTTTAATATTTCATTCTCAATTCTGTCTGCTTTCTGCAGGTCATTCACTCTAAAAATCTTCTTCGAAGTGGGACATTGGTGGGAACCTTTAAGATGGATGTTGGGACTGTCTACTCTCAACCTGGTGAAGTGCAAGCTGTAGCTCTGATATAAATCTGATACCAAATCATAACATGCATGCATAATCTAAATTAAAGTACATTTTGTCTTTTGTTCATTGTGATGTAAAACTGGTTTTAAGAAAAGCTGTTAGATACTGACTTATTCATTGACATCTATCCCAGAACATCAGTTTTACCACAAGTGGGCCATCCTGTCTGATCCTGATGACATAACAGCAGGGTGTAAAGGATATGTGAAGTGTGACATTGCTGTAGTCGGGAAGGGCGACAACATCAAGACCCCGCACAAGGCCAACGAGACCGATGAAGACGACATAGAGGGGTAATACATTGTTACTGATGTGATTCAGATTGACTGAATTTGACAAATACTGTAGTAAAATTCCCATTTTACTAGTGGAAAGTTCTGCATATGTTATACAAATGTGCAAATTATTTGATAGAATAGATATTTTAATACTGCTTTCTATGCCACTTTCTTTATTTTAAATATTCATTTTAGAGTATATGTTACAGTATAAGAAATCAAGTAATGGTAAATGTTTTAAACCAAAACTGTGCTATATGTTCAAGGATGACTGGCTGGAATCAGTACCTTTAGAAAGCTCAATCCAGCAGCTATACATCTTTAAATTTAATCAATAACTCAACACTCCTGTCTCTGAATGAGATTCTGTGCTGCTGTTTGTTTCCAGGAACCTCTTGCTCCCAGAGGGCATCCCGGCAGAGAGGCAGTGGGCAAGGTTTTATGTGAAGATCTACCGCGCTGAGGGACTTCCTAAAATGAACACCAGCATCATGGCTAATGTGAAGAAGGCCTTTATAGGAGAGAACAGGGACCTGGTAGATCCCTACGTTCAAGTGCAGTTTGCGGGACAGAAAGTAATTCTCACCACATCCTTCCATCTCTTATGACTTGATGTTTCGTGGTTGTTGCTCTCTGGAGGACTATTATTGCTCCCTCAGAATACACTGTGGTTTTCATAATGCATGCATGTGTAGTGTGGATTTTCAAAGCCATACTCAAATAGTTTAACTAATAACTATATATATTATTATAAGGGAGCAGTATGCATGGTTTATTTTGACTGGAAAACATTAAGATTTTATTTCTGTTTATTTTATGTGTTAATTTTACTTTACGGCCATTTAGTATCCAGAGTTTTAGAAAAACTATCTTTATTCAAATTAGTCAGATTGTTCAATCCAATTATCACATATACAAACATTAAGTTGCGCACCCTGTCCCACACATAAACACCCTGTAATATAAAGGGAAAATAAGACAAGAAAAATCTGAACCACTTTTTTGATCCATGGCCTAAAATTGGGACACATTACAGTTGCCCTTATGCAGTATATAAGCGTAGATAAGTGATAAGAAAATAGAAATAGCAATAATGTACTAAACAGTGTGTATTGTGCTACAATATATAACACAAAAGATAGAAATAGAAATGTGTACAAATATGTGCATCACATTTAGCAGTGTGTTGAATATAAATGCCAGAACAGAATAAGTAAAAAATGTAAAAGTTGAATCAGTGACACAAATTATGTAAAGTAAAGCCAGTGTTGCATATTGTACAGTTAAGTCAACATTGCACAGTTGAAAATATAAATGATAAATACATTATCAGTTGTAGCTGCTAGGGTGTGAATAAGTCCATAAGTAATCTGTTGTCTGACACTCCAAGGGAGGAGTTGTAGAGTTTGATGTCCACAGGCAGGATGACTTCCTGTGGTGCATCTCAGAGAGTCCAGAGAGTCCAGCACTGAATGTGCTTTTGACCAGCACATCATGGAGTGGGTGTCCAACATTGTTCAAAGTGACACGTAACTTGGACTGCATCCTCCTCTCTGACACCGCCACCAGAGAATCAAGCTCTACCCCCGCAGTGTTACTGGCCTTTTAGATTAGACTGTTGAGTCTGCTGATGTCTGCTGCCCACAACCTGCTGCCCGGTACACAACAACAAACAGGACAGCACTGCCCACCACCGACTCATAATCCATCCTCTGTATTGTATGTCAAGTGTTGAAGGACCTCAGCCTCTTCAGAAAGTGGAGAGGGCTCTCTAGTCCTTCTTGTAGGCTCTAGTGTTCTTAGTTTGGTGTAGTTTATTGGCAGTGTGCTCTGACTGTGCACGATTTACAATTATGTCAGTCAAATCAGAATTGGCTGGTCAATATTGATAATTGACAATTTGTTTTTTTTTTCTGTGTTTTAAAGTTTAAGCAGGGCTCAGCGGGACATTCAGATGGCAGGACAGCTGCATTCACGTAAACAGTAGTATTTAGCAAGCTCACTGCACCACAGATCAGAAATGTGAAGCATTTTTTGCCGACACTATTCATCACACAAAAGCCAGAGACTTTTTCGTGAGGTTGCTGTGAGCTGTAAATTCACCTCCTCTAACAAGAAGGTCTCTGCTTTGTCTTCTTCCCTGCCCCAACCTGCAGCTCCTTGTACCAAAGAGTCACATGAAAGTCAAGAGTGCTCACTCTGCAGCGAAATCTGGGAAGTAAAACATCCCCAGAAGTACATGGCACAGCTCTTTGAATAGCGGGAAAGAAAAAAGATAAAGGGACTTCTTGACTTGAAGAAATCTCAGTTGACTGAGGGGTCTCTGACTAATGATTTGAATCTCTGACTTTAAGGGGGCAGCCTGACAGTTTACGCTCCCGGGTTTTAGTAGAACTCCACTATGTTGACACCAAACCCCTGGATGGAATTAGGGGTCAGTAGTGCATTTGCCCTCCTAAGATTAACAACTATTTCCTTTGTCTTTGTCACATTCTCCCACCATGTGACAACGTTATCCACTACAGCCCTATAATCGGCCTCATCACTCATCAGAAAACTTCTGAAGATGGTGGTAGTTGGTCTTCATGGTAGTTGAAATTCTTGTTGTGGTGAAGAGGGTGAAAAGACGGGTAGATAATACTTTCCTCTGCAGGGCTCCAGTGCTGCTGAGCACTCTGTCAGACACAAGTGTTGCAAGCGCACATACTGTGGTCTGCCTTTCAGATAGCTGACAATCCAGGAGACGTGGTTAGCATCCACCTGCATCGCTGTCAGCTTCTCAGCTAGTAGAGCCGGAAAGGCTGGTTCAGGTGGGCGTATACGTGGTTAAACAGGGAAATGATAGCAAGCTTAACTCTCAGGCAGGGCTTGTAAAAAAGATCGCTAGTTCTTATAAAACTTCGTGCTTGAGCCTTGTGTAGTATTCTTTAAGTGTTGACATTGAGCTGTGCCATTACATCTTCCAGCCAGCATTTATGAGATTTTTTTTTCCTTTCACATTTTGTCTGAGGAATCTGAGGAGCAGACTTTTAGCAAATTATAAAAAGGAGGCCACTTATTTTTCTTTTTTAGCTGTAATATTTAAATATCTAATCTAATCTAATCTATCTAATCTTTAAATATATTTGTCAGAAGGTTAGGATCATTAACTGTGCCTCATTAGAGAGGGTCTTAAAAATGCACAAAAATCCTCTAGCTGTGCACAGGTCCAAAATAGTGTATATGACTTTGGGTGCCTGGATAATGTCAGATGGAGCCTACAAAGTAGAATAACTCCTTTAACAATTATAGTATTAAAACAATATCAGCTACTAAACATATATTTGTACTTCTTCTTGAGTGTTTTTCTTTAATGTGTCTCCAGGGGAAGACTTCAGTCCAGAAGAGCAGCTATGAACCGATCTGGAACGAGCAGATCGTCTTCACGGAGCTTTTCCCTCCTCTCTGCAAACGCATGAAGATCCAGATACGAGACTCAGATAAGGTCAACGATGTTGCCATAGGAACCCACTTTGTTGACCTGCGCAAGATCTCAAATGATGGTGACAAAGGTAGGTGGATGCGCACGCACACACACACACACACACACACACACACACACACACACACACACACACACACACACACACACACACACACACACACACTTTGTCTCATTATCATTGATTAGCTGTCAGGTACATTAATTACCCAGTCTTAACTAGTTAATATTTGGAGTAATTATCTGTGCTGCAGTAGAGAATGAATCAAACCGCATGACCCACCTGACCTTATGCTGACAGCTGCATGAATTCAGTGGATACCATTCGAATCGACTTGAAATCTATACATACATTAGCATACATTATACCCAAGTGTAAGATCTGTTATGAAGAATTCTGTGAATAAGTTGCATGATGAGAAATTATTAAACATTTATACGCTGCGCCTGAAATCACATACTGTGCACTATATACTCAATGTCAATGCCATTAATCAACATGCTTTTGTGCGAATAAACAGTAGTGTATATTTTCTTGGACACACTGAGCTGTAATTACCACATCAGTCCCTGAGAGCCTCCTCGCCAGTTAGAGGCACATAACCATGGTAACCTGTGTCAACCTCAGCTTACCGGCTATTTTAAAATAATTAATAAATATAGATAATGCCTAGCAATTTCAAATCTGATTAACCTTTAAAGGTCCAGTGTGTGAGATTTAGGCTAACATGTAGGCAGGAATGGAATAAAATAATCATAACTCACTTATTCCAGAGAATTATGAAAAAAACTTATTTTTTGGGTTTATATTTTTACTCCTCAATTATGCTGACAAAATAGGTTTTAAAAATCAATGTCTTGACCATTAAACCTTGTAATGAGCCAGCCTCACTGTGATTTATGTTTTTTTTTGTTTTCTTAAATAGCGGATTTTACAGCTGAAGACTTGAAATTTGTCAACTCTGTCTGGAACACAAAAGTTCACATTATAAAACATGAAGGAAATGTTTAATATATGTTTAATTAAATACAAGATTGTTTTAATTAACTGTATAATCAAAAAGTTTTCTATCCCTTTTTTTTTTTTTTTTTTTTTTGCAATTTAACATTGGCCACTGTTGTTGGCTACCTCACCATAAAATGACACTAAATCCTACATATTAGACCTTTAAATTTAAGAATTTTTGGCATTATAAAGCTTTCTTGATCACTGTCCGTCATGTTGATTTTTATCTATCTCATTGCATTTTGTAATATTTATGCCAGCGTAGTGACCAGGAGTTTCCTCTAGCCTGCAAAACACTCACACCGGAGCAGCATCAGTTATTTTTTCTTCATAAGAGATAGATGGTTGTAGAGAAAATATTTTCATCTTGAAAATAAAAAGGAGTGCTCAAAAAAGGACTTGATAGTCCTCAGATTTGAGTTGGCCCTGCTTCTTCAAATCCTGATAAGGTGGTTCCTGTGAGTAATCCACACATGCCAACTAGCAATACGATAACATTTATAGCGTAGGCTGGAGTGTCTTTATAAATACAAGAAATATTGGTAAGCATGATCTGATTTTTCCATCAAGACTCATCAGACAATTTTTGACTTATCAGATCAAACATTTTTATACAGTCTTGATTTATATATGGACTCTTTACCTCAATAGGGAGTATGGAACTGTCATAGGCGAATGTCTATGATTTTTCCTCTGTCTGGCTTTTAGTTTGTTTTTTGACTGTTTCTGTTTTGATGGGCAGGGGTGGAAATATCTAGTGTTTGATGTACTGGATGTAGATACTTTAAAAGACCTCAAATAGAATTATAAAAGAAACAGGTTCTTGTAGATTACCACGTCACCTCCTACCGACATTTCTTTTTTCTTTACTGTTTTTAGGGTTCCTGCCCACCCTGGGCCCAGCTTGGGCCAACATGTATGGTTCCACCCGTCAGTACACTCTGATGGACGAGCACCAGGACCTGAATGAGGGTCTTGGAGAAGGCGTGTCCTTCAGAGCCCGTCTCCTGCTCTCCATCGCTGTGGAGATCCTGGACACCACATCTCCTGAGCTCATGAGTTCCACTGAGGTGCAGGTGGAGGGAGTCTCCAACATCTCAGAGGTGAGAAGACCTGGCTGCACACACAGCTAATGACTCTCACAGCTGTTTTGGATTGTCTTTTTGGTTTATCTGTTTAAGGAAGTGATCATCTCTCCTTTATTCTGTCACATAAAATCCAACTTTATCACTGAAAACAAAATTATCTGACAAGACAATGAAAGAAAGGTCGTTATCCTGGCCTGTGATCCATGAGAACAAGTTAATGTTTGACCTCTTCTGACCTCCTGATCCCACAGTAAATGTTGTGTTGCTACAGTATCCCATTGTATTGGCACATGTAGTTAACAGCTCATCAGGGAAATCAGAAACATTAGACGCTTTGCTTCAGGGCCAGCTCGCCAGCTATTTGACCTCTTGGCTGTTGATGGTGTAAATTTGTCCTCTGGGAGCCTCAGTCATTAATGCCAGCATGAGTCTGAGCCAGCTCAGAGAGACAAATTTATAATTTAGTCAAAGAAATGCTGTAAATGATCTAATTTATCTCCTCTCTAAATAATCAACCTAACATCTGACAGCTGACAGCTTTACTCATCATTTTACAAAAACAACACAAAGTAAAATGTGTTAATTGGTTTTCAATCTTTCACGGGAAAGTTTCTTTTGTTGTCCTAACTTCTGTGAGTAGGAAAGGATGCAACTTTGGAGGTGAAACAGAAAACAAATCGTGAGCTGGCAGTGGTCCATAAATCATTGTCAAATTTTTTCAGGTTCTTGGGGAAAATAATCCTGATTTAAGCCAAGAATCAGGGCCCTGATCAAAGATGTCATCATTAATGCTAAACTATCTGGGGTTAGCTTTCACTTTCATTTTCACTTGCATTTTCCTGTTTTAACATACAGTAACTAACAATTCTTACAGCGTATACCTTTAACTTTTGGCCTAATGATATGGTCTTAATTTGGAGGAGATTAGGCACTGATCATATGACTTCTACTCTTTGTTACTTATACTATTTTTTTGTAATTTGTGAAGATTCAGGGCCCTGCATATGATTATATCAGAAAGATTAAAAACTAGGCTGAAACTAAGTAGTTTTTGTTTATTTATGGTCCCTTCTGAGTGTTGCTTAATTTACAATCTATTTGACCTACTTTCTAAATCATACTCATTGTACATCACCGCACTGTGCCATTTGTGGGCAATTTCAGCCTGTATGGACATTTCCATCAGGGCAGCTATGGACACTGGAGATAAAGTATATTTGGGCATGCATGGAAAGTTATTTGCTACCATGGCAACCTTTTCTGTTTTTGTTTTGTTTTTGTTTTTTGTTTTTATTTTTTCATTGTTTGTATGCACTTGCTCTAAAGGTGGAAAAACATAAGCAGTGCCGCCTTGTTTGGGCCATAGTATATCAGCCCAAATACACTGTTGTGCCATTCAAATTGAGTTTAGCAATCATTTGTACTGCATTTAGGTCATTATGTACCAAGCTGTATTAGCTGCCTGGCTAAGAAAGTGATGAACTGCTGCAAATA
This sequence comes from Plectropomus leopardus, assembly GCF_026936395.1. Classification (NCBI taxonomy): domain Eukaryota; kingdom Metazoa; phylum Chordata; class Actinopteri; order Perciformes; family Serranidae; genus Plectropomus; species Plectropomus leopardus. The sequence goes on along the minus strand of NC_142191.1, from coordinate 15,486,074 downwards.
ATACTTTTTAAAATAATCTCTACTATTGATTAATATTTTATGTTTTATGAACAACCACATGGATGAATAAAAATCATCACCGGGCAGAAAATATGGAGGAAATGAGTGTTCTTGCAAAGAGAGGGGCAGGAAGATTTTATGTGTGTTGTAAATTACAGAAAAGGGCACATGCAGTCATTCTTCCACAGACAATGAATTGCACTTCGGTCTAATAAAATGTTTCACTTTTTCTTTATTGCGCTTCTCCTCCCTCCATCAGAGTGCCACTGGGAAAATAGATGAGTTCTTCCTTTTTGGTTCCTTTCTGGAGGCCACAATGATCGACAGGAAGATTGGTGACAAACCGATAACTTTTGAGATCACAATAGGTAAATAAACCCTGTTACTATTGACTCGCACTCCACAAGTTTACAGTATAACGGAGAGATGTGACAGTGTACAAAAATCAATAGCTGCCGAGACCAAGCTCACTCCATAACAGCATGTAATGTTCTGCCCGCTAACAGGTAACTATGGAAACCAGATAGATGGTGTAAGCAAGCCTTCATCGGCAAAGAAGAAGAAGAAAGATGGAGAGAATGAAGAAGAGGAGAGCGAGCTCATACACAACTCCAGTGAGGACGAGGCAGACGAGGACGCTGACCTAGTTTCTGTCTCCACCACTCCTCTGATGAAGCCTGTCATCACTGACAGGTCAGGGGTCAAAGATCATGGGCAAGGATACTTAGAAAGCAATTACTTATATATTGCTAATGTAATGATGGCTGAGACGAGCCCTTTTGAACCGATTAAGTGCTTTACAATGATCAGAGATATTTAAAAAATTAATGTCGGCCTGGAGCAGCCTGCTGGCAGAGATTAGCTGTATTAATAGAGGATCTGCCCAGTCTTTTACACAGTCAGATTATTGACTAAACATTTAGTTTAGTATGTAACAATTCAGGGTTTTAGGCTGTGCATTAAGTAATTTTGTTTGTACTTTGCAGGAATTACTTCCATCTTCCCTACTTTGAAAAGAAGCCATGTGTCTACATCAAAAGCTGGTGGCAGGACCAGAGAAGACGACTTTACAACTCCAACATGATGGACAAGATCGCTGACAAGCTGGTCAGTATTTTATTCTCAAGGTGCAAAGGTTGGCTGTATCGGCTGAACTCTAATTTTCTTTAGCAGTTGGTTAATAACAAACCTGTTTTCTTGCTAGCGGCTTTGTGAGGCTGTCGTGAACTTTTCTTTTTAAACTTTTCACACCGCTCCTTGTCCCTGGCTAAAGGAGCTGGTAGGCTGGGACTAAGAAAGCGTTCACACAGGCACAGTGGGGATAACCCCGACTCCAGCCTAGGGCTTGCTTGCCCTGCACTGGAGCTGTGTTAGCCCCAAGTCTGCAGTGTTGTCCTCTGAAAATGAACGACACCAAGGTCTAAACATTGTCAATGTAAAACGGGGCTATGTAAACAATAAAATTATGAAAAGTTAATATGAAAGTCAATAATATATGTTCCAACTGACAAATAAACCAGGGCTAGTAGTAGAAGTGCAGTGTGAACCATATAGCCCTGGACTTACAGTGTGTGAGTGAAAACTAAGTTAAAAAATGCCACATCTACATTGACACTGCCTTTTTCTCTCTCCCTCTCTGCCACACATCCCAAAAACTACTACTTACACCGCAAACAAACCTTTCCAGAATCAGTAACCACGGACACATACCACAGCCTCACATATGAGCATCAAACCATGCACACACACACACACACACACACACACACACACATTACCCACACACACCCTACATACTGTATATAATCTAATAGATAATCTCTACTCCTGAACTTCTATCATAACCCCACATACATCATCATAACAGCTTTATTTTACTACCCATATGTATGTATGGACGTACGTCTGTCTATTGTGTATGTCCTGTTCACTATCTGTCTATATGAAAATTGGCTAAGTTAGCCCAGGGTCAACTCTTGGCTCAAGACTAAGGGTAACTCTGAGCTAACAGAATTGAGTGTGAGTAGCATTTCTGTTTAGAATGTTAATATGCTGTACAGAATTTCAAGGCAATCCATTCAAAGGTTGTTGAGATATTTAATATAGGTTATATATCTTAAACACACTGTTATTCCCATAATGATTCTGATAGAATGGCTAAAAAGATTTACAACTCTACATAAAGAAATAGAGGAAAATAATCTGGACATGTAGGGGACAGCACTAATAGAAATATATGTTACATTGTTCTCAGAAATATATGATCAGCTATATCACATAGAGTTACATTTTTAGTCCATCAGCCATGTGTCTACATAAAGAGCTGGTAGCTGAAATGTGCGTACGTATACAGATACCATTTAAGTATACACTGATAAACAGTAGTGTGTGTATTTATGTGTATGTAGATTAGGGGCATTTGTAAAAAATTGTTTTGGATACAAACCAAGGAGTACTATAATCTTGTTTTGTCCTGAGCCCCAGTATTTTTGTGTCCCGACAGGAAGAGGGTTTGAATGATGTTCAGGAGATCATTAAGACAGAGAAGGCTTTTCCAGAACGCAGACTCCGGGGAGTGCTGGAGGAGCTGAGCGTCGGCTGCAGGCAAGCTACATAATAATAATAATCATTTGTCATGGTCTTGTATTAAAACTGCTGTTGTGATTCAGTGGTCAGTACAGATACAGAGAGTTTCTCCTCATGCTGAAAACTATAAAATTGCTGTAAGACCTTTAAAACTATAGAATGCTTATTAGCCAGTTTTTGCATTTAATACAAGCAGCTTTATCACTGAAACAGAAACTACTGAGGACAGCAGCTCTTTGCACTGAGACACCTAAAACAGTCATTATTATTGTCATATAAATCATTTAAACACATTTAAATGCAAAGTCTATTAATATGTATAGAGTCAAGCCCCTTTCATGTTTCACCCTCTGTATCCTCTGGTTATTTCCAGTCGGTTTGTGACTCTGGCTAACAAGGATGTTAACCAGGCAGGCCGAACCAAACTGGATCGAGAGCGACTCAAGTCCTGCATGAGAGAGATGGTATGATTTATGTTTCTCATATAGAAAAGGAAGGAGGCAGCATGAGTTAAAGCGGGAAGATGAAGCTGTGATAAATTTGGCTGCTGTTCAGTCTCTAATCCCAGCGCCTTAGTGAGTAAATAGTATGGAGTCCCTGTAAAGGCCACACAGGGAAATTAATTTTTTGAATACATTTTCGCTCTTGAATAATTCCTTTCCATACATTTACATGCATTTACAATACTGTCTTATCCTCAGAACTGTTTCTTATTCTGTTTCATGTTTATGTTTGAATCCAAATACACTTTTGATTTGCTTTTAGAAGAAAATATTACAGCAATACAAATTATTCTGTTGAAAAACAAAAGCATTGTAAGCAGGGTTGTTCTGAAAATAAGAATTTTACCATATAAATAAGATCCAGTGTTTGAACATGTTTACGTCTAAGAAGTGTGTTCTTAACACATCCTAAGAAGAACAAGAAATGGCTCTATTGCATACTTGCCTGTGGCTGCTCTTCACCTGTGTTTATGACGTAATGGGAAAACTGCAATGGAAAGCATACAAACTGCAAGAGAACAAAAACTTGTTTAACCCCAAAAACTGGTGGGAAAACTTTTGGATGTGTAGGGACTGCATAGCACTGCATTAGAAATTAGCAAGATGTTCTAGTTCTAGTCATAATAATGCGTCTGGTCGTGTGTGCACCTGTGAGTGTGTGCATCTGTCTCTCTGCAGTTAAAATCGCAATCTACTTTACCAATCAACTTTTTGTGTATGTGTATGCCTGTATGCTCACGAATCTCTCGTGGTAGTGGTGATTCATAATTGTTGAAAAACTTCTTTTATTGACTCTTTATACTGTAATTGACTGCTGACTCCTCACTTCTCAAAATTGGTCAGTAGGGGCTGCAAGTTTTCTGGAAATCGGCTAAAAACAACAAGCTATACTTAGTCTGTTGCACAATTTGGCCTTCAGCGTGACTCAAAAACAGATATCTATAGAAAAGATTTGTCTCATTTTGGACTGGAGGATCTGCAGGTTAATCCCATACCCAATATGTTATGATCCACTTAAGTTTGGTCATTTCTCCTTGATATCTGTGCTACCATTAGTATGAAGTATATGATCAGATAAGTATGATAGAACGCTATACTATGAAATTGTTTCTTTTTGTCTGTTTTGATTGTGTTTACTGTTGTCACTCTCTTCTTTATTGTGCTGTAGACTACGGACATAAGAATACCCTCCAGTGAATAACATGGATCAAGGATTTGTGGCTGTTTTTTGCTTAATAAAAATACATTCATCCTCATTATTATATTGTATCTTCTGAGAGGCACTGTGCAGCATCTGCTTGAATTAGAAGAGTTATCTAGAGTGGCTGTGATCAGCTCAGGTAGCCAGAATGCTGCCGCCAGGCAGAGATCCCCTCCATGCAGTTGGTTAAATTAAAGATAAGTCGACCCCAAATGATATCTGTGCATGTGTATGCAGTATATGTGTGGCCTTCTTTTGGTTTGCTTCATCATCACTCATCTGTCTTCCTGCAGGACAGCATGGGCCAGCAGGCCAAACAGATCCGAACTCAGGTGAAGAAAAACACAGTCAGAGACAAACTCAAGCTGGTGCAGAACTTCCTGCAGAAACTCCGATTCCTTGCTGACGAGGTACAAATTTAATTCTGTGTGCTTTTCTGTGTTTCTTCTTTGTTTTTTGCAACTTTTCCATTGGGGAAATAAGAAAACAGCTGATCACCTATCAATCAGTCCCATGTATTACTTTTGTTTAGCCTCAGCACAGCATTCCAGATGTTTTCATCTGGATGATGACCAATAACAAGCGCATCGCCTATGCCCGGATTCCTTCGAAAGACATTCTCTACTCCATAGTGGATGAGGAAACAGGAAAAGACTGCAGCAAAGTCAAAGCTGTCTTCCTCAAGGTACCTTCATCTCTACCTGCTTGTCTCATACTCAAACACTATTACCTCATTAAAATGCACTTTGCTAATTCTCTGCCATCTTAAATCCAGCTCAAACTGAAACAATGCAAGTTGAAGTTTCACTTTGCGGTTGACTGCACTGTGAGATGGTCAGTGGTAGTTAATAGTCAATATACAACACGTCATATTGACAAGTATAATGGTGAAATGGCTTATAAATCTGTGATAGATGCCTAGAGAGAAGATCAAAAATCAATGAAGTGGCTCTTAAATATTTATGAATGGCCACGGTGTCACATTGTCTGCATAATGTTTAATGATTGAAGTACTGTAATGATACCACAGAGTGGATATAATAAATACTTTATCATGTTTTTCTTTAGACTGTATTCAATTTTTTTTGAATGGAACTCTTTCAGGCCACTTTGCTGTAATCTGTGTCCACAGCTGCCCGGGAAGAAGGGCTTTGGTCCTGCCGGCTGGACAGTTCAGGCTAAGCTGGAGTTATATCTGTGGCTCGGCCTCAACAAGCAAAGGAAGGACTTTCTCAACGGTCTGCCTAACGGTTTTGAGGAGATCAAATCTGCTAAAATGGGACCCGGTCTTCACTCTGTCCCTCCTGTCAGTCTCGTCTACAACAGTAAGCTCTTGGAGATAGAGGTTGAATAATAATAATAATAAATATAATACATTTTATTTATAGAGTGCTTTTCACAAAGTCAAATAAAATCAGTTAAACATCCTGAATAAATAAAAACAAGATTGGTAAAAGCATGACAGACAGGCATGAAATGCTGATAAATCAAACATTAAAAGCAGATTTGAAAAGGTGGGTCTTGAGGTGGGATTTGAAAGTGTTGAGGTCAGTGCAGTCTCGGAGGGGTTTGGGGAGTGAGATGGTGGGGGCAGCAGCGGAGAAGGCTCTGTCCCCCCTGGTCCAGCACTTGGTCCTGTCCTGTCCTCTCCACCTGTTGGGGTGGAGAGGAGGTTGGCATCCGAAGAGTGGAGATTATGGGAGGGAGTGTACGGGAGCAGTTTGTACCGGATGCGATGAGGGATGGGGAGCCAGTGGAGGTTCAGGAGGATGGGGGTGATGTGGTTATGGGAAGAGGTTTGAGTGAGGAGTCGGGCAGCAGAGTTTTGGATGTATTGGAGTTTATTTACAGCTTTGGAGGTGGAACCGAAGAGGATGTTTTTACAATAATCTAGACGGGAAGTAACAAAGGCGTGAATATATAAGCAAATGAGAAGGTGAGAGATGGGCAGAAATGGGCGATGGTGCTGAAGTGGAAGAATGCGGTTTTGGTAATTTGATTAATTTGGGGTTCAAAGATGAGGTTTGTGTTGAAAAATCACGCCAAGTTTGTGGATGTGAGCGGAGGGAGACAATGGAGATAACAGATAATGGATGGATGGGGGAGAAGAGAGCCTTGGGGTAATTGAAGCCAGAGTTGATAAGGTGGGAGTAGTAGGTGGACCGGGCTGAGTCCAGGGCATCTTTGTAATCTTGAAGGAAGTCAGTGTAGGCTTGAAAGTGAACTGTAACGTTTGTTTTCTTGTATAGTCTTTCCAGCTGTCGCTTACGGGATTTCATTTGGTGAAGCTCGGGGGTGTACCAGAGAGCAGAATGAGTGAATGTGACTGTCTTGGATTTAAGGGAAATTAAATGGTCTAGACCGGAGGAGAGGGTGTGATTGTAGTAATTGATGAGAACAGTGGTGTTATCGGATGATGGAGTGGGGGAGGCAGATAAGGTAGTGGACAGTGAAGCAGAGAATTCAGAAGGGGAAATGGATTTGATTTGTTTCTGAAGGTAATTGTCCATTTCTCCTTCGGCGTTGGAGTGGGGAGGACAATGTCCATAATTATTGCAAAGGTGATCTGAGATGTGGAGATTGAGACTGGATAAGTTTGGGATTGAGAGACCAGAGGAGCAGACCAGATCCAGAATGTGTCCACGGTCGTGGGTGGGGAAGTTGACAGGTGGAGTGAGGCTGAGGGATTGTAGCAGGTCAAGGAAGTCGCTGGCACATTTACAAATGGTGTTGTCAATGTGAAGGTTGAAATTTCGAGGAGGAGGACAGAGGGTGATATGGCAGATAACTGGGTGATTAAGTGGGACAAGTCAGAAAGAAATGGGGGGTAGGGTTTGGGGTGGCAGTTGATGATGTTGATGATCAAGGCAGTTGGACTGGAGAGTTTAAAGGCAAAGTGTTTGAATTAGTGAGCAGGAGGAATGGTGATGGGGATGATGTTAAAATCCTTCTTAAAAAGAGCAGCAACACCACCACCCCACCCCTCAGGATGTGATTGTTCCATATACGAGTATCGTGTGGGAGTGGTTTGGTTGTAGTGTAAATTAGTCCAGTGGTTTATGCCAGGTTTCAGTTAGACAGCTGATATCTAAATTACTTACACGGCCAGGCTACAACTGGAGCCAACAGCGGTGAATGAATGGGTAGAAGGATATCCAGTATAGGAGTCGGTAGAGAAACCCTCGGGATGCCCCAGCCGCTTTGGTGACTCTAGATAACCTTGAGCCAATCGCTGGCACTCGTGGCGGCGACATCTCATTCAAAAGTCTGCCCTATCAACTTTCGATGATACTTTCTGTGCCTACCATGGTGACCACGGGTAACCGGGAATCAGGGTTCGATTCCGGAGAGGGAGCCTGAGAAACAGCTACCACACCCAAGGAAGGCAGCAGGCGCGCAAATTACCCACTCCCGACTCAGGGAGGTAGTGACAAAAAATAACAATACAGGACTCTTTCGAGGCCCTGTAATTGGAATGAGTACACTTTAAATCCTTTAACGAGGATCAATTGGAGGGCAAGTCTGGTGCCAGCAGCCGCGGTAATCCATTTTCAGGGCTAGTTGATTCGGCAGGTGAGTTGTTACACACTCCTTAGCGAATTCCGACTTCCATGGCCACCGTCCTGCTGTCTATATCGACCAACACCTTTTCTGGGGTCTGATGAGCGTCAGCATTGGGCACCTTAACCCGCCATTCGGTTTGTCCCGCAGCGCCAGTTCTGCTTACCAAAATTGGCCCACTAGGTGACTCGCATTCCACGCCCAGCTCCAAGCCAGCGAGCTGGGCTTCATACCTATTTAAAGTTTGAGAATAGGTTGAGATCGTTTCGGCCCCAAGACCTCTAATCATTCGCTTGCCACGGAGCCGAGATCGGGCCCGCTAAGGTGGGATCTGTACAATAAGTTTCAGTTCGGTTTTGTTCTCTTCAGATGGAGGTTTTGGTAAAAGATGTCCGTAAGAGGGAAGGCAGCAGGGTCCGCCGATGATGTTACAAACCACTGGGTTTGAATTAATTACTGTTTTTAAGTAGTTTTACTTTCATTCACTGGGAGGTTCTTGATTTAGCATTAAGTTTTAACTCTAAAATCAATCAGAGGCAAAACACACAAAAACAAACTCATTCAGAAGTTGGCACTTGACTTCCATTGATCCCTTTTACTTTGCAGTTCACTTTTTTTTACTTTAATATAAGCTTGCCAACTGAGGGGATTGATTGCTAGTTAATGTGATGTCATGTGTGTGTGTGTGTGTGTGTGTGTGTGTGTGTGTGTGTGTGTGTGTGTGTGTGTGTGTGTGTGTGTGTGTGTGTGTGTGTGTGTGTGTACGTGTACGTGTACGTGTGTCCAACAGTGAAGCAGGTATTTCAGCTGCGAGCACACATGTACCAGGCCCGCAGTCTCTTTGCTGCTGACAGCAGTGGCCTTTCAGATCCTTTCGCTCGGGTCTTCTTCTCCACACACAGCCAGGTTACTGAGGTAAGACCATGTATGTGTGTGTATGTATATGACTGTTGGATTGAAGAACGAACTTAACTGAGACCAAGTCATGACCAAGACCAGAATGCATCGAAACTGAAACAAGAATAAGATTTTGAAGGGGCTGAGACCTAGTCAAGACCAAGACAAGACACAAATACAATAAAATGCAGAACATGCAAACTTATTAATATTTCACCTCTTTTATTGCCATACCGTACATACAGTATGTGTGTATGCATAAGTGAACCGCAAAACTCAGAGGTTATGCTGCATTCACATGGAATCAGAAGGGTGGTAGACAGCAAATCGCTTATCATTTTTAGTGGACGAGAGCAGGACGATAAAACTAAGTGAGGCCGGCGGAGAATATCAGCAACGTCACTGGTAGACAGCATTGCCGCACAAAGTTAAAATATGTTGACTTTTTGCCATCCTCTGCTACATGATGTTACGTAGCTCCTTCACACAAGGTGAAACCATTTGCAATCTCGACATTTACTGGACATTACTAGAAAATGACATAATATATTTTATTTCACTCTGTAAACAAAACTGCCTCACTATCATAACATCTCATCATGTAAGTTTTGTGCCATTCCATCGGACAGTTTTTTTTTTTTTTTCCCATGCTGTCCAGACGGTGTTGTCCGTCTGCTGTCTACCACCTACCCGATTCCATGTGAATGCATCAGAAGCAGCTGAAATCAGCCAAACCATCTTATTCAACTCTCCCTTTTTGCACAGGCAAAAAGTGATATCCCTGCAGTTAAAGTCTTGACCGATTTTGACAAAAACTCCAGAATCCGAGACAAGAGACCGAGACAAGACAGAGCAAAAATGCAGCATGTTTAAGGCAAGACTTAAATCGGGGTATTGAGACTGGTCTCCAGACTAAGACTAATCTTAAGTCCTACAACACTGCTGTATGCATTTAATTGTGTGTGTGTGTGTGTGGTTTATGAGTGTTTGTATTGACTATGTGTAAACTGATTTGATATGTGTGTGCTGCAGGTCCTGAGTGAGACTCTTTGCCCCACATGGGATCAGCTGCTGGTGTTTGACAATGTGGAGCTGTTTGGGGAAGCCAGTGAGCTGAGAGACGACCCTCCAATCATTGTGGTTGAAATCTTTGACCAGGACACTGTGGTAGGACTTCACTCTATGAGAATGAATATATGCATCATAGAGTGACTCTTAACGCTTGTTAAAGAAATTAAAAGCATTTAGTTTACTTCTAATAAATCTAAAGTGCTTCGCTTCTCCCTCCTCCATGTTCTGACCGTCTGCCCACACTTGTTTCACTCCACCCTGTCCTTCACCTGACCTCTGGCCTCGCTCACGCTGTGCTGGTGAAATAGAGTGTGAAACCATCAGTACTTTAGACACTGTGTGAATTAGCAGTTCTGATAGGTGTTAGCTGATGTAGCATGAATTGTTTGGTTCATCTGGTTGATGAGCTCTGGAAAGGTTTTGGAAATAGTTGCATGCACCTTCCTCTATTTCCCCTCTCTCTGTAACAGCAGTTGCTGCGGGAGTATTACTGATTGTAGTAATAGCAGCAGTTCTGCAATATAAACAGTCTACCTCCCAGTACGCAACCACAAAAAAAGAATGTAGATATATATTTAGTGAGTACACCTGTTTTTGTCTTTTGTACTGTAATCATTAGTCAGGATGTTTGTGTTATATATGACTTGAGTTTTTGATGTTTAAAAGCTCTCCTCCTCAAATTCCACATTTTTCTAACCCTCCACCTCTTTGACAAATACTGACACCAAGTGGTATTCGTGGTAACTGCACCTCCTGCATGTGTGTCTTACTCACTCCCCATGTTCCCTGACTGTCTCCACTGCCTGTTGTCACAATGTGGTGTTCAGGGTAAGGCAGAGTTCATAGGTCGGACGTTCGCAAAACCCACCATCAAGATGTGCGATGAGCACTACGGCCCCCCAAGATTCCCGCCGCAGCTGGAGTACTACCAGATTTACAGAGGGAACTGCACGGCTGGGGAGCTGCTGGCTGCCTTTGAGCTGCTACAGGTAAAATATGCAGGAACACACATACATAAACACACAATAAATAAATAAATGCTTTAACATATGCATGCACACATATACAACTTAATAGATCACCTCCTTTCAAGATTGCATGTCACTGCTGCACAGTTCATTTTGTTATTTATATTAAAGAATAACGGGAGAAATACAAAAGGGAGATTAAGAAAAAATTAAATGTGATTTGGTTACCCCAATGTTTTAGCAGTATTCTCTGTCACCACTTTTGTTGGCACCATATTTGTTAGCCTGTTATCACCACCAGCTGTAGAAAAGTGGGAAATCACTGGCAGGAATTTGTATCAGCTTTCTCACATGATACACACAAAACACACTTCTCTGGTTTTATTTTAGCAAAATGTGGATGGAAACCAAGCCCACATCCATGTCAGCCTTCAATTTTAAAAGGCGATCACTGATGACATGTAACCAGTCAGGTAGTGCTGTGGACAGGATATTGAGCGAGGCTACAGAGTGGACTGCAGACAAACAGAACCAGCAGTATCAGAGCCAATGTAGCGCATTTTACAATTAATTTATTTTATTAGCTATCGGATTAAACGAAGATTGATTCAGATACGTTTCAGAATATTGTGACCAATAACCGGCTGATAATCAGTGGATCCTTAGAAGTGGTCAAAATTTCAGGAAGTTACCTTTAATAATGTGGAGCATGCACCAAAGATCATGGAAACAACAGCAAGATAAAGGGGCTTCTTCCTCTCAAATACATATCCTGAACATGTCTCCATGTTTTGCTCTTTGCCTGTTTTCACAGTCTGTTTTCTTTAATCACCTCACCTGCATCATCACGAACTCTTTTTACTTATTATAATGCATTTCTTCTTGCCTTTTACTCCTTAAAATACTTGTATCTCCATTTTCTCCATGTTTTTTCCTCTGCTACCATGGTGTATTATCTCCTTCCTCCTGTGAAATCTCCATTTTCTCTTTCCTGTGCCGCCTCCTGCTGCCGACAGATACCTTTCAATTCGGAGGAGATTAGGCGTGCTCTGATCGCTGTCCATAACTTTGCCGTTCCTCAAATAAAGGTGCTCTTTTCTTGCATTCTCTCTTTTCATCCCACTTTGTGTTTTTCTTTGTTTATTCTGTTGTCGGTGTTTGTAATGCAATAACTGCAATTTATCTCTACTAACATGAATTTAATCTCTACCTTCCCCGCTGTAGAAAGTTGTTACACCAAGAAAAGAAAGAATTTATACAAATACTAGGACTGTAGGAAATAAATTTGGTTTGGTGCTTAATACTGTATCACAACACAGAAATTCCAGAAAAATTATGTTAGTCTCGTGTTTACTTCCCCTCTCTCCTCCTTTATTAGATTGGTCAAGGAGGGAAAGCTGATCTTCCTCCCCTTGAAGGGCCAACAGACTCGGAGCGTGGCCCCATCCTGCCTGTGCCGCTGGGCATTCGACCTGTCCTGAGTCGCTACCGCATAGAGGTGAGATTTTAACCACTAGCTCTGTTTTTGGGCTGAAAAATCCCTCCTCTCCTAATGCTGTTATTTCCTCTGGTTCAGGTTTTGTTCTGGGGCTTAAGGGACCTGAAGAGGATTAACTTGGCTCAGGTGGATCGGCCCCGTGTGGACATAGAGTGTGCAGGTAGAGGTGTGCAGTCTGTCCTCATCCAGAACTACAAGAAAAACCCCAACTTCAGCACCCTGGTTAAATGGTTTGAGGTGGTACGTACAGCTATCCATTTGACCATTACAAAGTTGTTTCCTAGATATTATATCCAGTTCCTTTCAATAAACATGAATCTTTACATTTTGGTTGAGTAGTCTTCAACTTTTTGCGAAACTTGCGACTTAAAATTGTGACTAATTGCAACAATAATGGAAGCCTTCTCTTCTTATGTCACACTTTCAGCTCACATAACCCTTAATTTTGTCCCCAGGACCTTCCAGAGAATGAGCTTCTTCACCCTCCTCTCAACATCCGGGTGGTGGACTGCCGGGCGTTTGGGCGTTACATCCTGGTGGGGTCTCATGCAGTCTCCAGCCTAAGACGCTTCATCTACAGCGCCCCAGACAAGACCTCCAACAACTGGGCCAGTGCAGGTACTAACACTCAAGTGAATGATTATTTTTAAATTATTGTGAGAAACTATATTTCTGTTAGCGAGGAGCCTATTAGCTGCGGGATTTGAGTGTGTACTGTTTGCTCGGATGACAACTTTAAGCTGAATCGAGTCAGCAGTCAATAAGTTGAAAATAAAATTAATTCAGTAAAATGATCAAGACATGAGAAGATTTTTTAACTTTCTTTTCACCACTGTTGTGCCTCCTTTTCTTGCATTTGTTTGTGAGAAACACATATTGAATAGTTAATGAGGGGCCTGTTAAACTTTTTTGAGGAGCCATGTTTTGCTGTTGCTAGCTTTGAAAAACTAGCAATATTAAGATGCATATTCAGAATTTCTGATCAGCAGCTTTGTCTTTGGCTTACCTCCTACTTGTATGTATTCTTGTGCAGGTTTTATTTTATTGTATTTTATAGCTTAAGCCCAAGAGTTGTAGAATTCTTGACCCCTAGAGTATTGTGTGTCTCTACAATGATAATTGTATTATTGTTTTCCAGTGCATCAAGCCATTAAGAGAGGAAGTCTTACATTGGAAAGGCATTTTATTTATACGTTTTACACTCAGACTGACTGTGTAATCTTCAAATGTGTCAAATATAAACAGCAACAAGTAGCAAATTTGAAAACATGTAGAGGTCATTCTTCCTGTTCACTTTTCCATGTCAGTTCTGTGTTTCCTTTATTTCTTTAAAAAAAACCTGAATGTGCTTACCAAACATGGGTGAAACATTTTTTTCAAATAATTTTTAGACTTTGTTTTAACCTTTTCAAATTGCCAGTTGGCTGAGGTGCCTGAACGGTTTAGACAATGGCAGAATATCTGAATCAAGAAAGGTTAAAACAAATTTTAAGAATTGTATAAAATACTTCAGAGTCAGCTCTCTGGTACACCGTATGGGCAAAGTTCATTTCCAAATCTAAAAAACATATTTTTTCTTCTTACGTAGTGCTAGTTATCAGTCTAGATAGTTTTCTGTGAGTTGCTGAGTGTTGGAGATATCAGCCATAGAGATATCTGCCTTCTCTCCAATATAATGAAACTAGGTCTCACTCGGCTTGTGTTGCTCAAAACACCCAAAAAATGCATTTCAGAAAACTCAAAAGCAACGTTACCCTCCAGAAATCATGATCCCATCACTCAAGACAATCCACAGACCTTGTTGTGAACAGTTTCATGTAAGCACTAAGTATTTTCTGAACTACATCCACCAATGGTTTCACCACATAGAAGGAAGTGTGAGTCTGTTACTCACTCACCTAGCATCACTGAGCCAAGGAGGACACTATTAATTTCACGCTGTCATGAGCACGTGTTTCTCGTCCATGAGCAGATGCATGCTTCCTCTCCGGCGGTGATGCGGTTGGTAGGTGTAGTAAAAATAGTTTCTACAGGAAACCGCTTACAGCAAGGGCTGTGGATTATCTTGAGTAACTTGGTCATGATTTCAGGAGAGAGACATTGCTGTTGAGTTTTTCAAATGTATGTTATTGGCGCTTTGAGCATTTCAGCACTCTACAACACACACTAAAACAATCTAGACTGATGAATATTTATACAGATAAGATGAAGAATATGTATTTTTTATTTGGGGTCAACTGTCCCTTGAAGGATGAACGTTTATTCTTTATTAATTTCGCTGATTTCTCTGCTTGCTTTCTGCCCTTACCAACTTTTCTTGCCCGTGTCCTCCTTCCATCTGTTATCTTTTTTTCCTCTCTCGCATGTCCTTGGCTGTCCTGTCCCGCCGCCTGCTGTCTTTGTCCTTTGGCCTCACTCCAGCTAAGCTAATGAATGGCTACATGGTCCTTACCAATGGCGGCTCCCAGCCTCGCTCCTCACCCAGCCTTTCTTCCCGCACCCTCTCTCGCCCCGCAGGTGACATCATCGTCAACATGGACGCGGAGCCTCCGGTCCGAAAGATGGACACGGTTGTCAAGTTAGAGGCTGTAAGCTTTTCTTGAGTTCACGCACTGTGGAACATTGCCTTCTTATTTCTATTGTACAAAGTGTGTGTTTATATATGTAAATAGTAGCACCGCTTTATGTCCTGCCCTTTTTACCTGCCTCTGGTCATGTGTCGTTCCTACCTGCATCATCCATTGTGTCTATTAACCCTTGTGTTGTTTTATGTAACGCCCCCTATCATAGACGTCTGACGCTGTTGTAAAAGTTGACATGGTAAGTAATAGCTCCTTTAGAAATTCGTCGAAGTTAACCGTTGCCTAATTGTGAGTAAAAACTGAGCTACTGTGAATCACTTTGAGTGTTTCAACTGTTTCAACAGACTGAGGAAGAGAGTGACAAAGACAAAAAGAAGAAGAAAAAGAAAAAGAAAGGAGGAGGAGGGGAGGATGAGGATGAGACAGATGAGAGAGTGCTGGACTGGTGGTCCAAATATTTTGCTTCAATAGAGACCCTGAAGGAGGTTTGTCTATTCTTTTATGGTCTGTTTTATTCACATCTGCATGTTTTTGCATACATGAAGTCCTGACAACATAATTTACCTGGTTCTGCAGACTCTCAGAGCGCAGGAGGTGGCTCAGGCAGAGGCGGAGGAGAGAGAGGACCTGGAGATAGCTGCAGAGGCAGCAGGTATTGAACACCGCTAAAACAGTCGGGCTCACTGCCAGTGCACCAAATGTCTGCTGCTTTGATTTCTTTTAAAGGGAAAGGTCACAAATATTGGATTTAAAGTTGAAGACATACTCTAGACTATTTTTACTTAGTTTTTCTTGGATTTTGTAAAGAAAAATTCTCAGTCGTTTATTTATTTTGAGTTGATAGCCTTCAGGAAGTTTATTTTCACTTATTTTTTTTAACTTTTCAAAGAGTAATTCCCAGTTTATGTCTTTTATCTTTGAGTTGATTGGCCCCAGGATTAAGAAAATGTAGTTTTGTTATTTTTACTTTATATATATATATATATTGTTTTACCTTTTTAAGAGTAATTCCCAGTAGTTGTTTTTTTCTAAATTTCTGAGTTAATAGCCCTCAGCATTAAGAAATGGCAGTTCTGTACTGCCTAAAATGGCAGGAAAAAATCTGTTCTGATTGATACTTCATGCGAAGGAATTTAATATGGCTGAGTCTGAAATCACTCACTATTTACTATAAAGTGCACTATATTTACCATCTTTCATTTGAAGTTAATGTCACAGTGGAATTCATATAGTGTTGTTAAATATAACAACAATAGAAAAAAAGTGGTGTTCTCGACCTGTTCACTGAAGCTGTGTCCCAAATCCAAACAACATACTAATCCTTAACATGTACTCAATGTTAGTCACCCTCGTATACAGTTTTAATGGTTAGTATACAAAAATATCAACATACTTTACAATTTTATATTAAAAGGAAATGTAGAGCATTGCCTCCTTACGTGTGTGAGTTGTATGTGCAGTTTTACTACCCCCTACAATTAAGTTATTTATTTATTTTTTGTAGTTTTGAGCAGGCTCTGAGGAACGCTACTTTGCCTTCCTTCCTGTTTTTCCTGGTTGCCACTTGTGGTATTACAGCAAAAAATATCCACTGCGGCCCCAAAAACATTTTCTCCATGAATGTCTGACCTCACAAATGCTCTTTTGGATGAATGGGCAAAAATCCCACAGACACACTTCAAAATCTCTTAGAAAGCCTTTCCAGAGTGGAAGCTGTTATAGCTGCAAAGGGGGGACCAAATCCATGATTATGCCTATGGATTTAGAATGGGATGTCATAAAAGCTCGTGTAGGTGTGATGTGTAGATGGCCCAATACTTTTGTCCATACAGTGTACTTTCTGGTAACAGTCCCACAATGCTAAGTGTCAAAATTTTTTGGCAAAAACAACAGCTGTCAGTAATGACCTAAAATGCTGATAATTCAAAAATGTCCAAAATCTTAATTCACTTACTCACTGTAAACTATAGAGTGATAAATATAAAGCTAGTGGTGAGTGAGTGAACGGAGGAGTGATTTCCGACACAGTTTTTCTGAGATTTGCGCTCTACCAAAAGTGTGCAGAAGCATCGCTATGTGCTTCCTGCTTTGGTCTCTTTGCTCTCAAGGATTTATCCACCCATGCTCATCCATGAACATGAGTTGAACATCACCATATTCATAATCATTTCCTACATCAGCATGACCTCCCAGCTCTGTAGTACAAATGAAAGCTGGCTGATGCAGTCTCACTGAATTAACCTACATCTACACCAACGTGCATTATGACATAAATTATGTACTGTTAGACTGCAATCCATGCAGCATAAAACCTCTTTGAAGGTGTAGCATGAGAGGATATATTGTCAACTTCAGAATCGAATTTTTAATATAAACTGTAAACAGTAAAGATGGTGTTTGTGACATAGTTGTAAAATTTAAACTACATTTCCCGTGAACCCCAGTAGCCTTCTCACTGATCATCATTTTTTCTGAGAACTGTAAAATAAAAATGACAGTCATGTAATTTGATTCATTTATTAACATGCATTAATGTACCATATGATACTTTTAAAGAATATGCTCCTATACCTACCAAAATGTTTTTGCTTTCCTCCTGGAAGATTAACTTAACACTGGGCTGACAGGGCAGTGGTTGCTGTCCTCACTAAGCATTACTGATGTGTTTAGTTGGTCATAAGTTAACTTTTTTGCACCTGTAACCACACCGAACAGTGATGTCACAGGGTCCTGGAGTGCACCTGTCTATCACTGCAGCAAGGTGAGAAGTGTCCAAAAACAAGACTTTCAGGTGAAGTTAAGTTACCCTTCTGAATATATTAATTACACATTTTGGAAAGGTTTTTATTCTTGAAGTGACTTTTCCAGCATACAGGAACATTGGACTACATTTACAACATGAATTCAGGGGAACTCCCGTGATAAACACATCTGTCAGCTTTCATGTTGCATGACACGTGTAGCGTGCCACCCCTCTTCATGACTCCAACCCTACTTTGTCCATATCCACCTCCACTCACCCCTCCAATCAGATATGAAACCTGATGACCTTCTTCTGAAAGGCTCCAAGACAAAGGAGAAGAGCAAAGAGAAGAAGAGCAACAAGGACAAGAAGAAGGGTCTGGCTGCAGAGGGCTCTGAGAAACGACCTGTTAAAGCAAAAGTGGACGAGTTGATGGTCAGTATGTCATTCTGTCATTCACACCAACAAACAATAAAACACAGATACAAACACTATGTTTGTTCACGATGTTTGTTGACTTATGCAGGTCTACAACAAGGAGCTGGAAAGTGAGTTCGGCAACTTTGAGGACTGGCTGCACACTTTCAACTTGTACCGAGGAAAGGCCGGAGATGATGACGAACACGCTCTGGATGACGACAGGATTGTCGGCAGATTCAAGGTGGGAAAACACTCAGTAAAAGCAAGTATGTCCTAGCCAACTGGTAACTTCCGAATGCTGTAAAATGACGCCATAAAACCCACTTTTATAGACTTGCTTTTATGTGATGTCGTCTATTTTGATTTATCTATTTTAGTTTGTCTTTTAAGTTATTGTTTTATTCTGTCGATCGTCTTTAATTCTGTTATTAGTACTATTATTGCTGTGTTTACTGCTTATATTCTCTGAATTTCATTTACTCTCATTGGTATGGGTTTTTGTTGTTATTTTTGTTTTTCAATTGTTTCTGTAGTTAATTCTACTTTAAATTTTGTCTGGCCTTAGTTTGACATTATTGTTATGTTGCCTTTGTAAGAAACCCTTCTGAATAATGAAGCAGAGGTTAACCTGTTCTTTTTTCTGTCACCCAGGGATCCTTATGTATGTACAAGCTACCTCTGTCTGAGGAGATCACGAGAGAGGCAGGATTTGATCCTAACATGGGCATGTTCCAGAGTATTCCACATAACGATCCAATCAACGTCCTTGTCCGTGTGTATGTGGTCAGGGTGAGTGACCTTCTAAAAATAAAACACTGTACTTCATACCTGTAAACACTGGGTTGTGAAAAAGAGGGACATTTTCTGGGGTATCGGATGGCCTACTTGCAACATCCCCGACCCCAAATAACCCTACATCACAAATTAATACAATAAATACATAGATGTAAACTAAATGACTTATAATGAGCCTTAAATCTGCAGCTCACATTAAAATGTACTAAGATTTACATCACAAAGTGGCGCTTCCTCGAATGTGAGCTTAAACGTGTGCAGTGACAAGTGATGCACAGCACGTCAGGTGGGGTCCTTAGGGTTGGGTTGCCAGGCACCACAATACATATCCTACAGTCTGGATGTATCACCGAAACCATGAAACACGCATCTGAGTCATATCAGCATGAAATCAAGAGATGGTGGGAGAAATTACCAGTTGGGGGCAGGGCACGAGAAAGGGTTCAAAATATGGAGACTCTCGTGTAAATGTTGGCAGGTATGATAAAGCAGTTCAAAACGCAACACATCATAATGAACATTAACAGATAAATACTGTTTCTGATTTTATTTAATTGTTTTCCTCGACCTCAGGCTACAGATCTTCATCCTGCTGATATCAATGGGAAGGCTGATCCGTACGTTGTCATCAAGCTGGGCAAGTCAGAGGTCAAGGACAAAGAGAACTACATCTCCAAACAGCTCAATCCTGTATTTGGGAAGTAAGTTGAGAGACAGCTACTCCTCATGTTTCCCTTCTGCATCGGGGCTGGTTCTGGGTCAGTTTCTGATCTAGAACCAGTTCTTTGTGTTTCGACAGCCAAAGAACTGGCCCGAGGCCAGAAGAACCGCTTCCAGGCAGGTACCAACACTTTGCTGGGCCAAATGAAAGACCTGCTTACATCAGGGGCTTGGGCTGGGGTTATCATGACCGACCAAAACACAGTGGCAGTTTGGCTGTTACTAAAAATGTCCTGTGCAGCAATATTCTGAACAAGTCTGAATCCCTCTTCACATTTACTTTCAATTCTTAATTCTTCTGAACGTATTCTGTTCATCCTCCACTTGTCTGCGCTCAGATCATTTGACATCGAGGCCACGTTCCCCATGGAGTCCATGCTAACTGTGTCTGTTTACGACTGGGACCTGGTTGGCACTGATGACCTGATTGGGGAGACAAAGATTGACTTGGAGAATCGTTTTTACAGCAAATACAGAGCCACCTGCGGCATTTCATCCAACTATTCTGTGTGAGTATCCATTTGTACAATCCTTTACATGTTTGAGTTATTGGTTTAGTTTCACTATACATAACCACACACCTGTCTTAATTTTCATTTCAAAAGCTCCAATTTTGTCCTCAGTTTGACTGAATTTAGTACTCTTAATATATATACTGAAGCAGTTCAGTTACCTCTTTGTTATCTGTTGATGGAAGCCATGGATATAATGTTTGGCGGGACCCGATGAAGCCAAGTCAGATCCTGGCGAAACTCTGTAAGGACTGCAAGATTGATGGACCTCATTATGGGCCGGGGGGCAAAGTCAAGGTGGCTAATCGAATCTTCCTGGGACATACAGAGATCGAAGATGAAAATGGTATGGCTGCATTTTTCTCCTAAAACTGAGACCTTGTCAGTCTGCAAAGCATTGTGCATCACTTGTTTAAACCAATACCAGTATAATATGATATACAAGTGATCACACAAGTAGTCTCTGATTTCAAGAGTTATTTTACAAGATTTTAATCGTAATGTGTTTTTGGTTTTTGTTACAGAGATATTTCTTTATTTTTCCCTTTTTTGTTGTTATTCTTTCATGTTCTTGATGTTTTCTTACATAAACAGACTTGTGCACATTAAGCTTTTGACTTTTGTCAGAGATTTCAACTACATTTGGTCTTCTACTGAGGATATGTTATCACCTATAAACCAGCCAACCCAGTTGAGAAGTAATCTGATCAAATCTGGATCAGGACGATCCAGTCCAGTGTTGGTTTGAGAAAAAAAAATACAGTTCAAAGTAAAATGCATTATTTGATGGATTGGCAAAACATGGGATCTCTAAATCTGGATTGTGGTTCTGATCCAGATAAAAAAAAATTTTTAACGAGGCCCAGATACCAGCAATCTTATGAAATTATCGCATTTGCCTTTTTTTTTATCTGTGTGTTATTCAACCTTTTTTTGTGTGAATATGCCAGGTCTGAAGAAGCAGACTGAGGAGCATTTGGCTCTGACGGTGTTGAATCACTGGGAGGAGATCCCGAGGGTTGGCTGGAAGCTCGTCCCTGAACACGTGGAGACCAGACCGCTGCTGAACCCCGACAAACCCGGCATCGAACAGGTAGGAAAGACCCACACCTGTCTGGAGTCATGGAACAGATATTAAATTACAGTCATACATGATTTTTTTCTCTGTGTATTTAAAGGGCCGTATTGAGATGTGGGTTGACATGTTTCCTATGGACATGCCTGCCCCTGGACCTGCGATTGACATATCACCACGGAAACCAAAGAGGTAGGCTCTGGCTGGAGGGAATACGACAAACATCACAATGATTATGTCTTTTTTTAATTATGAAAAACTGTAAGTTCAAGATTTAATCGGTAGCACATTTCTTAATAGCATTCAAAGTGTCTAAAATTTTTCAGTTCTTCCAACAGAATACGTATTTTTATCCCCAAGTTAAATTATGGTGAGTCTGTTTGAGTAGTTAGAGCTCCGTTTATTGTCAAATATAAGTCCAACTGTGTGTTCCTTCCTCCCCCCCTTACCAGATATGAGCTCAGGGTGATTATTTGGAATACAGACGAAGTAATACTGGAGGACGATGATTACTTCACTGGGGAAAAGTCCAGTGACATATTTGTCAGGGGGTAGGTACAGCGGGACGCGGCGACCAAGCCTCATCCCGTGGATGTGAGCTGTGTGTGGATTTTTTTTTTTTTGCAGTTAACCATTTTTTGTTTTGTTTCCATTTTTATCTGTGTGCGTTTTTGTGTTGTTTGTCTTTGTGTTTGTGGTGTGTCTCCCTGTCTGTCGTCCTCTCTCTCTCCTCTGGTCAATGCTCTGCTGCTGTCTAGCTTTGAGCTTCGTGTTGTTATTTGGAACACTGATGACGTAATTCTAGAGGACGATGCTTTCATGACAGGAGAGAAGATGTCTGACATCTATGTCAGGGGGTAAACACACGATTCCATCGCATGGCTCGTACAACTACCTCCCTTCCTTCCTCCTGAAGCTCTGGAGTCATTTCTTTTCCCCCTTTCCAACTCTCCATCCAGCACGTGACCTCGCTTGTCTTTTACTCTCCAAATAGCACGCTGAAAACTAATACCAAATGAAAAATGAGTTTAGTCAGGATCAAACCACAGAAACAACTTTTTGAGTAATTACTTGCCAAAACAATCCACAGATATGCTGAGACTGAGTCACTGTTCGTGACCTTGGGAACTGTAGAAATCTTTTTGCACAGACATAAAGTCGCTCAAGTGCTTAGAGAAATGAAATGGCTATTTTGAACATCTACATTGTCGTGACTTTCCTCCCTGTTTTGGTTTGTTGAACTACTTTTTTCTTTTATTTTTGTTTAACTACATATTTTTGTTTGCTTTTTTCTTTATTTTGTTTTGTTTTCTGTCAAACTACTTTTATTTTATGAAATGACCGTTTTGCTTTTTCTCTATCAAACTGTTGTCTTATTTTGTAAAGAAGCCATTTCTCTTCTTTTTTGTCAACTACTATTTTC
This sequence comes from Plectropomus leopardus, assembly GCF_026936395.1. NCBI lineage: Eukaryota > Metazoa > Chordata > Actinopteri > Perciformes > Serranidae > Plectropomus > Plectropomus leopardus. The sequence goes on along the minus strand of NC_142191.1, from coordinate 15,463,519 downwards.
TTTTTGTTAAATGAATAGTTTTTCTTTTTCATCAAACTATTTTATTTTGTGGACTATTACCTTTTTTGTTGAACTACAATTTTCTTTTAAATTATTTTATTTTTTGGTAACTATCATTTTGATTTTTGTCACGTTATTATCCTTTTTGTTAAACTTCTGTTCTCTTTTTGTTTTTTGTTTAAAATATTAGTTTTATTTTGTTGAATTACAAATTTGTTCTATTTTTGTCAAACTACCATTTTCTTAATTATTCAACTGTGATTTTGTCAACTACCTTTTTCTTTTATTTTGCTAGACTACCATTTCCTCTCTGTAAACCTATTTTATTTTGTTCAACTACCATTTTCTTTTCTTGTCAAGCTATTGTTTGAACATTTTGTTTTGTTTTACATATTACCATTTCTTTAATTTTGGTAAACTACCTTTTAAACAAAAAAAATTCCGAGGTCAAGATTAAACTGTTAACATTCATCTGTCATTATGATGATGATGATGATGATGATGATGATGATGATGGATTAAGGTTTGTGGTTTGGTCCTGTTTCTTAGATTTTACTTTAACTTACTTTACGTAAAGACTTTCGAGATATTTGTAATTTTAATTTTAAGGTATTTGGAGGCTCTTGCATGTATTGAAGTGAAGAATAAGCATGACGGTACGACAGAGCTCCAATGTTTTTGATAACATTGTCATGTTGCAGATTGGTCCCAACACCGGACCTTTTCATGGCAGACATTTTGACTTGTAGGTGCAGTTACATTAGCCTTCCATCCAGTGAAGTTACTTTACTCCGAAGCCCCCAAAAAATCACAAGGAATGCATGCCTGAATTCATTTAAGTGAGTGGAAGACAGCGATAACTCACAGGATGGAAGTGAAATGTGACCATAAACCTATGAGAGAAATAGCACTGGTGTAACTCTTAACATTAATAATGTCTCATTACATTAAGTGTCCCAGTGCACTATGGCAGTACAGCATGCACTACAACCCCAGCTCCTCTGAACTAAATGCAATGCAGCCATTATTAATGAATTTAATTGTGCTTTTCTTGTGGCTACATGTAAAATTTCTACAATGAAAAGGGTCTTTTTGATATTTTACTCCTGTTAAAAGATATTAATGTCAGTGTTTTGCGGCGCCTCCTCATTCCCGCATCTCTTAACCAAACTCACTTTTCCCTCAGCTGACTTGGCGTCACCTGTGGGTGTGTCACCTCAGGACTGCACTGTAACAAACAGCGTGCCATCCTCAAACAACTCTAAATACTTGGAGGATGATAAAACTAGTTTAAAAATCAAGATCTTTATTCAGTGCTGACACAACTGTCTGCACTGACCATAAAGACAGGAGGATGGGGTTGTTGCAGATGGATCCAGTGTTGTGATACAGTTATGCTTCATATGTTGCGTCACATGAGATCAGTAATGTTTTAATGACATTTTTACCCAAGCCAAACCCCAGTGCTTTTCCACCTTAACCCCAGCCTAATTTATACCAGTGCATCTCAGTTACCAAATCCTAGCACATTCCCTGACATTTTTCCACTTTTCACTGAGATGTTTTAAGGTGAAAGTCCTTTGTCAGCATACTTTTTCATGTTTTTTATATTTTTTTGAGAACTGAGAGTGCAGCTTCCCTCCTGCTCCTCCTCACTAATGAAGCCAGTCTCACTCTACTGTTGATGAAAGAGCTCCAGCCAGCACAGACTGTCCTCATAGCCTTTGATCCTCTGCTGTCTGCATCCAGACACTAAAGATGAAAGATTTTTTTAAGGACAGTTTCACTAATGGCATTTTTGCAAGCTTTATGTATGCATGGCTTTGAAAAATAGTGTGAAACTCCAACATCAAATCAGATTTTATGTATCGTTTCGATTGATTTTCGATTTGTTTCGATTGAATGGGAAGGATCAGTACTTGGCCAGATCAATGCAATTTTTAATTGATCGGGATCAGTTATTTTGAGCATGAGCCCAACCTGATACTTTGTTTGCATCCACTGTCACACAGGTGTCGTAAACTGAGAGCACTACTTGCTGCAGATATTCAGGTTTTATTTTAATGCTGCTACTCCAATAGATAGAAACTGATATTTTTTTTTATTTTCAGCTTTAGCTGTAAAGTAGAACTGAAGTAGAATTGGAATTTTTATTTTACTGTAGTTTTACTATAGTAGTGTTATAAGCAGACGTGACCGATTTTTATTTGTTGTGACTGGGAATGTTAAAGTTAAACTGTAACACTACTCTGAAGTGGACTTGTGATTGTATAAGTCATTTATTGGTTCTGTTCTGTTTTGTGACAATGCTACACTAAGTGGATTCAAGTGCAATTCATGAAGACATACTTTAGTTTGTTTACTTTGTTATTTTTACTAAGTGGAATTGTGATAAGAGCCATATAAAAATGTTCTTAGTTTGTCAGTGTTGGTATTTTGTAGAAAAAAAAACATAAATTAAAAACCCCTAGGGACTGTTTGGATATAAACATAATTTCTTATAATCATAGCAGAGCTAATAAACTGTTGAGCATGTACACTGGATTGATTTCAATAACTTTAAAGTACTTTAAGTATGCACTGTGCAGCTGCATTATCCAGGTAAATACAAATATCAGATCTGGACTCGGTTTCGGCAGATACACAATATCATATGGGGGCAAAAGAACTTGATCGGGACATCCTTTGTATCGGTCACCAACATTTATCTGATTTGCTTTTGGGGAGCCACATTATGTGTTTTGATTTTGACCTAATAGCATCATCTCTCTTGTTGGCAGATTGGTACATTGAACATGTCCTATGCTCCTTTTAAATCAACCAAATCAATACTCAGTTACTAACAGACAATTGCAATTTCCTACTTGTTAGACCTTAGAGGTGCATGACTGACAAAATCACTATGTCCACTTGTCTCAACCATGTTCCTGAAGGTTGACCTAACTCTGATCTCTGTGGTTCTTCCCATAGGTGGCTCAAAGGGCAGCAGGAGGACAAGCAGGACACAGATGTGCACTATCACTCTCTGACTGGTGAGGGCAACTTTAACTGGCGCTTCGTCTTCCCCTTCGATTACCTCATGGCTGAGGAGAAGATCGTCATCTCTAAGAAAGAGTCCATGTTCTCCTGGGATGAGACTGAATATAAGATCCCTCCTCGCCTCACGCTGCAGGTCTGGGACGCTGACCACTTCTCTGCGGATGACTTCCTGGGTGAGGAGCAAATGCAGAGCTTAAGATCTGATTAAAAAGAAATATATATATATATATCACTATCTTTATTGTCTCTGACTATCACCACACTCAGGTGCGATTGAGTTGGACCTAAACAGGTTCCCTCGTGGCGCCAAGACGGCCAAGCAGTGTTCCCTTGACATGATCCGAAATGAGCATGAGCTGCCGACCATTTCCATCTTCAAACAGAAAAGGGTCAAGGGCTGGTGGCCATTTGTAGCCCGGGATGAGAACGATGAGATGGAGCTAACGGTGAGTCAGTCGTTAAATACTGAGCATATCATGAGCAAAGTCACAGCTGCGCCACACATGAAATCATTTTCTTGAAAATCTCTTCATGTATCACTTTTAAACAGCGGTTAGAAAGCCGCCCTCGACAGAGTAAAACCTGAAATCTAACAGAATAAAGAACAATATGACCATCTTCCAAAACATTGATTGGACAGAGTAGCTTAAGTTACATCACACACAGAGGTAGCGTGATTTCATTATCTGCTCAGGTCCCCATCAGTCTACTTTATCTTTATATAGAAAATAGTTATTTGCTGCTGTATTAATGTTCTGAATGTCTTATACAGCCCCTTTAAAGCAAGACAATAAAATAATGAAGTACAGAGTTTAAACACTTAGAATCTTTTCTTAACAAATGTTTTTTTTTTGACTATCATCAATACCTAATATCTGGAGCCAGTGCAGCCGTGGCCTGAGGTTTGGGTTGTCGGTCTGTCTCTCTGTCCATCTGTCTGATTCTTGTGACTGCGATATGAACGCCTTTAGGGAATTTCTTCAAATGTAACACAAATGTCCCCTTGGACTCAACAATGAGCTGATTAGATTTTGGTGGTCAAAGGTCAAAATTCAAGGTCACTGTTACCTCATCTGTCACATTCTTGTGAAACTGATATCACCTGATGTGATTTTAGTGGAAGAGAACAAAGACAGTAAAATTATATTTCTATAGGCCGGCAAAGATAATGGCAGACGGCACTGCTGTTTAAAAGGTTTTTTTTCATGCTACGGGTAGGAATGGACGTTAGGTAGCTCATTCACACAAGAAGAAAATGGGCAGTCTGGACAATAATTGGACATAACTAGAAAATTAGGAGAAATCATCACAAAATTATTTTGAATATATTTTGATCCATTCTTTGTAAACAATACAGCATCACAACAAATCGTCGCGCATGTTTTCTTTTTACCGGTGTGGCATTCCATCTGACGTCTATCATCTGCCTGATTTCATGTGAATGCAGCATTAATCTGTAAAGAGAGAGCATAGAATAGATCAAGTATTACTATGCTCAAAGCAGACTGATTTAAATGACATTTATTCATGCGTCATTGCAGGGTAAGGTAGAAGCTGAGCTTCATCTGGTGACAGCAGAGGAGGCGGAGAAAAGTCCTGTAGGTCTCGGACGAAATGAGCCTGATCCGCTGGAGAAACCAAAGTAAGATATTCAGACTACATGTAGAATCTAACGCTCACAAACACACACACACACTCTTGTTTCACTTATCAAATTTGAGGATGGTTGTGTGCGCAGACATGACCGTTTCTCAAATCTCCTCTTCAATAAAATCATTCTCGCAGTGCAAAACGCAATGAATCAAATATTACAAATCACAAATAATCAGGACCTAATATTTAATACAGATTTGGTCTTGTTTGACCCTGCACTGCTTTTTGCACTGTCAAAAGGCCACTGTTACACTTTCGCACTCGTTTCTCCTCCTATCATCTCTTCAACTGTCTCCCTCTGTCTCCCCCTTCCCCTCCTATGTGCGTGTGACTCCCCCTTTATCCCTGTTTTTGCCTCCATCTACATTCCTTCCTTCCTTCCTTCCTTCCTTCCTTCCTTCCCTCTGTCTACCTCCTTCCGGAAAGTCGCCCGGACACCAGTCTTATGTGGTTTCTGAGCCCTCTGAAGTCCATTCGTTACTTCATCTGGCACAACTACCGCTGGCTGATCCTCAAGGTCCTGGGCCTGTTACTGCTTCTGCTCATGCTGGGCCTCTTCCTCTACTCAATCCCCGGCTACCTGGTCAAGAAGATGCTGGGGGCCTGACGCGCTGGTAGCCCCCGCCCCCTCCTCGCTGTCTCTGCTTCTCTATATAACCCCTTCGCTTCCTGGACTCTGCTGCCCTTCCTGTAGTCGCTCCTGTCCTGTCCTGCTAAAACTGTGTCTTTGTTTCTTCTCTGTCTCTCCTCTGTTGCTTCAGCTGTAGATTAGTCTCTTTCTCTGCTATATCTCGTATCAATTTTTCTGCGTGACAAAGTGTCTTTTACCACCACATTCCATTAAACGTCTTATAACTGACCGACTGTAGAATTACAGGTATAGAAACATGCAGGGCTGCTTTTATAGTTTATGTCATAAAGGACACATGACAGAGATGGGAAAGATTCACATGTAAAGTAATTGCAAGTGTTAACTATCACGATCAGGCAGCCATGTTTGTCAGACTCTTCTGCATTGTTAAGAGATGTACAAGTTTAATGTAGCTTCTAAATCCAGAATTTTAGTTAAATTTAAATACAGTTATTGACAATGAAAAGTCATCAGAAGAAAATGTTTCCATTGTACGTTTCTGCAAACCACGAGTACTTGCGTATCATTTCAGTGTTTCTAAGGTTACATGGTATACGAGCTGACTTTGTTATCAGAAGGTGGAGTGGATGGTGGATAGATGCTGTGTCTCACCGCTTTTTAGCCACCAAACTTGGGTGTTTTGTAGCAACCCGTCACTTTTTTTTTTTTTTTTTACTGGAGATGGTGATGATTTACTGAGACATCACTATCATCAGTACCTAATATCACTATCCCTGATATTAGAGTGGGGGGGTTATAGTGGGAGGGAGGTTAAGAATTAGGTGAAGGTGGCGTGCGGGGAGATGGAGGAGTGAGTTAATGTAGGGTTAGGAGAGGCGAAGAAAGGGGAGAGAGAAACAGGAAGCGTCTGTTTTTTTTCCAAAAGACATGCCATGTTTCCTGCCAAGACACTGCCACAAAAAGCGATTTTTTTTCTTACCAAGACATTGCTGCATTTCCTGCTGGGATTGTGTCCCCCAAACGGTGGTTTTTGTGTCTGAACCTTACCATACGTTAACCATAGTGCTGTTGAAATATAGTGTCTTAACGTATCCACTACATAATTACGTCCAAATGTTAAGTAGCAGAAACATACAATGCCAACATTTATTCTGCCGACGGGGTTAAAAAGAGACATCAGTGGCTGTCTGGTTAAAGAAACAAGCGGCCCTGGAGAAACATCAGTGTTCAGAGCTGTTGGTCAACCATCCATCCATTTTTATCAGCATATTCACTGCATAAGTTTTATATTGCTGAGCTTTTACTCTGTGACGTGATTTTTTGGTCCTCTGACACTTAATATTGATACAAACATGAGCATGCTGCAGTGAAAAATAACTCAAATGCAACTAGCTGACTAGCCACTAACACCAGCCTTCTGTCTCTTTTATTCCTCCCATGTTTCATCCTGTTTCTCTCTCCCCTTTCTTCGCCTCTCCTAACCCTACATTACTCCTCCATCTCCCCGCACGCCACCTTCATCTAATTCTTAACCTCCCTCCCACTATAACCCCCCCACTCTAGTCGCCCAGACACCACCTTTCTGTGGTTCCTGAGCCCGCTGAAAGCCATCCGCTACCTGGTGTGCAACCGCTACAAGTGGCTGATCATCAAGATCGTGCTGGCCCTGCTGCTGCTCATCATGCTGGGCCTCTTCCTCTACAGCATGCCGGGCTACCTGGTCAAAAAGCTGCTGGGGGCCTGAGAGGCTGCTGGGAGGACAGGCAGGGATGGGGGTGGCCAGCCGGATAGATGGATGGATGAATGGGGGAGACACAGGGAGTAGATGCTGGTTTGTGAGCGCAAACTAGGAAAGTAAAATGAGTCTCACTTACAAGGAAAAGGGGATTGGGAGTCTGATTGCATTATTTCCTCCTCCCTTATCCATTCTGATCATCTCAATCAGCTCGCCACCTTCCCTCTGCAGAAAAAGGCAGAAACCACCCAAAATGACTTACGCCCCCCCCAATTCATGAGAAACACTAACAGGCTAATCATTTATCCGATCTGCAGCAAGCATAACAAATCTAACGCTCAGCATCTGGACTCCATCCTTGAACTGACTAAAAAGCAATCATTTGCTACAAAATATAACCCGTGATGTTCTTATTCCTTTCAAGCAATGTTACCTGACAATGAATGTTTCTTTATTCTGTATCTGTTTTTACAACTTTTACATTATTTATTTATTGAGTTAAGTCACAGTGTTGGGTTAGTGGCCACGCGATTGCACGGACATTCATTTCAAGTGATGCTATTATATCTTCCATGACTGCCACAATGTCAGCTGTTGATTTAAGTTAGGGAACAAATGAACAATATGTTAAGTAACATTTTGCTCTAACTCCCTTTTAAGTATTAATAAGTGCTATATAAATACTAAATGAAGGGTGTACTGTATAACACACTATAATGTGGATATACACAGAAATAAGGTAATTTTTAACTGTTTATTAGTGTACAAATTTTTAAAAAATTATAATTTCTCCAGTGACTAAACCTGTGTTTTATTATTTCTCATTTAAGATCTGTTAATACACCAGCCTCTGATTATGATTATCTACAGGAGGACTTTACGTTGTTGAAAAGAAAACAACAATAATAAACACTTAAAACTAAGTTTAACGTTCACATACGGCTTACAAATACTGAATAGTGGGAATTAAAGCAAAGTGTTACATTTTTTATTGAATAATTTAGCTCTTGCAGTCTTTGCACACTTCAAGAATAATAATGAAGAAACAAAAATAAAGATGTCTATTTTCCTAATTAAATCCAATGAGACAGAGAACAACATAACTTCAAAATAAATTAATTAATATGAGTTCTACAGGGTTTAGTTCAACTGCAACGTATCAAAGCAACCAAGCCAGACTTGAGTCATATAATTATAATAAATAATTATTTTAAAAATGAGAATAGCTGGATAAAGAATATTATATGCACATATCTTTGACAAATTCTGGTTTAAACCGCTTCAAAAGCAACAAACACTTCAAGGTCATTACTGTTTTATACTTAAATGTAGACGTATATGTCAATATGCATGCGTCGTTGTGTTAACTGACCACAGAGGTCGTGTGCGTTGGCATGACTGTCTCTCCAAATCACCAAAACCTGCTATCTTTAACATTACAGATAATGTAAAGATGATTTCATGGGACTTTGATTACAGTGCACTTGATAGGAGTGGTGAAAGGGGATTGATTCTCCAAGCTCAGGCTCCATCTCTGTATCAGATGGCGATGTTTGCGGTGTTAGTTACTCCGTTTCAAATTTGACTGTGCTTGACCTCATTTGTGTCTGTTTGTGATTCTGTGTTTCACCAATTAGAGTTACTGTTTGCACTAAACTTGCCTGTTTTTACAACAAATTTGTGTTTATATATCTGTTGAAACGTGTGCAATATTTACTTTTTGTCTCTTTAGTTCATTTAAAATAAATTGAAATCAATGGACAACATGTTTAAAGATTGTTATAGGGACTATATTAGATATATTAACAATGGAAAGAATAGTTGTATGTAAAAGGGTCACTTTTAATGTTTTACTCAGCTGATCCCCCAAACAAGCCTCTGCCAGGTAAGGAATGACAACGTCATCAATGCTAGTACTCATACCTAAAGTTAGTAAGCAATTCAACAATATGTACATTTATTAAAAGACAATGATAACTATTTCTTCGGACTGTGAACACATGGGTCCCTGTGAAATAACTAGTTTAGTGGGGTAACCTAGCATATACAGACACACTGCATAGAAAGAAAGAAAAAACAATTTCAAAAGTATATGTTTGGACGACATACTAAATATGACTTTTTTGTGCTATTTGAATTACATACTATACTCTGAACTTTTTAATGCAATTCTGGACAGCATGCTATAGCGTGACGTTTTTGTGCTATTTTTGACGAAATACTATAGTATGACAATTTGATGCCATTTTGGATTACATACTACAGTAGGGGTGTGACGATCCATCGTTCTGCATCCATATATCGGCTAAATGAGCAACGATCATGTAGCATCTATGCGAAGTATAAACATTGATCAATATCATCCTCTTTCAGGCGTGCCCTTATTTTGAAAGTCTGTGCCACCGTTACGCAGCGTCGGGATAGGGAGCGGCTAAGAGAAAGATGATGAGGATGAAGCTGTTGACTCGGGAATAAATCATCAGTGTGGAAATGTTTCGGAGAAACTGCGAGTCAGCAGATGGCGCATGTCAAATGTAAACAAAAACCAAACTGAGGAACAATGACGTAACTGCCGGCCTCTTGACTGAGCTCTCGCTAACATTGCCTTAGCTGCTGCTAAAAATAAGGTGCATGTAAACTGACAGTCATCCGTGCTGTTCTGTCGCAGGTGGAGGGATTTAAACCAGCGGTGAGTAAGAGAGAGCATAAATAATAGCAAGTTGGTTAAGTTATTAGTGGAGGAAAAGTCCGCCAGCCGCTGAGCTAATTTCTGCAGTGTAAAATGCCATAGCCTTCTGCTTAACACAGCATGTTGTACATATGGGAGAAATGTGACCTACAAAACACAGCTGTTTTATCTATGATCCTTGACAGATTTTATAGAGTTTCTTCCTTTACTGGAAAGATGTTGATAGTCCACGTTTTGAGGAATATGGGAGAAGTTTGTCTTCCATGTTAGACAGCCCTGACAGTTTAGGGAAAGAAGTATCATGGTTTGAATTAAACTGAAAACATTTTTCCAAAAAGCTTGATCAAACAGAATGAACCAGTTTTCATTATTTACAATCATTTGTATATTCTTTTTATCTTTTCTGGCCACCTATAGTATTGGCCTGTATTGATCACAGGCCACTAATTGGAATGACTTTTTGGTGCTATTTCAGATAACAAACTGTAATATTTTTTGGACATTTAACATATTATTATTTTTTTTAAAAACCATAATGTCACATGTTAAAAAACAACCCAAAAACCAATAAAATAATATGGAAAAATGTCAAGAAAGGACATGTTCGGAAAACTACTGAAAACTGCATAAAAAAGCATGTGGAGACACTCCATACCATAGAATGTTCGGCCAAAAACACCATAATATGGCAGTCGAAAAAATGACCAAAAAAGCAAGGCTATAGTATGGCAAAAATGTCAAAAAATGACATGTCCCAAAAACACCTGAAAACACCTCACAACAGCATAGCATTAAAACTTGCAAAAAATGGCCAAAAACACAATAATATAGCATGTCGAAAAAATGACCAAAATAGCAAGGCTATAGTATGGCAAAAATGTCAAAAAATGACATGTCCCAAAAACAGCTGAAAACACCTGAAAACAGCATAAAATAGCGTGCTGAGACACGCCATAGCATTAAAACTTGCAAAAAATGACAAAAAACAACCTAAAACAGCATGTCGAAAAAATGACCAAAAAAAGCAAGGCTATAGTATGGCAAAAATGTCAAAAAATGACATGTCCCAAAAACAGCTAAAAATACGTCAGAATAACATGAAATTGCGTGCTGAGACACGCCATAGCATTAAAACTTGCAAAAAATGGCCAAAAACAACCTAAAACAGCATATCGAAAAAATGACCAAAACAGCAAGGCTATAGTATGGCAAAAATGTCAAAAAATGACATGTCCCAAAAACAGCTGAAAACACCTCACAACAGCATAAAATAGCATGCTGAGACACGCCATAGCATTAAAACTTGCAAAAAATGGCCAAAAACAACCTAAAACAGCATGTCGAAAAAATGACCAAAAAAGCAAGGCTATAGTATGGCAAAAATGTCAATAAATGACATGTCCCAAAAACAGATGAAAACACCTGAAAACAGCATAAAATAGCGCGCTGAGACACGCAATAGCATAAAAACTGGCAAAAAATGTCCAAAAAAAACCTAAAACAGCATGTCGAAAAATGACCAAAAAACCAAGGCTATAGTATGGCAAAATGTCAAAAAATGACATGTCCCAAAAACAGCTAAAATACGTCAGAACAACATGAAATTGCGTGCTGAGACACGCCATAGCATTAAAACTTGCAAAAAATGACAAAAACAACCTAAAACAGCATGTCGAAAAATGACCAAAAACCAAGGCTATAGTATGGCAAAAATGTCAAAAAATGACATGTCCCAAAAACAGCTGAAAACACCTGAAAACGGCATAAAATAGCGTGCTGAGACACGCCATAGCATTAAAACTTGCAAAAAATGGCCAAAAACAACCTAAAACAGCATGTCGAAAAATGACCAAAAACCAAGGCTATAGTATGGCAAAAATGTCAAAAATGACATGTCCCAAAAACAGCTAAAAATACGTCAGAACAACATGAAATTGCGTGCTGAGACACGCCATAGCATTAAAACTTGCAAAAAATGACAAAAAACAACCTAAAACAGCATGTCGAAAAAATGACCAAAAAAGCAAGGCTATAGTATGGCAAAAATGTCAAAAAATGACATGTCCCAAAAACAGCTGAAAACACCTGAAAACAGCATAAAATAGCGTGCTGAGACACGCCATAGCATTAAAACTTGCAAAAAATGGCAAAAAACAACCTAAAACAGCATGTCGAAAAATGACCAAAAAGCAAGGCTATAGTATGGCAAAATGTCAAAAATGACATGTCCCAAAAACAGCTAAAAATACGTCAGAACAACATGAAATTGCGTGCTGAGACACGCCATAGCATTAAAACGTGCGAAAAATGGCCAAAAACAACTTAAAACAGCATGTCAAAAAAAATGACCAAAAAAGCAAGGCTATAGTATGGCAAATATGTCAAAATTTGACATGTCCCAAAAACAGCTGAAAACACCTGAAAACAGCATAAAACAGCATGCTGACTCACACCATAGTATTAAAACATGCAAAAACGGCCAAAAACAACCTAAAACAGCATGTCGAAAAAATGACCAAAATAGCAAGGCTATAGTATGGCAAAAATGTCAAAAAAGGACATGTCCCAAAAACAGCTGAAAACACCTCACAACAGCATAAAATAGCGTGCTGAGACACGCCATAGCATTAAAACGTGCGAAAAATGGCAAAAAACAACCTAAAACAGCATGGCGAAAAAATGACCAAAAAAGCAAGGCTATAGTATGGCAACAATTTCAATAAATGACATGTCCCAAAAACAGCTGAAAACACCTGAAAACAGCATAAAATAGCGCGCTGAGACACGCCATAGCATTAAAACTTTCAAAAAATGGCAAAAAATAACCTAAAACAGCATGTCGAATAAATGACCAAAAAAGCAAGGCTATAGTATGGCAAAAATTTCAAAAAATGACATGTCCCAAAAACAGCTAAAAATACGTCAGAACAACATGAAATTGCGTGCTGAGACACGCCATAGCATTAAAACTTGCAAAAAATGGCAAAAAACAACCTAAAACAGCATGTCGAAAAAATGACCAAAAAAGCAAGGCTATAGTATGGCAAAAATGTCAAAAAATGACATGTCCCAAAAACAGCTAAAAATACGTCAGAACAACATGAAATTGCGTGCTGAGACACGCCATAGCATTAAAACTTGCAAAAAATGGCCAAAAACAACCTAAAACAGCATGTCGAAAAAATGACCAAAACAGCAAGGCTATAGTATGGCAAAAATGTCAAAAAATGACATGTCCCAAAAACAGCTGAAAACACCTGAAAACAGCATAAAATAGCGCGCTGAGACACGCCATAGCATTAAAACTTGCAAAAAATGGCCAAAAACAACCTAAAACAGCATGTCGAAAAAATGACCAAAAAAGCAAGGCTATAGTATGGCAAAAATGTCAAAAAATGACATGTCCCAAAAACAGCTGAAAACACCTGAAAACGGCATAAAATAGCGCGCTGAGACACGCCATAGCAGAAAAACTTGCAAAAAATGGCCAAAAACAACCTAAAACAGCATGTCGAAAAAATGACCAAAACAGCAAGGCTATAGTATGGCAAAAATGTCAAAAAATGACATGTCCCAAAAACAGCTAAAAATACGTCAGAACAACATGAAATTGCGTGCTGAGACACGCCATAGCATTAAAACTTGCAAAAAATGACAAAAAACAACCTAAAACAGCATGTCGAAAAAATGACCAAAAAACCAAGGCTATAGTATGGCAAAAATGTCAATAAATGACATGTCCCAAAAACAGCTGAAAACACCTGAAAACAGCATAAAATAGCGCGCTGAGACACGCCATAGCATTAAAACTTGCAAAAAATGGCCAAAAACAACCTAAAACAGCATGTCGAAAAAATGACCAAAAAACCAAGGCTATAGTATGGCAAAAATGTCAAAAAATGACATGTCCCAAAAACAGCTAAAAATACGTCAGAACAACATGAAATTGCGTGCTGAGACACGCCATAGCATTAAAACTTGCAAAAAATGACAAAAAACAACCTAAAACAGCATGTCGAAAAAATGACCAAAACAGCAAGGCTATAGTATGGCAAAAATGTCAAAAAATGACATGTCCCAAAAACAGCTGAAAACACCTGAGAACGGCATAAAATAGCGTGCTGAGACACGCCATAGCATTAAAACTTGCAAAAAATGGCAAAAAACAACCTAAAACAGCATGTCGAAAAAATGACCAAAAAAGCAAGGCTATAGTATGGCAAAAATGTCAAAAAATGACATGTCCCAAAAACAGCTAAAAATACGTCAGAACAACATGAAATTGCGTGCTGAGACACGCCATAGCATTAAAACTTGCAAAAAATGGCCAAAAACAACCTAAAACAGCATGTCGAAAAAATGACCAAAAAAGCAAGGCTATAGTATGGCAAAAATGTCAAAAAATGACATGTCCCAAAAACTGCTAAATATAGGTCAGAACAGCATGAAATTGCGTGCTGAGACACGCCATAGCATTAAAACTTGCAAAAAATGACAAAAAACAACCTAAAACAGCATGGCGAAAAAATGACCAAAAAAGCAAGGCTATAGTATGGCAAAAATGTCAAAAAATGACATGTCCCAAAAACAGCTGAAAACACCTGAAAACAGCATAAAATAGCATGCTGAGACACGCCATAGCATTAAAACTTGCAAAAAATGGCCAAAAACAACCTAAAACAGCATGTCGAAAAAATGACCAAAATAGCAAGGCTATAGTATGGCAAAATGTCAAAAAGGACATGTCCCAAAAACAGCTGAAAACACCTCACAACAGCATAAAATAGCGTGCTGAGACACGCCATAGCATTAAAACTTGCAAAAAATGACAAAAAACAACCTAAAACAGCATGTCGAAAAAATGACCAAAAAACCAAGGCTATAGTATGGCAAAAATGTCAAAAAATGACATGTCCCAAAAACAGCTAAAAATACGTCAGAACAACATGAAATTGCGTGCTGAGACACGCCATAGCATTAAAACTTGCAAAAAATGACAAAAAACAACCTAAAACAGCATGTCGAAAAAATGACCAAAAAAGCAAGGCTATAGTATGGCAAAAATGTCAAAAAATGACATGTCCCAAAAACAGCTAAAAATACGTCAGAACAGCATGAAATTGCATGCTGAGACACGCCATAGCATTAAAACTTGCAAAAAATGACAAAAAACAACCTAAAACAGCATGTCGAAAAAATGACCAAAAAAGCAAGGCTATAGTATGGCAAAAATGTCAAAAAAGGACATGTCCCAAAAACAGCTAAAAATACGTCAGAACAACATGAAATTGCGTGCTGAGACACGCCATAGCATTAAAACTTGCAAAAAATGGCCAAAAACAACCTAAAACAGCATGTCGAAAAAATGACCAAAACAGCAAGGCTATAGTATGGCAAAAATGTCAAAAAATGACATGTCCCAAAAACAGCTGAAAATACATCGGAACAACATGAAATTGCGTGCTGAGACACGCCATAGCATTAAAACTTGCAAAAAATGGCAAAAAACAACCTAAAACAGCATGTCGAAAAACTGACCAAAAAAGCAAGGCTATAGTATGGCAAAAATGTCAAAAAATGACATGTCCCAAAAACAGCTGAAAACACCTGAAAACGGCATAAAATAGCGTGCTGAGACACGCCATAGCATTAAAACTTGCAAAAAATGACAAAAAACAACCTAAAACAGCATGTCGAAAAAATGACCAAAAAAGCAAGGCTATAGTATGGCAAAATGTCAAAAATGACATGTCCCAAAAACAGCTAAAAATACGTCAGAATAACATGAAATTGCATGCTGAGACACGCCATAGCATTAAAACTTGCAAAAAATGGCCAAAAACAACCTAAAACAGCATGTCGAAAAAATGACCAAAAAAGCAAGGCTATAGTATGGCAAAAATGTCAAAAAATGACATGTCCCAAAAACAGCTGAAAACACCTCACAACAGCATAAAATAGCGTGCTGAGACACGCCATAGCATTAAAACTTGCAAAAAATGGCAAAAAACAACCTAAAACAGCATGTTGAAAAAATGACCAAATAAGCAAGGCTATAGTATGGCAAAAATGTCAATAAATGACATGTCCCAAAAACAGCTGAAAACACCTGAAAACAGCATAAAATAGCGCGCTGAGACACGCCATAGCATTAAAACTTGCAAAAAATGGCAAAAAACAACCTAAAACAGCATGGCGAAAAAATGACCAAAAAAGCAAGGCTATAGTATGGCAAAAATGTCAAAAAATGACATGTCCCAAAAACAGCTAAAAATACGTCAGAACAACATGAAATTGCGTGCTGAGACACGCCATAGCATTAAAACTTGCAAAAATGGCAAAAACAACCTAAAACAGCATGTCGAAAAAATGACCAAAAAAACCAAGGCTATAGTATGGCAAAAATGTCAAAAAATGACATGTCCCAAAAACAGCTAAAAATACGTCAGAACAACATGAAATAGCGTGCTGAGACACGCCACAGCATTAAAACGTGCAAATAATCACAAAAAACAACCTAAACTGGCATGTCGAAAAAATGACCAAAAAAGCAAGGCTATAGTATGGCAAAAATGTCAAAAAATGACATGTCCCAAAAACTGCTAAATATAGGTCAGAACAGCATGAAATTGCGTGCTGAGACACGCCATAGCATTAAAACTTGCAAAAAATGACAAAAAACAACCTAAAACAGCATGTCGAAAAAATGACCAAAAAAGCAAGGCTATAGTATGGCAAAAATGTCAAAAAATGACATGTCCCAAAAACAGCTGAAAACACCTGAAAACGGCATAAAATAGCGTGCTGAGACACGCCATAGCATTAAAACTTGCAAAAAATGACAAAAAACAACCTAAAACAGCATGGCGAAAAAATGACCAAAAAAGCAAGGCTATAGTATGGCAAAAATGTCAAAAAATGACATGTCCCAAAAACAGCTAAAAATACGTCAGAATAACATGAAATTGCATGCTGAGACACGCCATAGCATTAAAACTTGCAAAAAATGGCCAAAAACAACCTAAAACAGCATGTCGAAAAAATAACCAAAAAGCAAGGCTATAGTATGGCAAAATGTCAAAAAATGACATGTCCCAAAAACAGCTGAAAACACCTCACAACAGCATAAAATTGCGTGCTGAGACACGCCATAGCATTAAAACTTGCAAAAAATGGCAAAAAACAACCTAAAACAGCATGTTGAAAAAATGACCAAAATAGCAAGGCTATAGTATGGCAAAAATGTCAATAAATGACATGTCCCAAAAACAGCTGAAAACACCTGAAAACAGCATAAAATAGCGCGCTGAGACACGCCATAGCATTAAAACTTGCAAAAAATGGCAAAAAACAACCTAAAACAGCATGTCGAAAAAATGACCAAAAAAGCAAGGCTATAGTATGGCAAAAATGTCAAAAAATGACATGTCCCAAAAACAGCTAAAAATACGTCAGAACAACATGAAATTGCGTGCTGAGACACGCCATAGCATTAAAACTTGCAAAAAATGGCAAAAAACAACCTAAAACAGCATGTCGAAAAAATGACCAAAAAACCAAGGCTATAGTATGGCAAAAATGTCAAAAAATGACATGTCCCAAAAACAGCTAAAAATACGTCAGAACAACATGAAATTGCGTGCTGAGACACGCCATAGCATTAAAACTTGCAAAAAATGACAAAAACAACCTAAAACAGCATGTCGAAAAATGACCAAAACAGCAAGGCTATAGTATGGCAAAAATGTCAAAAAATGACATGTCCCAAAAACTGCTAAATATAGGTCAGAACAGCATGAAATTGCGTGCTGAGACACGCCATAGCATTAAAACTTGCAAAAAATGACAAAAAACAACCTAAAACAGCATGTCGAAAAAATGACCAAAAAAGCAAGGCTATAGTATGGCAAAAATGTCAAAAAATGACATGTCCCAAAAACAGCTAAAAATACGTCAGAACAACATGAAATTGCGTGCTGAGACACGCCATAGCATTAAAACGTGCAAAAAATAGCAAAAAACAACCTAAAACAGCATGTCGAAAAAATGACCAAAAAAGCAAGGCTATAGTATGGCAAAAATGGCAAAAAATGACATGTCCCAAAAACAGCTAAAAATACGTCAGAACAACATGAAATTGCATGCTGAGACACGCCATAGCATTAAAACTTGCAAAAAATGGCCAAAAACAACCTAAAACAGCATGGCGAAAAAATGACCAAAAAAGCAAGGCTATAGTATGGCAAAAATGTCAAAAAAGGACATGTCCCAAAAACAGCTGAAAACACCTGAAAACGGCATAAAATAGCGTGCTGAGACACGCCATAGCATTAAAACTTGCAAAAAATGACAAAAAACAACCTAAAACAGCATGTCGAAAAAATGACCAAAAAGCAAGGCTATAGTATGGCAAAATGTCAAAAAATGACATGTCCCAAAAACAGCTAAAAATACGTCAGAACAACATGAAATTGCATGCTGAGACACGCCATAGCATTAAAACTTGCAAAAAATGGCCAAAAACAACCTAAAACAGCATGTCGAAAAAATGACCAAAAAAGCAAGGCTATAGTATGGCAAAAATGTCAAAAAATGACATGTCCCAAAAACAGCTGAAAACACCTCACAACAGCATAAAATAGCGTGCTGAGACACGCCATAGCATTAAAACTTGCAAAAAATGGCCAAAAACAACCTAAAACAGCATGTCGAAAAAATGACCAAAAAAGCAAGGCTATAGTATGGCAAAAATGTCAAAAAATGACATGTCCCAAAAACAGCTAAAAATACATCAGAACAACATGAAATTGCGTGCTGAGACACGCCATAGCATTAAAACTTGCAAAAAATGACAAAAAACAACCTAAAACAGCATGTCGAAAAAATGACCAAAAAAGCAAGGCTATAGTATGGCAAAAATGTCAAAAAATGACATGTCCCAAAAACAGCTAAAAATACGTCAGAATAACATGAAATTGCATGCTGAGACACGCCATAGCATTAAAACTTGCAAAAAATGGCCAAAACAACCTAAAACAGCATGTCGAAAAAATGACCAAAAAAGCAAGGCTATAGTATGGCAAAAATGTCAAAAAATGACATGTCCCAAAAACAGCTGAAAACACCTCACAACAGCATAAAATAGCGTGCTGAGACACGCCATAGCATTAAAACTTGCAAAAAATGGCAAAAAACAACCTAAAACAGCATGTTGAAAAAATGACCAAATAAGCAAGGCTATAGTATGGCAAAAATGTCAATAAATGACATGTCCCAAAAACAGCTGAAAACACCTGAAAACAGCATAAAATAGCGCGCTGAGACACGCCATAGCATTAAAACTTGCAAAAATGGCAAAAACAACCTAAAACAGCATGTCGAAAAATGACCAAAAAGCAAGGCTATAGTATGGCAAAAATGTCAAAAAATGACATGTCCCAAAAACAGCTGAAAACACCTCACAACAGCATAAAATAGCGTGCTGAGACACGCCATAGCATTAAAACTTGCAAAAAATGGCAAAAAACAACCTAAAACAGCATGTCGAAAAAATGACCAAAAAACCAAGGCTATAGTATGGCAAAAATGTCAAAAAATGACATGTCCCAAAAACAGCTAAAAATACGTCAGAACAACATGAAATTGCGTGCTGAGACACGCCATAGCATTAAAACTTGCAAAAAATGACAAAAAACAACCTAAAACAGCATGTCGAAAAAATGACCAAAAAAGCAAGGCTATAGTATGGCAAAAATGTCAAAAAATGACATGTCCCAAAAACTGCTAAATATAGGTCAGAACAACATGAAATTGCGTGCTGAGACACGCCATAGCATTAAAACTTGCAAAAAATGACAAAAAACAACCTAAAACAGCATGGCGAAAAACTGACCAAAAAAGCAAGGCTATAGTATGGCAAAAATGTCAAAAAATGACATGTCCCAAAAACAGCTGAAAACACCTGAAAACGGCATAAAATAGCGTGCTGAGACACGCCATAGCATTAAAACTTGCAAAAATGGCAAAAACAACCTAAAACAGCATGTCGAAAAATGACCAAAAAAGCAAGGCTATAGTATGGCAAAAATGGCAAAAATGACATGTCCCAAAACAGCTAAAATACGTCAGAACAACATGAAATTGCATGCTGAGACACGCCATAGCATTAAAACTTGCAAAAATGGCCAAAAACAACCTAAAACAGCATGGCGAAAAAATGACCAAAAAAGCAAGGCTATAGTATGGCAAAAATGTCAAAAAAGGACATGTCCCAAAAACAGCTGAAAACACCTGAAAACGGCATAAAATAGCGTGCTGAGACACGCCATAGCATTAAAACTTGCAAAAAATGACAAAAAACAACCTAAAACAGCATGTCGAAAAAATGACCAAAAAAGCAAGGCTATAGTATGGCAAAAATGTCAAAAAATGACATGTCCCAAAAACAGCTAAAAATACGTCAGAATAACATGAAATTGCATGCTGAGACACGCCATAGCATTAAAACTTGCAAAAATGGCCAAAAACAACCTAAAACAGCATGTCGAAAAAATGACCAAAAAAGCAAGGCTATAGTATGGCAAAAATGTCAAAAAATGACATGTCCCAAAAACAGCTGAAAACACCTCACAACAGCATAAAATAGCGTGCTGAGACACGCCATAGCATTAAAACTTGCAAAAAATGGCCAAAAACAACCTAAAACAGCATGTCGAAAAAATGACCAAAAAAGCAAGGCTATAGTATGGCAAAAATGTCAAAAAATGACATGTCCCAAAAACAGCTGAAAATACATCAGAACAACATGAAATTGCGTGCTGAGACACGCCATAGCATTAAAACTTGCAAAAAATGACAAAAAACGACCTAAAACAGCATGTCGAAAAAATGACCAAAAAAGCAAGGCTATAGTATGGCAAAAATGTCAAAAAAGGACATGTCCCAAAAACAGCTGAAAACACCTGAAAACGGCATAAAATAGCGTGCTGAGACACGCCATAGCATTAAAACTTGCAAAAAATGACAAAAAACAACCTAAAACAGCATGTCGAAAAAATGACCAAAAAAGCAAGGCTATAGTATGGCAAAAATGTCAAAAAATGACATGTCCCAAAAACAACTGAAAATATGTCAGAACAACATGAAATTGCATGCTGAGACACGCCATAGCATTAAAACTTGCAAAAAATGGCCAAAAACAACCTAAAACAGCATGTCGAAAAAATGACCAAAAAAGCAAGGCTATAGTATGGCAAAAATGTCAAAAAATGACATGTCCCAAAAACAGCTGAAAACACCTCACAACAGCATAAAATAGCGTGCTGAGACACGCCATAGCATTAAAACTTGCAAAAAATGACAAAAAACAACCTAAAACAGCATGGCGAAAAAATGACCAAAAAAGCAAGGCTATAGTATGGCAAAAATGTCAAAAAATGACATGTCCCAAAAACAGCTAAAAATACGTCAGAACAACATGAAATTGCATGCTGAGACACGCCATAGCATTAAAACTTGCAAAAAATGGCAAAAAAACAACCTAAAACAGCATGTCGAAAAAATGACCAAAAAAGCAAGGCTATAGTATGGCAAAAATGTCAAAAAAATGACATGTCCCAAAAACAGCTAAAAATACATCAGAACAACATGAAATTGCGTGCTGAGACACGCCATAGCATTAAAACTTGCAAAAAATGACAAAAAACAACCTAAAACAGCATGGCGAAAAAATGACCAAAAAAGCAAGGCTATAGTATGGCAAAAATGTCAAAAAATGACATGTCCCAAAAACAGCTAAAAATACGTCAGAACAACATGAAATTGCGTGCTGAGACACGCCATAGCATTAAAACTTGCAAAAAATGGCAAAAAACAACCTAAAACAGCATGTCGAAAAAATGACCAAAAAAGCAAGGCTATAGTATGGCAAAAATGTCAAAAAATGACATGTCCCCAAAACAGCTGAAAACACCTGAAAACAACATAAAATAGCGTGCTGAGACACGCCATAGCATTAAAACTTGCAAAAAATGGCCAAAAACACAATAATATAGCATGTCAAAAAAATGACCAAAACAGCAAGACTATAGTATGGCAAAAATGTCAAAAAATGACATGTCCCCAAAACACCTGAAAACACCTGAAAACAGCATAAAATAGCATGCTGAGACACGCCATAGCATTAAAACTTGCAAAGAATGGCAAAAAACAACCTAAAAAAGCATGTCGAAAAAATGACCAAAACAGCAAGGCTATAGTATGGCAAAAATGTCAAAAAATGACATGTCCCAACAACAACTGAAAACACCTCACAACAGCATAAAATAGCGTACTGAGACACGCCATAGCATTAAAACTTGCAAAAAATGGCCAAAAACACAATAATATAGCATGTCGAAAAAATGACCAAAACAGCAAGGCTATAGTATGGCAAAAATGTCAAAAAATGACATGTCCCAAAAACAGCTGAAAACACCTGAAAACAGCATAAAATAGCGTGCTGAGACACGCCATAGCATTAAAACTTGCAAAAATGGCCAAAACACAATAATATAGCATGTCAAAAAATGACCAAAACAGCAAGGCTATAGTATGGCAAAATGTCAAAATGACATGTCCCAAAAACAGCTGAAAACACATCAGAACAGCATAAAATAACATGCTGAGACACGCCATAGCATTAAAACGTGCAAAAAATGACAAAAAACAACCTAAAACAGCATGTCGAAAAAATGACCAAAAAAGCAAGGCTATAGTATGGCAAAAATGTCAAAAAATGACATGTCCCAAAAACAGCTAAAAATACGTCAGAACAACATGAAATTGCGTGCTGAGACACGCCATAGCATTAAAACTTGCAAAAAATGGCAAAAAACAACCTAAAACAGCATGTTGAAAAAATGACCAAAAAAGCAAGGCTATAGTATGGCAAAAATGTCAAAAAATGACATGTCCCCAAAACACCTGAAAACACCTGAAAACAGCATGAAATAGCGTGCTGAGACACGCCATAGCATTAAAACTTGCAAAGAATGGCAAAAACAACCTAAAAAAGCATGTCGAAAAATGACCAAAACAGCAAGGCTATAGTATGGCAAAAATGTCAAAATGACATGTCCCAAAAACAGCTGAAAACACATCAGAACAGCATAAAATAACATGCTGAGACACGCCATAGCATTAAAACTTGCAAAAAATGGCCAAAAACAACCTAAAACAGCATGTCGAAAAAATGACCAAAAAACCAAGGCTATAGTATGGCAAAAATGTCAAAAAATGACATGTCCCAAAAACTGCTAAATATAGGTCAGAACAGCATGAAATAGCGTGCTGAGACACGCCATAGCATTAAAACTTCCAAAAATTGCCAAAAACACAATAATATAGCATGTCAAAAAAATGACCAAAACAGCAAGGCTATAGTATGGCAAAAATGTCAAAAAATGACATGTCCCAAAAACAGCTGAAAACACATCAGAACAGCATAAAATAACATGCTGAGACACGCCATAGCATTAAAACGTGCAAAAAATGACAAAAAACAACCTAAAACAGCATGTCTAAAAAATGACCAAAACAGCAAGGCTATAGTATGGCAAAATGTCAAAATGACATGTCCCAAAAACAGCTGAAAACACCTCACAACAGCATGAAATAGCGTGCTGAGACACGCCATAGCATTAAAACTTGCAAAAATGGCCAAAAACACAATAATATAGCATGTCTAAAAAATGACCAAAACAGCAAGGCTATAGTATGGCAAAATGTCAAAAATGACATGTCCCAAAAACAGCTGAAAACACCTGAAAACAGCATAAAATAGCGTGCTGAGACACGCCATAGCATTAAAACTTGCAAAAAATGGCCAAAAACACAATAATATAGCATGTCAAAAAAATGACCAAAACAGCAAGGCTATAGTATGGCAAAAATGTCAAAAAATGACATGTCCCAAAAACAGCTGAAAACACATCAGAACAGCATGAAATAGCATGCTGAGACACGCCATAGCATTAAAACTTGCAAAAAATGGCCAAAAACACAATAATATAGCATGTCAAAAAAATGACCAAAACAGCAAGGCTATAGTATGGCAAAAATGTCAAAAAATGACATGTCCCAAAAACAGCTGAAAACACATCAGAACAGCATGAAATAGCATGCTGAGACACGCCATAGCATTAAAACTTGCAAAGAATGGCAAAAAACAACCTAAAAAAGCATGTCGAAAAAATGACCAAAACAGCAAGGCTATAGTATGGCAAAAATGTCAAAAAATGACATGTCCCAACAACAGCTGAAAACAGTCAAAAAGCACATAAAATAGTGTCCCAAAACATGTTGTAGCATAGAATATAGCAAAAACAGCCAAGAATATCACAATTTTGCATGTTAAAAAAATGACCCAAAAAGTCAAGTCAAGTCAATTTTAATTATAGAGTCCATTATCACAAAACATTGTTTGCCTCAGTGGGCTTTACAGTGTACAACATCCCTCTGCCCTTAGACCCTGACATCTCCCTAGGAAAAACTCCCAAAAAAGAACCCCTGTAACGGGGAAAAAAGGTAAGAAACCTCAGGACGAGTGGCAGAGGATGATGAGGGATCCCTCCTCCAGGACAGACAGACGTGCAATAGATGTCGTACATAACAAATGAAATACAACTGTGACAAAAAGGAAAGAGAAAGAGAGGGGGGAGGAGAGGGGAAGAGAGGCACAGCAATATTGGAAACAGTCTCATGTCATATTACAATAACGATACGTGTTACATTATCTAATGCACTCTATGATGATATTGTGGGTGTTGATTAGAGTCTCATGCGTATATTGATAGGGAGGTGTCCAAAGGCATGATCACAGCATTGGCGCAACCAGGACCAAGACCACGATCAGGGCGAGCGGGGGGTACAGTATCAGTGCAGCCACAGCACAAGCACAACCAAGTCATGGTCACAGCGCCAGCACAGATATCACCACGATCAGGTACAGCCAGGTTTGCTGCCAGGATCCAGGAAAGCTAGGAAACAAGGGAGCAGGAATGCTCCAGAGAGGTAATGGGATTAGCGTTATGCAGTTCAACAGACCCAAGGTGGTGAAAAAAGGATAAGCACTTAATGAGGATCCTCAAGTCACTGATGAGCAATTACGACTTAAATATGAATGAATGAAATGAAAAAAAACACATAAAATAGTGTGCCAAATCATATTGTAGCATAGAATATTGCAAAAATGGCCAAGAATACAATAATATGGCATGTCGAAAAAATCACCAAAACAGCAAGGCTATAGTATGGCAAAAATGTGAAACAATTACATGTCCCAAAAACAGCTGAAAACACATCAGAACAGCATGAAATACAGTGCTGAGACACGCCATAGCACTAAAACTTGCAAAAAATGGCAAAAAACAAACTTAAAACAGCATGTCAAAAAAATGACCAAAAAAGCAAGGCTATAGTGTGGCAAAACGTCAAAAACTGACATGTCCCAAAAACAGCTGAAAACACATCAGAACACCATGAAATAGCGTGCTGACACACGCCATAGCATTAAAACTTGCAAAAAATGGCCAAAAACACAATAATATAGCACGTCGAAAAAATGACCAAAAAAGCAAGGCTATAGTATGGCAAAAAAGTCAAAAAATTACATGTCCCAAAAACACCTGAAAACACCTCACAACAGCATAAAATAGCATGCTGAGACACGCCATAGCATTAAAACGTGCAAAAAATGGCAAAAAAACAACCTAAAACAGCATGTCAAAAAAATGACCAAAAAAGCAAGGCTATTGTATGGCAAACATTTCAAAAAATGACATGTAACCAAAACAGCTGAAAACACCTGAAAACAGCATAAAATAGCGTGCTGAGACACACCATGGCATTAAAACTTTCAAAAAATGGCAAAAAAACAACCTAAAACAGCATGTCGAAAAAGTAACCAAAAAAGCAAGGCTATAGTATGGCAAAAATGTCAAAAAATGACATGTCCCAAAAACAACTGAAAATACGTCAGAACAGCATGAAATAGCATGCTGAGACACGCCATAGCATTAAAACTTTCAAAAAATTGCAAAAAACAACCTAAAACAGCATGTCGAAAAAGTAACCAAAAAAGCAAGGCTATAGTATGGCAAAAATGTCAAAAAATGACGTGTCCCAAAAACAGCTGAAAACACCTCACAACAGCATAAAATAGTGTGCTGAGACACGCCATAGCATTAAAACTTGCAAAAAATGGCCAAAAACAACTTAAAACAGCATGTCGAAAAAATGACCAAAAAAGCAAGGCTATTGTATGGCAAAAATGTCAATAAATGACATGTCCCAAAAACAGCTGAAAACACCTGAAAACAGCATAAAATAGCGTGCTGAGACACGCCATAGCATTAAAACTTGCAAAAAATGACAAAAAACAACCTAAAACAGCATGTCGAAAAAATGACCAAAAAAGCAAGGCTATAGTATGGCAAAAATTTCAAAAAATGACATGTCCCAAAAACAGCTAAAAATACGTCAGAATAACATGAAATTGCGTGCTGAGACACGCCATAGCATTAAAACTTGCAAAAAATGGCCAAAAACAACCTAAAACAGCATGTCGAAAAAATGACCAAAACAGCAAGGCTATAGTATGGCAAAAATGTCAAAAAATGACATGTCCCAAAAACAGCTGAAAACACCTCACAACAGCATAAAATAGCGTGCTAAGACACGCCATAGCATTAAAACTTGCAAAAAATGGCAAAAAACAACCTAAAACAGCATGTCGAAAAAATGACCAAAAAAGCAAGGCTATAGTATGGCAAAAATGTCAAAAAATGACATGTCCCAAAAACAGCTAAAAATACGTCAGAACAACATGAAATTGCGTGCTGAGAAACGCCATAGCATTAAAACATGCAAAAAATGGCAAAAAACAACTAAAAACAGCATGTCGAAAAAATGACCAAAAAAGCAAGGCTATAGTATGGCAAAAATGGCAAAAAATGACATGTCCCAAAAACAGCTAAAAATACGTCAGAACAACATAAAATAGCGTGCTGACAGACACCATAGTATTAAAACTTTCAAAAATGGCAAAAATAACCTAAAACAGCATGTCGAAAAATGACCAAAAAAGGAAGGCTATAGTATGACAAAAAATTAAAAAAATGACATGTCCCAAAAACAGCTAAAAATACGTCAGAACAGCATGAAATTGCGTGCTGAGACACGCCATAGCATTAAAACTTGCAAAAAATGGCCAAAAACACAATAATATAGCATGTCAAAAAAATGACCAAAACAGCAAGGCTATAGTATGGCAAACATTTCAAAAAATGACATGTCCCAAAAACAGCTAAAAATACGTCAGAACAGCATGAAATTGCGTGCTGAGACACGCCATAGCATTAAAACTTGCAAAAAATGACAAAAAACAACCTAAAACAGCATGTCGAAAAAATGACCAAAAAAGCAAGGCTATAGTATGGCAAACATTTCAAAAAATGACATGTCCCAAAAACTGCTAAATATAGGTCAGAACAGCATGAAATTGCGTGCTGAGACACACCATAGCATTAAAACTTTCAAAAAATGGCAAAAAATAACCTAAAACAGCATGTCGAAAAAATGACCAAAACAGCAAGGCTATAGTATGGCAAAAATGTCAAAAAATGACATGTAACCAAAACAGCTGAAAACACCTGAAAACAGCATAAAATAGCGTGCTGAGACACACCATGGCATTAAAACTTTCAAAAAATGGCAAAAAAACAACCTAAAACAGCATGTCGAAAAAATGACCAAAAAAGCAAGGCTATTGTATGGGAAAAATGTCAAAAAATGACATGTCCCAAAAACAACTGAAAATACGTCAGAACAGCATGAAATAGCATGCTGAGACACGCCATAGCGTTAAAACTTGCAAAAAATAGCAAAAAAACAACCTAAAACAGCATGTCGAAAAAATGACCAAAAAAGCAAGGCTATAGTATGGCAAAAATGTCAAAAAAGGACATGTCCCAAAAACAGCTGAAAACACCTGAAAACAGCATAAAATAGCGTGCTGAGACACGCCATAGCATTAAAACTTGCAAAAAATGACAAAAAACAACCTAAAACAGCATGTCAAAAAAATGACCAAAAAAGCAAGGCTATAGTATGGCAAAAATGTCAAAAAATGACATGTCCCAAAAACAACTGAAAATATGTCAGAACAACATGAAATAGCGTGCTGAGACACGCCATAGCATTAAAACGTGCAACAAATGGCCAAAAACAACTTAAAACAGCATGTCGAAAAAATGACCAAAAAAGCAAGGCTATAGTATGGCAGAAATGTCAAAAAATGACATGTCCCAAAAACAGCTAAAAATATGTCAGAACAACATGAAATTGCGTGCTGAGACACGCCATAGCATTAAAACTTGCAAAAAATGGCCAAAAACAACCTGAAACAGCATGTCGAAAAAAATGACCAAAAAAGCAAGGCTATAGTATGGCAAAAATGTCAAAAAATGACATGTCCCAAAAACAGCTGAAAACACCTCACAACAGCATGAAATAGCATGCTGAGACACGCCATAGCATTAAAACTTGCAAAAAATTGCAAAAAACAACCTAAAACAGCATGTCGAAAAAGTAACCAAAAAAGCAAGGCTATAGTAAGGCAAAAATGTCAAAAAATGACATGTCCCAAAAACAGCTGAAAACACCTCACAACAGCATAAAATAGCGTGCTGAGACACGCCATAGCATTGAAACGTGCAAAAAATGGCAAAAAATAACCTAAAACAGCATGTCGAAAAAATGACCAAAAAAGCAAGGCTATAGTATGGCAGAAATATCAAAAAATGACATGTCCCAAAAACAGCTGAAAACACCTCACAACAGCATGAAATAGCGTGCTGAGACACGCCATAGCATTAAAACTTGCAAAAAATGACAAAAAACAACCTAAAACAGCATGTCAAAAAAAATGACCAAAAAAGCAAGGCTATAGTATGGCAAAAATGTCAAAAAATGACATGTCCCAAAAACAGCTGTAAACACCTCACAACAGCATAAAATAGCGTGCTGAGACACGCCATAGCATTAAAACTTGCAAAAAATGACAAAAAACAACCTAAAACAGCATGTCGAAAAAAATGACCAAAAAAGCAAGGCTATAGTATGGCAAAAATGTCAAAAAATGACATGTCCCAAAAACAGCTAAAAATACGTCAGAACAACATGAAATTGCGTGCTGAGACACGCCATAGCATTAAAACTTGCAAAAAATGGCAAAAAACAACCTAAAACAGCATGTCGAAAAAATGACCAAAAAAGCAAGGCTATGGTATTGCAAAAATGTCAAAAAATGACAAGTCCCAAAAACAGCTGAAAACACCTGAAAACAGCATAAAATAGCGTGCTGAGACACGTCATATCATTAAAACGTGCAAAACATGGCAAAAAACAACCTAAAACAACATGTCGAAAAAAATGACCAAAAAAGCAAGGCTATGGTATGGCAAAAATGTCAAAAAATGACATGTCCCAAAAACAGCTGTAAACACCTCACAACAGCATAAAATAGCGTGCTGAGACACGCCATTGCATTAAAACGTGCAAAAAATGACCAAAAAAGCAAGGCTATAGTATGGCAAAAATTTCAAAAAATGACATGTCCCAAAAACAGCTAAAAATACGTCAGAACAACATGAAATTGCGTGCTGAGACACGCCATAGCATTAAAACGTGCAAAAAATGGCAAAAAACAACTAAAAACAGCATGTCGAAAAAATGACCAAAAAAGCAAGGCTATAGTATGGCAAAAATGGCAAAAAATGACGTGTCCCAAAAACAGCTGAAAACACCTCACAACAGCATAAAATAGCGTGCTGAGACACGCCATTGCATTAAAACTTGCAAAAAAATGGCCAAAAACAACCTAAAACAGCATGTCGAATAAATGACCAAAAAAGCAAGGCTATAGTACGGCAAAAATTTCAAAAAATGACATGTCCCAAAAACACCTGACAACACCTCAAAACAGCATGAA
The DNA here is from genome assembly GCF_026936395.1 of Plectropomus leopardus. Taxonomy (NCBI): domain Eukaryota; kingdom Metazoa; phylum Chordata; class Actinopteri; order Perciformes; family Serranidae; genus Plectropomus; species Plectropomus leopardus. The sequence continues at coordinate 15,433,782 of NC_142191.1, read as the reverse complement.
ATAGCGTGCTGAGACACGCCATAGCATTAGAACTTGCAAGAAATGGCAAAAAAACAACTTAAAAGAGCATGTCGAAAAAATGACCAAAAAAGCAAGGCTATTGTATGGCAAAAATGTCAAAAAATGACATGTCCCAAAAACAGCTAAAAATACGTCAGAACAACATAAAATAGCGTGCTGACAGACACCATTGCATTAAAACTTTCAAAAAATGGCAAAAAATAACCTAAAACAGCATGTCGAATAAATGACCAAAAAAGCAAGGCTATAGTATGGCAAAAATTTCAAAAAATGACATGTCCCAAAAACAGCTAAAAATACATCAGAACAACATGAAATTGCGTGCTGAGACACGCCATTGCATTAAAACTTTCAAAAAATGGCAAAAAATAACCTAAAACAGCATGTCGAATAAATGACCAAAAAAGCAAGGCTATAGTACGGCAAAATTTCAAAAATGACATGTCCCAAAAACACCTGACAACACTTCAAAACAGCATGAAATAGCGTGCTGAGACACGCCATTGCATTAAACCTTGCAAAAAATGGCCAAAAACAACCTAAAACAGCATGTCGAATAAACGACCAAAAAAGCAAGGCTATAGTATGGCAAAAATTTCAAAAAATGACATGTCCCAAAAACAGCTAAAAATACATCAGAACAACATGAAATTGCGTGCTGAGACACGCCATTGCATTAAAACTTTCAAAAAATGGCAAAAAATAACCTAAAACAGCATGTCGAATAAATGACCAAAAAAGCAAGGCTATAGTATGGCAAAAATTTCAAAAAATGACATGTCCCAAAAACACCTGACAACACCTCAAAACAGCATGAAATAGCGTGTTGAGACACGCCATTGCATTAAAACTTGCAAAAAAATGGCCAAAAACAACCTAAAACAGCATGTCGAATAAATGACCAAAAAAGCAAGGCTATAGTACGGCAAAAATTTCAAAAAATGACATGTCCCAAAAACACCTGACAACACTTCAAAACAGCATGAAATAGCGTGCTGAGACACGCCATTGCATTAAACCTTGCAAAAATGGCCAAAAACAACCTAAAACAGCATGTCGAAAAAATGACCAAAAAAGCAAGGCTATAGTATGGCAAAAATGTCAAAAAATGACATGTCCCAAAAACAGCTAAAAATACGTCAGAACAACATGAAATTGCGTGCTTAGACACGCCATAGCATTAAAACGTGCAGAAAATGGCAAAAAACAACTAAAAACAGCATGTCGAAAAAATGACCAAAAAAGCAAGGCTATAGTATGGCAAAAATGTCAAAAAATGACGTGTCCCAAAAACAGCTGAAAACACCTCACAACAGCATAAAATAGCGTGCTGAGACACGCCATAGCATTAGAACTTGCAAGAAATGGCAAAAAACAACTAAAAACAGCATGTCGAAAAAATGACCAAAAAAGCAAGGCTATTGTATGGCAAAAATGTCAAAAAATGACATGTCCCAAAAACAGCTAAAAATACGTCAGAACAACATGAAATTGCGTGCTGAGACACGCCATTGCATTAAAACTTTCAAAAAATGGCAAAAAATAACCTAAAACAGCATGTCGAATAAATGACCAAAAAAGCAAGGCTATAGTACGGCAAAAATTTCAAAAAATGACATGTCCCAAAAACACCTGACAACACCTCAAAACAGCATGAAATAGCGTGCTGAGACACGCCATTGCATTAAAACTTGCAAAAAATGGCCAAAAACAACCTAAAACAGCATCTCGAAAAAATGACCAAAAAAGCAAGGCTATAGTATGGCAAAAATTTCAAAAAATGACATGTCCCAAAAACACCTGAAAAACACATCAGAACAGCATGAAATAGCGTGCTGAGACACGCCATAGCATTAAAACGTGCAGAAAATGGCAAAAAACAACCTAAAACAGCATGTCGAAAAAATGACCAAAAAAGCAAGGCTATAGTATGGCAAAAATGTCAAAAAATGACATGTCCCAAAAACAGCTAAAAATACGTCAGAACAACATAAAATAGCGTGCTGACAGACACCATTGCATTAAAACTTTCAAAAAATGGCAAAAAATAACCTAAAACAGCATGTCGAATAAATGACCAAAAAAGCAAGGCCATAGTATGGCAAAAATTTCAAAAAATGACATGTCCCAAAAACACCTGACAAACACCTGAAAACAGCATGAAATAGCGTGCTGAGACACGCCATTGCATTAAAACTTGCAAAAAAATTGCCAAAAACAACCTAAAACAGCATGTCGAAAAAATGACCAAAAAAGCAAGGCTATAGTATGGCAAAAATTTCAAAAAATGACATGTCCCCAGAAATACCTGAAAACACCTCAAAACAGCATAAAATAGCGTGCTGAGACACGCCATTGCATTAAAACTTGCAAAAAATAGCCAAAAACACAATAATATAGCATGTCGAAAAAATGACCAAAACAGCAAGGCTATAGTATGGCAAAAATGTCAAAAAAATGACATGTCCCAAAAACAGTCAAGAAGCACATAAAATAGTGTGCCGTCAAAAAATGTCATAGCATAGAATGTCGCAAAAATAGGCAAAAACATTATAGTTTCACATGTCGAAAAAAATGACCAAAAACGGTATAGAAGGGAAAAATTTCAAAATAACTTCATAACCTAATAACTGAACCTCATAATGTTTACCGAATAAAATTATCAAGGTACAATTCCATACCATTTTAATAATATTTTTTGTGGATGTTCAACAATTTTAACATACTGCACTTTGAACAATCTCTTAAAACAGCTTTTTGAGGCCTGCATTTTCAGTAAAATAAAACAGCCACTTAAAGCCTTCATTTGCCACTTAAGGCCTTCAATTCAAGTAAAATTAAACAGGCACAAAATTAAGGCCTACATTTTAAGTGAAAGAAAGCAAAATAAATCTTCTGACTAAACAAAAGAAAGTTTCTCTTTAAGAAAAAAGTGCAAACGGAGCTTTAAGTACCTGATTTTCTCTTCTCTTCACACTCTGTTCTTCTTCTTCCATTCCTAGTGAGAGAAATTGGCATGTTAGTAGCATTCTCATGCATATATGGAGGTGCTCATTGGTTAGCCTGGAACAGTACTTTTTGATGATGTTCATAACAGAGAAGGGTCTCACAGCTGTAAGTCAATCCAAACATGGTCAAGGTGTGAAGTGCTACTATGGTTAGACCATGGACAACAGTCTGAGATACAGTCTGTAGCCAAAAAGTAGTGGTGTCCAATGCTTCAAAATGCTCTGCACATCTGCTTGCAGATCAGTGAGGTCTAGCTGTAAAGATCCAGTATGCACCTACTTGAAGGTCTGTGTCACCTCCTTTGAAAATCCTATGGCGTATCTGATGATAAATGGATTCTGGATTAGCAAGAGGAGATGCTTGCCGAGCCTGAAGCTGTGGAATTGTTGACTGAAGTTACTAATCAGCTTGTCTGTGAAGTCAACATAAGGAAAACATCACTCTGGCCCTGGATCTGTTCCTGGAGGTTTGGGAAGTGGACGCACGGTCCTCGAAGATCTGCTTGTATTGTACATCGTACAAAATAACAACAAAAATTATCTCGTCCAAAATAGCGTAAAACAGTCACAGCATAGTATGTTGTCTATGATTTTTTATGCTATTTTATACACTACTATAGTTTGACTTTTTTAATGCTACTTTGGACAACATACTATAGTATGACTTTTTTATGCTATTTTGAACAGCATACTATGGTATGAGTTTTTTTTTTATACTATTGTGGATGACATACTATACTATGACTTTTTTGTGATATTCTGGACAACATACTAAACTATGACTTTATTCACTCAACTTTACGTGCCTTGATTTGTCAGTAATATCACAATCAGTGTCTAGACTGTATATGAATTTACAGCCAAGTCATATTTTACAGCATAAATAAAATAAATTATTTCTACAAAGACTTGTACCAGCGTTTTTAGCATACTAACCAAACAAATAATCTACTGAACCAAACTCCATGACAAGATTTTGTCATTCACCTCATTTGTTGTCACTAACATCTGAGGAAAAGTCCCTAGAAATATGAGTCAAGCTGATAATCAACTAAGTTCACAGAATCACTCACCTTTACGTGCCTAATGTGTTTGGCAATATCACAACAAGTTTTTAAACTGTGTGAATCTAATGCCAAATTAAATTTTACAGCATAAAAAAATTAAGTGTTTACCATGAGATTCGAACCTGCGATCCCTTGCATTGTATCTAAATGTTTAGTCCACTGAGCTAAATCTCATAACATTTACCTAATCTAAACTTAACATATATTTATTCTTAGTTATGGTGGTGACTGCTATATGAGTGGAGCTGACAGTCAACTAAGTTTTTTCCAGGACAAAATCAGTATCGGCAGCAACGTCTGTCGAAAGTTGACTGATAGATGAGTCCAGCCGATATTTCTTGATTTCGACAGACTCACCTGCCGATACTGCTTTTACCTGTTCCGGGACCACTTCACCTTATTTATTGTCAAAAACAATATATCACTCAACTTTACGTGCCTAATTTGATCAATCAGCAATATCACAGCAAGTGTTTAAACTGTATGAATCTACCGCCAAATTAAATTTTACGGCAGAAATAAAATAAAGTATTTCCAATGCAACTCGAACCGCTGACCCTTCGCATTCTAACCAAATGTTCAGTCCACTGAGCCAAATGTCCAGAGGCTTTGCTGACGCAAAATTGACATGTCTTTATACTTAGTTGCAGTGGCGACTGATGGATGAGTAGAGCTGGAAGTTGATTAAGTTCTTTTCAGGCAAAATTCAGTATCAGCAGGTGCGTCTGTCGAAAGTCGACTGATAGATGAGCCCAGCCGATATTTCTTGATTTCGACAGACGCACCTTCCGATACTGGTTTTACCTGTTTCAGGGCCACTTTACCTCATATATTGTCAAAAACAATATATCACTCAACTTTATGTGACTAATTTGATCAGCAATATCACAGCAAGTGTTTAAATTGTATGAATCTACCGCCAAATTAACTTTTACGGCATAAATAAAATAAAGTATTTCCGGTACAACTCAAACCAGCGATCTCCCGCACAGTTATTCAATGGTTTAGTCAATTAGACAATTTTTTAGAATGAAACTGAAGAAATCTTTTGCTCAGTTACAGTGGTGACATCTTTAGGAAGTTGGACCGATAGATGGATGGAGCCGATAATCAACAAAGTTTTTTCCAGGGCAAAATTCAGTATCGGCAGCGACGTCTGTCGAAAGTTGACTGATAGATGAGCCCGGCTGATATTCCTTGATTTTGACAGAGGCATCTGACAATACTGCTTTTACCTGTTTCTGGACCGCTTTACCTTATTTATTGTCTAAAACGTCAAATCACTCAGCTTTACGCGCCTAATTTGATCGGCAATATCACAACAAGTGTTTAAACTGAATGAATCTACCACCTAATTAAATTTTACGGCATAAGAAAAAAGAAAATATTTCTGGTAAGATTTGAACCAGTAATCTCTCACTTTCCAACCACACAAGTGATGTACTGAGCTAAACCTCTGAACACTTCCCAGAGTTGAAATTAAAGTGCTCTTTTGCCTTCTCGCAGTGGTGACATCTGTAGAAAAGTAGACTGATAGATGAGTCGAGCCAGTAGTCAGGTAAGTTTTTATCAGAGCAAAAGACTCGATCCCGCGATCTCTTGTACTCTAACCAAAAGCTCAAGTAACTGAGCTAAACCAACACACAATGCTTGAGCTCAAAATGATATCCTCTTTTGTGCAGTTATGGTGGTGATGTCCAAAAAACTCACATTATAGCATGTCAAAACAAACATTAAAAAGTCAAAGTATAATATGTTGAACAAAAGCAAAGCATGGTATTTGGAAGCAGCTGTTCAAATGTATTAGTATACAATGTTGAAAAACTGCTGAAAAACTCCTTGTATATTCTGTCAAATGAAATGGCAAAAAAGTCTTAGTATACTACGTCAAAAAAAAAACCACATATATTAGCATGCCAAACTAAGTGTTCAAAAAACAATATCATAGCATGTCCAAAATAGTCATGGTAAATGTCAAGAAAAGTTGAAAAAGTCATTGTACAGCTTGTTGAAAATGTCACACTATATGTTAAAAAAGATTTTTAAAAATCCAACAGTATAGTATGTCAAACAAATGTCATAGTATAGTATGTCGAAACAGCTGTTGAAAAAGTCACAGTATTAGCATGTCCAAAAAGTCATAGTATAGCATGTCAAAAAAACTGAAAAAAATGGCATAAAGTCAAAGCATAGTATTTTTTTAAAATAGTTAAAAAGTCATAGTATATTATGTATATTATCAAAATGATATCAAATTTTAAAAAAATTTACAGTCACACAAGTCAATTTATTATCAGTCATTTGTCTCTTCAAGTGACATGTTCCTCAGTTGTCTCTGCATGTAAATAATGAATGTCTCATCTCTGAATGTCTCTGCAGCCGTCCCAGCAGCAGCATGTCGTGGCTGCTGAGCCCGCTGAGGACGGTGTGTCTCCTGGCCTGGAGGCACTACCGGCTGCACTGTGTGGTGCTGCTGGCTGCTGTGCTGGGTTTGCTCTTCCTGGCTCTGCTCTTTTACTCATTCCCCTCAGAGATTAGCCATAAACTCTTCAACTCTGCTGGATAAAACCACTGAACTGTACTGTTTCGTATGCACTTTGTATCCCGTATCAACTGTTGTTTATCTTTCTATTGATACAGTTATTTGTCCCCCTGTATTTTTCTTCTGGGACTGGAAAATTAAAAACTGCAATCACAACATGATGCAATAAAGTCTTTATTTTACAATGAGAATAAATCATTTTGCTCTGATAATTTCACACACTGTCCCAGTTCTGCTGATTCTAAATTAATTTTGGATTATGGCATCTCAAGCTATGTGCCATCAGATAATCAAAGTTGATAGTTTTTAGATTTATGGATAAGTTCATTACACTTGGTTTGCCACTTATAAATATTTTCAATATTGTTTAATCTGCCAAGTATTTTTATGATTAATGGATTTATCTTTTGGTTTGTAAAATGTCAGAAAATAATTAAAAATGTGCAGTTCCCACACCCCCTGCTAATGTCTTGCTATTCTTTGTGTTGCCCTACCAACAGTCCAAACTTTCATATATTCAATTTACTATTTAAATATGACGAAGTAAAGCAGAAAGTCTTTACATTTAAAATGCTGGAAACAGCGAATTTCTGGCATCTAAAAAATATTTAAAGGTTCCATAAAAAAAGTGCAACTTTCATATATTTACATTTCCTGCTTGCTTGCTGGTCTACTGCGGCCTTGACTGGTTTATGTGTTAGGTAAAGCAGAGCAAATATTTAAATATAGTTTACCCTGTTTTTAGGTAGCTAAAATATGGTTTGCTGTGGTCCTGTGCATAGTGGTACATTGTTTAGTTTCTGTGCCGGTAGATTTAGTTTTTCACAGATAATAACAAAACAACACAGCGCAGATATGGAAGACCCTGAAATACCGACCAACTGGGACGGGGGCTCAAACAGACTTGTTTCCAAGAGAGGGTAAATGCAGATAGATTCAGGCATAATGTGTGAGAAAAATACTGTTTTTGAACATGACAGCATGTAAACATGTTCTAGTAAATACCCAAAATACAAAAATTAACCACAAAATGAGCAATGAGCAACTTTAAAGATGAGCTGGGCATAATATTTGTTAAACTGGTTAACATTCTATTGACTGACTTTTTATTGATTAGTTCAATAGAGCTTTGCAATTTCCTGAACTACTGTTAGAGAAGTTCCTCTCTTTCATTATCTGAAAAACGTTGTGACACATGAAACAAACTACCACACAGAAGACAGGAGCACACACACACACAGACACACACAGACACACACACACTTATGAGGTGGGAGAATGTTGCAGCACAGCTCAGAGATGTCTGCCAGGACCACACTGGAAACAAAAACAAAACATTTGTGTACAGATGGATGTTTGCTTTGTGTGTGTGTGTGTGTGTGTGTGTGTGTGAAGCTGTTAATTACTGGTACTGTTTAGTGAGTTCTGTGTCGTCCAAAGGTTTCACTTTGTCGTCAGAGATGATATTGCCCATACTCTCCCCGTAAGATTCTGAAGTATGCCAGGTTTTTATATGAAAACTGTGATGTTGGCGGACTGATCGCTCCCCTAGAAAGCACCTGGAACACATAAGCATCACATATTCATAGAGAAATACCATTGTATCTCATGGTTTCATATTCAGACTTTACAAACAGTCCTTTTAACCACCATGATACAGCCTCTATTGGCATGGAAGTGCATACATGATGGAGAGAAATCCAGAAGGTGGTTTGAAGGAACAGTGTGTTAGATTTAGGGATATGGTGACATCCAGTGGTGATTACATATTGCAGATTGCAAGCACCTAAATTTCCTCACTTACGATTCCCTCCGTCTTCATTGTTCAGGAGGTTTTTAACAAACAGACCAGATGACTAAAACCAGTAAAAACACTGATAAAGCAGTTTAGGTTGAAAAATTTGTGTTTTTCTGAAGCTGCTCTGCTTGTCATGAAGGGGGATTTAACTACGGTGGCCAACGTGGCAACGCAAATAACCCTATCTAGAGCCAGAGATTAGTTTGTCCTTTCTGGGCTACTGTAGAAACACGGCTGTGCAACACAGCAATCTCCATAGACAAGGACCCACTCCCTTTGAAGATGTAAATGTCTAATTCTAAGGTAAAGAAAACACAACAGTTCTTATTTTCAGGTGATTTTACACTAAAAATAAACCTATTATATTATATTCCATTTCTGGCTAAATCCTACTCACTCTACCTTTAAAGGTGTGTATCTGTGGTCTTACCTTGTCCTCACGTGCTGCTGAAGGAAGCTTTTTAGAGCGGGCACAACATGGTTAGGATGAATGAGTTCAGAGCTCAGATGTGTCTCCACTTCCTCTGCCTTGTTGCTGTATTCATCAAACTCAACACAAATATCCTGCAGGCAGAAAAAGCGCACAACGAACAAATTGTTTAATTATAATCATCTTGTTTATCAAAGATTCAATGCCATATTTTGTACAAGCATCCATCCACTGCATCTCTTTCCTTCCCCACCTCAGTCCGCTCTCTCTGCTGCTGTTCGTACTTCAATAAGAAATGAGCCAACTTGGGCACATCCTCCTCTTCAAGGCCAAGAGACTGAAAAAAAAACAGGTTGTTCAGTATTTGCTTCATACAGTCCAACAGCACAGTGATGCATTAATCAGAAACTCACACAAAGTAGAGAGTCCAGCTTCACAACGGTCTGCTTCTCCTTCTCCAGGGGAGCCAGCAGGTTCAGGAGTTCATCGTCTATCAGAAACTCCTGAGAAAGAAGGAAGGAACGCCGAGCTGAAGATACTTGTCACATGGGGGAGAGGGATCCTTGTTGTGTTTTTTAAAAATGTGTGTATAGTGATTACAAAACATAGAAGTGAATAACAGCGATTTGGTGTGCAGACTAAGTAGGTCTGTGAGAGTTTGTTTTTTTCCTGATAGAGAATTAATGACATTGTGCCGCCATGCTCTGCTGGTAATGTCAAAAATAGCACGTGTGCTTTTAACTTTATCAAAACGAATCGATGATAAATAACCCTCATGAATGAGCTATACATCAATAATAGTAATGAACATAACTGAGCAGGATCCATGATATAGAAACACATGGCAAAAAATGGCATGTTGTTTAAGAGACCTCTATATTTTCATAAATAGTTTTCAGGGAAGCTGGTGTCTCATTAAAAAGGTAATTCACTGTTTGAAAGAGCCTCTGCTCAATAAACTCTTCCTTTAAAAAACATGAATAATTGTTTCTCACCGCCTCATCACACAGCTGCTCCATCACTTTCTTCAGTGTCTCCATGGACAGCTTCCCTTCCCAAACCTCTGCACCACTCTCACTCTGCCCTGCTGTCCCCTCTTTGGACATGTCCATGTCTGTCTCTCTCCCTGCAGAGTGCCTGCACGAAGTGAAGAAGGGGTTAAAAGAGAAGAAGGAAAAAAAGTGGTAGGTTTACATTTTGTCAGTAATTCTTTTAGCAGACAAGATAATTATGACTCACTTTATTTGCTTCTGTGCGCGTTCAAATTGATGGATGCTGCATTTGTTGTCCATCTTTGTAAAATGTTTCTCCTGAAAACTCAATTAGGTTTTAAAAAGCAGCCGACTTACCCGTGCTTGGACTCTTGATTTGACAGCTCAGAGGGTTCTGGCGCCTTTTCTAGATCCTTATAAACTTCTGCCATAGTTTGATTTGTTGCTGTATAAAAACTATTAATAGAAACATTTAAACATTGCAAAAAATAACGAAGCTAAAAAAACATGCAGCTACGTGTAGCTGCGGTGTGTTTGTACATGTTGCTATGGCAACAGCGTGACGAGCGCTACCTTCACGTGCCCCTCCTAAAACTCAAAACTTTAATGCAGCCTAACGTGCAAAAAGGCGTTTTTGTAAACAGCAAAAGGACCAATATAAGGGCACTAATTTTTATTTTTATTATCGATTAATCTGCCAATTATTTTCACGATGAATCAATTAGTCATTTAGTCTTTAAATATTTTAAAAACTCTGACAAATGTCTGTATTTGTGAGCCTAGGTCTGTTTTATTCCCCTTGTTTTTTTTTGTTTATTTGTTATTTTTCAAAATAGATGTTGTCTGTGTTTTTTGTTTTAAAAAAGAGAGCAAGGGGACAGTGAGCAGGTCTTTCATCTGTTTGTTCTAACGTCCGATTTGATCTGACAAAAACATAAATGTTTTAAAAAAAAGAAGTAAAGAAATGCTGTTGACATGTTTGTTTTTTCATTATTATGTTAAAATAACATTTTATTGTTTGCATCTTAAAAACTGCACTTTCTCCTGTTTATACCACCTCATACAACGCACTTTGGCAACACAGTGTTTCAATATGGCCATGCTGTTAAGGCCTCAGTTTATTTGAACTAAATTGATATTTCATATACGGCTTGGTGCTGTCATCTAGTGGCAGCATCCTGTTTCCAAACTTCTGAGCGGTTGTTACAAATTCTGTATCTTAAGGCAAAGTTTAGGACTGGCTGCACAGCAGAACCAATATTGTCAGTTTTTATCTATGATTGCCAGTATACATCTTTGTATCTTTTACTGGTTGAATCTTCATCTTAATTTTTATTTTATGGAGTATTATTTTTAATCTAATGGATTTAATTCACTTCAATGGCTGGTTGCTGGCTTTGTTTTGTGCCTGCAGCTTGTACTTCCCACTTACAAAGGTCAATTAACACACAGCATTTTTACAGGAGAGGTACATGTGAACATTTATGGTAAATTTAGTTTTATTTTAATGCTCTAAAAATAAATCATATACTTTTACTTTTGAGAAAAAACTGGCATGGTTATGAGCTTAATGTTATGTTCAGAAGCTGTCTGTAGGTGGAGCTACTGTCTTGTGATCAAAATTCAGCTAAGGCTACACAAACTTTCATCTTTGACAAGACGGATATTTAAAACATATGCAGATTTAGCCGCTCTCTCCCATATCTCAAAAACAAATCCAGACTTAATAATTCAAGCACACTCTCCAAACAAATGGTAAATGTCTTCTCAAGCTGATGGTAAGACAGGCACTTGTCCTCACAAACAAACACACACATGGGTCAGATGTTCCTGCCCTGAGAGGTGCCCCCCTGCCCTTCCTGCCTCTTGGCAGCTCTCATGCTCGCCCTCACCCCCCGCAGCACCTCGCCGCTCTTTCGACCTCAAGTGGCCTCCGCTGCTGCTGAGCCACAAGGGATGTAAGTCAGCCAGCAAAGGTTTCTGACATATGATCCAGCATCTGTGATGTCACCAACAGCTGACTTGTCATAAGACCTTTGTGAAAGAGGGGTGGACGTAAGGGATGAATGAGGAGAAGGCCTTACTTTCGACAGACCCTTAGCTGGAACGCTGAGTGCTTTTGCATCAAGCTGCAGAGATTACAAACTGAATGACTGCCATTAGAGAGTGATTCTATAATCTATTATAATACCATAAGCTAGGGATTGACAGACTTTGACCCCACTCACAGGTGTATAATAAGCCCCATTCACTCCGCATATGCTCTGTGGGAGAGGGTGCATGTGCGTGTGTGTGTGTGTCTGCTAATTCCTACCCCCAGGGGCATATGTTTACTCCTTCTTCAACAAAGCATCATATTCATTGCTCAGGGGTTGAGAGGTGCATAATCTGAGCCTAACCTTCAGCCAGTCAACTTACTGACAGCTTAGAGTGTTTGTGGTGGGGAGGGGTTGCATAACAACTTAAGTCCTGACTAACAGTTTCTTAATATCGCCGTAACGAAGGAGACATTTGTTGCTTCGTAACAAGTGATGCACGACAGAAGAGTGCAGAGTGGCTGCAGATGACAGCGGAGAATTCAGAGGCATTTAGTCTAGAGGAGGCCATGACCTTGTCAAAGAATGTAACAGTCATTTAACAAGAATTAGATTTAATAAATGAAAAAAGGAAGGCCGGATTCAGAAACAACATGAAGAGCATCCTCCTACTCTTCTATCAAATATGAAATGTACTGGCCTTGTCTCAAGGTAACTGCTGGAGCATCTATTGCAAACAGGCATACAGCTTTTTTCCCCCCGACGTTACCTCTAAATGTTCATCTGCACAATTTTAACCTTTAAATATTAAGAGAGAGCGAGGGATAAACACAGATGCAGATATGCAGAGAGACAAAGAGGCTCTTACAGGAAATAATAATAATCTATTTTGATGTTGCCTTCATAATTGCTGGGGTAAACAAATGATCTCAGGGTCTGTGCAGCGGAGGCCACTTGGCAGTCTCTTAACGGAGGAACAGTTTGTGTCATCATTTATCCGCTCAAACATCAAAAATCCTAAATTCAGCTATTCCTGCTTTATTCCCTCCTCAGCTCTAAAGAAGTCAACTAACAAGCTCACAGGTTAAGCTGAGAGCTCAGGAGAGAGGAATGAATGGTTGCACAATTTTAAGGTATGGATTTGTAAAGACATCAATTTTTCGCAGTTCTTGAGTATTCAAGAATGAGATTTTCTTGTATTTTGGTCAAATAATTGATCATTTGGTATACCACAGTAATTTCATTTAGCATCTGCTCAATCTGATGTGTTTAGATGCTGATTAACTTGTTACTTTACTTTACTCTCTTTTTAGAAATGTATCAATAACAAATTTTGGAATAAAACCTATTTTTATAGCACGTTTTAAAAAAACAGCATGCATTTTTATTATTTATTTTTGCCAAATTTACAGTTATTACAAGTTGGTTCGTTACTTCTCTGAGCACTACTGATACGCTAAAAGAGATGGACCAAGTCATTGTTTTGCAAGTCACAAGTCTTTGCACTCAAGCCCAAAGTCAAAACAGGCAAATCACAAGTCCTAAACTGTTAATTTTGAGTCATAATGAGCTTTTCACCAAATGTAATGCCATTTTAACAACATAGTAATATAGTAAATTTACAAAAATCATTGTTTTTCAACCCGCACATTTTGCAGACTGCAATTCGTTTTTTGTCAAGTTTTTGTCTGCAAGCAAATTTATCTTTGGTGTATTTTTTCCAACTGGCGCTCAATAACACAACATATCCTAAGTTCTTCATGGTTCTCATGGTTGAATGCTGTCACATTGGTTCAAATGAAGTTGATCTGGGGAATTAAGTGTCAACTTGCTGGGAATGAAAAGTGTTAATATAAGTTTGGATCAGAATATGAAGAGAAGTGAATTTGTGGCACACTTTAAATAACATGCTTTTTCAAGCCTTTGGGCTTGGGGGAAAAGTATCCCATATTTTAAAGTCAGAGGGCTCAAGGCAAAGTGAAATCACAAGTAGTTAGTGTCTAAGTTCAAGTCGAATTGTACAATGTTTTGTTTTTTCCAGTCGAGTCTAAAGTCTGCAAGTTTGTGACTGAAGTCCAAGTCATATGTCCCGAGTAGACACCGCTGACTACTGGTAATTGCATTTAGCACTAATGCATAAAAATGTAACTATGCAAGGCATTAAATACTGCTTTCTGATCATTTTTGATGTGAATTAATATACAGTAACTACCAGAATCATATAATTTGCATGTGTCTATAAACTGGTCATTCTAGTGGTCATTGCATAGTTTTCTACAAAACTTCTACCACAAACCTCAGCACATTTTTATCCCACTTTAATCCAGCAGAGAACTAGAGCAAGCAGTGGAGATCAGGATATGACTCAGGTTACAGAATCATATTAATTTCTCCCACATAAACTGTAACACTTACAGTAATATTATTCTCGCAGTCATTTTTTCTCACCAAAGCTCTTTGTGAAGGGATTAGGTGTACAATAATTATGCATGGCATTAGGCCACGATTACTGGTGGATTGTATTTTTTGCTGCGCTGCAGTCAGTTCAGTGAGAAGGTAAATCAGCTGCCCCGAACTTTGTATCATAAACTGTGGCCAAGAAAACACACACACAATAAATAAAACAATAGTTTTGTGGCTAATCAAGGGTGTAAAAGTGTGCACACTTGACACATCAGTTACAAATAAAAAATGTTCTTCTTGCTGCTACTAACTAAATATTTCTCGTCCGCTCTTATACACTTTGACAATAAAGATTCAAAAGTTGACCTGCAACAAAAGCCACCTGTCTCTCAAGGTGAAATATGAGGGAACAAAGTTTCGGACAACGCTCATACTTATGACTCAAACATCAAGACAATACAGTAACTATATGTGGGACCAAAGTCATATGTGACAAAGCCTGATGTAAAGATGACGACCTTAGCAATGAATATTAATGGGAGATAACTACATACATTTACTTAGTATACTGCACTTGGAGGTACTTGAATTCTATATGATACTTTATGCTTCTATTCCACCTCCTGTCCAATTATTCATTTGACAGCTTTACAGATCAATATCAAATGCATAAAAGATCATCAGCTCATACAAAATGATGCATTGTTAGAAATTAAACCACCTGACAGCTAATGGTGAACAGTAACTAAGCATGTTCACTCAAGTACTCTACCCAAGTACAATTTTGTGGTACCATTTTCTGCCACTTTATAAATATTGACATTTATACTCAGCTATGTTTGTTTTCTTTCAAAATTATAGTCAATATTAAAAAATACGTATAAAACATATGATCAGTTGGCTGCAGACCAGTTGAGCACAAACAAAAAGCATTTTCTTCAGCACATGAATCTCGCTTAAAGTATCAAACTCAAACTGCACCAAAGTCGTAGCTTTCCTTCTGGATTTGACACTTGCGCTTTCTGACGCTCTCATTTTGTCACAACTAAAGTCCACTGCTACTTTCATGTTTATAAAACTGCACCTATTATGAACTGCAAGCACTGAGCACTGAGTACTTAAAACTGTGCTGTCAGTACTTGTTGCCCTCTGCAGGACTTTTGCTTGTTATAGAGTATTTTTAAATGGTTTTGCACTTTATCGCCCATTGAGTATAAATCACTGAATCACGGAGGACTGCTGCAGCTTTTCCAGCGGCCCTGTGCTTCACGTGGCGGCTGCTCGAGTCCATTTTGCCGGGAGTTTTTCATGACTTTCAGCCCCGCTTAAAGACCCGGTGTGCTTCAGAAAAGCAGCGAGGCTTAACGGGAATCAAAGCTGTCATTCTTGAGCTCCGGGGCCGCGCCGCCGCACACGAGCCGCTCAACACACCTCACCGTGCGGGGAGCGCCAATGACAAAAGCCCGTGCTTTTTAGCCGCTCTGCTGGCCGCAACCGGATCATATGACTCGGCATATCCGTAATGCTCTTAGAGCTGCTGATGGCCAGCAGTGGCTGCGCTCCACAAGACCAAAAAGCCAAAGGAGTTTAACGGATGTGTTGCTGCGATTATTCGGCCAAGTATCTTTATCCCACATCTAGATTAGCTGCTAATGACGGAGGAAAAGCTTCGTTGCAAGAAACACAAGGCCATGTAACCTGAGAACAAGGGCCATTACTGTGTGAAGAAACAGATTTAAGCATAATACAACACGGGCTCATTAGACATAATGTAACTGCAGTCACAGTTATATGAGGATTTAGACCCTCTAAGCACCAACACAGCAATGTAAGGTATAGCAGTTTGCATTCAGGCATAGAGAAGTAGCCCGTTGTTAGTAAAATATACTAAAAAGTAGACCCAAACAATACAGCCTTAAAACGAAGATTCTGTTATATAACAGCAATGTCAAGTCTGTTCTGCTGTACGGTTCAGAGAGATGGCGAGTAGTCAAAACAGACATGAGACAACTGGAAGTCTTTCATAACAGATGACTCAGACCAATATGCAATATTTTCTGGCCAAACCAAATCTCCAATCATCAACTGAACAAGAAAACAGGTAGCCGGAGCATCACGTAGAAAATCACCTACAGACGTTTGAGATGGCTAGGTCATGTGCTGAGAACAGGACTGGATCACGAGAGTTGATGGTCACCAATAGGCAAAAGGAAACCTGGGAGGCCCAAAAAAACCTGGCGCAGATCTGTGACTCAGGAGCTGCAAAAGATGAACCTGTCATGGGGCGAGGCGCAACATGCTGCCAAGGACCAGAATGCAATGGAAAGAGCTCATACAAGCCTTAGGTCCCATAGGGGATGAAGAGGAGTAACTAAAAAGTAGAAGTAGACCTACCAATTTTGCAAAGTGGCCCATTTCAGTGTAGCCTACTATATTAGCTAGGCTATATGCTCGAAATTCCACCTCTACCCACAGAACTCCGAATATATTGATGCAAAAAAATTTAATTTGTTAATTAATAAACAAAACAAATTGCCATTATTATTATGACTACTGGTTCTAGTACTATGGTGTCCTGTAGTTCTGCTTGTGGTTTGTTCATAGGTGTATAATATGTTCTTTAAAATGGCACTCAATCATCAAAACTTCAGGAACCTCTCATCTAAGATTTTTGTTTCAAAAAGCTCTAAAATGTTCAGTTTAGCTATTAGGTTTCTAAAAGTTTCTCCTGGGGGGATCCCCTCAGACCTCCTGGAGGGTTGGATCGCACAAGCTGTCAACTGAAAATGGTTTCACCCCTAAATAGTGGTGATTACGGCCCTGGCTATAGGAGATATGATATTAATTATTACAGATGAACAATATGAACATGTAGCCAACATTTTTAAAGTCGTAGCTGGTTGATGTGGGGTCATTTTCACAGAATTTAGATTGTATATAAGAGATTGTCATAGACTTTGGGTGCAAATCTTTATCTGAAATGTGATTAGCAATTGTTAAATAAATGCATTGGAGTAAAAGTCACAATATTTCCATTTGAAATGCAGTGACAAAGTTAAAGTAATATGATACCTAAAGTGCATTTTCTGAGTAAATGTACATTTCATGTCCCTCCACTAAACTACATCATCATCAGAATAAAACTGGTTATATCTATATTACAGCATGAGCATCTTCAGGTGTTTATGACATAAAAGTATTTATTTGAGCTTATGCATTTAAAATCAAGGTTTAAATTACTTCACAGCAAATGCATTTCTAATGGGCAAATTGATCAGTTCAACACTCAGAACTCATAAAGTGGATATTAAGGAGATTTCACTGCCATAAACAGTCAGAAAACCCTTAACAAATTAAGTTAAACATCAGCGGGAAACAACAACAAAGCACATTAAAAGCTTTATGCAACTGAATAAAAAAAGAAAAAAACTCTGACTGGAAAACAGGTAGCGTTACAGTGTGGTACTCTGGAGTGCTTTTACATTATGTGTGTTGTGTCTGTGTTTACGCCCCCCCCCTCACTGATGTGCACCCCCTCTTCTTACAGCAGATACATGTCACCACTAATGGACATCAAGTGCTTCCTTTTCTGAAGCTCTCTTCTGGACATACATTAGAGACAGAAAACCCATTTCTCAACCCACACACACACACACACACACACACACACACACACACACACACACACACACACACACACACACACACACACACACACACACACACACACACACACACACACACACACACACACACACACACACACACACACGTCACTCACTCTTCCTAGTGACAGCTATGCGTCTCAGGCTGCAGGATGCACTGAACAACCTGAGGATTGTTAATGACTAAAGGGAAAGAGAGGCCGGGATCTGTGCAGCAACACAAACAACCACCTGATTAGTAATTTCGAAAGTAAGATGGACTTTGATTCAAATAACATGTACCGCTTAATGTAGATCTAAAATGTCCCAAAATCTTACCAAATAAATCCCATTTCAAAAAAATGGCAGTAAGAGCCAGATTTAAGTATCCGTCTGCTTGTTTTGCTCATAAAATCTATGAAAAAATGAATTCTTCAAGGTTTTTGTTTTATGTTTACCATGTGGAGAAGAATGATTTAGGAACATAAAGAAAACATTTAATGTGCCCAAAGTATTTTGCTTCCACGTATCTAGATCCTTAAATTGCTCCTAATACTGATTGGTATCACAGCCTCCTGAAAAAGCAAAACAGAGAATGCTGTTGTTGATGTTGTCATCTACATTCAAACCTCAGTCACAACTCAAATCTTCTCCCAGGTTCTGATAAAAAAAGTGCAGTCTTCAGCTTCAGTCGTCACCTGTCTCCTCTTCAGCTCAGTTTGTCCTGAATGTTCATCAGACTGGTGTATGACTTTGCCCGTTTGGCTGTGAAGACACAAAGTTTATATCATTACCCTATTTTAACAGTATTTTGTGTCTAAGTGACTAATGGGACAAAAAATTTTGAACTCGGTCCAGTATTGGGCAAGAGCGCTGCAGAGGCAAAAAAGGCTGCAATGTAAACACTGGTCATGTTCACACTGTCACTTTAATGTCCACTGTAAGTGCCTGTTTTTGCCACTGACAGGCTCAGACTATTATTTTGAGTTTCTGACAACATTATGGAAAAGATCCCTACAGATATACACCTTGTTATAGTAATCGCCATCACCAAACTCTATTTAAATATGCACCAACTTTATCATGTATACAGCCGACACATTTTACATCTAACTGGGTGAATCAAACTAGAGCTGGTGATAGTTGAAACAGTTAAAAGATTAATCAAGACAGATTTTCAAGTTATATTTTGTGTCTGTTGACTTTGAATGAAATGTGTTCTAGGATGATAAAATGACAGTTTACTCAAATGGAGTCTGGTGGGTTTGGTGGCTTAAGGTCTGTTTCTGGTTAAACAAAAGGATCTTACTCTAACAAAGAGGTGCATCTTTGTAGGGATCCTTTCCATAATGTTGTCAGACACTTAGAATATTAATCTGAGCCTGACAATAACAAAAAAGCACTGTTCATGAACAGAAAATACAATGCCCAGTTGGCTCAATACTGGACCAGTTTCAAAAACTGTTGTTCCAATTAGTCACTTAAAAACAAAAACATGGAAAACTAGGTCAAGGGTGAAAAATAACAAAAATATCCTTTAGGTTTATTTGAGTTAATTATCTCATCGGTTTCTGTAACAGAATTAAACTCCAAATTCATTCAGATTATTATTTTAAAAAGTCAAATTACTGTTTTTCCCCTCTGCAGTTTATCTGTACGTGACTCATACTACTGCTCATACAAGTGGTTCTTGTGTGGCCCAATGTGTCCTTGACCGTTGCAGTGCATTTGTTGTACACGCAGCAACAAAAATCCATTCAGAAAAAGTTCCCATCCTCCTCAACCTTGGGAAACAACCTGATTCATCAAGGCAACCATCATCCACAAACACACACACACACACACACACAAATAAATCCTCCAACCTTGTCTATCATGCAGAGGTTTGCAGGAGGCAACCCCACCATGCTTTACAACATCCTGGAACTCCCCCTCTGTCCTCCATCCCAGCCAAACCCCAATATCACAGTCAGTCACCCCCCCTCCCTCCACAAAGACCCCAAACCCCTCAAAACCCCGTCAAAAAATCTCTCTGTGTGACAATGGCCGAATTAAGCTGGTTACTCACGGTGTATGAGCTTGCGTTTCTTTTGTTCAGAGTGAAGGAAGCTGCTCAAGTAGAAGATGATGGGCAGAAAGAGCATGA
The DNA here is from genome assembly GCF_026936395.1 of Plectropomus leopardus. Lineage (NCBI taxonomy): Eukaryota > Metazoa > Chordata > Actinopteri > Perciformes > Serranidae > Plectropomus > Plectropomus leopardus. The sequence goes on along the minus strand of NC_142191.1, from coordinate 15,413,695 downwards.
AGCTGGACACTGCGATGACAGGCACCGTCTCCTCACGGGGGAAGGAACAATTGAAGTTTTTACTCCAAAGTCTGCGAGTCATGTTCATCTGAAACGAGGCAAAGTGCCAAATGCAACACAAACTTCAGCTGAGCACAATTATAGGACACTATTAATTCAACCCTGTTAGGTTTCTGTAGTCAAATGTTTACTGTACTCAAGAATCTTGTGGTTGTTGTTGATGAGACTGGGAGAGGATTCAAGGGTGTAATCCTGCAACCACAACAAATAGCTTTCATCCAGTTTTCATGAGTAATTTCAATTATTTTTTTTAATTAAGTTTCTTGCATTTCTGATCACACTAGTGTTCCTGCAGCTCTTAGTTTAATACCTTTAAAGATTTATTTTTTTTTACGCCACTTGGAATTAAATTTAAGAACAATAGCCGACATTGAAAAAAACGTCAAAAAATTATCCCTAACACTACATATCTGTAATTTTGCCCAAATCTTCACTGTAACATAAAACATGATTTTTTCATCACGTGGCAGAGACGAAAGTAGAACAGAACTTGGAAATAGCTGGAGCTTGTTTGCTTTTTTTTGTTTCTTACTCTGCATGTTGGGTTCCACTGCCTCGATTTACGTTGTAGCGAGTGTTTGAAAAACTTTTGCAAAAAGTACTTCATACTTTAATAGTGCCATATACCAATTTAGCTCATGCCACAAAATGGTGGATAAATGGCTTCTTTTTTTGTTGAATCGGTACTTCTTTAGGTTGCCCAGATAGTGGATCCTCTGCTCTGAGCATCCTGCGTTCTGCATGATGTTAATCCTTTTATAAGGAAAGTTATTTAAAAAAAAAGCTGGAAAAAATTAGATACACCTTTAACATCTCCATTAAGAGTTAATAACACCTGGGGCCTATAAAAAAACATGTCAATTGGTCTATCTAGACTGGAACTGTGAACGCTACAGGTGGGTTGTGCTTGATGTACTTAAATACACTGTGTACCTTGGACCTTGAGATTACATTTCATGTTAATATTTTGTCTGATAAATGTAGAAATCTTAAAATGAAGCATTAAAAAAAAGAAAAACATTCATGTAATTCTACTTCCAATGTCTTAGCATTTTTAAGACTTTTGAAAAAATGATTCAAGACATTTTAGTACTAATTAGGACTCATTTTATATGAATGATTTCAGAGCCTTTTAAGACATTTTAAGGATTTGCAGCAATCCTGACATTTTTGAATAAAAGATCCAAGTTCAATTTTCTAGTTTTGTAGCACAATGTTACTATTTTTTCTGAAACGCTGAAATGCTGTACGACTGCACTTAACCATGGAAAAAAACACCTAATTTCATTATTTCAAAGAAGGCTTAAAGAAAACCAAACTTTTCCCCTCCGTGTTTTGACACATTGTTTGGGTGTGAGACAAACATTTCCAGCACACAGTATCTTGTCACCAGCTAAAAGTTGGTTCTAACTTTGCTTTAGTATCTACAGATTCCTCTAGGGGGCGCAGCTCTCTTCCCTTCTCCAAGAGTCCTCCTGACATATACATACCGCATCCTCTATGTCAATACACATCGTCTGATTCATCTCCATCCTGCCGTACAGCTCATTCAGGCCTCTGTATGTGTTTTTGCAGTCTTTGCACAGCTCCGTGTGGTTCCCCTGTGAAGAACCCACAGCGTTAACGCCTCAACATAAACTCACCACTGACAGACAGACAGACATCTGATTTACCTGTTGATACTTTTCAAAGCAGGTGAGAGTTTGGTTGAGCGTGCTCATGAAGTACAGCGTGTCATTGGTCAGGCTCTGGAAACCTTCAGTGATGCAGTCTGCAAAACAGGAAGTAAAAACAACCGTCAGTGAGGTTTATTTATTGTTTAAGAGCGGACAAAATACACTGAGATGCACAGGAGCACTTTGATGATGGTTTAACCTGGTTTTGGTGATGGTTTCACCTGGGTAACACATATCACGTTCACATGTTTTATCTAAGACTTAAACCATGCTGATTCTATGTTTCTGTCCCAGTACAAAGAGAAACGTAAAAGTGGTTTGATGTGAAAAAGATTCGGTACTGTATAGATCACAGCTGTGTTGTGTGGCTGATCTGTTTCTGCATCGTACTGATTTATTTGATGTTGTTTGTTTTAGCTAAAGCCTGACGGGGGACAGAGGGGGGGAGACATCCAGAAAAGGACTGTTTTACATCCCTTTTCTGTTTTTTTAAATATCAAAATGTGCAAATAAACTAAACAAGGTTATTTTGGTTTCATCTTGTGCTTACTGTTCAATTTTCAGTGAAAAAGATGCGGCAGAAACAAACAAGGGCTCGAAACTATTTGTAGACTAATTTATTTGTGGATTGACATTATTTGTTTAAGGCTTTTCTACCTTCTCAATTGTGAGGATTTGTTGCATGTGATCTGATTATCTTTGCATTTTGGGAGTTTATCATATTAAACAAGCTATTTGATGTCACGTAAGTCTTTACTGAAACATGACGTGCATTTTTCATCTTCTGACATTTTAAAAAACGGCAGCCAAACTAAATAATAAATAAATGAAAAATGAAAAATTCAAAAAAAAAAACTCCCGTGCTCTGAAGTTAAGGCTGTCGCATTCATCTACCAGCAGAAAACAACGCGGAGATCTACCATATCTGATGCAATTATCTGTTTAAGTCACAAGCTACTACAGGTCACACTGTGTGTCCTGATGGCTGAAGAGTCTGTCTGATAAAATGAGAGTCACATGTTTGATCTCTGTAACATCCAGTGTGACTGCCACATACTCTCAGTGGTGCATCTTCCTAGTAGTAGGAGTGGTATCACATTTAGTTGCAATGCAATTCACCTAACAGTGTTCATATGTGTCAAAACACACAGTCAAGACATGCTAGATCACTGATGGTTACAGTGGAGTGTATGTGGAGAGCTTTAAGCTACCTTCCCATTGGACAAAAATCCCACTAACATCAGCCAACACCTGGGCTTTCTATTAAATGGGAAACGTTACAATCAACATTCACTCCCTGGGTCAAATGACTCTGCAGCAGTCACGAGTATTTATCGGCTCTAGCCCCGATCTGCTTCCATCGACAGTGATGGAAAAGCAACATTGTTCCAAACCAGTCAACACCTACTCTGAGAAAGAGACTGAATAAGAAGAGTGGTCTACAGGCAATGGGAAAGAAGTCTAAATCTGTTAAAAAAAAAAGGTACTTTGGCCTTTATGTTCTGTGATTCTTTTTTATTTTAGTGCTATATTTTTTTAACTTGGGAAATTAGCTTGGTTGTACTGTTCAGGGACATGCACAATAGTCTTAAAATCCCAATGAAAAAGAACCATAGTAAAATTGTGATTGTGATCCTGCCTTAAAAATCGAGGTATCAAGGCTCTACTGATGTTGGCATTTTATTGAGGTCGTGCTCGTGCTGAACTCAAGGTGAACATACTTGGATTTGATTGAACTCATTCAAATCAGCTGTTCTGGAACCGAATACTCAGAGTTTCCCATCTCGGAGTAAATCAGCTCAGGGTTCAGGGTTAGACTCGGAGTTTGTTGAACCTCCTCTCTGGAATAACCTCCTGCTCTCTGACCGTTGTTGTCAAATGCATACCCATATGTGTGTGAGTCAGAAGTTCAACCAAAGGCATAAACCCCCAGTTACACAGATAGAATCACAAGAACTCAGTTAAATCTGGTTTAATTTCCTGCAGGAGACTTACTGTGACAGGCTGATGTGTCCCAGATGTCTTTCAGGTTGCTGAACAGCAAATAAACCAGCATCAGCCGATCACTGCGCAGCAGGCTGTCCCTGCAGCTCACATTGCCAGGACCCATCTGAGGACACACAGAGACAATTTGTCATGCACTCATGTATTTATGTTCCATTGTGACGAATAGATCAGCTATGGGACTATTAGTTATCTATAGCCCTTTTTACATTTCATTGATCATTGAGATCCATAGGGCAGCTATGCAATCTCTTCTTTATGCCTCCTCTGCATTTTTACACAGAACCTGAACGATGGCTGTCCCGTTTATATAGACAAAGTTTCGGCCTTGTTACACCCTCCCCTGGTGGCTTAAAGGTGAGACAAACTCTGTTCCCCATTCCACGATTATGGCTTATACACAGCACAACAAGGCAGAATAATAGCATGAAATTCCCGTTTGAAGAGGCAGTTTATAGGTGGTTATTAACTGTACCAACAACAGTCAAGCAATGACTTCTGCTGGGGTACAGACTTGCACAAATCCAAGAATGTAGGTTTGGGAGGGAGCTATGGTTTTTCTTTCAGAATATAACTTTAAATTGCTGTATTGAGTATTTATTCTACAGCCAATGGCATGTTTGGAAGGTGTGTTTTCTTTAACAATGGCCAAAATTACACAATTTTTAAAGGAAGCAAATCTAAACTTAAAATAGTGCCATTTCATTAAAATCACTTTATTATACATCACATTTAAAAATGTTTTTATTATTATTTTTTATTCGGCTGCAGGATTTCATCTTCAACTTTTAAGTTAAATTTGTTCAAAGGACGATTTTTTAAAAATGGAATAACCAATTTAGGGTGGAGAAAGGATCACACATTTTCCCAAGTCTCAGGGGGCCCAGGAGGAATAGCTGTAGCTTTGGGGAGGGTCAAAAAAAAGACAAAGTCACACCACAGCCATCCCCATCCTCTGATAAATAACGAACAGTCCCTTAAAAAAAGAGTGTTTCTCCGCTTGCTATTGATAGCAAGTCAGGCAGATGAATTCGTGTTTCCTCAAATGTGTCAGCAGTCACGCACATCACGAGACTCGTGACTCGAAATGAAAATGAAATAACTGCGCTCAAACAAGGCCTGTCCCCTCTATGGGGGCAGGCTGCAAGATACAATATATAGATAATAAGACGAAATTTGTGTGTGTGTGTGTGTGTGTGTGTGTGTGTGTGTGTGTGTGTGTGTGTGTGTGTTTGGAGACGCACCTGGTCTGAGGAGATGTTGGTGTAGATTTCCCTGAGGCTGCCATAACTGGAGAAACAGCTCTGACAGACTTTCACAGGTCGGGCTGCAGGAACCAGGCAGTTCACATAGGCAACATACCGCTGTCCAAATATATGCAGCAGGTCGCTGCAGTAGTCGCTGATCTCCAGGTCCTCTGGAAAGGAAGACAGCAGACTGATGGAAAAAGGGGAGTTCACAGCGGGTTTAAACAGCGGAGAGTTCACCACAACAGCCCCAGCAGCGGGGCTGGAAGGCGGGCTTTGCTTCAGTTTGTCCGCTGAGTCTGAAGCGGTGACGTTGACTCCGTCGCTGGACACGGCAGTGTAAATATTGAATGCTAACAAAACAAAAAACGGGCTGTTTTTGTGAAAAGACATGGTCGACACTGGAATTAACTCATCTGTTCCTCTTCTCTCACTCTACACAACCCATGACTTCCTGGTTTCCAACGTGATCATGTGACCGCCAGGAATCTCGCGAGAGCAGACGAATCCCGTATCTGATCCATGATCTGATCAGTGCCACTTGATTTTTTGTGCATATTAAACAACATATAATGTAACTATAAAAGTTTATAGTATTATATTATGCATATTGCATACTTATATAGTAAATTAAAAAAGAACTTTACGGGTACTCTTTATTTAACATTAATTTGACTTGTTTAATGCTTCTGCTGTAACCTATATGCCTTTATTGGTTTTATCTCAACAAGCCTTCCCTACTATATAAAGTATTTTGCCTCTCTTACTAATAAGAAGAATGTATTGAAGGAAATGTAGGAAAAAAATATTCATCACAGTCAGGGGTGTCACAGTGGGGAAAAGTGGGACTAATTATCCAGGCCCCCCCTGGGAGAGGGGCCCTGGATAATTATGAAAATTTTGTTTTGTTTGCAATATGTTATTTCTTAGAAACTAGTGCTATAACTAAATCAAAACTGGGTTGATAAAGGGAGCCTCATGAGGCCCCTTCCACCCCTTAAATGCACCAAATGGTTCAGTGCGCCCCTGTGCGAGGATTCAGCAGAGCCAAGTGAGCGACTACTCATGCTGCTTAAACATCAATGTAATGTATGCTGTCCTGTCTATCCCGAGGAAAGAGAAATCAGGGTTCCAAAAAAGAAGTTTGGTAAACTGTAATAATTTTTAATAATGATAATAATATATAAATAGAAACATATACAATTGTTAAAGGCTAAAAGGCAACCATGCATAACCCTTCAAAATACTTACAAGCAAATGTAGGCTAATCATAAACAACAAATTAACAAACTGCCATTATTATTATAGGTGTTAAATCACTGGAAACTGCTTGCCATGATTATTACTACTCGTATTACAGTTTACTGCTGTTCTGCATGTGGTTTGTCTAAGCTGTGTTGCCCAGAGGCCATTGTTTGACTGCTGTGGGAGATACAAACCATGTCACACTGTACTGTACTGTTAAGATCTGTCAAGATTAAACCCTATATTACGGTTTACTGTTGGATTTGTAAAGTGTTGGCCTGTCATTAATATGCCACTTTAAAAGGAAGCAAAAAAGGCATATGGTGGTTCCCTGAAATGGTCTGCAGTCATCACAACTTTGAGAAGCTCTGATCTAACCCCCTTGTTGGGTGGCAGCAGGTACAGATGCTTAATGGTCCCTTCTAATGTTAAATAGGTGATTATGGCCCTGTATTGGAGTCAAGTTTATGAAATGGATCATTGGACTAATCCATAAAGTTTCACCCAAGGATAAAAATCAGGATTCATCATATCAGTTTTTGTTATTTAAATTTCTATTATCTGTACAGCTTATCCTATCTATTTGTAACAAAAGTATTTCACAAAAGACAAGAGAAGAAATGACACTGTGGCGTTGGTCACTGCCTGCAGTTTATGTAAGGGGGTTGGTGTGATCGCGCGTGCATGTGCGTGCGTATTGGGGAGAGATAGCCGCTCCTCCTGGTCTCCTCATTATTATTTTTTTTTGACACCATACAATTTTGCAATGTGCGCTCGGCTCGGAGCAAATCATCTCGGAGTCAAGGTAAACGGTTTGGGCTCCAATCCTGATTGTGATAATTGTCAGAAACCCCCTCGAATCAAGCGACCGCAGTCAATGGTCGTTAATGTGAAATTAGTGGCTCTTGATAACTTGCAGGCCGCATCAATTCCGCAGTCATCAGAGCCTAATGAAAATAAGGGGGGAGAGAGCGCGCGCGGCATTAGCGGACTATTCTGATGCCCGCGCGCAACTGCAGCAGTAAATGTGGATTCTGGCCCCTAATGCGCCTCTTACTGCATATGGCACTATTAACTCTTCTTCTGCTGACCAGAGTTCACCTAATTGTTCAGATGTTCCCCATTCCTTTATTATAGACTAGTGTGGCTCTCAGAAAGAGGATATGATTACAACCTAAACATTTCATGATCTTGCTTTTCTTCAAAAAAAATAAAAATAAAAAATAAAAAATAAATAAATAAAACTGTGCAGTTGGGTGTCCACTTGGTTACGCCGAAACTTTCAAAAAATAATTATAAAATAAAGAGAAAAACAAGTAATTCCTATTGTTATTTGTTATTATTATTATTGTTATTATTATTATTATTATTATTATTATTATTATTGTTATTATAAGGCTATTGATGCATGCATGGATTAAAACGATTTAAAAGTGAGTCTCAGCTTGCACTTCATCACATTATTCACGAAGTTTTTTAATGTCTTTCCTCTGCGGGCTAATCAGCAGAGCACCAAGTAAAATCGGCATATCATTACTATTTGAGATGACCGTTATTGTCAGATGGCGGAAAATGCCTTCATTAGCATGTGATAGATAGAAAAACCAAGAGGACAAAAATCACTAATTAGGCCCATAAATTAGATGAGGGTGATGAAGAGAGCCCTTCAGGGGTGATGGCAGTCCGAGAAGCTCCTCGTGATGCAATGAAGTATCTATTGATATACTTATAAATTCTATAAAAAGACCACAGAACTAAAGCTGTATGTCCATATAACCCTAAAGATGAACCATTCCTTGAGGGCCTTTAAAGAAGTAGTGCTTTGACATTTTACTTAAGTAAAAGTACCAATAAAAACATACATAAAAACATACATTACAAATAAAAACATACATTAAAAATTCGATTTAAGAATATATGCAGAAGTAAGCTCAATGCTTTGATCAAGGGGTAAGCAGGGGACATGTCCCCAAGGGTGTAGCACCAAATTCTATAGGCCCTGTGTATAAGCAGTCTCTGTGGGCCCCTGTTCTTCCTCTCTTGATCCATGTGTCTTTCACACACCTTTTGATCTTTTTTTTTCAAAGTCAGTTTGCATTATTTCCCTTATTTTCTTTCTTTCTTTTCCTTTTGGAACCCCAATTGTCATTTTTGGGGGGAAAAGATATGAGAGTCCTCCAGCAGATAGTCAGCTCTAGTGTCGTTTTTCCTTTACCACTATTGGCCATGCCGAGTCAAACCATGCCACGCCAACTTGTCTTTCCATAATTGGTTAAGACACTGAGGTGTGAGAGGCATGAAAAACATGAAAAACATGTAAGTGGGAGTAACCTTCTACTATGACAAGACACATCTGTATTTTGTACTTTATGTGGATGTATTTCTGTGTACTGATTTGGAGATGTATTGCTGGGGATGTTTTTGTGATATTTGAGGCTGTATTTTGTGAGTGGATTGACTGATGTGTTTGTTTGTTGTCTGAGGTATGTGCTTGTGGATGCATTTTCTTTTCAGTATTCTATGTTTTTTAAAGCATCCCGTGGACAAGTGTTGCAAATTAGGTTTTTGTTACAAAAACTATACACAGGACATTTGGTTCTTGTGTATAAAAGTACATTTCTAATGCTACTGTGATACCTGTGTCAAATTAGCTAACTTAACAAAATTAAAGACATTTACATCATAAATTGATGCAAAATGGTACTGATTGGTGCATAATAAAATCACCATAATGGAGGAAATTGATATTCAGCGGGTGGTCTACACCAAATGTCTCTGAGTAACTGAAAGAAATGCAAAATGTGCTGCAACTTTTCCCAGTCTCTCCTATTCAAAATATCAAAAATTAAAGTTCTGCAGAAAAACAGTCCCTGTGAGTGATAGATTATTATAGGCATATAAGAAAAATAATAATAATAATAATGATGATGATGTCAGTGATGCAGTGTAACAAATGTTAGAGTACTTTCACATCCTTAATTGATTTTTTTTACTCTGCACCTGTATTACAATAAGGTAAAGATAATTTGCGTGTTTGAGACTGTGCTATACTTTCCGTCTGTGAAAGTCTCCAACTGGACAATCACAAAGGGGTTAACTCAAGCCCCTCAGCCTTAAACTTGGCTCTTGGCGTGGGGAGAGAAAATAGCTGTAAAGTTATGCAGAAGTTATTCTTCATCCTTTGGGCCGTCCCTAATCCGCCAAAAACCTCATTCTTTCATCGGAGAACTGTGCCTCCTTTCTTGTTCCCCCCTCTCTATACAACATAAAGTCAGACTGCATTTAATGGTTATGTCGGGATGGGAGAGGGGCTTTCTTCTTCCCCTTTTCTCCAGAATATTGCCCTTTTCGTCGTGTGAGTCTCCCAACCCGCAGGGACCCCCATATTCTTCCCTCCGCGTCTGACTCGAATCACAAACTAACCCTGATTTTCACCACTTTGCTGGGAATTGCGGGGAGTGATAATAGAGATTTCGCTTTCATTTTATACGCTTGACTTGGTTATTGTTGCTTTTCTCCTCTCCCGTGATTCTCCCCTTCTCCAGGGATTAGCCCTGACTTCGCCCGCTATACTGGTCGCCGAAGTGCCCCTGAGCCCCGGGATGACAATTGACGCAGATCAAGGCAGGCCTATTCTGCGCCTTTGAAAAGGAGCCGGGCTGAGCCGGGTTAAAATGAGGGAGTTTTTTAATGGAAGAAACGGATGCCCCTCAGTTTGCTTCCCACAAATTAATCGCTCTAGTTTTTGTGAGATGGCACTGTTGACAAAAGTGTAATTCGATAAAGGTTGGACAGTTTATTTTTATTTTACACAGACCTGCAGACTACATGATGATGATGATGATGATGATAATGATGATGATGATGGTGGTGGTGGTGGTTGATGGTTAGGATGGCGTTAGAGAAGATGATGAAGCTGTCTATAATGGCGATGTGAAGGCTGATAAGTGGACAGCGACGGTAAGTACCACATGTAAAATAATGGCGGTGGTGATGATGAAGATGATGGGGCTGTGATACAATGATGATGACACTGATGAAAGTATAGAGATGTTGATGAAGATGATGATGACAATGATATATAGTCAAGAAAGTGGTGGTGCTGCCAATAAGGATGAGGAAGAATTTGAAAATGATGTGTGAAGGGGCAAAAATGCTGATGATGATCAAGGAGGAAGATGAGGAGGGTGATGCTGAAGATCAGATCAGTTTTACTGTCCAGGTGCTTAAACTAACAATTAAATTTCATTTAAATAGTTTAAGTAGTAAACACATGAGCTGATTTTTTTTTTAAAAAAACAACAACAAATTGACAATTTTATTTATGTATCAGTCTATTGTACTTTAGAAAAGATAAACAAGGAGTGGAACTTCCTGTGGTGGAAGAAGTTGTCAGATCTGTACCCGAGTTAAGTAAAACCGCTCCGTCTTTCAAAGTAAAAGCACAAAAGTAGGCTATGAGTATTTTAAGTGTAACTAAAATAGATTAAGACTACTCATCATGTAGAATGGTCCATTTCAGAATAATAGTATATGATATTTAGCTATTGGATTATTATTATTAATGAATTAACATGTTCATCATTTTAATGTTGCAGCTAAAAAAGATTGAATTCATTTTAATTTGATATATAGTTTAAATCTATAATGGTAATAATAATAATATATATCATCATTGTTTCACTGTTTTATATTTTGTGTTATTAGTCTGAAACTTTAAAGTAACTAAAGCTGTCTAATAAATACAGTGGAGTAAAAAGTAAAATATTTCCCTCAGAGACTTAGTGGAGTAGAAGTATAAAGTAGAATAAAATTGAAATACTCAAGTAATATAAAAGTACCTCAAAACTGTACATAAGAACAGTACCTGATGAAATGTAAATAGTTACATTTGAACACTGGCAATAAGTGAATAAATACCGTATGAGTAATGTAAGCTACTTTGTATGGATATAGTGTACACATGTACACATCTATGTACAGTAGTTTATATACAGCCTGTTTAGATTTGACAGTAAGATTTCAGATATATTTGATGTGGTACATGTGCAGCTGTATCTCTTTTGAATATCTACATGTGCACAGTATGAGGTCGTAATAAACAGACACAATAAAAACTAGTGAACTACTGAACACACCACAACACCGCACCGTACACTCTGCACCTGCATGGGAGGAAATAAGTCTCCATACCAGCAGGCGGCAGTGATCTGCATTCTTCATTGAAAAAGGGAAAACAGAAGACAGACGGGACGGATTCAAGATGCTAGTTAGCCAGTTAGCACATTCACAACACAACCCGATGTTCAGTTATATTTCTCAAGAGCCAGCGAACAACAACATTTATTGACAGCCATCCTTTGGCTTGGTGTGTCAGGGCCCGTAGAGGAAGCCCAACCCTTATGTTGGGACCCAATAGTAAGACACAAAAACTAGCTTCAATGAGAGCCATTATCTGCAGAATGAGTTATTTTACTGTGTACACTGACCTTATGATACTTCTGTACTTTTCCTAAAATAGGATTTTATATTATGGTATTGGTACTGTGACTTCAGAGAATTAGTGTTGCACCTCTCCTGGTAGAGCAGGCAAAGGCTATGTCTTTACCGCCGTTTCACTTCCAACCAGCGGTCCTTTGCCGCATGTCATCCACTATCTCTCCCCCTTTCAAGCTATGGCTGTCCGTTCAAATAAAGGCAAAAAGCCCCAAAACTAATCTTAAAAAAGGAAAACAAGCGCTGCGTTTATGAACGACTGAAAGTGTTCTAACAAAATGACGCTTTTTAAAATATGCTGATTAGGCATAAAGTTACCATGGATGATAAACTGAACAGGCCAACCAGGCACAAGACTATGGGCCCAAAATATAAGACCCCTCCCCTGGGCCTTCACCTACAAAATGTCAGTCAAATTAACACATGCTGACAGGGAGGAGACTCAAAACAGCCACAAACAGACACAAAATTACCTCAATTGAACACAAAAATCCTAAGAGACACAAAACAACGATAAGGAGACTCAGGGCACAAAATGACCTCAACGAGACAAAACAGAACAGGGAGGGGACGGGTGGGTCAGGACAGAGGACAAGAGAGGGGTGGGGGCGACACAGGGCGCACTAAGAAAAGTTGCTATTGGCTTGAATCTTTATCTAAGACTGGGGGAAACACGCCACAGGGACTAGTTTAATCTAATTTAACTGGTTCCAAAGAACAAACTGTGCAACATTTTGACTGTTGGGGACATAGCACTTTTACTTGTAGTATTTATACAGCCCATTCTCTCCCGAAGTCGTCAAGTACTGCCGCCTTGTCAGTGATTTTGGCGTAAGATACAGATGCCAAAAGCTACCTTTCGTGGCTGTATGATACATCATGAAAGAAACAAACAGATAAATCCCAGACTTTCATCTGGGAGTCCGCTGTTCACTTCCAGTATGAATGAAGAGCCAGCGCATGATGGGTTTTTGTCTAAACCTATCTACGTGCTTTTGTTACCTAAACCTTAACACCCGTGCCTTCGCTGTCAAATCCTCACTATGTCCTTTTGTTGACATCCTTGTGTTGGTTGCCACATCCCTGAACGTCAACAGCAGACACAGAGGGGTACTTTGAGCGTGATCGGTAGACGTAAAAGTCCACTGACAAAGCGCTGATGTGATGTGATGAGAACATGTTGATTTATACATTAGGGTACTGGTACTTGACTTCAGTGTCACCACCAGACAGAGTAAAAATGAAGAGAAGGACGGAGGTGCTGACTGTGACTGTGTTATAGGTATTGTGGTCTATCAGTTCATCACTATCTGGTCACTGCATCAGTCTGAAACAGTCTGACTGAGCAGATCTGCTCATCACCAGCTCGTCACACAAGAGAGGGTTTCAGTATTTGCCGTGTCTCCCCCAATCAGGCATCACCGCAGCACTGTGAGAAGTTAATCTTTGTTGACGGTGTGTTGTGCACTCTTCCGTGGGCCGGTTGGGTAGGGACCTCTCCTGGAAAGCCCGGTCTATGCTCATATAGAGGGGGATAATTACCAAACACGCAGCCGACAGCAGTGACACAAAAGCTGCTTTGACTTCCTCACTGCTGGTCGCCTCCAGGGGATGGTCCTGCTCCCTGCTCGCCCTGCTCACCCAGACCACTTCTCATCACTCCTGAGAGGCAGAGACATCTTGTTCCAGAACAAGACATGAAACTGACTTCTTTCAGCTCCAGTGAACTGGACATAAACCCCGACTGACAACCTCCAGTGCCCAAACAGAACAGGGAGAGGACGGGTGGGCCGGGACAGAGGACAAGAGAGGGGTGGGGGCGGCACAGGGCGCACTAAATAAAGTTGTTATTCACTTTAATCTTACATCCAGAGAGGGGAAAACACAGCAAAGAAACTTTTTCCTGCTCTAAAAAAACAACTGTGCAGCGTTTGCATTTTGACAGTTTTGGACCTTTTCCACAGTTATTTGTCAACTTTTTACATCTAAATTTATGATTTCTCTCCTCTGTCCCCTCAGAGCCATCTTCCCCCTCTCAGAACTCAGCGTTGTTACAGCAATGAAAGCACGACGTGCTGTAAATGTAATGGGCCGGGAGTGATTGTTTCTGACAAGCAACAAAACACATCGTCCCTCCCCTCAAATTAGTCCCCCAGGAGGGGGCGGGGTGAGGGGTTCATGTCCCAGGAGACGCATGGACAGGACAGCATGCCAACATATAGCATGAGCATGTAGTGTCTAACTCACACTGCTGTTTATCTTTGTTACTTCCTTTGATTTAGTTTTGCATAAAATATGTAAACAACAGCTGATTTATGTTTTCCACCTTAAATGGTTCCCTCATGCCAGTCAAAGTTACATATGTACGAATAACATGTTTAAAAAGGTGAATAAAAACTCCACCAAATTATTGTTATTATTATTAATCATTCTTCTCTCACCTGCCTGAAAAGCATACAGTCAAGACGCAGATGTCACTCTGCCTGACAACCTCCGTCCGCTCAATTTAATATGAAACTCAGTTTTTTCTCAAAATGTAGTAGGGGGTCCCTGCAGTCTCCTTTCAGCTCTGGTGTCCTTGGCCTGAGAAACATTGAAGAACCTTGCCCTATAATTTATTGTAATTTTTTTCAAATTATCTCAAATTTTTAATTGAAACAAAATAAACACATGCATCGACTTCTTTTGTTAACTATAGTTTGAAGCAAGACCAAATAAAGACTAGATTAATACTAATGGGTTTTGGGTTTTTTGTGGCTTGAGCCTTGAGCGTTGGTGGCTCAAGGCCAAAAAGATGGAGATATATATAGAAAGATATTTTCCAGCTATAACAGAAAAATGCTGCTTACACACTGACACGTTAGTACTAACAATCTAATAATGTAATTTCTACAGGGGCTGTGAGGCTCTACAGGTGTCACTATTTAATCACTTGAAGAGTTTGAAACAGGTAAGTTAAATGTTGGCCACCGTATTTGCTTTTTTATTTTAAAAAAGTGTCCTTAAAATGTCACTCATTATATAAATTTAAAAGTCTGGTGCTCTTCAACAAATTTGCATGCTTAAATGAATACTTAACTTTTTTTTTTGCTTGAGAAAACACGTGTTTGTGTTTTAGTGACAATGTATGTGTTTGGGAAGTACTGAGCATGTAACTGGATAAATGAGACATGGATTATACTACACTGGTTGTGTGAGAGTTTGTAAATGAATATTTTGATACGGTGTTGCTGTTGTTAAACGGGATCCCTGTTCACTTTACCTTATAAAGAATAAGGTTATAAAGTTTGCCTTTTTTAGATTCTCCATTCACCAGGGAGACATACAAGAAAAACTGCATTTTCCTCACAAATTCAAGTTCAATTTTGTGGGTGAAGTATTCCTCTAAGGCTGGACTAACATGTTGAATGATTTCTTTTAAACCCCCAAACTCCTGCGTCAGGTTGAGGTGTTATTCCTCTGCTCATCTTTCATCGGTGCATTGCTGCCATTCATGGTACTTCTAAAACCTCTTGAAATGCATTACCCACCTCTGTAGTCACTAGTAATGTGCATTATGTCACCTCTGTGCTTTGGGCGTGAGTGTCCTTCCATGTTCATGAACACCACAACGGAACAATGCTCTGCAGCACCACTGGTGGACAAAATCTCCACGAGGTACATTTAACAGTGACTGAAAGCCAAGTTAAAATACAGGTATACAGTATATGCCACCTTCAAATGACAACGTGTCTGTACAGTTGCAAAACATAACTGCTGTGGTGATGCGCACAGAAAATAAGCGTTCTGACAAAATTAGGCTTCTTAAAATTTGCTGGGTATAAAGCTATCATGGTCGGATTACTGAACGGTCCCAGGCACAAAAAGATACAACATTGTGACAGAGAAACACGAATTTGACACAAAATTACCTCAAGGGACACAAAATGACTACAATGAGGCACAAAACAACCAAAACAGATACAGAATTGCCTCAAAGAGACAAAAAACTGCCATAGAGAGATGCAAAATGACCACAAAGATATGCAAAATTACCTCAAAAATATATGAAGATGTTACGGAGAGCCACAAGAAAGACAGAAAATGTCTTTAAAGAGACACAAAAGACTACAGAGACACAAAATATCCACAAGGAGACATAAAATTACCTCAAAGCGATACACAATTACCTAATAAAGATACAAAATTTTCTCAGAGACACAAAGTTACCTCAAAGAAACACAAAATTGCCTCAAAGAGACACAAAATGAATACAAAAACACACACAAAAAGATGCAGAAAGACTACGAAGAGATGGAAAACTACCCCAGGGAGGCATAAAACAATCACACGGAGGTTGGATATGAATACAAAGATACACAAAACAACCTGAAAAAAATATATAAAATCACCTCAGAAAGATAAAAAATTGCCTCAGAGACACAATTGTAACTCTGAGAGACTCAAAATTGCCTCAGGGTCAAAACTACCTCAAAGGGATGTAAATTTGCCCTAAAGAGACACAAAACAAACAAAAAAAAGATATAAAATCACCTCAAAAAGATTCAGAATAGCCTCAAAGAGACAAAAGATTACTTCAAAGTTTGTGTGTCTTGTACCTAGGGGCCTATTGTCACATTAACTTAAGTTGCCTCAAACTTTTGCTCCTGTAAGTATCATTAAACGTAAAATAAAATTAAGAGGACGACAACAACACCCTAAAGCAGAAGTGAACAGACTATTAACTGACGGTGTGTTTGATTTTAAACCCCAAGGGGAAATCATTTTTGTTATTTTTTTAAAGGCTAATGTCAATCTATGTTTAAATTAAGTTCAGCATATTGTTGACACAAAGTGAAAGAACGTTTTAAAAAGTCGAGAAGCTGCATCACAGCTCCATGTTTTATTATTCATAGTGGGCCGGGGGCTTGAATAGGCAGTTAGACTGGAAAGAAAAGGCA
Source organism: Plectropomus leopardus (assembly GCF_026936395.1). Lineage (NCBI taxonomy): Eukaryota > Metazoa > Chordata > Actinopteri > Perciformes > Serranidae > Plectropomus > Plectropomus leopardus. Next base: position 15,397,027 of record NC_142191.1, on the reverse strand, counting down.
GTTAGCTAGTCAGTTAGCAAGGGGTTAGCTTTAAAGCAAGCCCTGATTTGTGAACGAGGGAGTGGGAGGAGTGGTGGAGGGCTTGGCGTTCAGGAAAGCCTCTCCTGGGCCAGAAGAAAAGGATTTGGCCCAGATGCACGCAGCGATGTTAACTTTGAGTGGCCCCTGTGGCTCAAGCTCAGCACCCCCTCCTTCTTACTTCCCAAGCCCCCAGGTTGCCTTTGCATGACATCATCCCCAAACTATGCCCCCCATACCCATGTGAATCTGAGCTGTCACAATCGGCAGCAACCCCCCATTAAACTGTACTCCGCCGCAAACCCATACGTTTCTTTTTCTCCCCCCCTCATCCCCTCTCTTCTTCTACCACCAATCTCCTCCCTTCTTCTTCTTTTTTAACCCCCAGAAAGGCATTGTTTGAGTCAGGGCTTGATCAAAAAACTGTTGCCCGCCAACCACAGGGCTTTCTGTAAATTCAATAAGGCCACCTTAAAGATTTTCCTAATTAATGGATGACATCTTTGGCTGGAGGAGAGGCTAGGCATTCTGCTCCAGCTCGCTCTTTGTTCGCCTCCTAATTAACTTTCCTAGGTCACTCAGGTCCCCGCAACCTGAGAGTGAAGAGCCCCCATTGAGGAGGGAGTTGTAAACTTACTTTTTTTGCCTCGGCACTTAAAAGGGGAAAGCAACTATAGGGAACAGAAAATATCCTATTTAAGTCCTTTGTGAGTGAACTGCTTGCACATGTTCCAATAAAGGAAGTCTTCTAAATAAGCTGCCATGTTGCTCTCCGCTCCCCCTCTTTCTCCCTTATCCCACCTCTTTCACTCCCGGCTCCACAGAAAGGTTATGAATGATAGCTCTGGGTTGAGGGGGGTAAAGGGCCAAAGGACAGCATCTGGGCATTGTGGAATTGTGAGCATCTAAAACTTTGAGGGAATTTGAGGATGGGAAAGCACTGAGCTGCAGGGCGGTGGGGTGGACGATTGAGAAAATGTGGTGAATATGAGTAAAAAACAAGTGCCTCTTTGCCCTCATCATTGTTTGGGTGTTTCTAAAGGACCCCGTGTCTCCCAGCTGCTTTCATCACCCCTCATCTTTATCTTTCAAAGTTAAAAGCAAAAAAAAAATAACCACATGTGAAACTATTATTGCCACTTCATTACTTAAAACTGGACACCAAAATGCATTTTATATTCATATTTTATTATAAATGTAGTGCAAATTAATAAAATGGCCTTAGGAATGCCCCAACCATTGCAGTTTATAAATCAAAACATTATCACTTGTTATTACTTTTAACCAAATGTTTTTAAAATCCAAAGTCTCATTATTATTATATATTTGATTTTTTTTTTTTTGCTTATTTTTTTTTTACTGTTTTATTGCTCTATCTCTTTAATTTTTAATTCTATAATTTTAATTCTGAATTGTGTTATTTTAACTTTGATTTTCTCTTTATTTAATGTTGATTCCAGTCTCTCTGTACAGCACATTGAACCTACCTCTGTGTATAAAATGTGCTATATAAATAAAATTGCCTTGCTTCGTCTTCATTTTTTACTTTCAAGTGAAGTTTTAAGCACAGTCCTAATAACTTCAGTGGTACAAGCAAAAATTATGTTTTTCAAGCAAAGACATTGATCCTGAGAGCAATGCACACCTATACTAATTCTAATCTTTAATTTATTTTCAAGTTTGTGATACTGAATGTTAGAAAAGTGGCAATAAAGTAACCCAGGGAAGATACTTTTTTTGTAGGCTGATGCAGAAGTTTATTTTGTTCAGATAATCTTCACAAATGAACACCACTTTTATTATTTTTGGAGCCTAAACGCAATTACCAGAAGTAAATGCTAACTTTAGACTATAAAACAACAACAACACTACAATCAAATGAGTTAGAGTCTCCACAACAGCAAGGCTGTAAAGCCATGCTTGGCTCAGTGTGATGAAATGAAATGTTAGTGTCCAGACTGCCTTAAAAATGTAAGTTTATTGAATATGAGAAGACAAGTTGAGGTTATTTTGTAAGGATTCATCTTGTCTTCACAAATTCAGTCAATTAAAAAACTTTAAGGAAGCCAAGACACTATTTTTTTTCAAGTTAAAACAAATAATTTATCTTTACAGTACACCAAAATGTAGTGGTGTAACGTAATGAAGCAATAAAACTTTGTTTTTATTTTTTGGGTATATTTGTACTTTACTTGAATTTTTCTATTTCTGTCAACTTTCACTTACAATTTTACTTCGCTTCATTTCATAAGTAAAATGTATACTTTTACTCAAATGCATTTTCCCTGAGCATCTCAGGGAAGGGATGGGCAGACGGACGAATGAATGGGAGGGAAGGAGTTTTTTAAGTTGCAAAAAAAAAAACAGTTTTTCTTTAAGTGAAATATAGGCTTCATTTAAAGGGTGGTGTATGCTGCAAAGAAATAAACTACACAATTCTTAAAATTCAGGCCGCCTGCTTTTTTATTAACAGCTTTTACTTGTGCTTTTACTTTCAATATTTAAGTATATTTAATATCCTAAAATTACTTTTGATACTTCACGACAGTAAGTATCAGATACTTTAAGACTTTTACTCAAGTAATATCCTAATCTGTGACTTTAACTCATGGTAAGATATCGTACTTTTACTCTGGTATGGCTTTCAGGTATATTTTATCCACCACTGTTGTGTCTCTAATAAACTAAGTGCTGACAGTGTGCACAAATTCAACATTTTCCTTCACAAGATTTTATTTTCCTATGCACTTTTCTACTAGTTGTGCTTTAGATTGCACTCTATTAAATTAGAGCTTCACAAAAACACACATACTTTAGACTGCTAATCTCCCTTGACTTCTAAAACAAAAGCCAGCGATGTCCCAGATTTTGCCAATGACCACATATCCTGCAGCCCCTACTATCCAGCGTGAGGGACAATATACACAAAGTATATCAGTCACTAACTTACAAATGCTGCATGCTCATCAATATTCTCATCATGTCACCTGACACACACTCATACACTGACCTAGATCTGCTCTCAAAGAGCCTCATCACACACATTACACCCCAGTCTGAACACAGGGAAGGTCGCACACCCTGATTCTATTAATGAACAACCAGTCCCCAGTGTGTCTGGGTGTCTGGGTGTGTATTAAGACCCATGAGGTGAGTGTGAGGCTCCTAATGACAGCTCCTGTGCTGCAGGGGTCCCTGAGGGTTAATGACGGGTGGAAACTGTGACCCCAGACCGTGACCATTGAACCTGACCTGTGGAGCTGGTGGGATAACATCAGCAGAAGCAGGGCAGGAGCAAGACTGACTGCTGAACAGAGCAGGATAAACAGCAGAATGACTGTCAGAGTGACTCCAGGTGAAGCGCTGCTGACGACAGCCATTCTGTGGTTAATCCGTCTGACGGCCGAGACCACTGTTCGCACTGCTGCGGCTTTTTTAAGACTTGTAGAAATGTTGTGTGTGTGGACGGCATGGTTGGTTTTCACAGCACATGTACATGAAACTCTATTTTATATTATTATTATATTTTTTTGTGACGTATGGGTAGCAAACTATTAAAGTCTCCCTCCGTTAAAAATGTTTTTTGCTTATTTTTTTTCACTGTGCATAGTTTGACCCTTTCATGCTGTATTCACATTCATCAGCTGGAGATGTATTTTTTTGTTGTTTTTGTGATCACCCTAAATCTGAGCTTAAAACATATAGAATGACATCACAACTCGCCAAGAGCCGATCACAGTCCAGTGTGCAAGTGAGATGTGGAAATTTTCAGATAAGTCATTTATTTTGAAGAAGCACCTCATTAATTTGAGAAATTGGCTCATTATTTTGACATAAGTCATTTCTTTGAGATAATGAGTCACTGAGCAAAAGTAATTTCTTGAGATACTGAGACTTTATTTTGAGAGAACTCATTTTGAGATATTTTTAAATGATATTAAGATACTAAATCATCATTTTAAGATGAGAAGCCTAAGTTATTATCTTTAGATTATTTTGAGATACTAACTTGTTTTTGAGATAATTATGTTATTATTTTTTAGATACTTACTCATTTTTAATTAAGATAAGTATAGCGATATTTTGGCATAATCATTTTGTGAAAGATTGACATTATTTTGAGATACTATGTCCTTTTTGAGATAAGTAAGTAATTATTTTGAGATAAGTCATTCTAAGAAAGTTTCTCATTATTTTGAGACACTAAATCATTATTTTAAGATAAGTATGCCATTAAGAGATACAAAGTCTTTACTTTGAGATAAGTCCTTCAATTATTTTAGATACTTAGTATTAATTTTGATATAAGAGGCCTAAATCATTGTTTTGAGATACGGAGTCATTATTTTGAGAAAGTTTGTCATTATAATGTACTTTTTAGGACATCCATTGATAGACAAGGCAACAGGCCTACACATAAATAATAAACAAAATCAAGATTTTTGGCTCAAGAAAAAAAATGTCATTAGTAACTTATCTCTATTAAGCTCTAAACTAACTCCTGAAAGTAAAACATGCCTTTGTCAACTCTTAATGGAAATATAAAAACTTTCAGCTACTTTACACACATTTCTGTCACAAATCTAGCCCCTCTGCATGACTGGAACCTGTTTTTTCAACTCTGGTAAATCCTTGCATTTTCACACACCACATGCAGGCGGAATATTAAATGAACTGTAGATACATTGATCACATCGCGGGCTCCTTGGCTCTCACATGTTTGTCTTTGCAGTGTGAACAGACTAAGCCCCTCTACTCAGCTGTCATAATTTGTTAACGAGTCTTTTCAGGGAGGGAAAAAAGAAAAAGAGAAGACAGAAAAAAAGAAAAGAAGGCTCTTCACGAGTGACTGAAAGCAGAGGTCCGTCCAGAGAGGGAACCCAGGGGCGACATCAGACCGATTTCAGACCAGCCCGTGATGGCATCTCTGTATATTTTAATATTAATGACCCCGGCCGCAAAGCCGCCTCTAAGCCTCCAACAGGTGCCCCAGCCCCACTCGAGTCTGAAAACCCGAGATCATTCAACATCCCACTATCCACCGCCACCACCGGCCAATAAAGACTGCAAATGAGGAGGATGAAGGCCGAGAGGAGGGGAGAAAAAGACATTTAAAAAAAAGTGGACGGGGAGTTAGAGAGTCAGCCATCTCTTGCAAATAAGTTTTTGAGTCACTTTCCCCAGCTGAAACACGGGTCGATATTTCCCCCCACCCCTTGAGAAAGAGATTGACTTTTGTTTGGAGTTTGTGAGAAGTGGGAATCAGAAGCGGGACAATGGGACTCCCCACGGTGAGAGGCTGAGAGGAGCCATCTCAAATCAGTCAGCCAGAGGACTGACTAATCCGTCCATTGTCCCTCCCCAGCCACCGGCCGCACATCAACACATTCGCCCCCCATTGTCCCCCACCCTCATGCAGCGGGATTTGCTCTCCCCAACAGCCAGTTTTGTCCACGGCAGTTCGAGCGGAAGTTTCTCACTGACAATTTGCCCCAAATAGATTTGTCAGAGCGTCCAACTGCACCGCACCGACTTGTGGGCTTCTGGGTTTGGGTTCTGGGTTTTCTGGGGGGAACTCATCCACGGCGAGGCATCGGCGTGTGTGCGTTAATGTGTGCACGAGTTTGCATGTGTGCGTGCAGAGGTGTGTCTGCATGTAGATTACGCACCAGTGGAGGAGATGGTGGGACTGGGGGAAAGTCACTGGTGTGGTCCTCCTGAGGGATCCCTCCTCAGTGGATTTACTGTAAGCACATCTGACACTTGTGTTTCTTGATGAGTAAACTGTATGGCACCAACACTGCCGGGGTGACACATGCTGCTCCTTCTGGGGCCACCAGCAGCGGTGGGAGAAACATTAACACTGTAAAAACAGAAAAATACATCACATGTAAAAGTCATGGAGTTGAAGGAGATGCACAAAAAACATTATATTACAGGAATAAGAATGAGGAAAGACTGTGACGACAGTCAAGTCTTTTTATTGACACAGTATGACATCCACATTGTACAAGAACTGTAAATCTGACAAATTTATCTGACTTAAAACCATCTTGGTAGCCAATTGCCTTGAAAAAGTGAAGTTAATAAAACTATAAATCTTAATTTGTTTTTACTTCATATTTAAGTGTTACGTTTACTTTGAAGTTAGCTGTATTAACTTAATTTTGAGAAGTTGTTGCAACTTAAAAATGATATGTTGAAATACCACAGTGTTAGCAACTTCTTGACAAAGAAGATTTTGCCAGTGATGAAGTAAAGAGATCTGCGAGTTCTGTTTTGTGGATATATTTAAGAATTTTGCATGTGCTTGCACATATGCATGCATGCATAAGCCTAATATATTTAATATGTATGCATATGCATGTATGTGTGCATACATGTGGTATAATTATGTATGGATATGTGTGTGTCTGTGCTTGAAATAATGTAAGTCTGTGAATTGATGAATAGCTGAGAAGAGGTAGGAAATAATAAGTGAATATGTCCTCTTATTCCTTTTCGAATGTGCAAGATTTGGTTGTTGTTGTTTATTAGAATCTATTCATTAAGTTTGTATATAGTTTATAATCCATTCCAGTTATTGTTTTGTTTGGTTTATATCTTTCTGTTTTGTTTTGCTTGTTTTACATCTTCAAAATATCAATCAATCAATCAATCAATCAAAATCTTACGTGAAGTGTGTAAGTATATTCAGGTATAAAAGAAAAGTACTCAGTGCAAAAAATGGGCCTTGTGAGATTTACTTTATTAAATATTATACCATTAGTTATTATTACTGTTGCATTCATGTGTAAGCAGCATTTGCTGATAATTTCCTTCATTATAATTGATTACATTTCTTGGTTTGGCACACAGCACAAAGCCACACCTTCACAATGCTTGTTTATTATTTTCCTGTCATTCAAATATTTTTTAAAGCTCTACTTGAACAATACTTGAATAAAAACTAACAACAAGTATTTACAGTCCACTGGGCCATAAGTACTGAAAAATACCAAATAATACTCAGACATGTGTGTTATATGAGTGTTTATGACCATGAACTCTATTGAAAGGATACAGACGTAATATTTATACTTGAGGATAATGTCCTTTATGAGCTTGGGTTGTCTTGAAATAGGTTTGTTATCATGTTGGATTTAATTCACTAAAGCCTGGGGTTTTAAGGATAAAAAAATACTTGCACAAAGGTAGAGGAAGTATTCGGATCCTTTACGTAAGTAAAAGTACTAACACCACAATGTGAAAATATTCTCTTACAAGTAAAAGTCCTGCATTCAAAATGTTACTTAAGTAAAAGTCAATAAGTACAGTATCAGTGACATGTACTTTAAGCGTTAAAAGTACTCAATGCAGAAAAAAACCATTTACAAAAGCCCAAACTATTCAAAATAAATTAGAAAAGACTTAAAAGTTTATTTTAAAAAATATATGCCATTAATTATCTATCAATTGGCCAGTTGATACATTGAAAAATAATTTTAGCTCGGCTTGTATAATTTGTTGGGATTTAATTTTAACTAAACATCATATTTTATAAACTCTTCTGGTTTTTATGCAGAAAATCATACAATGATTTGTAAAGGAACTACCAGCCAAGGCTTTCAGATAAATGTCGTGACATAGAGTATAACATTTCTCTCTGAAATATAGTGGGGTTAGAAGTATGAAGGGGCATGAAAAAAATAGACTCAAGTGAGGTACAAGTACCTTAAATTTGTACTTAAGTATGGTACTTGAGTAAATGAACTTACATTCCAACACTGCACAAATGATTGTCCACATGTCAAAATTAGATCAGTGGCCTGTAGGTAAATGAAAAATAAACATATACTGAAACATTTTTTTCTGTCTTACTGGGTACAGTTTGAGTAAACTTACCTTTTTTCTGCTGAAATCTGCTGAGTCAATTCTGCTTTCCATTGAGCCCTGGTAACACACTGTATAATAAAACAAACAATGAGACAGTTAAAATGCATCAAAAAGTCAGTACAGTCTGATGATAGAGTATTACCGTATAAAAGAAATGTATAATATCGTTGCCTTTAGTGAGATAATTAAAATAGTTTTTAACTCACTTTCTCACTCTCAAATAAAAGCTAAGATGGTTAAGGGTTTATCTTAAAGTTTAGATGATATTTAGGTTTCTAGATGAAGTTAAAGGGCTTAGCAGGCCTCATATGAGAGCTGTCACAATACTGGATCCTGATTGGCTGAATTCACTGATGTGTGTGATGGTCAGGAGATTGGAGCAATTACTGGATTTTTGGGGCACTCGAGATCAAACCCAGGTCTGAAAACTGCATGAAGTGAAGGGTAAATTAAAATGCAGTTACTTTAGATTTTAACATAAACACTATCACATCTGAACTTTTGATAGTTTGTTAATGAAGACGGAAGTCCCCTTTAAATTGAGGACGATCACGCGGACAGGTAGGTGCATCTGTTTAATGCCTCCTGTTGTAGAACTGTCCGTGGTGCTGAAACCAGGCTGCATGTTTTCACCTATTTGAAAATCATATTTAAGACTTTCGAGTATTAATATAATGTATGAGTGAGTATTTCTGTTGTTTTTTGTAGCTTTGTTGAACAAGCCACATTTTTTAAAAAATCTGTCCCCAAAACTTCTGACACACGATTCCTCACTGTTAGGACATCCATCTCTTAAGCCAAACACCAGCAGTGTCTGTGGGCTATAAGATGATCTACCCGGTCAGTTTTAAAGGATGCACGGCTGCGTGGGTCTTTGGTGGGCTTGAATTCTCCCCATTATTTGCTCTCGGGAGCTTTGTGACTTCTCTCTAAAGCCAATTGGTTTACGCCTGGTCGGTTAGGGGCCAGCACAGTGATAGCAGTGCGTAAAAAGATGGTTAAACTCTGGCCTCCAGTCGGCGAATCTCTGTAGGAATAACAGTCAGAGTTAAGATGTAAATGGCAAAAAAATGTAATTCTCTTCTAAACGCTTTAATGATCATTTTCACATCAGTCTGGGCTTAACCCCCCACCACCGTCACCACCACACAAAAAAAAAACAAAAACAAAAAACGAATCAACAGGTGTGTAGCATCTGACTCATTTTACAGGTGTTTTGAAGTATCTCAAGACATTCAAAGCGCAGTTTTTGTTTGGTACTGACTTATGTTAGACTCTCCCTAGTTTGTCCTTGTTTAAAGCTATCCTATAGTATGTCAAGTATCCGCATACTGATACTGAGCTTCCCCGAGAAAAAAAAAACAGATACACAATCCACTGGCCCCTTTGTTAGCGTCATTTCATTGACTGTTGGAGGAGAAGAGAGTCACTAATACAAAAAAAGTGAAAGAAGGCAACCCCGGCAACCATGATGTTGGTTATATTTGTGTAAAGGCTATCAGTGAATGAGGAGGATTAGGACGAGTTAAGGAGATTATGTCACACATTCACCATTCACCCCACCCCGGCAGCCACCCACACACATGCGCACACACCCCGCACACACTTGGAAATAACTGAAAATGTTATTGATCTGAGTGGAGACATGATTTCCAGTATTGAGATTTAAGACAAGTTAATTATGCATTGTGATACTGCTTCATTTCGTAAATCAATTACCAACTATCACAGATAATTTGTGATCTTTTTTCTTATTTTAAATAAAAAAAAGTCTGGAAAACTGTCCCTATAACAAAGGTAGCTTTTATTGCGACGACTGTTCATAGGAAGTAAAAAACACAATATGTGGCTATACACTTCCTACTGAGGATCAGGGGCCCTCTGTGTGTCCCTGTAGGGGAAAAAAATCAAAGGAATATTATAGTGATTCCTCCTCAGGCTTGTTAGTCTCCGGCCTCGGCTGTTCAGCTAAAGGGCAGGTTGAAAGACAACAATGGCTGATTGCAATTAACTACGCCTCTCCGCCTCGCCCCTGTCCGCTTAAATCGACACTTTGTGAGTCCATATGGCCTTTAGTGTACCGTGGGAATGAACACAATTAAAAACAGAATATGGATTTCTGGAGTTACCCGGCGAAAGCGCAGCAAGCTGTCAAGGTCAGGGTGTCAGTGAGCGGGGCCCTGCAGCCCGGCCCCGGCCCCTCCGGAGAGCCCGGCACCGCTGAGAGGAGGTGCATCAAATAATATCTAGTTAGAGACAGTTTGTAAATTAATTAATTAATTAGTTGATCTGAATGCAATGAGGCAAAATAGAGTATATTTTATCGAGTAATTACTACAATACATTTCATTATTAAAGTGGATTTTCTGCACGAGATGTGATATATTTGTATTATTGTATTAACTGTTTGTTGTTTAAGTGACAAAAGCGTGTAGAGTGAGAGGAAAAACAATGTGTAGCTTTGCAATAAATGCAATAGAGAGGCCAAATAGAGGAACAATAATGAAGAGAGTGATAAGAGTGTAAGAAATGTTGTGTAAAAGGCATTAGCAAAGTGAGATGAAAATATGTCACATTGGTGTTATTGCAGAGATGATGCTTATATGAAACTGTGGAGTATAAACGAAAACGGAACTGCACTAAGTAAAAAGTTATTGTTATCACCACTTTTAAAATGTAGGAGTATTTAGATATTTTCACGTGTTTATTTTTAACTTACATTTAAAGTCCGTTTTGTTTCAACATTAGGTGGGATACATATAAAACAGGGGGTTTTGGGGTTCCTCCACGAGAAAAAGTGTTAAACACTTTATTACATTCTGGGTAATTAGGCGACCAGATTATGATGTAAACGTCTTTGATTTTGTAATAAATAAATACATAAACAAATAGACTGACCACATTAATCAACTGATGGTAAATCCTTTGAATGGGCAAAAAAATAATAATAATAATTCAAAAATAACAGCTTAGTTAAAACAGGAGCTGAAAACCACTGTGGTCAGTGAAGCTCAAAATGACTTCAATAAACCATTAAGAATACTTACTAACAAGCAACCACCTTACAGGAAAAATAGTCAATATTTATACAATATTAAACAAATCTAAACCCTTCTTTAATTTTCTATTCTTTGATAATTTATAGAACATCAGGTATATTATGAATGCAGCCATAAGAAAATGAGTGTAATTTCTACCCCAGATGTTTGACTGTTGCTCTGACTGCTGGGTGTCTTAAGTGGACATGACACTGCACTCTTTAATGTCTTAGCCTCATAACCCCCCTTTGGACCACTAGTGACCTCTTAGTGGTCCAAAAGCAGCATTCATCATTTTGTTTATAGTGGTAATGACTGCAAGTTTTCTGCAGCACCATCTTAAATTCAGCTCCATTTTTTGCATTTTTGCAATATGTAATATTTTTTTTAATTCTGTGATTACTTATTAGGTCTTTTAGTTGGTTGTTGTTAGAAATGCAGCCCAAATTAATTAGTCCAGAGCTAAAACACATCTAAATGTTAAGGAAAACATTCGTGCAACACGTGTTTTTGTTTGCAATGCTTCTTGATCCATAAGCAAGGCACTTCACATCACTTGCACACACATTCACACGATCAGCCTCACACACGTACACACACTCCCTCACACGCCAGTGACGTCAGGCTGGAGTTTGGAGTAGAAAGCCAAGTGGATGAAGGAAGTGGAGATCTCCACCCTCCAGCCTCCCCCTGACACTTCTCATAAATATTACCAAGGCTTATTTGAGGAACGCGCAGCACAAAGTCACATCGTGTCTTGGTTTTAACAAGCTTTGACTTGTCAGAATATATATTTAAAGAATATTTGGGCTTTTTTTGTTTCAACACCGGGTTGGCACCGTCAGATGCGCTCCAGGCTGCGTTTTCCCAACTTTATGCACCGGCTGTTGCTCCCGGAGCTGGAGGGCTGCTGTCGCCGTTAACCGATCGCTGCAGTTCGGATCTCTTTACGCACAGGGAGGCGAAGAATCAATGAAGATAAGATGTATAATCGCGTGTCTTAATTTGGACTTGTAGACTGGAGATCTGTTAAGTTGGGCAACTCGGGGCATTGACTTGCCGATCTCAGCGCCGCTGGTGAAGCTTTCAAGGAAAGTGCAGCGAGTTTGTTTTTGTCAGCGAGAAAAAGAGGAGAAAGAGGACATTTTTCAGTCTCAACTTTACTATTAAGTCGAGTGTCCATGATGAGCAAACCCGCCGGCTCAACAAGTGGCTGTCTGGATATTCTGAATGTCAAATCAAGTAAGTGATCTCTTTCCTGACGCTGCTGGAGAATACAGAGCAGCCCGGTGTGCGAGCGCTCTGTAACGGGCCTTACTATGGCAGCATGGAGTGTTAAACATGAACATAAAGCTGCTGCACAGCTATATTTCTCATGTCATCGTGGGTTCACTATTAAATGAGCTCGTTCCTCATCGTTTTACAGAAATGTGATCCGCAGGGTATTGCTGTTTCGTTTCCCGAGCGCACACAAACAGTTGGATGCGTAAAATTGTGTCAATGACTCGTAATTAAAGCGTCCTTGGTCTATTAATAAATATATTGTCTGTAAAGTTAATTAAAAGGTAAATAAATTATCTGTATCCGGGCTTCGAATAATCCTCTCGCGTCCCACTTGTTGCCACTTGTTGCCTGTAGTTTCATTTACACAGCAACTTCAATAAAAGACAAATAAAGCGATAACTTGTGAGATATTTAATATAAAATAATGTGATTTTAAGGCTTGTGTAATACATTATTTAGCTTACTGCGGTGCTTTTTTTTGGTACAAATTAATTAACTGCGTTTGTCTGCTTCTATGTGTGCGTGCGCGCGTTTCTGCACTACTGTAAAAACATTTTCTCATATAATTGATCATGACTGTATTCGGTAGTTTTAAATAAATAGCTCGGAATTTTTGTTGTTTTTTTTTTAGATTTCTTGTGATTCAAAGTTTCGAATTTTTATTTTTTCCTTAACCTTTGCAGTTATCGCTCTGTCAGGCCTCAAAGTGAATCCAAATTAACTTACACTTATATTACAATACAGGCTAATTATTGTGTTTTAAAATGTGGGACATTTCTTTTTACTTTGCATATTTCGCTGTGTTTTGTTTCAGTATCGTCTACCATAAATTATTCTCGTTAAACTGTTGCTCCTGTTTTATCCCCAGGTGCTCAAATGTATTCAAATTGCTGTTAATAACCAATAAATTTCAAATTAGAATAAAATAAAGAACACGACAACATCACAACTACACAGTCACCCGAGTTCACATTATGGGTGGTCAAGAGAAACATTTCCTTGACTCAGTAAAACTTAATTTCCAGTTCTTTTTATCGCCTTGATGGTGATTACGTTAATAGAATATGCCATATATCTTCAAGCAATTACTGCAGACAATGGAGACGAATTGGACCCCCACAGCGGGAAGTTAAATACATTTCCCCCCTTCACAACAAAATTGTGCGTCATTTTATTTAATTGACTCTCAGCAATCTACAGTTTTAGATTTCTTTGAGCTTATTTTGTGGATTTTTTTCTTTTTCGTTCATCAACTTTGGTAGGTTTAAATGGTTTATTTCGGGAGTGCGGAAATGAACTTGTTTTGTTTAGCTTTGGTTTAGTACATATCTATTAATAAGTAATAAGTACTGCAGTGAGTGTTATCAATTGTTTTATTGTTATTTTTAAATATTCTGCCTGGCCACTGCAAATGTGGATCTCTATTATCCAGCAGGTTGATTTTTTTTTAATTACTCACGAGATGACACTCAACAGGCCAACTCTTTCCAGACGTAAACGCCACATAAAAAAGTCGGTTCTCTCCATCCTATGGCAATTACACGGCTGTGGCCAGCAGTTAAATAGCCTACATGGCCTTCTGATTCTTAATAATCTGCCAATTGAAGCCCTATAACTCTCGTCCTGAAGTCATTGTTTTTGCTGCTCAGTCGTTATTCCCATGCTACCCTTTTTGACGGGTCACTGGTGAATCAATGAGCAGGTGGCAAAACGTCAGTGTAATTACATAGACGGCTTTCCCTCCAGAATAAAAAAAAAGACTGCCTCATATGCATACAAATATACTTCTTTTTCATACATTTGAATACAAAATCTTCACACAAAAAAATCACATTTTTTCATCTACACCGGGGTCGATTTACATACACTTCATTTGAGTTGGTGAAACGAGTTGGTGCGCATTATTCTCATGGTGCAGTGTCACTCCCTAATCCTGGGGCCTATAGACCTGCGGGATAAAGCAGCTGTCGAGTCCCATTATGAAGGGGAGTTGGCAGCTTGTCGAGATCCAGGCAGTCAGACGAGGTTCAATGGGGGAAAATCATTAAGTTAACACTTTCCCCTAATGTCTCCATTGTGCGCCCTCGGGCCATTGTCTTAGAGAGCTCAGATATGACGCTTCCCACCGGACTTTATTCTTGAAATGTGCGCCGCGAATTCCCATGCTCGGACGAGGTGCAGGGCACTGTCCAGTGTGTGTGTGTGTCTGTGTGTGTGTGTGTGTGTGTGTGTGTGTGTGTGTGTGTGTGTGTGTTTTGTGGGGTTGTCGGACAAAAACAAGTAATTTGTAGGACGATTTGTCCATAGCTCCACAGTGCCACGACTTGACGACTTAACTTAATTTTTGGCATTTACTGTATGCTCACGGTGCCAACGTGAGCAACTTCACTGAATTACACAACTAACCTGCAAAACTCAGTCAAGCAACGGTTTTCTCACGTTTTATGTCAAATTTGGAAAACGCAATTTATCCAGATGTCCCACATATACCACCAGCGATAGTCACAATGTACCATGACATTTTTTTCAGGTCGGATCCTGGACATCCCATGTAAAGTGTGTGGCGACCGCAGTTCGGGGAAACATTACGGTGTTTACGCCTGTGACGGCTGCTCGGGATTCTTCAAGAGAAGCATCCGCAGAAATAGAACCTACGTGTGTAAATCTGGCTCTCAGGTGAGGCCTCTTCATTACTTCTTATATATCCTAATAATCAAGTCTCATTTAATCTTTTTTTTACAGACTTGTCGCAAAGTTTCAATCTCAGTTAACAGACTTTTGATAGTGTTTTTTTTTTTTTTTTGCATCATTTTTGGGAATAATCAAGCAATTTGCGCCTAATATTCTATCATGTACACGCACTAATAATTTGTGAGTAATAGTAACTGCAAATATGCAAAGAGAGATTTGTCCTCTCGTGATTTAAGTGACACAACACCCCTGATAACCATTACAGGCTTTACGCACGGAATGCGCATTTTACGCGCAGATTCTATTTCCCCAAGTTCTGGCGCTGTGTTAAGTCTCTCTTGATGAGCATAATTGTGTCATGCCTGAGACCATCAAGTATTGGGTTAAACAGCGCGCTGCTATAATATACCAGGTGTAATCCAATCTAATGTGATGACTCGAAGGCGAGGATTTAGGCAGCAGAGGGCGGGATGGAGTACTTATCCTCCGGGATGAGGCCGCGCTGGAGCCGCAGGGGAGCAGGTCGATAACGACACGATAATAGCACGATCTTTCACCTGGAGAGAGGCCTCCCAGGAAGATAATAGCAAGATGAGGGAATTCAACTGAAGGCTGTATCTTGTGTGTTTCTCTCTCTGTGCACAGGGTGGCTGTCCCGTAGACAAAACTCACAGAAACCAGTGCCGAGCGTGCCGTTTGAAAAAGTGTCTGGAAGTGAACATGAATAAAGACGGTAAATGGGTTTAATTAAATTATCACTTCGGCCACAGACACGCCATACAGTGGCGTTTGGGTTGTAGGTGGGCAATTTGGATGGGGAAGCCTGTAAATCTGTTAATGAAGGCTGAAAAGAAGTAACAGGTTGATAATTACTTGCTATTTGCTTGTTTTAAAGGGGATGATGCGCTGTAAAATCTGACAAGTTGAGCTTACTTTATATAACCTTGGAAACCCATGGCCTTGAGAAAGTAAAGTATATGCAACTATTCATCTTGATTTATGTTTAATTTATATCTTATTAAGTCTACTCAAAATTTAACAAATTTATTTATTTTTTTAATTGTTGCAGCTTAAAAACGACAAGCTAAATTACCATGTTCTTTCTGAGTGCTGGCAAGTAAGTCTGACTTAACTTGATCGTGACAGATGATTTTGCCAATGAAGTGGAGATCTATGAGTTCTGTTTTAACATATTTAGGAAAATATAAATATGACTGACTGGTTTGCAACCAGCAGAATACAGAATTAAACTTGGTTTACTGAAGTTGGGAAACTTGGAAAGATTGATTTAATTAAACTTGTAATTTTTCAGTTTCAATGACTTTACAAAATTAAGCAAATAAGTAAATATAAGTTAAGTTAACTTAACATTACAGTAAACATAAATTAATACTAGTGAGTTACATATACTTGCATTTTTCAAGGCAATCGGTTTCTTTGATTGATTGAGTAAAACTAACTTATTAGATATTTTTAGTGTTTATGGGGAGCATTAACAGAATGAAGCTCATAGGCATTTTTTTAACAAACAAAATTCGCATAGAGACTCCTTTATCTTAGGAACGGTTATAGTTTAGTTTATAAATTAGATAGATAGATGCAGAGATCATTCCTTCACTGTTTTCCCCCCGCCGTCCCGTTTCACAGCCGTCCAGCACGAGAGGGGGCCCCGGACATCCACCATCCGCAAACAGGTCGCCCTATATTTCCGGGGGCACAAAGAGGTGAACGGATCGTCGACCCATTTCCCGGGATCCTCTCTGCCCGGCCCTCCCTTCTTCACCACGGTCACGCAACTGGAGCCCCACAACCTGGAGATGAGCGCAGTGGCCACCACACCGGAGAGACAGGCCATTGTGGGGCTGGCACAGCCCACTCCCAAGGTAAACTTGGGCAAAGAATTATTAGTTTTTATCTCCCAGATTTTAGCAGCTATATACAAGTCTACCTCCTATTAAATATGAATTAATGTTTGTTTAGAGGTTTGACATCAGAGCATTTAATGTCATTTTAAAATCTACATTTCCTTTAATAGTTGACGATATTCCGTGGATATTTGTATTATAGCCTTCCCAAATGTTATTATAGGATTACAGTTTCTCTCCGTAAGGGTTAGAAGTTGAAATTCTTGTCCCGATTTAGCAGCCTGTTAAGAGCCACAAATCCGCCTATTAGATTTCTCACTGTAAATCCACCACAAGCAACACTAATAATTATAAACCAGGTGCTGGGGCTTGGAATTTGACCTTCACCACTCTGTGAACCGTGTTTCATTACAACACAAACTGACGCACGATAATGACTCTTTTCACTCGCTCCAGTATCCCCATGAAGTCAGCGGCACCCCCATGTACCTCTACGAGGTGGCGACAGAGTCTGTGTGCGAGTCGGCCGCGCGCCTCCTTTTCATGAGCATCAAGTGGGCGAAGAGTGTCCCCGCATTCTCCACCCTCCCACTGTCTGACCAGGTACGCTTTGTTATCATAAATATTATCCTGCAGGGCCCTTTGAAAAACTGCCAGAAGTCAAAATACCCTTAGTCTATAGTAAGATATTTTGTTCTTTTTAATTTCAGTTTAATAACCTTTTAAATTCTGCTGGGCCAATCATGGCACTGGTTATGTTGCTCAAAATCCATTGAAACTAATTTTAAATTCTGTTGGAGATCCTGTACTTCAGGGGACCTGGGGAACTGTGTCTCCACAAAAATATTTGATAAAATGTTATTGTAAAAAACAATGGTTTCAGAGGTTATAGGAGTGTTATTTTAACAGTTTCTGATACAAACCAACTTGTTCACAACTTTGTAACACCAAAGTGACAACAGCTTCTTGTTTACAGCCAAACTATCGTTCTCAACAAGTTATTTACTTAAACAATATTATGTTAAAAGAATATTTTGAGAGTAAATGACTTGAAAAAAAAGACGATATGTGTAGCTGTTGTTCTGACTTTGGTTTTTACAAAATTGTAAACAGGTAGGTTTGTTCTGAAAAAAAAAAACAACCAAAAAACAAAAAACAGTAAAATTAGTAAATGTTTCGATAGTTTTAACCCCCGAAACCACTGGTTTTCACAATAAATTTTAGGTTTTATAAACATTTTGGTGGAAATACCCAGTTTGGGATCTCCAAAAGAATTTAAAATGAGTTTAAAAATATTTAAGCAGCGTTCAGTCGAAACACAGGAGTCAGTGATTGGTCCAGCAGAGTTTAAGAGGTTAAACGACTTTTCCAAAACAAACTGCCCTGCGCGCAAAATAGAAAACAATGTCTATTATGTTTTACGCACGAGTTATTGCACTACTTAATGAGATTTGAAAAAGACATGCAATACAATAAATCATTGCTCCATTGTGGTGCACAGTTCAACACTGAAACTATTCCTCTCTGCAGCTGATTCTGCTGGAGGACGCTTGGAGGGAATTATTTGTTCTGGGTATCGCGCAGTGGGCCATTCCTGTGGACTCCACCACTCTCCTGGCTGTTTCTGGTATGTGCAACAAGGCACGAGAGAGCTTAAAGGCCACTAACGGGCCTCGTGGGCTGCGCATGCAACTGCTTGCATATTGAAATCCTGCAGTGACATTTTCTGCATGCTTATTTGCAGGAATGAACACTGAAAACACAGAGTCTCAGCGGATGAATAAGATCATGTCGGAGATTCAAGCACTTCAAGAGGTGGTCACCAGGTTCAGACAGATGCGTCTCGATGCGACAGAGTTCGCCTGTTTGAAATGTATCGTGACATTTAAAGCCGGTGAGTACTATCAACTCGATGGGTCTTTTATTGTATCCTCGTCTTTTAAATGGAAAAAAATTATTTCCACTTAAGTTCCCCCAAAGCTTCTCTGCCCTCTCGACCTACATCTGGAGAAGGACGGGAGATTATAGCCAAAGTTATTTTAGTGTCTCAGTTCATGAATTCATGTTATAAGCCACCATATTTAATAATTACAAGGAGCGTAATTAAAAGGGGGAACACAGGGGACATGTGCCCTGACCCTTCCACTTTTTTTTTCCCACCAAACAAACAAAAAGGGGCATGGAAGTTGGAGAGTTTTTTTTTTTTTTTTTTTTTTTTGTAAGTTGTACAATATTGCAATAAAGAATGAATGTTTAAACCAACTTAGGGTTGGGGGCCCTCCAATAGAAAACACTTAAATTACTGCATTTTGGAGATTTCTTGGTGAATGTTTCTAATTTTGTCAAAGTCCTCTACCTCTTCAATGTTTTGTAATTCTTAATCAGATGGCCTGAACTGTACCAACATACCATCATATGTTATCTAGTTACTTTCATTCAAAAAGGTGCCTGTGGAATTTCTGCTGGTGAAATTTTGTGTATAAAAGCCTCTGGGCTCTAGTTTTTTAATGAATACATAGATTGACATCCATATTGCTTTGAGGTGGAGGGCAGATATCAGGGCTTTATTAGTGCAAATTTGAACCGAATCAGATCAGCAGGTGAAAAATTATATGAGACTAAGTACCTTGACTATCTCCACCTTTTCATATAGGTCAAGTCAATATATTGATTAATTTCAACACTTTTTAAGTGTATGAAATGGTTTTGTTTGATGATCCTTGATGAAAATTTTGAACCTCCAACAGTCAATTTCCTGCATTTTGGTGATTTTATTTTTATTTTTCATTAAGAGGGAGGACAAATGCACATGTTCTAAATATTGAAATGGGATGTGTCCCCCTGCGTCCCCCCAAAATCTACACCCTTGTATGAAGGGGACAAATCAAAATTAGGGAAAAATATAGTCTGTTTTGTTCTCGTTCGATTAGAGGTATCTAAAAAACCAAAGGTCTGCTTAGGATTTGTGCTCGCACTAAATGTGTCCCCTCACTTCTGAAATCAATTTCCTGCCCCTAATTAAAACTGCCTCTGTCTTACAGTTCCGACACATGGCAACACTGAATTAAGAAGTTTCCGCAACGCCAGCGCCATCGCTGCACTACAAGATGAGGCACAGCTCACTCTCAACAGTTACATACACACCAGGTAACATTCGGCTCAATCAGGCTATACATCGATCAATGATAACATCCATAAACTCACCCATGTGTTACACCAATTGAACAGTGAAATCTGACAAGTTAATTTGACTTAAAACATCTAGAAAACCTATTGCCTTGAAAAACTTAAGTAAATATAATTATTAGTGTTAATTTATATTTTTATGTTTACTTTATATATATATAAAACTGCTAAGTTACTTAAAATTTGGTTATATTTTCTTGATTTTGGGAAGTTGTTGACAAGTTTAATTAAATCAATCTTTCTACGTTTTAGCAACTTCAGTAAACCGAGTTTACTGTGCTATATATCTGTATTCTGTAGGCTGCAAACTAGTCAATCATATTCATATTTTCTTAAACATGTTAACAAAACAGAACTCGCAGATCTCCAAACTTAAGCACTGACAAAATCCTCTTTGTCATGATCAAGTTGAATCAGACTAACTTCCTTCCTTTTTCAAGGCAATCAGTTTCCAAGATTATTTAAGTAAGATCAACTTTACACATTTCATGGTGTGTGAAACAGTGTTGTGCAGGTAACTATTAGCAGGCAGATTCATTATAAAGTTAATGAGGCAATAAGCCAGTGCAGTATGTTGTAATTGTGCACAGGTGTCACAGCTGAACCTCATTTTTAATTAGCAGCTATTTGAATCACAGGTGTGCCTTAATTGGACACACTGCTGTCAAACTGTGCGCACAGAACCAGAGAGAGAGATAAATATGGGAGATATGATGTGATTTATGATTTCTTGCCATCTCGAAAAAGCAACAAGATTTGTCAGTGCGTGTCACACCATAGGTAAAAAAACAACAACCTAACAACACATAACAGCTGGAGTTCATCTCCTGACAGCTCACACTCAGCCTTTTAACTTATTTTACTTACTTACTCACCCTACTTTCTGGGTTTTAGGTTTTATTTATTTATTCATTTATTTTGCACCAGATTCTTTGAATTTGTATTAATATATTATTGTTTCTTTGATGACCTTAGACAAACAATAATTATATATTATGTAATATATTTATATATGTCTATACCAGGTTGCATTCAAGACATGTCCAAAGCTTAATATTTATTGTTTGAGCCACCTTTTGTTATGATTGTATGATTCCATGTTTCACACTAAATATTGACTTGAGTCTGAAAAAGCCACTATGCTAAAACAGCGAATCAATGGTGGCCTTAGAATTTTTGCACAGTACTGTATTTTCATGTGACCTGCTAATTATATTCCCTGTAACTTACTTACACATGTGCTTTGGCATGTCAAATGTCTCCCCAAAAAAGCTTATTTAATTGAAAAAAAATAATTGAGTGAGAGAGAGACAGAGAGAAGGGATGTGTTTGACCCCAGTGTTGTGTTTCAGGTACCCCACTCAGCCGTGTCGCTTCGGGAAACTGCTCTTGCTCCTGCCGGCGCTGCGCTCAGTGGGTCCTTCCACCATCGAGGAGGTGTTCTTCAAGAAGACCATCGGCAACGTGCCCATCACCAGGCTCCTCTCCGACATGTACAAGTCCAGCGATATATGAATTCTCACCATCTGGAAAAAGACTTGAGCTGAAGGCCGAGAGACCCACCCAGCAGTCAAGAGAATGTCAAATAGGTGTAAGCGTGGGTTGAATTTTCGCTGAGCACAAAATCTCTTAAAATAGCCTGTTTAGGCCTATAGGCTCTTTCGAAACACAGACTGCAACACAGCCGGAGTTCACCGAGTAGCCTGTTAACAGTCCCTCTAGTTAAGGATTAGCTTGTAACTTTCATCATAGAATTACCTGTGAGAAAACCTGCAGTCTCTGGTGTGGGCACAGGAAACCCATAGTGTTCAAATATCGCCTACAGACTCTGGAGAGCACGTGCCAAGTATGTCTGACAAAGAAATGTTATATATTTAGAAGTTTTTCAAGTGTCTGTGAGACCAATGAGCTTGACGACCAATTCACTCTTTTATTGCTGTGATCAATCCCAATGGAGGAAACCAAAAAAAGAAAAAAAAGAAGAAAAAAATGACGCATGCGTAATGGGGAATGTGAATCGCTGTCCCTCGATCCGGTGCTGAAACCAAACGCACGGGGCAAAGAAGAAGAATTCAGTGGAGATTTGGGGGGGGGTGGGGGTGGGGGTGTAAAAGACTTTTTTAAAGGACATGCTTGCATTGCCTCCTGAACTGTACATTCATCTGAGGATGGTGTTTGTATTTAAGTGGTTACTGTCCCGTTTGTGTTGGTGTGTCCTGTTTGAGGCTGTTTTAGGTCGACTTTTGTGAAGTTAGGCACTAACACTGGATAAAATAATATTCAGCACTTGGAAATGTTTTTTTTGTGGCCTATGATGTTTTTATTCTATTGTAAATATTTGGAGTTATGACTATTTAGAGTTGTAACCGAGAGAATAAAAGACACTGAATGAAACTGCGTTCGAACAATGAAGATACAAAACTACCAGCTGAAACTTTATACAGATATTGCAAATAATGGGGATGCACCTATCAGATCTAATCCAGTTGTATACACAATATCAAAAGATTTCCCAGTTTTATTTTATAAGGGTCCAAAACACATGCATATGTAATTATTAACTACACGTCAGCACATTTTCCTGTAAACTCACATTAACCCTTTGACACCTGAGCAAATTGGTTTGAATTCTTCAACATGGGGAGAAGGGGATGACAAATAAGAAGGCCAGACCTCCACCCCCCAAAAAATCCCTAGAAATAAGCAAAGAAAAGGTGCTGAAATTTAAAAAATATACCTTACTACTATTTATTTGTAATATAATAATCTTAAATATATGATTATTACTATAAATATAGTTTTCTGAAAAATGTCCTTCCCTTAACCATTGTTTTGGCTCCAAATGGCATCAAAGATTTAAGGCCTTTTACTATATTTGGGAAAAATCAGTTACAAATTTACAGAAACTTGTGACCGTGTAATTGAAGACTAATCATTTTATGCAGGATCATTTATTCCTGTTGCTCACCGTTAAGAAATGATTCTGACTGTGAGTTCATGTGATTTTTATGGGCGTCAATCTTCAGAGTACTCAGGTGAGGTCATGCCTTAATAAAAAGATAGCAAACAGGTGCCAGACCATAAACAGCAGGCATCCAAGAGACACAGCGCAGAAAAAAATGAAAACATAGCGAGGCAACACCCTAAATGAGAATGAATCAGGGATTGGCTTTTACTTTCACTGGTGAGCGTGATAAACTGTAACTGATAATCCTGCAGAGCATACCTTAACAAGTCACTGTGATGACATGTGCCCCTTTAAATGAAGCCTTGTCATGATGCTTATTTGCAAATGATAAGTTAATGGCAATTTAAGGTTGGAAAGTAGCACCAGCCACCAGCCGAAAGTAGGTAAAATATGAGTGGTTGCTAGATTTGCTTAACACAGCAGTCAATAAAGTAATGGTACTCTTTTGACTGGCTGGCAGATTCTGGGATCCAACGACCACAGTGAAAGGTGGACAAAAACAAACAAACAAACAAACAAACAAACAAACAAACAAAAAAATTCTATCCCTGTGTACATTCACGAACAGTATGAGTATGACGAAATACTAAACTTTGTTTTTCAGAGCGGCTTATCAGATCTGAAATGCCATTTTCTATGTAACTAGATTCAATGTATTTTGGCAGCAAATAACCTAAACAATCATCTATTTCTCTTCCATTAAGCATTAACTTAAAGTATAATGTCAGACTTGTTATCAAGTCTGACTTGTTATCAAATCAAGTCTGACTTGTTATCAAATCCTGAATTAATCCAAAAATCAGACATTACTTACAGATGACATAAGCATGTGTTTTGCACCCTTATTATAGGATATATGGTTTTCCCTTTAAATTATAACTCAGGACAATTTTAAAGGTCTAGTATGTAGGATTAGCATCTAATAGAGTTGCATGACATGCAAACAAAATCACACTGCAGTTATTTTGATAGACAGTTTGATTGTGATATGAGAAGCAATTTTAGAGGGAATAGTAAATTTTGCATTTCATTTTCACAGAAAAAGAAAATATAAAAATGATGTGATTTTCAGCAAACTTTCGTCTTTTAAACTTGTGTGTGCGTTGTTATTATTTTTTGAAACCATTCTGTGTGCCCTCTCTAAATTTGGATGTTTTGCAGGTCCATGTTTGCAGCGCAGACAGCGCTCATCATGAGATCTATTTCTCCTCAGCAGCAGTTTGAGGGGTTTGTGTCGCAGGTTGAATAATTGATGTTTTTATCCAATCACAGTTGAAAAAGTCAGATCAATGGACAAGAGGAGCAGCTGCTGTAGAAGGAGTGAAAGTAAACTTTAACAGCCACTGTGACATATGGTTAAATTTCACTTTCACTGTATCTGGTGTTCTGCTGCTTTGCCTGTGCCAAGACTAAGCCCTGTGCTCCCAGAGGTAAAATGAATAACCAAATAGTTCAATAGCGCTCCTAATTAACAATAGAGCTTGAAAAAATATAAAGTCAACACATGGCTGCAGATGTTTTAATTGTGGGCTGGCTGCCACAAATAAATGAATGTGTGAAAACCCGGGTTATGAATATTATATATCATTCCTGCCAACAAATGCCCCTAGATTCTACACACTGAACCTTTATTAAACTCTCTCTCAATTTGCCTCAACATTTTTTGTAATGAAGATAAAACATAACTTACATAGTGGCAGCTTGCAGTACCTCACTGACTATCCAATGTGGAGAGTACGCAGGTCAACAGTCCAAATCAACAGGTGTATTTATGCGTGAAGACATTTCACCTATTTTATTGGAAAATCTTCAAAATAAACAAAAATGGCACAGCAGTATACAAATCTCAAAATGCATATAGCCAGTAGAAATACTGCAGTTCCCTCTGTGTAAATTACTTCTTTCTTACTAGAAAATCATTGTGATAACTGGGCAGGTGCTGGTCAGTACACACACACGTGCTTCCTTTTGAAGAGAGGATCAACTAAGTGTGATTTGAAAGTAGAGGCCCATCAAATATATGTGTATGTGTATGTGTGTGTGTGTGTGTGTGTGTGTGTGTTAAGTTGCTAGTTATGGTGCGCAACATGCCAGTATTGGATATATATATATATATATATATATATATATATATATATATATATTTTTTTATATATAATGGGAAATGCCATGGGTCTTTATAAGAGCTTTGCATACATAGAACGCCCATTCAATGTTACTATCTAAATGAATATATTCAAGACATAGCTAAATGATAAATACATAATATATCCATGTTAGTGGCATTTCCAGACATAAAGAGAATTTACTATAAATTACTTTCAACCACAGTTATGTGTCGAACATTTTTGACTCCAATTAGAAAGTGAAAACAAACACCAATCAGGGTCACTAATTAAACTAAAAGAGGCAGTGAACAATATCATTTTGGGGGGCGTGGGGAGGGGGGAGTTTTCATTGAAGTGTTTATTGTCTGAGAGAAACCTGGAGCAGTGAAGAGAGCTTTGGGTTGTCGGGCCGAGCCAGACCAGGCCGAGCAGAGCCATGCTTTCTTTCAGGCTTGTCTGATTTTGGATGGGGTGTAGTTCTTGTCCACAACCTCGTCCTGTAGAAACATGTGCAGGCATCGTTCGTTCTGAGCTAGAGGGTGACCTGCCACTCTGAAACACACGAGAGCAAAAGGCAGTTTTTTAACTTGAAGGACAGAGTTAACGGATGAGACTTGGTGAAGTGGAGACATGAATGTAGCTTTTGACACAAGGACACATACAGATGGACAGAAAAGGTAGAGACTGAGAATGAGCAATTTTAGGTAGGAAATCTGAAAAAAAAAAAAGAGATAAGACTTTATTCATCCCACATCAAGTCACATGTTACAGCAGCTTAAGAGTCAGAAGCAGAGAAAAATGAAAAAAAAGGGATTTGAGTGCTGTAAAAGGGAAGAATATGTCAACAAATTCGATCATATATGAATAAAATAATATTCATATACACTATATACATCTTTTACTAATACAGATACTGTATGTCCATGACTGACAGTTGCACAGGATAACTGATGGCATTTTATGGGACTGTCAGCATTATCTGAAATGTTATTTAGGTCTGAACAACAACATAACAACAACATAACATTTGTTTTGTATTTTTAATCACATGCTATTTTGTCCCTTCAACGCACCCTTTTGGTCAAGCCTCTGCAGCAGCTTCCTGTTCCCTGCTGCTGCAGTGAATCACTCACTTCACTTTAAAAAACTCGGTGTGCACCTTGTGTCAAACGGTACTTCCAGTTTGTGCTACCACATTCCAGTCAAGCATACAGGTGCAGCTTATCAGACTGATGTCAGTGGGCGACCACACAAAAGCTGATGTATGACTATTTTGGAGTATGCGAGTGGTCATAGACCTGTGGATAAAACTAAATTAAAGAAGTTAATTACAGAGCATGTTAAATGGGTGGCAACTGACTGCAGACCAGTTAACATTGAGGAGACGTTCTCAGGTTAAGGTAAGTGCAAAGCTCCCTCTTATGTTACGTCTTGCTTCATTGCTGTGATTTCAGGTGAAGGTTTTTTTTTTTTTTTTAGTACGTTGTTTGGAGCAAGCCATAGTACGATGACAACTGATCCATCAGATTTTCTTTTGTGAACCTCACCTTCCCCAGTTTTAAACTGAACTTAAAGGTAATGGAGTTAATGACTGATTAATTAAAATTTTAAAAATTAATTGCCTGACAGCCCTGCTATTTTATCCTCACGCGTGCCCCACGTACAGCGGCTATGTCCTTACTGCAGCAGCCGCGGGTTTGACTCTAACCTGTGGCCCTGTGCTGCGTGTCTTCCCCTCACTCTCCCCCGTTCACACTTAATCTGTCTTGTCTAATAAAGGCAAAAGCTATAATAATAATCTTAAAAAAATAGACACTACAGCCTACTCAACTAAAATTAACACTATTGATTGTCAGTAAGTCGATATTAATTCCCCATATCCATTTTGCGGGAGACACAACTAACTTAAACTAATTTGTTTTAATGAATAAGTACAAACATCCAAAAAGCAATCATGATTTTTGAGACTTTAATATACTTTTACTCTGTTGTTAAAATGGCATTAGATTTGGTTGAGCATGCATAATGACTGCTCATAATGACTAAAACTTAAAACCTAAGACTTAACCCAACTTTGATCTCATACTTTTTAATGCCATTCAGGACGAAATTTAATACCAATTCTACAGTAACCAAAACATAACAAAAAACTTTTTTTTTTTTGCTTAAAATTAAGGACAATTTTGCCCAAATGTTAATTGTTACATAAACATTCCAGTCTGGTGAAAAAGCTGTTTTAACTTTTAAAAAAAAAGAGTCTGGTATGCCTTGAAATTTGAGAAAACAAATCAATTTTATAATGACAGAACTTGCCTTTTTAGATTTAGTCCACTTAAAAATTAATCCAAACACATTTATTTTGTTTTATGTTTATTTTCACAGTGATCATTAAAATACCTGGCATTTGTTGGCACCTTTTCTTGGTGATTTTGGTTTGTTTTTAGTTTGCATGCGTGATTCCACTGCCTTAATTCCCATCATAATGAGTTTAAGAAGACGGATTTGTTAAATTATAAAAAAAAAAAGAAAAAAAAGAGTTATTTATTTTGAGATTTTATAATGCAACATCAGAAAAAACGACTCATAAAAAATACAAAACTTATTTAATTAACATTTTAATACCAATATTTGATTCTTATTTTTAGATAATTTAATGACTTCTAAGACTTTTTAAGGATCTGTAGGAGCCCTGTACATACTGTTTACCGCAAATACTTCACAAATTAAGGCCTTATTTTCAGATCGATAAATTCTATGACTTGTTAAGGATCCGTAAGAACACTGTAGAAAAACATTGTATGCTTGGGACTGTGTTTTCTTTTGTTAAAGCCACTTGGACATCAAACTTCCCCAAATGTCCCTTCAAATGAGGCAAAAAAAAGAGCTAAACAAGAATAAGCCAGTCCACCTGAGACCTTAAAAGCATCCCATTTTCAAACAGTAAATTACTCAGAGCAGATTGACATGATGACATCGTACGTATGCATACATCTTAAACTCTAATGGAAAATATTTCAGACAAATTAAGCTGCCCAGGGAAAGCACTGACAAGTCAAACAGCGGGGCAATCACAGGAGAGATCATGCCTGACTCAAACAAACTGCTTAATAGGTTTGGGAAATTGAGACGTTGACATTGAGGACAAGGTGCAGCTCAAGCATTTAAAAATGTCAAGGCCTCGCTTGCTTTTTGAAGTGGGATGATGCAAGCCCGTCTTCTTTACCTGAAGCATGAATTATGTTTGACTAGTCTAATCAAAAACTGACAGTTATCTCCTCTCCTCCCTCTCACTTGTTTCACAGCGACAATCATGTTTACCATTCCAAAAGATTTCCTCTTCACAATGCTCTCAATCACACATTAAACAATGCTGCAAGCCACATCGGCCAGTATTAAGTCTGAACAATGATATGATCAACAGCAGTGTTTCATTCACAGGAAGCAAGGAGGGGAGCGGAATCTTAATTACTAACAAATTCTCATCTCCTTTAAAAAACATATTTATGGATTTTAATTTTCTCAACTGTCTTTGCGCACTTAATATTCCAAAAGGAAACATTGATGCATTTGCACATGAAACAAAGATAATGGCCAAGTCTGCAATCAAAGCAAATAATTACAATCACACTGTAACTTTTATTGTTCCGCAGCTGAAAATGAGGACATGCTGGATCAAAAATAAGCAGAGGTGCACACACCATCCCACAGAACCACGCGCTGTAATTTGAGCTGCAATTATCATAAATTACACATCAACAATAAAACAAATGTGGGAAAAATTATGTTGTGGGGGTGCACACTTGAGTCCTCTTTTGGTTGTTCTTGTCCTTTGCGAGGCAATTATAAAAGAGAATTAAGGAGGATAGTGAGGAAAAAGACCTGCCTGTGTCTGCGGGTTCAGTTTGTTAACAATATGAAGAGAAGTGAAAAAGTTGAAGCTACTTATTGTGCAAAATGTTTCATTGTTCTTGAGATTTAAAATGATACCTCACTCGGGAAGGAGCTGCAAATGACTGCGACAACAAAGAAAAAAAATTGTGAAGAATGAATTGTTTTAACCTCATGTAACAGAAGACGATGGAGAAGATGCAGAACGGCTTACTTGTTAAGAAACTGCTCCAAAGCCTGTCTCCGCTCCTCAATGAAAGAGTCTTCAAAAATCCCATCATCCCCTCGGAATGGAAGCTTCCGGATAAGAGCTTTTCCTGGGAGAGGTGGGACGACCACCTGAGATAAAAGAGCACCCACAGGATATCATAAAGTCGCAGTTAAACAGGCATAAATGACATATTAATGAGGTTTTTAGTGCTTAAAATTAACAGAGTAAAACATTTTCATCTCACTAAATTATCTGGTAGGAAAAAATGTATACGCCATTTCTGAGGCTTTACTTTATATTGCTTACTTTGTTTGGTGACATTTATGATATTTGTTTTTATGTTGTTTTATTGCTGTTGCTTTTTTGTAAGGTGACCTTGAGTGTACTGAAAGGCGCCCATAAATGAAATGTATTATTATTTAGAAAATGATAGTTTAAGATTGTCATTAATAGCAGGAGAAAAAAAAACAAACATCTTCCTTAACAAACTGCAAAGGTTCAAAAGATCTTTCAAAAGATGTCTCTGCCATACAAAAACACTGCAGATGTTGCTGTGTGCTTATTTAATAAGCCAAGTACTCAAGAGCCTATGTGTTGAGTTCACCTCAGTGGCTCACCTTGCTCTCCCTCTCAAGCTCTGTTCTGAGCCACTCGAAGTCGCTGTACCGCCTCCGTACACAAGACTCCTTCAGCTTGAAGATGGGAAGGTTGGTCTGTGGACACACACACACACACACACACACACACACACACACACACACACACACACACACACACACACACACACACACACACACACACAGCAAACTGTTTAATGTGTCCATTTTACTGAAGAATTTTCTTTAAAGGAACTCTATACAACATTCAGAGCAAATCTATAGCCCTACAACAGTCTGATAAGTTCATAAAATCCCAAAACTCTCCCATAATGCAGCCTTTCAGATCAGGAAAATAAAACACATATGGCATTACATAATCCAAAATCTCAGACAATATCTCATCACATCTCACGATATTGATATAATATCGATATATTGCCCAGCTAAAGTGATACTGCACAACAAGGTGCGTTGATATTAAGTTGGGTGGCAACACTGTATGGATACACGGACAACAGGTATCAATTTTTCATTAAACTTTTAACAGCCGACTAGAATACAAAAAAAAACGATTGCTTTTTCAATTCACTATTGTGCTGAAGTAAAAATGATTAAAATGAGATGAGCAGATTGAAAACATTTTATAAGATAAAACAGATGCTGAAGTTTTCCTTTGGGGACATCATTTGCAGTTAAGAAATGAATCACAATATACATTAGCACAATACTCAGCATATTGCAAAACGGTAAAAAATGCAATAACATTGTTTTGTATTGTTTGAGTATCATGATAACATTGTCTTTTGGGGCCTCTGATGATTCCCATCCATAGCCAATATGAGAATATATTTGAAAATTCCCTTTAGAGCTGAAACAACTAATTGATTCCTCGATCGGTAGAACATTAATATGAAACTACTTTATCACAAGTCAGTTTTTTTCAGCGAAAAACCCCAAACATTAGTCATTTTCAGCTTCTCAATTATGATGTCAAATAACTTTATGGATTTTGGTTTTAAAATGTTAGACTAAAACTGGTTGAGCAAAACAAGCCATTTCAAGACGTCACCTTGTGAAATGCATCCTTTTAAGAGACAGCTATCAGCCAATCAAGGCTTGTACCTCCTGTGAGTATAAGTATAATAGTAGGCATGGAGGAGTATCACAGTATTACAGCACACCAGGGTATTTAGAAATCCAGACAATTTGATTTTTGAATGCCCTCAAAATTACGGACCCTCATCTTTCTATTACCTTCATACATGAGAGGCTGTATTGAGGATGTTTAGCATGCTGTGTGTGTCTCAGCCCTGGAGGTTAAGCTCAGGCCACACTGCGAGCGTGAGCAGTGTGTTTACACATTGGCAGCGTTTGTTGTTGCGGCGTTGCTGCAGAGCTGCCCACTGCATCATCTAACAACATGCTCCTGCAAACGTATCAAAATAAAATGCCTTGTGTCAATAACTGAAGGGATTCTGACACCAGAAACACCGTCAGAGGGCTTTTAATTTGAAACAGGAAAGGTTGAGTGATACTGTTAAATTTGTATTAACTCATGTCTGTGACAGATAAAGATATTGAAACTGTAGTAAAAGGTGGTGTTGAGTCAATATAATTATCAAAAGACCATTTTCAGTGTAAATTGAGGTGAAAACCGCGTCATGCAGAAAAGAATCAGCGAGACTCAGTTACTCTGGATTTGACACAGCTGAGAAGCGCTGCTTAAGCTGTCAGTGTAGCTACTTTAAACCGGTAAAATGTGCACCAAGATAAAATAAAATAAAACAAAACAAACAAACAAAAAAATCAGGTTTCACGAAAAGGCAGTTTAGGTAAAAAAAGAAAACGAAAAACAAGAATAGAGACCGACACCGTCATATAACATATACCCTGGTGAAATTCCAGAAAGGTATGTAGGTATATACTACCCAAGCCTGATAAATACAAGAAAATGATCATTAAAAAACAGTAAAGATTGTGCCAACTTCAGGAAAAGACAGAGTGAAGGGGTTTATTGCATTGGGTTTGGGCGTAGCCTTGTGTCATCTACTCTGACTTTATTAAAGGAGAAAAAAGGAGGAGAAAGAACAAAAAACCAAAGACTCATTCAAATTGAACCAAACTGAATAGAAAAATTGAAAGTTCACTCATGTTTTGCTCACCAAGGTCTATCGCACTCAGAATGTTTTGCCATTTTTGTGTGTTCTTGTGTGCCACTGCGCAGATGTGTGCATATTCTAAGTTGCTGTTGACAAGCACTTGAGAGTGAATTTCATATTAAAAAGGGGAGATGTTTCGACATTGAC
Organism: Plectropomus leopardus; assembly: GCF_026936395.1. Lineage (NCBI taxonomy): Eukaryota > Metazoa > Chordata > Actinopteri > Perciformes > Serranidae > Plectropomus > Plectropomus leopardus. The sequence goes on along the minus strand of NC_142191.1, from coordinate 15,364,990 downwards.
AGAGAACATTGAGCAAACAGCACATTACAGCACAATGCCAAACCTCTTCACTAGTCCTGTCAGCACATGGCCATCCCCTGACAATGTACAAACGAGGAGGGAGTGAATGAGCATTTCATTGGCAGGCCACATTCACAGAAGGTCAGAATTCATGGAAGGAGGAATCACAAGAGCACAGCAATTGAGCAAGTAGGTGCAACATGAATACAGTGTGAGCAGCAGCAGACTGATCGATGAGCAGACGACTGACTGTGCGCAGTAAAGGGGATGGAGAGTTAACTAGAAGGCTGAGTAAATGGCTGAACAAAAGAGAAAGGAGGGGGTGTACGCGGTCATAAAGGAAGAGCAGAAAAAACTGGAGGGGTTGGGAGCTTCATCTGGTCTGTGCAGAACTAAATGAGGAAGGAGGGCAGGAGTGGTCTTTTTGCTCTCATGGTCTCTCCCTTTCAGTCTTTTTCCTCTTTATTTCCCTCGCTCTGTGATAATAAGTCAGATTTTCTGCCCTTGAGACTCCGCTTGTAGCGTTTTAATGGGGAAACACAGGCATTCGTTTTCTTCCCTCTTTGCTCTGTTCTCTCCTTGGTCAAAATTATAGATCCTACCCAGATCTGGTTAGAAAGAGCAGACTTGTTTGATAAAATCTTTTTAGTGAAAAAGAGACACAGTTTACACCAAGCTGCCAGTGGATTAGATACACTGAGCTAAAACTAATGCAGCATAATAAAACAGTCCGGCAATATATTTGAATTGGAAGATGTATGTTGTGGTAGGGCTAGGCGATAAAATGATGATAATTATCTTAATATAATTTTCCTCAACAGAGATATACAGTTTCTTTCAATAAATCCTCCAGGCATATAGTTATTTTTAGTCTGATAGTTTTTTTTACCACAGATAACGTCATACCGTGATGGAATTCGCCTCCTAACATTAGCTACAGTAGCTGTAAAGCATACTCATCTAATGCTAACCATTATACTGGAGAGAAGGTAGACATCTCTACGACCAATATCTCCAACACGCCGCAACTCGCACCAAAACAATTTACACTGATGGATAGAACTACAGGTAAGAGGAAAAAATATGTATTTTTGATTTTGACCTTTAAAGGATAAATCTGGTACAATACATCAAATGATGTTTGTGCAAGTGTGTGTGAAGAGAGAGAGGAGTGTATGAGTGTGTCTAAGAAAAACCTCCAACACTAAAATGTAGTTTATTTTGCACTGGAAAGATAATTATCCTGCATTTTTAATAAGGCCTGCCTGAGTTGCACTGTTATTTTCTTATTTTCTCTTCTTGTGCTTTGTCTTTGAGTTTGACAGCTGATAATTACGCTATCCTTGAGTGTGATACCACCTGACTTCAAAATTTGTTGAAGCTTTAAAACTCTTAGTTAATTACACCCTAACTTCAGTGCTAAAGTGCTAACTGAGAGACTAAAGCTATTTCACTCTCACCACATGACACAAGTTTTGTTTTTTCACCAACATCAGCCTCGCAGTTATTTCTCTAAACAAACAAACCATTTTGTATCTGGTATCCTACTGTGACCTTTGTGGTGCATGCACAGAAACACAGACAGAAGCCAGACTTTGCCGTAGTTTCGTCAATTCGCAGTTTTGCCAGTCCTTTCTGGTGTACGAGTTTAAACCGGTTTAACTTATGCAAACCTGCTGAACCAGCATTTGTCCTAACATTTGTCCGTAACATTCTCGCAATTTCGAAAGTAGCCTACCACATCACTGAGTCCAACTCAAATTGCATTAGTGATAAGCAATTTGACAGTGTGCTTAATATAATATCATGTTTGCAAACTTATTAATGGAGCAACTAATGTCATGACTGCTGAAACATGTAGACACCTGGTAAAATTCTGTAAACTTGCCTGGCTTCATATCAAAACGGCTTGGAAATATTCTAACCAGCCCAACCGTACCGTAGATAATAAAAAAAAAAAATCACAAGACTGCCAACACCACAGCTCTATGCAATAAGTTGTGAATACCAATGAAACCAGTGAAATAACCTGTTTAGAACAACACAAGCATTTCCTTATTCTGGTTACAGTGAGATTGGTGCTTTTAAACTCACCAAGTCTCTGCCACTCCCTCTTTCCCACTGTGTTTGTATGTGACTCACCAGCAGCCCTGAAAACTTCCCTTTACAGCTTTTTTCAAGTTCTCTCCAGGTGAAGTTGTCAATGAGCCCCTCACTCCTCCTCTTTCTCAGGTCACAGGAGAAGTGGATTATCTTAGCTTTATCACCCCAGTGCTCTAGCATTAACTCCGCTCTCCTCTCACTGCACTCTGTCCCTGCTGCGTCATGTTACCTCACAGCATGGAGCGCCACAAAGTTAATCCTCACCACAACAGATCACAGTTACAGGTAATCTGCCACCGCCGTGACTCTAATCCCATCATGTGCACACAGAAAATACTTAACCACGCGCAAGCACACACGGACGTACATGAAGCATGCATGCACAGGTGTTTAGAAAGATTTGACCAGTCACACAGTTAACAATGTAAATATAATAGCCTGAGGCATTCAAGCCTGTTTGTGCACACACAGACGAACCCGGACTGCTCGTCTTTACACAATGCAGCGAGCGGTGAGAGCGTAAGGAAAGAAAGTCACCTGGCCTTTCAATCCTCTCGCCCTCTCAAACCCTGTGATTAAGAGATTGGCCTGGCAGGACAAGGGGAGGACCAAAAACGACAGAACTGAAAAATGAGAGGTCTCACGCGCTCTTTCTCTCTCACACGCACGCACACTGAAGGAGGCGGTGCGTGAGAGCTCTACGAGTCAAAGATAAGGTTTCGCTGGCCTCTGTTCTCTTCACGGCTGGTTAGAGGTTAGGGCCTGGGTGTCTCAACTTACTGGCCCCTGCAGTGATTAGGAGGTGGGACCGGTCCACACCCAGCCGGGTCTTAGCATTTCATTAATTGTCTAAAAAGGCACACTTTGCTTCTCACTTTCTAGGGGCCAACATACAATATAAGAGAGAAAGGGTAGGACAGTGAAAGAAATTAAGTTTACAGAATAGAAAAAAATTAAAAATTTAAACTTAGATAAACAGGGTTTGGGGACATGTTTTGTTAAGTTGCTCATTGCCTTCTCGCCATGCTTTTCAGAGAATTAAAACTTATTTGCTCAGGTTTCAAAGAGTTAAAGTGGAACTTAACCATTCATTGCACTATATCTAAAAGTTTGCTTTCACTCCCTCTGCAGCAGCTGCTCCTCATATCTATCGATCTGACCAGATCAGATGTGACTGGATTGACTGATCAATTATTCACCCTGCATCTCAAATTGCTGAAGAGTAAAAAAACTCAAGACACCTGTGCTGTGTTCATGGACTCGCAAAAACATCGTAATTCAGGGAAGGGACACAGATTATCTTGTCAGAAACACACAGATTCTGCTTCTGCGGGAAGCACTAGATAAAGTAAAAATAAACACACAAATAAGGAATTGATGGTTATATTAAATGAGATTTAAAAGGGAAACTACTTTATTTTCTTTAAAAAAAAAAATAGGAGCATAAAGCTAGATGTATCTTCTTCAAAGTAAACCTCTACCTTCACTTTCCATTATGAGTGTACAAGGTGCAATCTACGCTCCATAGGAGGAGTGTGTGATTCATAATGTGTGGGACACAATACCTTAGAATCATTGAAAATGGGTTGAAAAGAGGCAGAACCCTTAAAAACAGCGAGACAGGGAAAGAGGGAGAGAGGGGACAAAGATCACTCGTCTCCTGAGAGAATAGTTCAAGGCCACCATGCATTAGCTTTTAGCAGGATGGATTAAGTCAAGTTTGAGAGTGCGCATCCTAATCCTCCCCCATGCCCCCTTCTTACCCCTCCCATATACTCTTTCCTTTCAGAATAACAGCATAAAAAATGGCAACATAATACCATCTCATTGCATCATATTCCAAAATGGGAGGAAAAAAAGACAGGGAACAAAAGCGTTGGGGCTATGGGTCTTTTGCTCTCGCCTCTCCATGTACTCTCTCACTCGTTCACTCGCTTGCCGGCCCCTGCGGCCTGACAGCCTACCCTCTCTCCGACTCGCCTAGCTGGCAAAAAGCTGCTTTGTTGCCATAGTATCAACTCCCACTTTTGATACTGTCATTTCAAGTAGGATATGGTAGCCTTGATACAATATGTTCCCTATTTCCATTAAAATAGTTGTCGAAGAGGATGCTGTAGACTTTGGATTACACTTGACTGTGCCTGACAAGCGCCCCCCCACATACACACCCACTCCCCATCTCTCCCCATTTTATTAATGACCAAAGGCCCCCGCCCCATAGCCCAAATGGAAAGAGAAAGAAAGAGAGAGGGAGAAGCTATGGGAGTAGAGAAGAGGAGGGGTAGAAGACTGAGTGAGAGTGAGCGACAGAGCTATAAGAGGCCTTTTATGTACTCCTATCCATAAACAAAGTGAGATCCCAAAGTTCGTTCCCCTGAATGTGCTCTCTGGATGAGATGGGAACCAACTAAAGACAAGAAATTTTTGATAATACCCAAACCCCCCCTCTTCCCCCTCAAACACACACCAACTCCAGCCTCCTGTTTGCTGAGGGTCCAAACAAATACACTGCTCAAGGGGATCCTCTAAAACCAGCAAACCACCAAAAAATAAACAAGAAAATTAAGGTGATATGACTGCTGAATAATTATCTCCATAAGGAACATAAAAAAATGTGCAGAGGCAGAAAAGAAAGAACACCAAGCGTCCTGTGGTCCATAAGCCATTTAAGAAACTATGCTTTAAACGAAGGGATTTAGGTGAGAACAAAAATCCATTGTTTCAACACGACCCTGGACATTACAAGTCTGCTCAGGCAAAATGAGATATCCGCTTCCTTTCACTATGAACTTCGCTTCCACCTCTTTAAAAAACCTTGCTGAAAGAAGATTTATCTCATTGATTTTAAACACCACATGCAAGCCTGGTTGTCAACAAGTGACTGTGTAACCTGCCTCATGGCCGCTGCAACCAGTTGGCTTCTCACATGATAATCTAATCTTTATACTATTTGCTTCACCACTAAATCGTTGAACATACACACATTGCCAATGAGTTACATGCCAAATGCATAAACTAATGGAGTCAAGGCAAATTTTACATTTCATTGTGCAGTGATACTCAACTTACAGCCGGCAGGCTTAATCTGGCGCCTGACTGGATGTCAGGTGGCCCCTTAATCATTTTCTAATTCAAAATAAAGTTATTCACACAGGGAATTGTTTTTGAAATTTCAGTATACATAAGGTGCCAAAGTGCATAAAACAGCATTAAAACCAAGCCTGTTTATAAAAAAAAGTGCCAGTGAAGGATCCCCTGCACCCCTCGACAGAGGACCTAGCCCCTAATGTCCTAAACTCCAAGAAACGTCCTAAAATCTGAGAAACATCCTAAATGCATAGAAATGTCCTAAAATCCTGGAAATGTTCTAAAATCTTAGAAACACACTGAAATCCTTGAAATGCCCTGAAATCCTACAAATGTCCTAATATCCTAGAAATGTCCTAAAGTCCAAGGACATGTTCAGAAAAATCCTCAAAATGTCCTAAAATCATAGAAACGCCCTGAAATCCTAGGAATGTCCTAAAATTCTTGCACATCCTAAAATCCTAGAAACATCCTAAAATCCTAGAAACTTCCTAAATCCTAGAAAGGTCGTAAAATCCTAGAAATGTCCGACAAACATCCTGAATTCCGAGAAATTTCCACAACACCTATAAATGTCCTACAATCCCAGAAATTACCTTAAATCCAAGAAACATCCTAAAATCTGAGAAATGTCCTAAAATCATACAAACATTCTAAAATTCTAGAAATGCACAAAAATCCTAAAAACATCCTTAAATCCTAGAAACGTCCTTAAGTCCAAGAAACATGTTTGGAGTGACGGCCCCTGGCCACCTCTCTTTTAACAAAAGTGGCCCCTAAGCAGAGCAAGATGAGTGTCTCTGTCATAGAGGGAATACACCTATGTGTTTACACCATATATTAAACTATATATAGTTATCAAAGGGGCTTCAGTAACGTATTATGAACTCAGCAACTGACTGCACACAGCTGGGAGTGAAATGGGATAAGTGGGCAATGGGATGAAGACTGGTGAGGGGGTGGCTTTCTGCCCTCCCATGGGTGGGGGGCGGGGGGTAAGGATGGGGAATAAACGCTCCAGCTCCCCCACACCCTACCCTGTTTCATTCTTCTCCATACTCAATGAGGGGATTAAGCAGACTCTCTCAGTGCGGCCACAAGGGCTCTCTCGATTTCGGGGTGGATAGCAGGACAGCGGTGAGAACAGGAAACGAGGGAATGAGTTATAAACAGAAAGTGTCTGGCATAGATAGATGAGAGAATTAAAGTATTTCTAAATATTATAAGTAAGGCAGAAACAAAAAGAGCAGAGTACAGGCTATGCATTCCAGGCCGAGGCATTGTGGCTAACACTCTTAACATGCTGGAGATGGAGTGAAATGCTTGTAAAGAAGGCTGAAGAAAAGAGAAGGAGAGAAGCAAAGCAAAGTTGACACCACGTTTGTTGGGAAGTGAGGGATGCGCCGCTTCTTCTGTGGTCTTATGCAAAGCAGGGTCACACAGGGCTATGAGGTGCACAATAATGCTGATTACACGCATATGCTAATTATTACACGCTAATCAAGTACAGTAGCCTTATATTCAATGCTAACGCCTGGAGACGGCTTCTCTTACCTCAACCCTTTTCTTTAAGGTAAAGGGAAACTATAAATACTTTAGGACTGCTCGCCAATCTAAATACTCCAGGCCACTAACTACAGGGGTGTCAGTCAATTGAAATCAAGAGATGATGCAATCAGATGAGTGGCTGCCTGACAATTTCAGACTCTTAATACAGCCTGTGCGTTAAAAAATGCAAACAATGGAGTACTTGAATTGCTCACTTTATGGAAAACTGTATGTGGTGACAGACATGATGAAAAATGAAGCAAGCAAATGTCTTTTAGAAAAACTTCTTTTACAAATCCTGAAAATAGTGCCATTTCATGTAGGGCTTCCCACTGAAAGTCGTAAATTCGTTTCACCAGTTGGAGACCCCTCCAGCTTCAAGTCGAGCGCTCTTTTATTTCCCTCCTAGTCAGTGTGCTGTGCAGTGTACTTCTGGGGATGTTTTGGTCCCCAGACCTTGCTGCAGAGTGAGTGCTCTTGACTGTCAAGGCTACTCTTTGGTAGAGGCTGCAGCAGAAGCCATGCAGAGTCAGAGACACTCGATACTGTAAGTCAAAAAACATTATCTTCTCTCTTCTGCCTAAAAAGTGGTTCATTTACAGCACACACCAACTATAAACAGCACAGTCTCTTAGTGTCAGCAAAAAATGTTGTTGCGCATTTGCGTATTTAACAGCTGAATCTGACTTGACTGACATCTTAGTTGGGTACAGCCCTAATTTTAAGGATGGTAATCCAACTTTCCCTTTAGTACGAGTTGACTTCATACTGGGTAATGGCTCATATAGCTGATCACTCTGTAATTGAGCACTGACACAATGCCTAATCTAAACTTGACAATGCATTCTTGACCTTGAAACAACAGGTGAAAAAAAAAATCTCACTCAAAGGTCCAATATGTCACTTGTTCTGGAGCTTTCAACCACATTACACTGTTTTCATCAGCACATGGAGTTTGCTGAGTTGTCACTTAACTGTAATTGTTTATAACCTCTGTTGTCTTGTGCACCTCCAGGATTACTTGGTCATGTTGGCCACCACAAAATCTATAGTTCAATGACACAATGAACAATCTCTTATATGCTGACTGATAAAAACTGAGTGATATGGTGGGATGCTCCAAAACATCTGGGTAAGCAGAGCTGTTTTTTGTCAGTAATTTAATGACCATTATGTTGCTTTGTGGTAATCTATTGAAGTACAGTACTATCGTTGTTTAAAAGTGGTCTAAATTAATTTAAGATGTTTGGCCTTGACTGAGGGAAATACACATGATCTGTGTTTTGCAATAGCTAGGATTGTCTAACTGTTACTCTCGTCATTGATTGCTCAACAATGCCACATTTCCGGATGGTGTAAGCCAATAGTCTAAGTCACATTTCACAAGCATTTAGATAACAATTTTCCTTGACACAAGCATTTATACCAACTGCTGACTCGTTAAACAATGGATGACAGGATCTTCTCAAAGAAAGAAAAGCATTTGTTCTCCTTTACAAGCTCCTTGGTAGCGTAGGAGGAAGGAAATGTGCTGAGGGGGGGTTGGGAGAGACTGGAGAGGACCTGGCAGCATCCTGTCTACAGTTCCAGAAAAGCTGAATTGAGTTATGTTCCCCTTTGGCTTGGTACTGGTGTCTACTACTTGGGGTGGCTTTTGATGTATAATCAGTAAAGTCAGGACAAACTAAAGTATTCCTAAACCAACCAGTATCCCAATTAAGTGATATTAGTATGTGTAAATGGAGGGAGTGATATTTTCGGTCATCCCGGCCTTTTGGGTTGGCTATTGAGTTACCCAAATTTTGTTATCTACTCTTTTCGGTCAAAGAATGGGGTGTGGCTCGACTTCAATGCTGAACTATCTAGGAAGGCCTTCACTTTTGGGGGGAGTTATTAAACCATCGTTTATTCATCTTGCTGCAGGGGTTATATAACTATTATTTGATGATATAGGACTTATGTGAACTGGTAAAACAGCTGCAGTGTCACGCGACTGTGGAAAAACACTAGAGGCTAATGTAAACAAATTCCTCTTTAGCACAGAGATAGCAACATGTTGCCAGTGCCGCAAACATAAGTGAGTTCACTGTACTTATAAACGCTGTTGTCCATATTCCTCAGTGACGTATAAACAAACGTCAAACGTTATCAAATAACTTCAACTCAACGTCAACATCAGTGACGAGCGTTAACTCGCTTAATGACAGGTAGCTAACGAGTGTTAGCTAGTTTAGCGAATGTTGCTAGCCTGCTAACGAGCGTTGGATAATCCGTTACGCAAATAACGTATATGGTCATTCGCGGGTTTAAATATATAAATATATGTGATTGTCTTCGCGTCCTTTTGATCCCAATGTCATGAAGTCGTAACTTTCGTTGGATAACGTTATAAGAAATGCGTTAGATACCTCAGGTAGCTAGCTTAGAAGCTAACGTCATTAGCACTTGTTAGTGCAGGCTCACCTTCAGTCTGACTTCATACGTGGTGTATTTGTTCCTGCCAACCCCGATGGTCTCAGGGTTGCTCACATCAATCTCTAGAAAATTACTTGGAGGTCCATAAGCGTCATTTAAGTTCTGAGGCTTGCTGAGGAGCCTTCTTGTGTCAGCTATGCTCTCAGACATTTCTCCCCTGTCCTTCCAGCAGCTCGGGAAACTGTGAAGTTAGCCAGAATGCAAATATCTACTTTCCGTTGCTAACCTTCAAAATAAAACATGTGGCTGGTTTTGTTACCACGTAGTATCAAAAATTGTAAAAGCTGTACTTACATAAGATAGTGTCTGGAATTAATGATATTGTGGATTTCTATAAATACTTTCCACGCGATTTTATAGATTACACACTTAAGAAGTCTAATTATAACTTTTATATTGAAGGCAAATCACATGACTTCCGCTCTTGCCCAGTCTCTTACAATCACGAGCTTGAAAGGCCAGCGCGCTTCACTTCCGATCAGCTGAGGTTCAGCTGACGCTGCCCGGTTTGTTTACAACTCGCCCGCGGGCAAGCTGGCCGTAATCGCATTTTGGACAATTACTTGCAATAGTTTTATTTGTATAATCCGGCCCAATTGTGCTTCGCAATGTAAAGGTTTTTTTTTATGAAGTTTTTTTCTTGACATGGCTTAGTAAACCCATACACACATTCTATAAAATTATTTAAGCAATGTGCAATGCATTCTAAAGTTCTATTTATATTTACTAACTAATGTAATAAAGCACGGGATTTTCTATATTTATTCTGCCTGGTACTCGTGCGAGTCAGTGTGCGCGCGACCACACTAGGTGCCAGTGTCCATCTTCTGCCCATGTATTGATCTCTCTGACATACTACTGTCTATAGGTGCTTGGTTCTGTCTGAGTTTGTGTATGGCCTGGGTAGACTGTAAAACTGAATTGCCCTCTTCTGGGATAAATAAAGTTGTCTGAATCTGAATCTAATTGCCGCCGACATGTAAAAACACAGCTGATCCGACGTGCCTCGGAATTTAACACTAAAAACACACAAAAAATGATTATTTAAAAGGTTCAGTCAAGCGGAATATTTGATCTAATAAAAAAAAATAATAATAATAATATGATGACCTAGTCTTACAGGCTAAATAACAGGGACCTATTTCGACTTAAAATGTGCACCAATGGTTTCAGTTGCTCTGTAAATGTGGCAAATGGTTTTCAATAAAGTTTCGCGTTTTGAAACATCATGGCGGCGTACACGGTCCCTGCAGCTGTCAGATGCTCAATAAATGTTTTACTAAAAGGCACTGTTCTGACCTCAAAGATCATTTTCAGACCGCCAGCCATTTGCACTGGAAAAGGTACGAGTCTCGTCGTCATGTTGTAGTCAGTAGTATTCAGGGTGTGTGAGATTCCGTGTGTTAAAACCGTGACTTTGCTGTCTACATTACCCACAACCTCTGGATCAGACTTTGTTGTCTTTGTTTGTTTGTACCTTCAGGGTTTCATTACATCTAAAAGAATCTAATTACTTCTGTAAGGTTTGTGTAACAATAAACTCAAGACTGTTTTTGCTGCAATGCTCAAGGTTACACTAGTTGGAGGACATGCAGTTCATCTGCACCATCCTGCTCCTCCGAGTCTCCAGCAGCAGATATCTGTGGACACTATGATCGCCTGGTTCAGTGCGGCTCCCTGAGGGAAGATGCTCAGCAGAGAGAAGTTCTCCAGCTGCTGGCTCAGCTGCAGCACACTCTGAAGAACTACAGTAACAGCATGTACTTGAACGCATCTCCAAAAGATGACATCAGTCAACTTCCAAAAGATAAAAACTCCCATTTAACAACAGATGAAAACAAAGGGGAAGGATCTTCTGCTAAGGTAAAGGAGTTATTGTGATAAACCAGATCCTCAATACTCTTTAACAGAAGCGCTTAAGCTGTTACAGATTAATTATCTCATACAAATACAATTAATGTTGTTTAGGGTATGTTTTTTCAAGGTATTTTATGTTAGCTGTCATTAAACTGACGCATGATTCTTACTAAACAGTACTACATCAAAGTTTTTGCGCTATATAAAGTCTGTATTGAATTTTTGCGATTATCATGGTGATTTAGATGATCTTTTATTGACAGATTTTTTCGTTATGTATGTCCAAATAAATACAGACAGCTGATCATACTTAACTACAATGGCATTAAGCAACAAATTTTGTGGTTTGAAATTATGATTTAGCCTTAAATTGTTGGCTACAACAAGCACAATGAAAAGTGCTCAGAAACAACAACTGGTGCAATAATTCAACAAAAGTTATCATCTGTGCAATTATGCAAATGTGAAATATTCTTTCAGCTCTTAAATGTAGTCTATATTTAAATTTAAATATGTTACACATATTGTTCATATTCTTATTGTTCCTCTTATGTATATATTTCGTTGTACACTGTTGCATCATTCACAGATGTTCTATTTCTAACTTAACATACTGGCTTCATACATTTAATTGTAGCATAAGGCACATAGTTTTATATTTTTACACACTTGAAACACTCAGCACATTGTACATATTTATAATTTGAAATATTAACATACAAGTGATAATTGCTTTTTTATTATTACTGCATTTATTTTTTATATTTTAACATACTTGGTGCTGGTACTCATTTCTACTTTCTATAATTATCTATGTTTGGCATCAGAATCTGTAATGAACCACATCTCCCCCCGGGGATCAATAAAGTTTTTCTGATTCTGACAAACCAAACATTTTGAACACATCCTCTTAAATTTTCCCAGAGCAATAAACTATCACAAAACATAAACTCCAGCCCCTTCCACTGTCAAAGTAACTCATTAACAGTTGCATGATCGATTTTCAGACTACAGCAATGAACACAAGGCCACTAGGCTTTTATAATCAACACTGTAGCTTTGACGAAACAATCTGAACTCCAGTGCCCTCACATGCTATTTTTTGCAGGTTTCAATCATTTGTGGTCTTAGTCAGTGTATGGCGTTTACTCATTTTTTTATGGAGATACATCTTTTGACATGGGTGTCGAGTAGCTTTTCTAATGCAAGGGTGTTGGTTTCATTGTAATACTGAGGGGCTGGCACACATGAAACTGGGGGGTATGGGGGACCTCCACCAAAAAATTTTGAGTTTTAAACACTTAATTTCCTGTATTCTGGTGAGTTTTTATGTATCAATTTATGGGGTAAATATCTTTTATATTTTGTCAAAGTAAAAGCCTTTTTTATAGGCCAAATCACAATATTTATTTACGATAACTTCGTGCAAGAAATCTTCACATCATGTACATAAAATCGAATGGCGCTGAGCAAACACTGCCTCAATTAGCTTGTTTTTAGCCACCTTAAAAAAGGCACACCAAAAATAAAACAATCAGTTTAAGTGTACGCTATATTAATTTTATTTTCACCGCTTTACCTTGGGTCCTGACCACTGAATCCACCCTCTCTGATATCAAATAAGTCAGACAGCCTTCTGTGACAGGGAACTGAAGCTGTTATATCAAAGCCACCAGACTCCATTGACAAAAACAGGAACTATTATTAGCAGAACACTGGAGTTGTTGGTCTACTGCGGCAATGATTGGTTAGTGTGTAACGTAAAGCTGAACAAATTTTCAATATGCAATATAGGGTACGCTTACACTGATATTGAATTTCTTAGGTGACTAAAATATATTTTGCTGCTGGCTCATCTACAGCGGTACATTGATGAGCTTACAACAATCAGCCAAAACATTAAAACCACTGGCTCATGAAGTGAATAAACTTGATAATTTTGTCAGAATGCCATGTTCTGCTGGGATACCTTGGGTCCTTGCATTCATGTGGATGCCACTTTGCACACTCCACTCACCCAAACACCGTTGCAGACCAAGTACAACCCCCCCATGGTTACGGCACTTCTCAATGTCAGTTGCCCGCCAGCGGGACAATGCACCCTGCCCACATCACAAAAACTTTGCAGTAATGGCCGGAGGAATATGACAAAGAGCTCAAGGCATCGACCTGGCCTCCGAATTCAAGGCATGGACACAGGACCTCTGGGGGGTGTCCTATGGTGTCTAGCACTAGGGCGTTGGCGGCTCATTTGAGTCCTGTGAGTTGTTAGAGGACTACCAGAATGTCCCACAAATACTCGATCAGATTGAGATTGAGATCGGGAATTTCGGGGCAAGATCGTTGCCTTGAGCTCTTTGCCATGTTCCATGGTCCATTCCTGAGCAATTTTTACTGTGTGGCATGGTGCATTGTCCTGCTGAGGGGCCACAGCCATTGGGGAGAGCCACTGGCATGAGAGGGGCACTTGGTTCACAACCGAATGCACAAAGCACGTCCTAAATTGATTCGAAGTGGACATGTCTCCTGCGTCTCCCCACCCCAAAATCTACGCCTTTGAACAAAAAAAGTATGTGTAAAAAGGCAGTGAAGAGAGAAAGGAGATACTCACGCGCAAAGAGATTCTCCGTTTTATTGCTCTTTTTAAAATATCTAAGAAAAGTAACATTTAAATGGTATGATAGCCACCATCTCTCATACCATGATATACCTCCTGCGACCCAAATGCTGTGGAGACCTTTTTTTTTTCTTTCCTGTGGGATTGTTTGAAGACTAGAATGTGCACACTTTTCAAAAAATTCTTGACACATAAAATTTTACAAAGTAAAAATAGTGTACTAGGTAGAAAATAATGAGTGATTTTGGACCTGGTTTAAAGTCTGCATGGCAGCATGGATTTGTTAAAAGCCTTTTACAGTGTGGCATCTGGACTCTCATTCCGTTATAAAGCCCCATTGACGTCTAACATATGGAGGGACTTCACAGAGTCCACTGCACTGTACTCCAGTTGTATCACTGATGGTGGCCATGGGGCTCAGGTCAAAGGGAGGGTAGGGGTCTGGGAAGTGTATTGTGCATGTGAGTTTTGGAACCGCGTAATGTAGGGGGCTGTTGTTGTTTTTAGGTCAGGGGAGCTGACTGTCTAGTATTTGGTGGTGGGAGTTGTTTTGTTGGTTGGCTGGCACAGACACATAGGGTTAGGCAGAGATTTTGGAAGGCAGCAGGGCAGACCTCCCGCTGGGCCCGTCCCGGCACCCCTCTTACTCTCTCACCGTCCCCATGCAGTAATGAGGGGATCCCCATTGTCTGGGCCATTCTTGTCCTTTTTGCTTTTGATTCGGGACTCTGACAAATACTTTGGTGTTAGGCTATCAACACCACCGCCCCCCCTCTCCTTTTGCACCTTATTTCTTGCTCTGTCTCTCACACACACACATACACACTGACTGGAGTACTTATGCAATTATTCTAGTTTGAATCAGGTCATACCGCTGTCCTTTCGGTGTCTGTTCTCCCTGTGAAAGTGCCGCCATTGTCCTCACTAACTGACCAAGTCTGTGAGGAGAGTACACTTGACTTCATATTGACCCAATGTGGCGTGGTTTTGCGGATGGTCGGCTAACAATGGGCCATTGTTTAGAGGGAGCCACCCTCTTCAAGTCAGACCTGCATCGTGGTGTCCTCTTGTCCACTGTACATCTCCAACAGGACAGTTGAACCACTTTAGACTCACATGCTCACTCTACTAACTCTCTTAGTGAGAGACACAGCATCTCTGGCTGTAGATAGATACCTTCAGACACAGTTTTCCTGAAGTCATTTCAAAGCCAGAGTGGCCATGTCCTGCATGTGAACTTTCCACTCATGTGCCAGTCTACATCCTCCTCCAGGAGGTGAGACAAGGCCACAGAGCTCAGCTAGACAGAGTGACTGAGGGACAGCCTTGTCCTTCTCCACTCTGCCGTGGCAGAATGGCTTCCAGCCACCGCTGACAATTACCCCACCATGCCAGAGGGCAGCTTGGGAAGTCAGGGAGAAGTCACACACTGTTATGCCAGAACAGACAGGAAAGGCTTGTTGCTCTTCCAGTATTTCACTCCAGCACAGGACAGGCAGGGATGCGGGGATAGAGGGATGGAGGGAGGGATGGAGGGGGTAGGGGGTGGGGGGCAGAGAGAGAGGATGGGTAACAAGTTTGTTTTTTCATTTAGTTTTCAATTGGCCATTGTCCGCATTTACCGGAGTCAAGTGCTCCTTGTGCGCTGGACACCAAGTGCAGTGGACAGTGAGTGCCGTCCCCATGAAATAGTTGCTAAATTAAATTTTAAGAGGACAAACCTTTCCATTTAGATAATTCCAAAGCTATTTGGCGTTGCCCGGTTACAGAGACAGCAAATCCTCAACCACACTGTCATTAACCTTCTTATAAAACATCTATAATATGCTTCGAGTTATCATCACATGTCATGAAGAACTGATGACACATATGTTTACATGGCGTGGGCCCCTTTTTGGAGATATTTGGCTTTACTCGATATTCTCAGCTTGGTCACACAGAGGACGTTTTTTTGAAGCAAGGACCTTTTGATGATAGGAGGCAGGCAGCACAATGACTTCCAGCAGCACCTCAATGCAACAGTACCGTATCACAATTAGCAGTGCTAAACAGGCTGCACAGACAAGTCCACTCCATCTCGTATGGAGCCTCATCCAGTCCTCTCCGTTTTGTCTGACAAATCCCCCCATTGTTCCTCTGATGATGCTTTTCTTTCGTGGGAACCCTGGCTTGTCTTGTTGATTAGATCCCCTTTGTCTTCCTCCCCTGCAGTGGGCTAGTCTGGAGAATGTGAAACCTCACACTGTAGTGGTGGCTTAATGCCTCAGCATACTTTGTTTATTAAACGATGATTCAGTCTTATATGGTAATGAATATAACAAAGTTTATGTAGGTCAACAGCTATAGCACAGTGTTTTATGCCTTCAATATGCACATCATTTATCCATTCATTTTGAATAACCAAAGATTTATGGTTAACTGCTGTGCATTATTTTTTTATGATGATGAGCAGCTATTAAAAGATTGGATGCAAAACAACCAACTTCAGTAATTTCCTAACTTTTCAATTGTTTTTTTAATCAAAGGACAAACCTGTGCTGCCACCACCACCACCCAAAGGCTTCTACATCTATGGAGATGTTGGTAAGATCACAAAATAAATGCATATCACCATTTTTGGGTTCCAGTGGCATACCAGTTACAAGGTATACCATGATATGAAAATGTTATCCTTGTACCGTGTACATTTACTTATCCATTGTATTTAAAAAGATGCAGCTGGATGAATAATTTTACCTTTATTTTAGTCATTTTTAAAACGGGAGACTTTTTAAACATACTTTAAACAACTTACATGATTTACAAATAAATAAAGCATTTGTGAACGTCTTTCTAAAATTTACAAATTTTTAAACAGGTATCTATAAATCCAGTTTGTATTTTTGAATTAAAAAGGCATAACACACATAACACGTAATCAAAACATCCTTAATCAAGACACCCATCTTGCCCAGGGTCTCGTCGTACCGCTTGTCCTTTTTATACAAGCATCATTTTGACGCTGTTACTACCTCCCATGGCAGCTCAAAGGCCAAACAACTGTCTTCCCATTTTTGGGATTGTACCTTATCAGCCAGTTTTACACTAACTGCACAAGGCAGGAATATCGCGCCATTGTTCCGCCTTGCTGCTCTGTATACAACGTTCAATTGAAGAACGGGGCAAACTGAGTTGTCTTTTCTTGAAGCCACCACGGAAAGTAGTAATAGTTTGTCAAAACTCAACAGCTGGGAAGATGGGACTGTGAGCGGGACGGGTGTGACATTATGATAGTGTGTTATGAATACGACCCACCACTGTTAGCATTTACCAACTAATTTGAAGAAGAACAGCAGCCCTAAATGCATGCAAATTGGGAAAACAATGAGATTCTTCCCCTCCCAGCACAGGTTGAGATTAGCTGCCCTATAACAGAGATGGTAAATGACTGTCATGTTATGCAGTTGTTATTGTTGAGAACGGATATTTTATATGTTGCACTAAAGCAGACACGGTTTTGTTCAACATCATGCCCATAACGCCTCTTTTGGCCCCCTAATGCCAGAACCAACTTAAAATCACACACTGCAGCGACATGATGCCACTATCATTTGGTTCTAAAAATGCAAAGGAGGCACGAAGAAGAGACACAGTAATGGCCCTATAGTGTGATCTCTGTGTAAAACAGAGCTATACACAGAATGGTGATGCGGCATAACAACGGGATATTCCTGCCTTTGACAGACAACAGTGTACTTACTCGTCCTTTATCACTATAGTGTTTTCTGTGTTAAATATCTACAATATGCCAAAGATCAGGACAGAAGTTAAGGTAATTTCTTTTTCTTTAATCCCTCTCAGGCACAGGGAAGACCATGCTCATGGACATGTTTTACTCCCGTGTGGAAAACACCCGTAAAAAGAGAGTCCACTTCAACGGCTTCATGTTGGACATTCACAAAAGTTAGTATTATCCACCCACTCTACTGTGCTAACTGCTTGTTTGACTTTGTGGAAGTTTTTCTGACTCCTCATGCGCCGGAGATCCTATATTTATCCCTCTGTTTGTCCTGAAGCCCTCCTGCTAATTGTCTACCATTATGCATACAGGTGAAATTACAGCTTCATTCAGTATTGTCACTGGGTTTGGGTGGCTGATGCAGGTGTGCTTTAAGATGTGCCTGACGTTTGTGTGCTGCTTAAAGGGATCCATCGGAGGAAACAAAGCCTGCCAAAACGAAGGCTAGGGAAAATGTTCACCTATGACCCCATATCACCGGTTGCCATGGAGATCAGCAGTGAAACCTGCCTCTTGTGTTTTGACGAGTTTCAGGTGAGTGAGTTTGTTAAAGCCTCTGTGTTTGTGTGTGTGTGTGTGTGTGTTTGTCTGTCTGCCACAAGTAGCAAACTATAAATCAACTGATATATCTGCTTTTAAACAGTACAAAAAAAGTATTCAGATCTTTTACTTGAGTAAAAGTATCAATACTACAGTGTAAAGATACAGAAGTATTGGCATCAAATTACATTTAAAGTACTTAAGTAAAATATTTATACAAAATGACCTATTTCAGAAACAAAAACATTAGATCACTAAATTATCATTAGTGATGCATTTATGTGTTCATCACTTTATGTTGCAGCTGGAAAAGGTGGTGCTAATTTTATTTGCTTTATGCACTATGGATATCTTAATAAAATAAGAATTATTATAATAATAAAAATTAATTCATTCGTTTAGTAATATTTCAAATTCATAATCTAAATCTGCAAAGTAACTGCTCCAGTGTCGGGAAGTAATGAGTTACAGTACATGTAATTAAATTACAAAATAAATGTAATTAAATTACAGTAAAGAATCAAGATGTTGATTACAAAGGGTTTACTTCTGAATATATTCTTTTTTTGGTTTATATGTAGAATATAATATGCATTCTGTTGCTTTGCATCTTTTTGCCGTGCAGGAATGCCTTCTTTTGTCGTAGCATGTTACCGGATATTTTACAGCTTTATAACCCAGTTTGCGATAAGTTACATTACTTACTATCAAAGTAAGTTAACTTAAACATTTGGTAACTTTTTGAGATATGTTCTAACATTTTTTTCAACGGGCAGTAAAGCTTGGGAACATCCAAGCTTAAGGGTCCTAAGAACATACATTTATACCAGGCAGTGTAAACTTCACAACAGCACTGAACCCTGATTACTGTCAAACTATAGTTAAAAAGTCTTATACATAATTAAGAATATGTAATATATAGAATTTATATGTGTGCATTGACATGTGCTGCAAACATTCCTTTAAATATGTGTAGCTACTGGCATATTCAGCATTCAGGGGAAACGACAAACCAACAGCAGACATGTTACAGAATAGAGCTGCAGACAAAGAGTCAGCAGAACGCTACAGGACATGAGGCTTACACTAAGTATGTTACTAAGGGGGATGCAATTTTCTAAATATTGAGGAGGACATGTCCCCACCCCAACCTCCCTGAAATCAACAACTACGGTTAGGTAGCTCACAGATCAGCGATCATAAAATCTTGAAAGAAGAGGGAAAAAATGTGATATCTTTAGTTTCTTTTGTGGGTGGCAGTCACTTCTTTCTTGCTCAAAAAGTAAGTGTTAAATGTCACACTCTGTGTACACACAAATAAATAGATTTGTCAATAACTAGATAGATTTTTTAAACTAAAATTTTAGATTGTAATATACATAAATATGTACATAAACACACAGAGGGGCATGAGTAGGTACACTGTAGTGTTTTTGATGCCTATTTACACAAAGTCAGGTCTAACATTTGAGACTATCCACTGACTTTTCTGTTTGGACAACTGGATGCTGCTGATCTTGATACCCCACAAAAACAGGACTGGGGACACCTAGTGGCCTTTTTGAATATAGCAGAACTGTATAAATTAGAAACATTTTCTCACCTTCCTTAGTTTGTAGTAGTCATTTATTAGTACGGCAGGAGTAAAATTGTGTAATTTCACATGTTTAGAC
Source organism: Plectropomus leopardus (assembly GCF_026936395.1). Classification (NCBI taxonomy): domain Eukaryota; kingdom Metazoa; phylum Chordata; class Actinopteri; order Perciformes; family Serranidae; genus Plectropomus; species Plectropomus leopardus. The sequence continues at coordinate 15,345,312 of NC_142191.1, read as the reverse complement.
AGTTTTCTGCTCTTGTTGCTTGTTTATACTCTCACACAGCTCCTTTGCTCCCCAAACATTAAAACCAAGTCACTCATAGTTTTTACATAGTGGATTTACACAACTAAAAGGCCCCTTCAGCCATTAGTGCTGCAGATCTTCTCATTATTTTACCCTCTGGTGTCAGAGGAGAGAGCCACTACCGACGCTCTCTGTATTCTCTGTAAGGTAGTTAGTCATTCACTGAGCAGAGAAAGACGTGTGCTTCTGTCTTTATCATGAGCCGGCCAAACACATCTGTTAGCAGCACAATGTCGCTCCTCTTACTGATATCATTACAGTTAATGCCAGCAGGTCAAAGGTCACAGAAGGTGCGCTTGCTCTCTCTAATCACTCTCTATGCATCTGCGAGGATCAAGAGCTGTTCCTTTCATCCTCCCGTCTTTCACATTTTAAACTGCAGGGCTGTTTGTGCATCCTCATTGATTTGTTTTGTTTGCTGTCGCCAGCTTTGCTGTTTTTGCTCGTCGACTGTTGCTACCGTTGAATGGAGGGGAAACAAGCAGACATGTGCACGTTGTTTGTGATGCATAAACAAGAGGTTGCAAGGTTGGGGGTGAGGGTGATGGGGGGGGTTTCTATACCAATCAGCATCCTCCTCCACTCAGCCATGCAAATGAGGCTCTGGGTATCAGTCGCACTCTCCTGCTTCCTTAAGTGAGTGGAGCTAGAAAGCGACTGGCGGCGGCGGGTCAGATGGATCTTATCCTCTTAAATGCTAATGACATTTCTCCATTCTCTTCATTAGCGCCGTGCCATTATCAGTAATTTGTAGCCCCCCTTCCTCCTTTTACGGCCCCCACACAGCTCCCCTAATGAATAATCGCCATTGAGAGGTTCGAGGTGGAAAGATGGGGAAGAGAGCGAGGAGGGTAGAAGAAGAGTGAGAAGAAAATGCTTGAACGTCATTGTCTCAGGGCCTCAGTCACTGTGCAGCCTCTGTGAAATTGTTCATAGGTTGTGTACATAAAGAGGTGTAACATCAAAAGAGGTTTAATTTGGCACCCGTGTGCTTCGCTGTAAACTGACAGCCGCTTGAGTAATTGGATGCTCATTTGAATATCGGCATTGGCTGACGGAGATTGCACCATTATTTTTGTGTTCCACAAGTGCTACATCAGTCCCCTCCACCTTTCTCATTCTGTGGGTACCCATTCTCTGTCCCGCTCCCCCTACTCATTCAGCAATCAATATTGCCCCTCATACTATGCCCATGTTGAGGGCACATGAATAAACAAATCTAGGTTGTATAAAAGGTCATTTTTAAATGATTCTTTTGAAATGAAAATAAAATCCTGCGGTCGGAGGAAATGGGGGCCCCTTCAGAGAGACACAGAGCCTTGGCTTTCTGTTGATTCTCATTACGTGCACACACAATCACTCACACACACACACACACACACACACACACACACACACACACACACACACACACACACACACACTAATTTGATGCCCCTAGCCACCTCTCCTTAGCAAAATCAAGGCTTTAACACAAATGTTAATCAAGTATTGGCAAGGGCAGTGGGGCTAATATGCAAAAGCAGAAGACTCTCCAGAGTATGAAAGGAGACATATGGGTGGGTATGGCCATCAGAAGTGCCTGTTATATACAGGAAAGTAGGTAAGAGGGAATGAGAGGAGAGGGCGGGACAGAAGTCCTCCTTTTTATTCAAGACGTCTTAAGCTAGGCAATGTCATGATATTATATCTTTATCATGATATGAGACTAAATATCGTGTTAGGGTTTTGGTATTTAATATCAGAAGTGTTGTCTTTTCATAGTTTTATATGCTGCATTACAATAAAGCAATGTAATTTTCTAACTAAAATTATTCTCATCTTTCTGCTGCATACTTAGTTTAGTTTATTTTTATGTCATATTTGAAGAATTATTTATTTATTTAATATAAATGACAATTTTCCTGAGACTGGCAACTTTGAGTAATGACAGAAGCCTGAAATAATTCAATTTCTGTTACAATATGCTCATCACGTATCAGTCAGTCCTCGTATTTAATCAGGCGTGTTGTATAAGTGCTGCTTTGACTACTGTGCAAAAGAACAACAGAGGTGAAAGAGAGAGAGCGAGATAAGAGAATAAGAACAAAAGTGAGAGCACTGCATTACTAATAGAAAGGTCAGAGCTATTCATTTAACGGCCAGCGACTCATAAACGTCCTTGCTTCAGTGTTGTCATTGACCTTTGTTTATTGTGAACTGATGGAAATGATGGAGATGAAAAAGGCAGCGGACAGTTGAATTGATGTAGTTACAGCCGTGTCTCGTTCATACAACACACACCTTTATATGACTTTACATGATAACAATGGGTAGAGGCTTTGTCTGCCAACGTGACCCCAGTCTGGATTCACGTTGCTCCATTTTCATCATCTTTTCTTCCTCGTTTTCTTGCCTGCGTTCGGTCGTTCTCACGTCGGCTCCGCTGATTAGCTCAGGGGCCGCTGCCTTGCCTCAACTACTTGTCCTCAGCAGAAAGCCGCTTCGTGACCATTTGCAGTCAGTTTGAGTGGTTTAGGTGTGTGCGGGTGTGAATGGCCATGACCAGACACAAAGGACTGAATGAGCACACCTGAATGACACTAATCAACATGGAGTGTTGATAGCGTGGTTTGACCTCAGACGCACACACGTGTACCGAGGCAAGAAAAGGCCAATTATATAGTACGTGAATGTGTCTGTCTTCTTCTCTGGTTCTGTTCTGTCAGGTGACCGACATTGCTGATGCCATGATCCTGAAGCAGCTGTTCGAGACGCTGTTCAAGACCGGAGTGGTGGTGGTGGCCACCTCCAACAGACCTCCTGATGGTACGATCACCGAAATCTAAGCACAGACGTATTGTACTTTTTAAGCTATTATTTATCCATTGTGTTGTTTATACTAAACAACAATGGTAGGTATGGGTGGTAGGAAGTATGAGAATAACACTGTACTTGAGCTTTTCTTTTGTCAGATTTTGCAACAACGCATGAAGTAGTAAAAGTAAAGGATTATCTCTGTAACAGAAACATTACAACTACCACAACATTAAAAGAATACTCCAACCACAAAATAATAATTTATTTACAAATTACTCACCCCGTGTTATGCTAAATTATTAAAAAGACTTACAGTTATTGTTTTTCGCATGTCTCCACAATAAAACAAAGAATTAAAAAACAGAGAGAAAAGAAAATTCTTGATGAAGGGATTCATGTTTAAAAACAGCAAAACTATATCAAAACATCAGTACAACTCTTGTACAACTTATGCAGTACAATCCAACTCATTTATCCAGTTGTATTTTCAGTACATCTTAAACAGGCATATTTACCAAAACCTTATTATTTAAAGCACTTCTGTATTAAAAGTCTTACAAAACACAGCAGAGGAGTGTACCTGGGCACACACGTGTTTTAAATAGTACGGTTTTAGCAATTATGCACGTGTTTAAGCATATAACTGGATAAATGAGACTTGGATTAAATTGCATGAGTTGCGTGAGATTTTTTAAACTTTTGTTTTGGCTTAGCTTTTTTGGATTTTTTTTAAAATTTGAGTTATGGGCAAGAAATAAAGTTTTTTTCCTGAATCCAATGTAACACTGGGTGAGTAATTGATATAAAAAATGTTGTTTTATGGGTGGTGTAGTCCTTTAATAGCAACAACAACACATCTGGAGCCTTCTGTTCATACCCTACATTAATTTTGTCTGTATTAGAGCATGTTTTCTGAAAGTTTACAGATGGGCACAAAATTAAGCAGTATCACGACAAATGATTGGGTCAGTTTAGCATATTTCAAGCCAGACACAACTATAGAACATGACAAAGACATTTTAAAAAGCGGCAGAAAGGAAGAAATCTGTATAGTAAAAAGAAATTATACAATGTATTTGGCCTCATAGACCAGCAGCTTCCACAAATCTTCCTGTGTTGAAATGTACATTATTACGACCTACTCTGACATCTCAGTGTTTGCTGTCAAAAACTTGTGACTCTGCCCTCTCGTGCCACCTACTCTCTAGAGACCAGTGGCCATGTTTTCAGCGGCTTTTGTTCCCCCGTAAGTGGCTAGCTGTTTGCGACAGGTAGCCACTTTTCCAGCAGTTTTGTGCTGCAGAATGTGGATGTTTTTATTGACAGGTAGCTATTTTTCCAGCAGCCCTTGTGCTGTCAACTGTGGGTGTGTTTTAGTGTCCAGTGACTGCTATTCCAGCGCTTTTGTGCCATTGACCGTGGGTGCTCTCTAGTTTGTGGTGGCCGCATATCCAGCAGTTTTTGTGTCACTCAATGTGTGCTTTTTAGCGACAACATTTCCAGCAGATTTTGTGTCTTTGAATGTGTGCTTTTTATCAACCACATTTTGCGCAGCCGTACTTGTTTTTTTTTTTCGTGACCCTTGACCGATTTTACAGCAGCTTTTGCGCCACTGAATGTTCATTTTTTTTAGCCACCCATCACTGTCCTTAATGGCCTCACAGACCACCGACATCTACAACTTTGCCTCTGTTTAGGCACATTATTACGACCTCCTCCTGCAGAAACATTTGGCCCTCTAGTGCCATCTAGTAGATGTATCTATGCCAACATGGGACGCATGGAAGTATGTGGGCAGTGATGGTTAAAATGTCTGAAATAAACCTGTCTATTTTTGTATGTAAAAATAGTATAAAAGAACCTTTACATGCAAGAATGAAAGGAATTCTATCTTCTATAGAAAGCTCAGCTCAGAAGGACTACGAAGGCAAAAGGCTAACAGTAAAATATTGTCCAACAATGCCGTAGCCCTGAAGCTCCTTTCAGCTACACCAGTACAGCATCTGCCTGCAGCTGAAATAACAAGTAATAATCCTGAAACATCAAGGTTTGCTTCTCCTCCTCTTGAACCAGCACACTTCACCGCTACTTTACATTTGTCTATATTATCACTTAATATTTACCTTATACTTGAAAGAATCAATTTACAAGACCACACCAGCTATTTACTGTTAACAGCCAAGAGGAAAAAAGAGGAACATTTGATACAACGCTCACTTTTAGAGACATGACACAACCTTTAAACAGGCTTTGATGTTGCATTTACTGCCAGCTGAGCAAGGTTGGAGAAAGAATGAGCAAGGCGGTGATTAAGGTGGAGATAAATTCATGATGTGCTATCTGACATCTTTCTTTTACTGGGAAGACGTTGAAGCCTCAAAGTGGGTAGGAAGTGGATGGCAAAAAGATGGTTCTCGTAGACAAAGACACGCGTCTCTGATATTTACTAGCTATTAAGAACAAAGCACCAAACCATGCAAACTTGATAGAGGGCCTACTTGGTATTAATTACATGGTAATGGAACACTGAAAGCCATAAGAGACAACTGGACATGAAAGGCATATATTTCACATCTTTATTGATGTGGAGATGCCGGTATCAAACAGCCGTTGATGTGTTTGGAGGGTTAATTTAAAGATAGGTTTTTACTAGAATGGCTAAAGTAGAGTTTATTGTTTTTATACACTAATAGACTTTAATGAGATTGAGAGGGATTTGGGGGATAAATGGTGTATTTTTTTGAGTGGAGCAGCCTCACTGCGGTTTACATTAATGAACTAAAAGGGACAGTTCACCCTCAAATCAAAAACATATATTTTTCCTCTTACCCGTAGTGCTATTTATCAATCTAGATCGTTTTGGTGTGAGTTACCAAGTGTTGTAAATATCAGCTGTAAAGATACCTGCCTTCTTTCAAATATTACAGAACTGGATGGCACTTAGCTTGTGGTGCACAAAGCATCAGAAAATGAATTTAAAAACTCTACAGCAATTTTTCTTTTCAGAAATCCTGTTATCACCACATCACCACACAGATGGAGGCACGCATCTACTGGTGGCTCACTTAGCAACAAGAGCTAGCTGACGTTACAGCTCAGCCGAGGAGGAGGCCATTAATGTTTACATCTCTTGCTTTCACAACATGAGCCTCTCGTCCATGAGAAGATGCATGCTTCCTTCTGGGCAATGATAATTTGGGCAGAGGTAGTAAGAATGATATAAAATAGTTCCTACACGAAACTGCTCACAACAAGATCTGTGGATAATCGTCAGTAACGGGGTCATGATTTTTGAAAAGTGACATGCTGTTGAGTTTTTCAAATGTGTATTATTGGTGCTTTGAGCACCACAAGCTGAGTGCCATTTAGTTTCATTATTGGAGAGAAGGCAGACATCTCTACAGCTGATATCTGATATTAATTGATTAGATTCCCAGTAGTACATTTCCCTTTCAATGGCATTGTCACATCTATCTGTCACAATCAATAGTACAATGACATTAGAAATAGTCTTACAAAATGAAAAACAGGTAGCTCCTGTTGTGATTTAGCACACGACGTCCTTTGCTGTCTTAAAGGAATACTTAAACATTTGGGAAATTCACTTCCTCATTGAGAGTTTGGCAAGGAGATTGCTAACACTCTCATGTCTATACTGTAAATATAAAGTTGCCATTATCACCCAGTTAGCCAAGCTCAGCACAAAGACTGGAAACAGGGAGAAAGCCAGGCTCCATCTAAAGGTAACAAGATGCTCAGACAAATTAACTCACTTATTAACACATTATATCTTGCTTGTTTAATCTGTAAAATAACCATAAGTGTATAAAAGAGTGTGATTTTACAGTCGGTTATATGGCAGACTATCTTTAAGAATTTACTACTCATGGTCAAGAAATAGTCAGGGCCACAATCTTTTGTAAAACCACAACTGATCATTTATCAGCCCAGTTACCAAAAGCAAATATTGGCACAATACATTTGCAGATCTCTGTTCGAGTACAACAAACAACAACAGCGGCTGTTTTTTAGCAACCAGTAGTAGCTTTTCCAGCAGCTTTTGTGCCACAGAACATGGGTGTTTTTTGAGTGACCGCTGGCCGCTTTTCTAATGGCTTTTGTGCCGTCAACTGTGGGTGTGTTTAGTGTCTGGCTGCTTTTCAATTGGCTTTCGTGCTGTTGAATGCAGGTGTTTTTTTTCGTAACCCACTGATGCTTTTCTAGCAGCTTTGTGCCATCGAACATGGGTCTTTTCAAGCGACACTTCCCTGATTTTCCAGCAGCTTTTACTGCGTTTAACACTGATGTTTTTAGTGACATGTCGCAACTTTTTCAGCAGCTTTTGTGCTATCAAACATGGGTATTTTGAACCCAAACACCATCTTTTCCTAACTATAGGTATTTTTTGGGCCACAGCATTGTTCTAAAGATGAAGTCTCAATGAGTCTGCTACATCATAATCTAAAAATTTCACATATCCATGGTTTGCAAAAACAATACCAACTTTTTTTCTAGTGATCGGGTGCAATTTTACATTTTGGCTTGTGTACAGACCAAACACAAAAGATACAACGTGGTATTTAGTGAACTTTAGAGGTGCTTTAGGCTTTGTTACCATTGAACAGGGTCATGATAATTATTTATACTTTTTTATAGTCTTTGTGCTTAGCTGTTTCCTGTCCTCCTTTCTTTACAGTGCAGACATCAGATTAGTATTGATCTCTTGAGAAAAAACTCTTGGACGAATAGAATTGTATGTCCCAAAATACTGAACTATCCTTTTAACCTTGGCAATAGTCATGTCTCACAGACAGCACAGTCCATTACAGTATAGGAGTTATCAAGCAAGTGTGTCAGGTCCTACTGTAAGCCCAAACATCAACAACGGCCGCTTGTTTACGTCCACAGCTGGAGAGAGCTTAAGCCTCGCTGTGTGTCTTTGGGTGTGTGTCTTTGTCCATGTTTGTGTGTGAATCCCTATCTGTTTTATCTGTCTATCAGGGATGCTACTTCAGATGTAATTTGTTCCAGCCGAGCTAATTGAAACATCTATTCAGCGAGCTGCTGTGGACATTGTCCGGCGCTGAAAAGGCGACAGTCCTTTCTGTCGCCACCATTGTTTGGGAATGTAATGAATTTTATGTTGCTGCCGCTGCCGGTAGAGAAATCCATTTTTCTCTCCTGGTCCCAGTCCTTTTGTCGTGCCTCCCCACCCATCCTTCAGTTCATCAATAGCCACTTTATCTGCCAATCTGCGGCGAGGGAATGACATTATTAGGAGGCTAAACAGCAGCTCTAATACAGGCCCTCCCCTCCTCTTTCAGATCTGTACAAAAACGGACTTCAGAGGGACACCTTCCTACCTTTCATCGACGTGCTGAAGGTAGAGACAAAGTCATCCCTCTCTCTTGTCTTGTTAATTAATTCATTTGTTTATCACACACACATAAACACACTCGCATGTCCGCCTCTGTCCCTCTGTGTCTGCCTTTTTTTTGCAAGTTGCTCTTTAGTGGTTTGATGTTTTCTGCTTCCTGGATGCCTCGCACAGTGTCACAAAGCTGTCTTTGATCATACCAGGGCACAGTGAAAGACTCACAGAGAGAAAGGTAGGGAGAGATGGAAAGCGCGTGAGTGAGCACAGGTAATGTGAATAGGAGATGGGGTGAGACGAGCTGAGTGACTGACCCAGACTGCTTGCATTTCAAAAGTAAAATGGGGGGAGGGTGTGTGGTGGGAGAGAGCAATGGAGAAGAGAGGAGCGATGCGGTGGTTAGCATTTCCAGCGAAAAATCTACTTTGCAATTTAAGCAGGTAGCATCATTATCCTGCCTGCATCTCAGATGATCATTGATGTGTTTGGAGTGATCATGATCATAAATAATTGCATAATAATTTGTTGTCATGCATTTTGCAACAGAGGAGGGCAGCATTCTTGCATCTTTTATTGGTATTTAGTCTAAATATGAATGACTAGCAATATCCAGCTGCAGGGTATTGGGCCACAAATGTGCTGTTTTTCTTTCACTATTTATTAAAAAATGACAAAAGCTCAGCAGGGCAAACACATGTAATTTTTTTTAACATACAGACCTTTAAGTTGTATGTAACAGTTTGGCCTAGTTACACTCACAGCTGGTATAATGTAGCAGATAAACGCTCCCTTGTGATTACCACTCAGTGCTACTTGAATTTTACGGCCTAATGACGGAAATTGTTTTTAAATTCTCATTATTTTTCTATAGATAACAGACTAATTTAAATACGCCTTACTGACGTGAATAAAAAAAAGCACTTGTATTTTAACATTGTATTGAACATTGTGTTCAGAGATGAAACAGAGGTTTGCAAGTCCTCTGCCAGAAAATTTACAATTTTACATTTCATTTCCTGCATTTTGGTAAATTTAATGCACCACTTTGTTCATTTTCTGCATCAATTCATAACAATTCATGGTGTGAATGAGTCAAAATAAAAGTCCTTTGCTACATTAATATTGTCATTGGGGGGACAAATACACATTTACTAAATTATTAAGGAGCATGTGTCCCCTGTACCCCCCCCCCCATAAGTACCACAGATAATAGTGTTGTAAAATATAATTTTATCAATACATGTCTATCATGTATATTTAAAACTGTTTTAATACTCATTTTCCGCCGTTGGTGATACACTGATACTCTCTTGCTTTCTTGTGTGATAATGTTATTATATTTATCTTTTAATAGAAAACTGAACTTTTCTGCCCTCAATATCAATTATTGGTTGTGGCACTGAAAGCAGCATTGATTTTTTACAACTTAGTTGTTATTTTACAAATTTAAAAAAATTACAAGTGCAGCTGAAATTAGTAGCTGATTGACGGAAATTTAATTGGCAAATTTTTGCTGATCGTCATTTTTCAAGCAAAAGCATTTCTTGGTTCTAGCCTCTCAAATAGGACTTTTTGATTATTATCTTAATGATTTTGATTTTCTGCATTGAGTTCTTTAACTTTTAATACTTCAAGAAGATGTTCCTGATTGTACTTCTACCTAAGTAACATTATTACAGTATTTGAGGAGTATTTTTACAGTGTCATGTTAGTACTTTTATTTTAGTAAATGATCTGAATACTTCCTTCACCACTGTGATCTACAGTTCCCAGTTACAAGCTTCTGGCAATTATTTGGAGACATAATAGCATACCTAGTTGAAATGTAACAGTTGGATTTTAAAACCCTTCATTTACAAAATAAACATCTAGATATTTGTACTCAAACATGGTCTTTAAAATTTACAGAAAAGTCTGGAATTTTAAAATGAGAAATATGTTTAACATGAGCTGAAATTATGTTTGCTAAATTTTCTTCCTCTCAAATATCACTATAAGTCTTATTGGCCTAAGAAATTTCATACTTGATCAGGTTATAGATTATGGTTGCAACAGTATGCGATTTTTATGGCATGATAACCGTCTCAAAAAATATCATGGTATCACAAAATTATCATTATTATGAATTAGAATGGCCGTTAAACGGATGAAAACAGAAGGGTAAAGTTTGTTTGAGCAAATGTTTTATCGCTAAAATTAATGGAGGTATGTGCAAAAAGTCTCCCCTTTAAAAATAACTAAAATAAAGATGAACTTTTCCGTACAGTTGAATTTTTATTGTAACATGCATTTTGTAACAATCATGGTATACCTTAAAACCAGTATATTGCTGCAACCCTGCTTTAGATATAATAATAAATATGTCATAGGAAGATCATTATGATCCTGTTACATGTACACATTATGTATTAGATCACGTACCTATATGTAAGTACAGTTGTACACTAAATAAGGGAAGAGTGTGGGAAGTGGCAGCACAGGTACTTTAGGAGCAACATGATTGATCTGCGGTGCCCGAGCTAGGCTCCACTGTGTCTTCAAACACACACATACTCACACGTAAAAACACTACAACTCGGGGGGCCTCAGAGTCACCCTGCTCCCCACCCACTCTCCCAGCAGCACCCTTGCCCTCTCTAATCCACCCTCATCAAGGTCCTGAATGCCTGTTGTCCTTCTCTGCCCCGCACTACCTCCTCTCTTTCAGGGTTCCATGTTCCCCTTTGTGAGGCCATCTGGTTTTCGGGGTCGGGGTTTTTTTGGGGGTGCATCGCATTCTCTATAGCGGCCTGTTCTGTAAAGTTAAAGCGTGTTTTAGCGGGGTTACGCTGCTGACTAGCTGACCCTTGATAGATTGAATTAATGCTTGCAGGGCCCCAGTGGTGCGGGTCCTCCTTCCTGAAGCAGCTCGCTTTCGAATGTGCGTGCCTGAGTGTGTTTCTAAAGCCGGCGAGGGAATGAATGAGGATGTTAAAAAGTGAAAAAAAAGCCTCTGACCTCTCCTCCCTATCACCTGAGCTGGAGTGGTAGAGGTTAATCCACAGCCTCTGTCCGCTTCGGTTGACATCTTTATTTAACTATTGACTTCTGATTAACCCCCTTTTTCCTCAACGCCCTATCCCCCCCCAAATCATCCAGTTTCCTAAACTTAAAACTTCCTAAACTTAAAACTTAAACTTAAAAATAAGAAATCATTTGATCAAGTACAAAGTTCTAAAGGTCCAGTGTGTAGGATTTAGGGGGATATATTGGCAGAAATGGAATAAAATAATAATAAGTATGTTTTCTCTGCTATATAATCACCAGAAAATAAGAATTGTTGTGTTTTCGTTACCTTAGAATGAGCTGTTTATATCAGCCAGGGGAAGGTTCTCGTCAGTGGAGACCACCATGATGCACCGTCATATTTCTACAATAGCACAGAACAGACGAACCAAATCCTGGCTCCAGATAGCACCATTTGCATTCTCGTGTTTTTGCATTAACCACCATAGTCAGACGTCCATCTGCGATGAGCAATGCCAGATTAACACTGATTGGTAACATGAAACTGCTAAATTCATGAGTCCCTTTTACACTGACTGTTCAAGGTGGGAATATTGCGCCGTTCTGCTGCCTCCCTGTTCTGTATACAAGGTACAACTGCAAAATTGGGGGACAGTGTTGCCTTTAAGCAGCCACGGGAGATAGTAGCAAAGCCAAATTCACGTCTCTGTAAAAGGGTACAGCGGGACCATGGGCAAGACAGGTGTGATGTTTGAAAACGTGTTATGTTTGCACCCTCCAACACAAGATATGTAAAAAGCAACTGAGCAGTTAGCGGCTCACTCAAAGAAGAAGAGTCATAAATACAATAAAATAATGAGGTCTGAGAACTCTTCACCTTCCAAGTAGAAGATGAGATTAGCAGCCATATAAATGTAGAGGCAAATGACTGTTATTGATACATTATTGTTTAGAAAGCGTTGCCAACACGTATGTTTCATATCAGACTGGAGGCTGACGCTGTTGTGTTAAACATCACACCTGTCACGTCTCTTTTGTTTCCACGATGCCGCCATGCTATCTAAAATTCCTAAATAGAGCAGCATGATGCCACCGTTGTTTGGTTCTGTGTAAAAATGCAAACGCAGGATAGATAAGGGACTTTGTAGCAGCTCTATAGCAGGATTTCTGTGGAAAAAGGGCTTATAAGTCAGATCCATCCCTCAGTGCTCTACAGCAAAACTGCAGTCCACAAATCAACGGATGACATCAGAGAGCTACGTCCATTATTTATACAGTCACAGTTGTTGTTTTACTGAAATCTGAAATCCTCACCACTAGATGTTACTAAATCCACTGTTCGTTTCAGTAGATTCACACGTAGCAAGAATATAACTTCACCGCATCTAAAAGTCCCTGATTGCTTTTCACTTTTTAGTTAGTTTTCTATTTTTTCCATCCACTCAGTCATTTCTTGTCCTTTTTAACATCTCTCTAGAATCCATCAGGAAGCCTATTCAGCTGTTAAGGCTTCTTTTTCTTTGTAGCCATGGCAAAGCTCAGAGTTCTGTAAAATACAGGGTTTAAGGGCTTTTTTAATGGACACTGCCAGTATTGTAACTAAGCTACTCTTTCTCTCTCTCAAACTGTCCTCCCTCTCCACTCCACCTCTCATCTCCCATCCTCTCTCTACCCCTCTATCCCCACTCTTTATTCTATTACTATCCTGCTCGCTGGCTTTACTCACCCAAGGTCAGGTCTCTGTGTTTTGGTAGCAGAATAGTGACTTTATTTTCCCTCCGCTTGTTCGATTGCGGTTCTACACAATGCTGCCAAGGGGAAGAAAACATGACAACAACCCTGAGGCAACTTTGAGTATCTCTGGGTTTCCTGCTGTTTTTAACCCTTCTTTTGACAAACTCTCCTTTTCTCTTTTAATAATTGCTGTGTGCTGTGCAGTTGGTGATGAGCAGAAAAGAAATATATAAATAAAAACCGGATGATAAAGAAAGAAAAAATGAGGAATTAGAGGGCTGTGGTCCTCCACTGAAGACCTTGGTGAGAAGGACTGCCTGTGAAGAGCCGGCAGCCTGCCAGTTCAAATCAAATGGATGTTGATATTTGATGACTCTCATTGTCTTCCCGAGCATTTAATGGCAGGGCAGTGCCACTCACTGTGCGCCTTGAGGGCGTTCCTCACTTCTTTCATATCACTGTTTCTCTTCTAAAACTGAACGATTAATAAGGGACAAATCGATTTTTGCTCCCTTTGAAAACAAGAAATTAATTCTAGCTTTTATTTATTAATCCCCTCATTTTGAATAGATCCGACTACCTTGGCTTATTTCCTGCTGCCAAACGGATGTCTTCCACTGTTTTATTATGAGTGTGTGCACGTGTCAGATGTGTTTGATCAAGCGTGCGTGCACACAGCTGCATTATTCTGCAGGTCTAGAGGTGTTCATTTGTAAAGCAGGCCACCTGCAATCTGAGGGCAACACTGAATTCAGAAATGTCCCTCTCACCTCTAACTTCACCATCATGTACATTTATAGCCCTTTTTCTGTATTTGCTGTGCTCTCTGCCTCTGTTGCACTCCTGATTAATCGGCTCGCCTCCTGATGTTCTGCAGTGTTTTTTCACATCATGAAGCTAAAAAGACAAATCTTTTCAGGTGTGATAAACTGAATTCTCAGGACAGCCTTTTAATTAAGATATGGAGGGTAACTAACTTGTTTACCTAAGCACACACAGGTTTTTATACCACAGTAACATTGCTGGTGCTATTAGTGTTCAAATAAGGCAAGATAACTGTATATGGGGAGTATTTAAATGGCACAATAAATATAAGATTCAGTGTAGATTGTGAGGTTGTTTTTAGGCTGTTTTTTGCTGTAATTTAGAAATAATTAGGGCTGTTAAACGCTTATTTTCTAGTCGTTATTAATCACAGAATTTCTATAGTCAATGGTGATTAATCGCATTTTTTAATAGCATGTTTTCAATTTCATTTGCGTTTCAAAACCGTTTTGAAGTCCATGTTGACAAGGTAAAGCACTTCGTACCAGATTGTCTTGATTAGGAATAAAATGACAGCAAATGGGACTAGCATGTGGGCATATCTGTCAAGGGGAGACTCATAGGTACCCACAGAACCAATTTTCCATTTACATATCTTAAGGTCAGAAGTCAAGGGACCCCTGTGAAATGGCAATGCCGCTTTTCCTTTGCTAAAATCCATCCTAACTTTGGAGCGTTATTTTGCTCTTAAAGACAGGAATGTCAGCCTGCGATTAATGCGATTAAAAATATTAACGCTAAATGGAACCTTAATTGCATAGCGATTCACGTGTAAATGCTGGTAGCCCTAAAAATAATAAATTTTAAGGCACATTCCAAATTCTTGTCTGACACCAAGTAATACTAGGGCTATAATATCACTGCTGATACATATTATTCTTAAAAGCAGCTGATGTTTTATGGGTGCAATGCATCATTTATAAGGTTCTGGATACATTTACTGGCAATTAGGCATTACTTTTTAGTGTTCTCTGGTAATTACGTAATTAACAGTTGATGAAATAATTAACATTTTTTTGGATTTAAACCTCTTAACCTTATCAGTTGTTTTGAAGTGAGTTGCTGAGTGTTGGACATATCGGCTGTCTTCTCACTAATATAATGGAACTAGATGGAGCTCGACTTGTTGTGCTCAAAGTGACAAAAATATAGATTTGAAAAACTCAGCAGCAACGTCTCTTTCCAGAAATCATGACCTGGTTACTCAAGATAATCCACAGACCTTGTTGTGAGCAGTTTCATGTACAAATTATTTCTCTCCACCAAACTACACCCGCCAACTATATTACTGCACAGAAGGAAGTCTACACATGGACAAGAGGCTTGTGCTGACAGAGCGAGATGTCAGCATCCACCTTGGCTTAGCTGTAACATTAGCTCACTCAGTGGTGCTAGATAAGCTAGCAATAGATGCACTCTTTCCTCTGCACTGTGATATGGTTGGCAGGTGTAATTCAGTAGAAAGAAAATAGTTCCTACACAAAACTGCTCACAACAAGGTCTGTGGATTATGGTCCTACTGAGTGATTAAAACGTGTTTTCTTAAGCCTCATTCCCAATGCACCTCATTCCCCCAAAACAAAACAAAAAATGCTAACACCCACTAGCATCTGGCTTTTTTTGGCATTCACACCCGGGTCAAATGCCTCTGCAGTAGACACGGGTTTTTATCGCCTCCGGAGCCGATAGGTACAAAGCACCTGGATGAATGTGGTAATTTCAGCTCCTTTACCGGCGAGATGCAATGACGCACTGCCACTTATTACCCTCCATCTCCTCCTAAGCAGCACTAAAACATCGATCCAAATTAGTTCACACCACGTTTGAGAGAGAGGCTGAAAAAGTAAGTGATATATAAAGAGAAGTGACCACTGTTAAGTTTTCATAGACCTCTGTTGCTGCTCCTGTCTACTGTTTACCTGTTTTCCAGTCTGTCAATTATGTCGCACGGACACACCAAAACAAAACCCACCCCAGGCATACAAATGGCACATACATCTGCTGCAGCTCCTTGTTCAAAGCTCTGCTCTACTGGCGATGGAAAAGCAGTCTACAACCTACTTTTAGTGGTTTTACCCGTGTTTGAAAAACCTGGATGCATGCACTAATTTTGGTGGGAAAGGGGTATTACAATGTTAAAGCCAGTTTGAGCTTTTAGTACTGACACTGTGACACGCTCAGCTGCATGTCTTCTGTCTGTGTGTTGGAGCCTCTGTTGGCCAGGTGCAGGTAGCACCGGCTCCACCACGTTTTGGAGCAGTTCGCTTTTGGGCTTCATCAGAGCTTGAGAGGGGTTGAGGGTGGGGGGTCCAGTGGGGTCCTGGATCACGAAAGGTGGGGCCTCTAACTCAAAAGATGTTTCCCTAAGAGGAGCAGCCGAGGCAGGGGGAGGTTGTGAGAACGACCCCTCCGAACAAACCATCGCTGGCCCAAGGCGGTCACACTTTAAGGGAATAGATCATTAGGTGTAATTAGGGTGTTCACATTGTCACGTACCCCCCCGGCTGCCCAAGAATGAATAAAATCACCAGATACACCCCCCACTCGCTCACACACAGCAGCTCCCCAGTTAGTGGAAACACTTTGATGTCAGAAGAGTCGTCCAGAACTTGCCAGCATAAAGGCAGTGTTTTAAGCTTTCTCTCTTTTCTCCCCCGTCTCTCTCTTACTTTCTCTCTCTCGACCCCTCTATCCCTCCCTCCCTCTTTTCTTCTGTCCCTCCACACAAGGCTGTAAGACACACATGGTTGAATGAACGACAACCTTTCCCCTCCTCCCCTCTCCCTCTCTCCCCCTCTCTCCCCCCTTCGTCTCTTTTTCAGCCTTCCCACCCCGCATTTCTTTGAGGCCTGGTCAATTCTCCAGGCCAAACAAAAAAAGCATCAAATGTTTTCTGCTGCCGGGTAATGAGGGAGTGGACCTCATCAGGGCCCAATAGTCAGCTATCCTTGGCTTTTGTTGCAGCTCAATGGCACCGCGCTCTTTGAAAAACTCAAAAGCAACTTTTTGAGGAGTAAAGGATAGAGAAAGATATGGCGTAGAGGGAGCGGGCGCAGAGGGGAGCAGAGGCAGCCACCAAAAAAAAAAAAAAAAAAAAAAAGCCACTCTGTTTTTATGCTAAACGGGTGTCCAGAGAGAGCAGTGGACAGCTTGGACAATGACATGATTGGAGCTACATGTGTTTGGATGACTTTCTTCTAAAGAGACTCTGATTCTCATGTCTGTCATCTCTCTCTCCCTCCCCTCTTGTGTCTGCAAGCTCGTGAATGCAACTGTGAAAGTAGTGAAACTCTTAATTTGCACCAGCGCTGCTTCCTCGCTGCTTTTCTGTGAGTGAGCTATGCATGGGACAAGTTTTCACACCGTTAGTACACATGGCTGATATTCTGGAAGGATTCCTGATGAAAATAGACCTAGGAACTAATAGTTAGTTTCTTCATCAGTTTAAACTGTAGGTTCTTTTTCTGATCAAGTGTTAATTTTTTTTTTTTTGCTTGTGTGTTTGTTCTTTTGTTTTGTTTTTTTTCCAATTGTTTATTTTTTTAGTCATTTTCATTTGATTATTTATTCATTATTTTTTCATCTTATGTGAGTAGTGTATTGGTAAATGCAGTGTATTGGTAACAATAAGCCTTGTCATGATTGTTGCCATCAGTTTGACTTCCATTATTGCCTTTATTTCGGTTATGGTCTCTCTTTGAGCGGCAGGATGGTAGGGGCAATCAATATAAAAACAACAATATTGATTTATACACAGCCAAGCTGTCAATATTGTTGAAAAATTAAAGACA
Source organism: Plectropomus leopardus (assembly GCF_026936395.1). Taxonomy (NCBI): domain Eukaryota; kingdom Metazoa; phylum Chordata; class Actinopteri; order Perciformes; family Serranidae; genus Plectropomus; species Plectropomus leopardus. Next base: position 15,327,723 of record NC_142191.1, on the reverse strand, counting down.
CTACACCCCTAAATTGATGCAGAAAAGGCACAAATTTGTTCATAAAGATTCACCAGAAATCAATCTCTAAACTCCCCGTTTCATATGTGCCCAACAGTACATCCTCAAATAGGTCATTTTGTCCAACAACCAGTTCAAAATCTAAATATATTAAATCAAACAAAACAGAACTGGAATTTGATTAGCCAGTTTTCTCCACACTTTTCCCCTGGGCTCAGAATCAGTTTCAGTTTTTGCCATAATAAATGTCAGAGTCAGTTATTGAAACTGCTGTCAATGAATGTTCTTACAATCCATTAATCAATCAATCCTCTGTTTGTTTCAAGATCAGTCACAATGTGACTAATGTTTAACCTTATGATTATATAATACTTTGAGCCATTAGTGAGATGGAAAAATCTTTGCACAGTGACAAAAGTCAGTACAGGTGCAAAGACAGGACAGCGATTCTATCCTATATTAAGAAATCAGAATTCGTCATTTCAGCATTGTGATATAAAAAGAAACACTCTTTGCAAAGTTATTTTTGCCTCACTAAAATTACAGTGTTTGGGTTGGCTACAATCTGTGTTGTAGTCAAGACCAACTAAACTGAGACCAAGTCATGACCAAGACCAGACCAGTGCAAGTCCCACACTTCATGACGCACTTAAGATAAAACATGGAACACGCAAACCATAGTCGCCCCTCAAATTGATCCGAAAGAGCCACATTCCCGTAAAAACACCCACAGAAAACAAAAGAAAATTCTGCTACATTTGCCTCTTTTATTGTCATACTGTACAAATGTGTATATGTATAAGAGAATCTTGACGCAATAAATTCTCACCCAGGGAATGGTGCTCAAAACAACTAATTCATCATCAGAATTGTAAATGGACATCATATAATCGCCTAATCCTTTCAATGGGTGGTGTTAAAAACACATTACTCAGTAGCCAGCTCTAACGGTTTCCGGTTTCTGTTACCTAGCACTACATGATTTTGACCGTTGCTATGGACTCCGTCCGTTCGTGGCGTATCACCCATATTAACCTTCATCATGGGGCTCTTTTGCTTTTGCTATGCAGAATTTCTGTTGTTACTTTACTTGTTCTCTCTGCCATTTCTACTACTACTGTGGACAGTAATGACAACCGCAAAATCACTAGTTCACTGCAAAATTACTCCTTTGCTGCAGATAGCTAGCACTGGACCTGGAAAACAAACAGCTCCGTCCTCTTCCTGCTTTTGCTGTACAATGGTTGGTGCACTTCCTTTTGTGCTGTAAATCGAGCCTTCATTTTTCCTGTTAGATCGTACGCAGAGGCAGACAGAATTGCACAGTGAAAGCTTGGCTAATAGCAAACCAATTTTAACACTTTACATTACACATTATACCATTACATTTAGCAATTGACATTCAGAATTTAATGTTATTTTTTTTCATTTATTTAGTTTAAATTGTGCTCTCAGTGTCATTGTTCTTAAAGGCAAGCCCTCAATGATTTCTTAAGATTAAAAAAAAGCTTGAATGAATTAATGACATAAGTGGTAGATGTATAATAGAGTTTATATCAGAGTGTAGTTTTGCAACTGTACAAAAAGATACACAGCATAAGCTAAAAGGACAGTTGAAGATGAGTAAGTTGCAAAGTAGACTGTCAAGGAGTCTGTGAGGGGAGCGTGATGGGGGATGGGGGGGACCACAATGTGTAGGCGGATGAAATCTTGGAGGAGTGAGAACTTGACAATCCCCTCAAGATGGATAATCAAGTAATGACCCGCAAGGCCTCAGCCTTATCTGATTATAAATAACCAATGGAATCATCACCACTGATTGTGTTTCCATTCCTCCTTCTTCCCTCTCTTATTTGTACCTCGCTCCTCCGTCAAGAAACGCATCAGCCGCCTTTACTGTAGGTAAGGACGGTGCATAAAGGGAGACAGCAGGAGATGGCAGGAGAAAAGACAAACTGAGAGTCTAATGATGTGGCTGCGATAGTGACAAGTTTTTTTTTCATTTTGGAGGGACTATTTACCCATTGGTGGGGTCACAGTAGGTTGATGAAATGACACCTCCCTTTTGTGCGTGAGGGAGGGCGAGTTTGTCAGGTTGTTATTAAGCCTGATTCAGCCAATTGGCTCAGAGTGGGAACCCCGTTTGTGTGAGCGGACATGGAGATAAAAAGTTGACAGCGGAGAAGAATAGAGTATTTCCGTCCCCTTGCTTTGTGATGATTACTAATTATCCTGCAGCCTAAGGAGGCCAATGGCAGAAATTCACTGATTTCATAATTTACCGGAGCTGTCGTCGAATACTCAGTCAGCCAGCGATGGCTCAGATGGGATGATATGCAATTCCTTTCTTTTCTTTGATAGAATGGTGGAGATGATGATTATAGTTTGTGCTGCACTCCCTGACATGAATCCTGTTGACGTTTTACACTATCTGCAAAAGTTTGAACTCTGCATCACGAGTTCACCCCTGCTATAACACACTTGAATAGCTGCAGGAACAATAGATCAGCTCAATAAACCATAAAGAAGTGACACAAAATCCCAGTGCTGTCAGAGCAGAGAAAGATGTCCCTTACCTTCAGTGTCACCTTGCTGTTGAAATTGTTCACTTGTTTCGTGTTAGCTCTTTGTCCATGACAGAAGAGCAGCGGAGAACTGCAAGGCAATAGAAACAGTGTTCTTATATTGGCACACACTTCAGCATTTCATGGTAAGAATTATTAAAAAAATCACATGGAAACACAAGAATCTAATTCACAACAACAACAAATAGACTCCTCAACACAAATTTGGTAATCCAGTTCCTACAGCATAACGAAGTGAGATCTAAGACTTTTAAAGACTTTTTTAAAGCCCCTCAGAATTAAATTTAATACCCATTTTACACTAGCCAAAACTGAAAAGCAAACAATGAACTGACATCAGTTACTTAAGATAAGGAAGATTATTGTCCAAATAAAAACATGACTTTTTGGTGACGGTAATGTGAGTCAGTGCAGCAGATGAGGTGGGGGAGTCATAAATTATTGAGAGACAGATTTAAACATTGTTGTATTTAGTATTTTGATATTTATATTTATATTTTGATCGTATTTGAAGATACAAAGAAAAATAAAGTGTTGCCATAAATGCTGTAAAATAGCCTACATGAAATATGAACAATATTAACACAAGATAAATCACTGAAGGATAAACAAACAGTAAAATTAACGTAGATATATCCATAGTGAACCATATGAATACCGTACGTTTTATATTTAGGTTTTAGTTTGTATAATTGTAACCTAAATATTAAGAATTGAGATAAAATGAGATTTCACTTTATTGTCTGAAATAATTCTGAATTTTGTCTTGCGTCCCAAGACGTCAACTGTTTCACATGAATACAAAAAACCTGCACATGCCACTTTGCCTGACTTTTCATTCAACCTGTATGTCGTGTATTTGTTTTTGTATGTGTGTGTATGTGTGTGTGCGTGCGTGCACGCAGGAATACTGCCACACTATCTGCCTTGACTCTAGGATTGACTACAGGAGGTTGGACAGCTTTGCAGTGGGGAAACTCTACTACCTGTAAGACGCACACACACACACACACAATATTTCTAATATAGTAATATTGTTCACATTTGTTCCTCTGTTTGCAGCCCAGCTTGGCTCAGACGCTGTGCAAAAGTCTAGTGAAGAGTCGACATTTACCTACATTCACTTCATACTCGCATGCATTCAGACACACACACACAGGAAATGTTTGCGCGCACCCTCGAGTTTGATTTTATTTATTTCTTTAAAGGACAGAAAGCGAAGGCAAACAGATGGATTGATAGAGAGAAGCACACAGGAGTATTCATAAAGACCTACAGCACATTACCTTGAGAGATCCATGAAAAGAATGAAAGAGAAATCAATAGAATATGAGAAAATGGTAGAGCTTTAAAAGCTAGTTTTCTATTTTCCTCATTACGTATACACTGTTAGGAACGAACACACGCACACACACACACACTGACAAACAAGGTATGAATGACACTGCTGTTGCTCATTGCTGTATTGGAGCTTTCAAGTGCTTTCGTCTTTTCAGTGTATGTAAATAGAGCGCATCTCACCCTTTTACCTGGAGTTAAAACACAAGCACAAACACATACACAAACACACACACTTTACAATCTCATTTTGACGTGCATTCACAGGCTAATGCTCATGTTTAGAGCCTAACATCCTGTTTTTTACTGATGAAGTGAAAAGCTAAGTACCCCCCTCCCGTGCTCTCCTCACTGCCATCGTTTGATGTGGCCACTTCAGCCTTATTAATTTCATATCCTATTTTTTCTTCTGTTTCATTGCCTGTGTGTGTGTGTGTGTGTGTGTGTGTGTGTGTGTGTGTGTGTGTGTGTGTGTGTGTGTGTGTGTGTGTGTGTGTGTCTTGTTCAGCACACGGGAGCCTGGTGCGGAGGCCTTCTTGGATGCGCTTTTTGAGGAGCTGGCCTTAAGTCAAAAGAGTGGTAAGGATGCTAAAGGATGTTGAGATTTGTGTACCATTTAACTTGCTGCATTACATAAAGATACATAACAATTATAAACTTAATCTAACGCAACATTGTCTCTTTTATCATACACCTGGTTTAGTGACAGATGACATATAGTGTACTTCAATGATGTTAGAAAAAAAAAGGTGAGTTTAATGTTTTGAAACATTTGAAATAGAGGAAGCGACAGCATAATTATCCACTATGATAAGATTGTTGTGTCCTACACACTAAAATGAAACTTATGTTGTTTTTTTTTATATCTGGACCCTATTTTTCTGTGTTTTTGTGTCTAAGTGGAGACAGCAGTTTTTAAAACTGGTCCAGTATTGAGAGAGTCGGCCACAGCAGCCCAACAGGCTGCAATGTAACCACTCAGGTCATTCTCACAACCTCAATTTACAATTAATAAAATTGCTTGTTTTTGCCAGAAACATGTTCACATTGTTATTATAAGTGTCTAATAACAATATGGAAAGGATACCGGTTGGTTCGTCAGTCTTTGCAGCCAAGATTCACTATGAAATCAAAAAGACTTTTTCCCATTGACGAAATTGGCTGAATATTCAGCCATGAAATTGAAAATATAACACTAAGCTACACTTTATCGATTTCAAGACAACAAACTTTTCCCAGCACTCCAACTCTCTTTTACATTTCCACTGTTGTTTTCCTGCACCAACTCACATCCCGCAAGTTTTCAGAAGGATACTTCTCCTTAGGTGAGACTCGGTCCCAATAACAAACAAACCACTGAAAGGTAAGTAAAAAAATGCTATGTCTCAGTAATGTTGTCAGACACTTTGCATAACAATCTGAACCTGTCAGTGGTAAGAACGAGCATATTTGACGAAAATTGATGGTGCACAAATGCTTGCAGGAATTACACTGTATTGTCTTTTTTGCCACTGCCAGCAGTGCTCAACAAAAACATGAGAAAATAGGGTCCAGGTAAAAAAATGCTGAAGTTTCACTTTTAAGGACAACGCTAGTGACATGTATTGAGTATTTACAGCAACAGTGTGGTGTCATAATGTGCAGAAATCTACAAAGACTATTTCTACACTAAACTTAATAGCTTGGCTGTGTATTATTCTAGAGCATTATTTAGCTTTAGAGCTAAATTTAAGATAAGGCCTCCGTGAGTTCAGAAAAGTTTTAGAGGTTTTCTGCAGATCTTATGGTTAAATTCTTCAAGTCTTTGCTGTATTTTTCTTGTATTAATATATATCTAAAAACACTGTATTTCACATTTATAGACACACTGTGAGAAATCTAAATTGGATTATGTGCAGTATGTAGTGGTATGTATAAAGGTATACTTGCCTCCTGTTTTACACATTGATAAGAGAGGGTTGAAGGAAGGAGGATTTGATTTCTGCAGTCTAATTTCTATCCCTCAATAGATTTACTTTAACATAATGATTTTACTGTAAATGTGATGATAAAAAATGTATGATAAGAGGATCAATTATTTGTTTGGTGTGTGTTTCCATAGTTACGGGCCCTCGGTCGCTCACAGTGTTGGGTAGAGATGTGACTCTGGAAAAAACCTGTGGCTCCATCGCAGACTGTACATTTGACGAGCTGTGTGGCAGAGTGAGTGTTTTATCCTGCTGTGTTTTGTCTTGTAATAATCTGATCTGCAAATCTCAAGAGTTACAAAATAACATAGTATAGTTATTGCTTTAGATAATCACAACCTTTAGTTATATGTGTCTATCTATATATATCTATATATATCTATATATATCTATATATATCTATATATCTATCTATATATATATATATATATATATATATATATATATATATATATATATATATATATCTATATATATAAATATATATAAATGTACACACACACAGACACACACACACACACACACACAGTTCACTCGCACATCAAATCCACTTACCACTAATCAAAACTGTTGAAATTCAAAGCGCCTCTCTTGCCTCTTTATTGCCTCTGTGTTCTGTTTCTTCCCTCCTCTGTGTACTTATTGTCCAAGCCTTTACTCTCAAACTGAATCACCTTCCCTCCATCTCAGTCCCATTTTCTGCTCAATGTCGAAAAGCAAGTCTATTGACAATTTAATGAATAGTTGAGCCTGTTGTGCCACAAAAAAAGCAGCGAGGTACAGTAATCGGCAGCGTGTGTAAAGTCTCAAGCCTGATGGACAACGGTGAGCTTTTGCAGGCATCTGAGCTTCAAGGCTTCTTCTGACATACATGTTGTTCCGTCCACCATCATTTTGAGAGCAATCATCCTGAATGGCAAAGAACCAAGGACAGTGACTGAAAATCAGCCTGAGCACAGTTCCCCAGTTGGCATTTTCCCAGGTCAAACATGCAGACTGCAACAGTTATAGCATGTGTGTTTACAAGGCCGCTGTGCATGTGTGCTACACTGAAACTATTTACTCTCCACACTGTGATTTGCTGCTGTACTGTAATCTAGCCCTTCATGTAACTTGCTCACTTGTTTTCCAGCCTCTAGGTGCCAGTGACTACCTGGAAATGGCGCGGCACTTTGACACCGTATTCATTCGCCATGTTCCCCTGTTGACTCTGACCCTGAAGGACCAGGCCAGACGCTTCACCACCCTCATAGACAACTTCTACGATAACAAGGTACTTGATCTTTGTGACAGACGAGAGTCAGCCTGAAAATGGACAAAAAGAAATACATCCTTAAAGGTTTGAAGCTTATGAAGTAAATGTTGATTGCACAATGAAACAGCTTCAGAATAATGACACAGTCTGTGTTTGATTTGGTTTACTATAAGCCTCGTATTCACTATGCAATTCTCTCATCCACTGAGTACGATCTCCTGGGAAAATGAAAGCTTAATTTACTGCACAAAGGAAGTGCGTCAGCCACTGCACAACCAAAATAGGAAGAGGATAGCACTTATGTTTTCCCCAATATCTCTCCCGCCCAGTCGCCAGAGGACAATGTTGGCATTGTATCTTTCTGCAAACCAGTGACACGTTGCATTTGTGTGTTTCATACGCATTAAAATGTTTCACAAGTGCACGGATATGAATATATGTACATGGTCTTTGTCATCTGGAAGTGGAGGGGATGATGGATGATGTGACATTCAGGCGAGGCAGGTGCCAAGCTGCAGACAACTGTACAAGACCACTTTTTAAAAAAAGTTTAGATTTTTTCTTTTTCTGAATGATTATAGTTATTTAATAGGGGAGGTATCTCCATAAACTATTTTAGGCTGTAACCTCTCCTGCACAGTGTTTAAACTTTTTAATTTTCTTTTTCTGTCTTTTCTATACATTTGTATGTACAAGTAAACTAAACTAAACTAACAACAAAGCTGATTGTTTTTAATGAAACATTGCTAGACATGATTGTGCCACCAAAGGTAGTTGCTTATAGTGAGTCATCGTGTCATTTCCAGCTGCAATCCTGCCACCAAAAGTGTTGTCTACTGAGACATGGGGGATATTTCCAGCAGCAATTTTGCCATCAGAAGGGGATGTTTATTCAACAAAACATTGGCAGCATTTTTTGCCATCACTGTCCCACCAAAAGTGGATCTTTTAAGCCAAAATATGATCTTTACCTAACCATAATCAAGTGCAGCAACAATAATATCATTTGCAAATGTTAGGGGAGAAAATTTAGCTGTTTCTACAAAAAGCAGTGAAGCAGCAACTGTCTTCACTGTATTACTCAGTGTAAAACTCAAACACCAACTGAGAAGATGATGGATTATTTTACAAAATAGTCCAAATTCAACACAGCCTACCAACTTGGGTTTTTTGTTGCATGTCACTCCCTTTCTTTCCCTTATTTCTTGCCATCTCTTTACTGATGGTTTTACAATAAAGGCCTTAAATTCTGCCAAAGAAAACACAAAAGTTAAGTGCTTGATGATAGAAATAAAACCTGAAATACTAATTCACTACACTATTTGCTGCTACAAAAAGTAATAATACTATATTATGTTACCACTACATCGGCTCGCATTTAGTACAGTCTTAAGTGCCAACCTCATATTAGCTCACTTCCCGTTGACTGTAAATTCATCCACAAGGTCTTTATTGTGTAGAAAAATTATTTTCTAAAATAAACATAACATCCTCTTATATGTTCTTGGGGATGCAATAAAACACCTCAAGTACTGTTATTTGAAAGAGCTACTGAATGAATGGACGGTTAACTGCCCACATTTAATATTGATTGCAAGAAAGAGACAAACAATCATTAATATTATAACTTCTTTAAATGAAGGGGACATTCCTGTGTTTCTTTTTTTGCCCCAGGTGAGAGTGGTGCTGCTAGCAGCCTCTCCTTTGGAGCAGCTATTTGTCCACACTGGAGGGGACGATGAGAGGGACAGACAACTCCTGGATGATCTGGGACTCAGCGGGGTAAAATTACATTTGTTACAACCGAACATGAGTTAAAGGATAACAAGTTCCTCTGACTTTACTTCCAATTTAGTTACAATTTAAATTGGATTTGAGTGTATCAGTCGCTAACCCTGGTGTTGTCTGCTCTCTTCAGGAGGCGGCGGAGCGCCTGACTCTGTTCACAGCTGAGGAGGAGATCTTTTCTTTCCAGAGGACCGTCTCCAGACTGATGGAGATGCAAACAGAGTCATACTGGATGAAGGCAGACCGCAGTCACAACAAAAAACACAAGAACACCTAACATCCACTGCTGACTACCTCACAATTAAATATACCTCCAGACAACACAGTACCTCACCAACTACTCACACGCCACAAGAGAAGTTCCTAACTAATAATTAAAAAGACTGCAATACATCCATAAAAGCAGAAAAGTAAATATCTAACAAAACTAGACGCCTGTTTTCAATCTGACATCTCCTCATCTTATGCATGTGTGTTATACTCGTTTACTGTTTGCTCCTCTTCTGAGAGGTGTGCTCTCTCCCCCTTGTGGACTATTTATTTTAAAGAATATGAAAACCTCTCCAACATGTGTGAACCACAAGGCAAACAGGTGCTCACTTCAGAGAGGAAGGGAGACAAGTGTCCCTCAGAATAGCTGGCTACCGCCCTCTAGTGGGCAAATGTGAAAACGGCTCAATATTCTCAATGAAACACTATCAGTCTCTGTGCAGTTTTGAATGACTCAACTGGATAAAATTGTGTACAAATTTAAGATGTTATGCATCATATTAGTATGTATTCATATGTATTCCATCTGTGAAGATCAATAGCTGTTAAACTGACAGTGATGCATTCCAGGTTCAGGTAGCATTGGTCTTGATTTTGATGGGTTTACTATGATTGGATGACTATGGAAATGTGTCATGCAATGGCATACACAACGAAGAGCTGCTAACTGCTGTAAAACATTTCAATGTAATAAAATTATCCAAACAAACAATTGTGAAAGTTTGCACTCTTCAATCCAGACCTTTCAAAAAGCGGATGTCATGCAGGTGTGTGTTTAAGATGAAAAGTCAAATCTGATTTTTTTAAAAAAAGGCCCATTGGCACAAAAAATGCATGACAGAAAGACATTTTAAAAATCGTTGCCTCAAATGTGAAAGTATCATTTCTTTTAAAGGTACTGTGTAGAGCCAGACCGATACAGTGTTTTTGAGACCAATACCGATTTTATTGTTTAAAATTCACTGATTACCAATATGGCGACAATTTTTGAACTGGAATTAAAATAGATAATTTCTATTGGATTGTGCACTGATTTTGCACCGATATGACTATGCAACAACTACAGTTTACTTATTGAACATTACACACAAACAAAAGTATAGAATATATAAAAAATAAAATACACATCAGTACTGTATGATCTTTGCTGATTATTTGAATAAAGAATAAACACAATAAAATAAATAGCTAAATAAACATCAGTACTGTTCAGTATCAGTCTATTGCTGACTATTTTAATACTGCCACGCATTTAGGGGCAGGTTGTAAAACAGAAAGCATAGCTTCTCAGCATTTACACCTGCCAGGGAGAAATATCTGCAGAGGTCTCTTCCTCTCCAAAACAAACAGACCCAGTGATTTAAAACAGTAAAAATACTGAATAACACAGTTATTATTATTAAAGTTTAAAAAAATATGTGTTTTTCCAATGCTGCTCGGCTTGTCACGGAGGGGCTGCTCACTATGATGGCTGAGGTGAAAACGCAAACCTATCCCAATCCTATAGCAATATGGTGGACCCACGACCTATGTAAATATAAACAAAACACAGCAATTCTTATTTTCAGGTGATTATAAACTACAGAAAACACAATTATCTTATATTCCACTTTTTGCAAATATATCCCCCTAAGTTCTACACACTCACAGGTGACACAATATGGAAAAAAAACATTTACTGTTTTGTTACATCGAATGAATATTCTTTTTGCATCTGAGGAATGAATACTTTTTTAATTCTCTCTTCAATTTGAAAAATGAAAAAACTAATATCCTGTCTTCCAGATTTATAACAACTTTAAAGCTGTAAGATAATTTAAATGATACTGGGTAATCTCGTTCAGACACACTATATACACTAGGTCTAAATGATATTGGAAAAAATTGGTATTGCAATTATTTTTCTTGTTTGCAATATATATTGCAATTTGAAAAATCATAGGTTTTCAAGGCAAAACACACATACAGGACCAGCATTTAGCACAGCTGTGTTCAGGAAACTAACAAATAGAACTTAATGTTGTCAGTTTTTAAGACCAGACAAAGGAGTAGTTGTAAATGCAAATTTTGCAAGCTGTAGTTTTACTGAACAGCAAACAAATTTTCAGTGTGACTTGAATGATGAACCAATTCAGACTCACATCACGTCCTCTGCGATGGCACTATAACACGTGCTCACATTGCGTAGCTTAATCTGCAGTATATCTCAGTTGCAGATGTACGTTTTACTGTCTTTGTTGTTTTGATACTTCCACCTATTTGCCAGTAGGTGGGAGTAGAGGGTAACCAACTGCTACATGGTTTGTTATTGCGTCCATCTAAGGATGAGGTCATCCTAGTGCACCACTCCAGCCTGGACCAGTCCGCCCTGACAGTCAGAATAGTGAGCAGCACCTACAGAATCCAAGCCAAGAGCGTTATATAACATAGTGTCTGGTGTTCTTGTACTGTTGCTGCTCAGCACAGAATAAATACAAAAGCTTATAATATTTAATGGGCAGTTAATGTCTCAGTGTGTGTGCAAGTGTGTGGGTGTGTGCACAGATGCATGCACATGCAGTGTATCATTAAAAAGCGTTTGAGTGGGTAGCAAGACCCCCATTCAACCATAACTCTCAATTAAAGAAAAATCAATCACGCCCTATGCCGAGGCCCCTAATCCAATCAGAGCACTATGCTGTTTAAGGGGAAACATCAGGCACAAACAGAAATGGCCGCCGCGCTTTGTGATTGTCTTAATTGGATGATTCACACTGGCTTAGAGGGGTGGTCGCAGTTGCCATCCTTCCTGGGCCACAGTCCTGATACCCCATGCTGACAGGGGGGACAATGGACAACAGCTCATTTTTGTCTCTTTCTCATTAAATTATCAGTTAAAGTATTGTATTATGGCTTCTGCTTTTACATCCAAATAAGGTAATGTCTGACGAATCAGAAGATGCCCTTAAATGTGAATTAAATTTATATGTAAAACTTTGATGTTCGAAGATCCGGTGAACACAGATGAGATCGAGTTATGAAAGCAGATTTATGTTACTAGGACCTGAAAAAAGTCATAAGGTGTTGAGTAAAATGAGTCCTTGGTAAAGAAAAGAGTTATGAAACAACTTGTTCTGGGTTGTGTGTTGGTTTGCTTGCTCTTGTGCATAAATTTGTGTCCTTGTTCAACGCTATTGTGGCCCTCAGAGGGGCACCTCGGGTGAAGCTGGCTTATCTATGCTGACACAGATACTGCTTCAGGGAACTGCGGGAACATGTCTGACACCTATTTGGTTCACATGACATTGATTGACACGTTGAGTGAACTTTTGTCAGGACAACTGGAAATAATATACGTCAGCCTGCTACTTTAAATGTGCAGGTGCATATATGTGCCCAAATGAAAAAGCAAATTAAAGTCAAAGCTGTGGTATATAAAATGAAAACCTAAAAACATCTTAACACTATGTCAGAGGCCTTCATCGTTTTTTTAGGCCAAGGACCCCTTTTCTGAAAGAGAGGCGGAGCCGGGACCTCCTACTACATATATTTGATAAAACTGAGTTGGACTAGAGATAATTCTCTGGATATTTTTGGGCCCTCTCTCATTTGAGCTTGTCTGTAAGTGCTAAGTCAGCAGCAGTTGTTGCAGCATGATGAGGTATCACCCTCTATACCTTTGGCTGTGGTTTCTGAGGTGTAGTAAGCCCCTTCTACACTGCCTGATCCAGGCAGGAATATGACGCTGTTATGCCGCCCTCACCATTCTGTATAAAAGGTACTATCCCGTAATGGGGGAACAGAGTTGTCCCACCTTTGAGCCGGCAACCAAGGTAGAAACAGTGCCGAAACGTTGTCTGTACAAAAGGGACAGTGAGCAGATGGGTGCAAAGTAAAAGATGTTAAAAGCAGCTAGTAGCAGTTAGCAACTTACTCAAAGTACAGATGCCCACAAATTGGGAAAATAATGAGGTACTGGAGCTCCTTACCATCCGAGCAGAGAATGAGATCAGCCGCCATAAAACAGAGATGGCAATTTTTTTTTTGCCATAATAATACCATTGTTATTGTTGAGAAAGCACAGCTGGTGCAGGTTCGTGTTAATGTGTATTTTCAGACACATTTTAGTTTTTAAATTTAAAGACAATTTAATGTATTGATAAAGATAAATTATTGAGAGCCCCCTGCAGTAAATGTGAGGACTGTCTGAAGAAGACCCAGGATTCAGAGCAAGTAAAAACTGGTATTATTATATACTGGTTAATAAAAGTAATGGGGAAATAAGAAAAGGGGTTAATAAGAAAACGAAAAACTGTATTTCTTGCAGTCCCATGTACAAAGGCAGGAACAATATAGAATTAATTTAATTTATTTTTATTTTTTTAGTTGTTAATAGTGGCGTGCCTTGTACATAATATTGAAAAAATATTTTCAACCTCGGCAGCTTGCCTAATCATGGAATATAATGTTTTAAAAAAATGCAATGCTTAACTGAACGATCACCAATAGCAAAATGTACATATATTTTAAATTACCTTGAAATGTACTAAGAATGTACTCATGCATACTAAAAAATCGCAGTCTGATACAGTTGGTTTCTTACAGTACTTCTGCACACACACAGACACACACTCAGACATCCTAACCTCTCTATACATCCAGTGAGCAGTTAACTGTATAGCTCTCTGCAGGAGCCAAACTGCTGCATCAGGTATTCTCTTTGATGTGAAGGGAACAAAAACCATCACACAATATGTTGTACGTGTACCGACTATCTGCCTGTAATCCTGTACAGTACAGACTCCACACTGCTGCTGCAAATGAACCTGTCCTGCAATCTGCCCGGTTAAATGTGTGTCAATGAGCACAGTCACACTAACATGCCCGACCTTTTAGGAGGACACGTGTGTCCGCTTGTAGAATATGAATACGGTGAGGAAGATACCCACAAAAAACAAAGGCACAAGGGTTATATAGAGCACATTTAGTTATGTTTTGGAATCAACAAGATATGTAATTCTTGCCTAAAACAAACAATAACATCCGAGAATATATTATTTGAATAACAAATTAAAAATAAAATATGGATTAAAGCACCATATACATGCAATAAATCCATGCAGTAATAAGAAAGTGATATGCTGTTTTGGTCAGCTGCGAACCCACATTCCTGCACAGATACCACAAGCACGCGCAGATGGACGCGCACCTTGCACGGCAGGCAACCCTCCAAACAAAGAACACGAGGCTGTTTTGATCAGGAGGAGGAGGAGGAGGAGGAGGAGGGAGGTCCAGAGCATCACTTACAGAATGGAGAACCATCTAGGATTTCTGCCCTTATCTCTGGCTAATAAACGAGGTGACGTCATCCTGAGTGTGGGGGAACGGACTCCAGAGAGGGGGCGTGGCCTGAGCGCCGTGACAGGCGTGACTGACAACCTGCTCCGCTGATTAAAGGCACCATCAGCCATTACACTGAAGCAGCGAGAGTATATAAAATGTTTTAAAAATGAATGCATTTATTTTATTTTATTTATATTTTGTCTTAGATTACTGATATTTTGGCTCTAATTACTGATTAAATCCGCAAAAACATTATTGCACACATTATTTCTTCAAAGGTTTTGGATACATGTAGGTCTTTTTGAAAGCACAATTTCTACTTCAACATTGTAGTTAACCACATGAAAATTCTGCTTTAGACGTTAAACAATTGGTCAATAAATTAGTCAACTGACAGAACATTGGACACTATTTTGAAAAGAAAATAATCATCAAATATTTTTTTAAGTGAAATATCCAAAACTCACTCATTGTCTATCAGATGGGAGTGGGTATGATATTAAACTTCACTGAACAAAACAAGACATCTGAATATGTCAACTTGGTCTCCAGGAAAATATGATTCACTTTTTTGTATAATTTTCTGAGATTATTTAGATTCAGGATATTTATCTTAAGGGGAAAATAGGGAGACATTACAGTTGCTCTTATACTCCAGATGAACATGGAGAAGTTATATGTGTATAAAAGAAACACCAAATGTGCAAAAAAAAAGTGCATTATGCTACAATATATAAAATTAAATATAATTTAAAAAATAAAATAAGAAAAATAAAGGTATAGGAGAGATAAATGATGTAGGCCTACAAGAAATAGAAATATATTAAATATGTACAATTATTTGCATGGTACTACAAGTTTGCTTGCTTATATGGGCCACCAATCAATCAATTAATTGAGAAAATAACAGACATATTAATTAATAAAGAACATAACTGCTAGTTGCAATCCTAAATTGCTTTTTTTTTTTAAATCCGTAGAGTAGAAGTAGAAACCTGTAGCACACCTGCAGCGACAGTTACACAAATATGTGTGCTGAAAACTAAAATTTGGTCCATTTTACCAGCTTTATCCGACTGGGACATTAAAAATCTTTCTAACATTTATACATTACTAAACTTTAATGGTTCTCCCTGTCTGCTATTGTTATGTCGCTCAACATGTCAGGACGTGTCCTGTGTCCCAGCTTCCACCTGCGCTCAGACAGCTCCGTCCTGTTGGACTGCAGTGTCTCTTTAAAAGGCGATCCCATGCAGAGGATCCAGGGGGCTGGCCCTTGATCGACTTGCATGCGCGTGTCTGTGTATGTACGTAAGTGTGTGTGTATGTGTGTAAGTGAGATCGTGTGTGTGGAGAGCAAATCGAGATACAGTAGTAACCCAGAGTGAGGTGGCAGTCTTATTCCACATCGACACTGACTTGCCCTGCATACATCCTACCTCCGTATCGCGGAGCGCACTTGAGGAGTGAAAGAGGAAAAGAGTCAAGATGGCATCTGGAAGTGGACAATCCGGGATCTAGTCTATTCGGGTTTTCTTGGATTTTTGGTACCACGGACCGCAAGTGACTGGCCGTGCAAGGTATTTCATTTAGAGGATTTATTTCCCAGAGAAATGAGGTTTGAGCACTTTCTCCTCAGCCATTGATCTCTGGTGGGTGGATTCATACCCTTGCACCAGGATGGGATTTTGTGTAGAACTCCTATTAATGATCAAGTGTTTTATAATAAATAAAACAGCGAATTGCTTAATTTTGTTGTTTTTACAGTAGTTTATTGTAGCTTCATTCACAGAAATAGATTATGCACTCAGCCAGCTGCCGTGTTGTGTCTGTTCGGTTTTATTTTAACGTGGCTCTAACCGATTGTGTTATTTTTTCTGTCTTTCTGTCCTCAACAGGCGTTAATAACTAAGTTGCTCGTGGCCCTGTTGGAATAGCAACAAAGGACGGGAACGCGCATTCATGGGACGCGACTTTGACAGCTCCTCATTTCTTGTCTTGTAACTTTATTACCTGGCAGTGGGGGCGAGATTGTGACCGGAGCAGGAGAACATGGCTGAGGCTCCACTCCCGGACTTAGACGTGGTCATCGACCCGGACTTCGAGCCCCAGAAGCGGCCCAGATCTTGCACCTGGCCGCTACCACGACCGGAGTCAAACGCGGTGAAACCGGAGAGTAATGACACAGATATTATACCTGAGGAAGAGGATGATGAAGACGATTCAACCACCCCAACAGCCGTCAGTGTTAATGGCTCTGGCTTGGCGGCGGAGGACCAGAGCAGCAGCAGCCCCGCGGCCGATGGAGCGCTCTCCTCCCCCGGCCAGGAGAGCGGAGGCTCCCCGCTCTCCGCGCACTCCCCGG